>NW_027437182.1:32811832-33411832 GCF_033239565.1 Halichoeres trimaculatus | reverse complement strand
AAATTTGTCAGTCTGCCTAGATCTGCAGGGAAAGTGCTTCCTTAAAAAGCTCTGAGATAGAACTGCAACAGAAATCCTGCTTGAAACCAAAACAAAGAGCTGAAAGATGCTACTTTCTCAGAACAGAGAGGAAGAGGAAGGTCTGATTATTTTGTCTTTCCTGTGATATTATTTGACTCACTGTTAATGCAAAAAAATATCAAAGGGAATTTTGAAGTAGTTACATAAATATACACCTAAGAAAAGGTTTAGTTTAAATTTTACAGGAAGTTACTGGCAGTCAGATGCCAGAAATGTACTGTAACAGTCAGAGGCGTATGTAGTCGTTTGGGGGCCCAAGGCAAACCCAGTCAATGGGGCCCTCTATGTCCTTGTAACTCATCTTCCTCAGAGCTAGACTGGCCTTCCCTGGGTCCACTGTCTGTTTCCCAGAATCAAGGCATGAGACAGTGCTAATCTTGTACATGGTAACTTAACACAACTAAATGCATTTCCTCAAGTTCTGTACTTAAGTTTGATTTTGAAAAAAGTGAATACATAATTTAGTCCACTTTGTCCTGGGTTTGAAATCTTTTATGGTCATTTGACAGCTTATTTGTCCCACAGTGGGGAATTTACAGAGTAACAGTAACAAACAAGAAAGTATGAAGTGAAAAACGTTACAATAGGTAAATATTGAAAAAAATAATTTAGTAAAGAAAAAATATGTAAATATCAAGCAAAAAAAAAAAATCTACTGAAAGAGGTGATGTTTACAGTTACCATACTTTTTGGTACTATTATATTAAAGTTAATGTATTTTTATTTGACCCCCTGTCCAGTGAGTTATGTATCCAAAAAAGAGATTTTGTACAATAATGTTTATCACCAACTCAAAAAGTTTGATTTTGAGAAGTTATCCTGTTTCCTGGGCTAGATAAAGTCCTTAAAATCCTAAAAGTCTTATATGTTTATCTCAGATCTCAGAGCAACACTGTTTTTATTTCCAACTTGGTTGAAAATAAGAAAAAAATGGAGGAAAAAAGTGTTTTTACCACTTTCTTCCTGAATCAAATTTTCAGATGTGTTGTTACATGGAATAGCCCATTGAATAAGAAAGGAGGGGGGGTACCCAAAACCATCATTAAAGATTAAGCCTTTTGATGTATTTTGAAGCATGTGAAGTAAGATTTAGAAAAAAAGAAATGCTTTCAATTGAAGAGAACTTCATAAATCAGTTTTTAAGAGATGTTTTGGGGGCCCCTGGGAATCTTGGGGCCCCAGGCAACTGCCTGTGTTTGCCTAATTGTAGCTATGGCCCTGATTACAGTATTTAGAGTACTATTACTGTTTTTTTTTCTTTTAATTCTTTGCTGTTAACAGTAATATACAACAGGAACCTGTCTCAGAGGATCACTGCAGATATTACAGTAAGATACTGTTAATCTCTATATGCCTGACAGACATTTCATTCCAGTGTCTGTTATATTTCAACACAAGCACACCTTATTTTACTTAATGAGGAGCTGATTAGATGTTTGCCTGAACCAAATCTTATTTAATGAGGAAAACTATTAAAAACACAGCTGTAGTCATCATGATCCTCTTTTAATAGGAGCAGCTGGGTGACAAAAACAATTTTAAAAGTATATTCATAGTAAAAGGAACTGAAAAAACAGCTGTTGAACACACAGAAAGAGTTGAAAATAAAAGTTTAAAATAAGGAAAAGAAGAGTTGCAGAGCACATCAGGTTGCTTCCATCCTTAAAATTTCAGCAGTTCATAAGAACAAGATCAAGAAGCAAACAGTGGAGCAACAAAGCTAAAAACCATGTGAGGTCAAAACCACTCTCCACTGAGCAGGATGACCGCCAACTCATTCAAATGTCATCAACAACCACTGAATGACATCACGATACCTCCGAAAAAATCAGGTGGAGTGTGAGAATGGAGCAAGGCCATCTTCTCTGATAAGTCCAGTTTTCAGCTTATGATTGGACAGAGACCTGGAGAGGCCTTTGAGCCGCAGTGGCTGTGTCTCAAATGGCGTTTTTCTGTACTTACACTAACTACGTTGAGTGCATTAGTGTGTTCACACATAGAGCACTTTGATTTCTCAGCTGGTGCACTCAAAACGGTCAAAAGGTTGAGTCCCTCTCTTGGCTGCATAGAGGAAGGTAGGGGGACTGATCAAATGATGGATGATGGTCGCAATTTATGAAAAACAGACAGTGGTGTGCACAGACTTTTTGAAGGGCGAGGGGGGGGCACAGAAGGGCACCCTAGTGCATCGTTTTGTCTCTCAAGAGGGTAGTCTGGTGGATTTTTGAAAACCAGGAGGGCAATGCGTGTGTTTTGGCTCCTAGAAGGCCATTCATTTCCAGTAAGTGCAAAGCCACGGTGTTTGATTTGAGATAACGCTAACCTGTAAGGTTTTGTGCACTGCTCCAGCAGTACTGACAAAAGTATCTGATTTGAGACACAGTCTGTCTCACACCCAATGTGACATTTGGAGGAGGATAGGTGGTGATGATGCACTGAGGGCAGCTTCAGCAAGGCTAGAATCAGATAGACTCATCTTTGTGAAGGCTGCATGAATCAAACCATGACTGAGGTCATCCTGAAAAAAAACCTGCCTCCTTTTGCTCTGACAGCATTCCCAAACTCTGACGATTAGTTTTTTTTCATTCAGATGATGTTCAATGCCACGCAGCTCGGTTTATCAAAATGTGGATGAAGGCCCACCAGATCAAGAACCAGACCAATCTCTAGACCTGTACCTCATTGTAAACCTCTGGAATGTGATCCAGAGGAAGATGGCTGTTCATAAGCCATGAAACAAAACTGAGCGGCTTGAATTTTGGCCCCTGAGAGGAAGCATAGTCACTGAACATCAATGTAAAGACTTGGGAATATACATTTGTTTTCTTTGCACTATTCAAGGTCTGTAAACAGATTTTTTTTTTTTTTTTTTTTGTCATTTGTCATTTTTCTGTAAAGAAATTCTCTTAATGACTTTATCTTTGAATTTTGCTAGAAATGCTGGCACTAGTTTATGAAAATGAAGTCAAACACATACCTTTAAACTGTAAAATCTGAGAAAGTGATAGTTTGAGTGATCTCTTATATTTTTTTCAGAGTTGTACATATCTAAAAACATATAAAAACAATGAATATGAGTCACATTTATGTTTCTGTTGTGCATAATATCACGCTGCCTGTTTGGGGCTGTATTTTTTTCTACGTGAGGTGGTGTTTAATGTGAAAAACTGTCTTTAGGAATCCATACAATGTTTAGTGTAGACTCACAGCACTACCAGACTCCAACAAGGCTGAAGTTGGAGAGCAGATCTAGGTGTATTTTTATCTCCCACAGATGGTCTCTAACTGTCAATGATCCCAATTGGTCCACACGCCTCTGAAGCCACCATGGCCAATGTGAGCCTGACTTCGCTGCAGTCTCCGGCGCAGCTCAGTCTGCCGCCCCCCCTGCATCCAGACGCGCAGTGACGGATCCGCCGACAGCATTCATCATGTTTTATATTTGGAAGATCTCCCGGGTCTCACCCGATAGGCGTTGCCTGCTGGTCTAACCACATGAGGAGTATCGTGCGGATTGTTCCTCCTTCAGCAGCTGGTGTGAGATGTTCTGCGTTTGCCATGGCACGAGGTCTGTTTCCATGGGGGTTCTTCAGGAAGCCTCTGTACGTCCAGGTAAGGAAGCTTCTGGGAAATCCCCTCACTCTCTGATGTGAGGTCCAGCTGGGAATTTACGCCGGCTCGTGCGCGAATATCCACCGGCAACATCCGCGCGTGCAGAGACACACGTTCATGTTGGCTTAACGGAGATGATGCACTGATACCACATCCTGTAGTTCACCGTTTGAGCTTCGTGTTGTCTGTGGATCTGTTCACCGTCTAATTTAAAGGGTTTTACTCGGAATCATAAAGTCACTTGATGCTCGACGGCTCAACCATCCTCCTGGTCTCTGTTGCTGTAGCAACCACGTCCATGAAGCATCTGACGGTCACAGCTGATACATTCAAACTTTATACCACCTTACATTACATGACATAACACACTCACAGTCTTCATGGCTCGTGGATTGCAGTTATTTATGTGTTTCCCACTTGGAGAAACGTCAGGTTTGTTTGCAGCTCATTCTCCATAAACTGTCTGTGATTGTGTGTGTTAGTGTGATTGAGACACTGCACAGAGCTCTGTATCTGATCTGATGCTGCCCTCCTCATCCTCATGTGGGAAGCTGTTGAAGAACATTATGTAACAGTTGGCTGTGGCTGAAATTAGGTGAAGCCCCCAGTGGCCTTCTTCATAAGTAAAATTAAACTCTGCAAGGGAAGCCCTTCAAGGACACGTTGAGGTCTGAGGAAGACTCACAAAGTCGGCTCTATCACAAGCTGATACAAGGAGAAGAAACGTCTTCCCGCTTCGCTCCAATCTGACCAAATGTTTTGGTTATCCGGGGCACTCTGCTGCACACATTTGCTTCACTAATTGTGGTTGAGTGTAGTCTTATCTCTGCCGCTCTGAGCTTCCTGTGTGTATGTGAGAGAGAGTCCTTGCATGTCAGAAACAACAACAGGAAGAAAAAAAACAAGAACCTGTCAAGTGGAGTGAGGAGAGGAAGAAACGGCCCGTCTCAGGGGACAGCCACCAGCATCGCTCTGTTTTCTAGGCCACCTCAGCCTCCCAGTGACAACTTAAGAAGTGTCATTCAGTGATCCTTGGAGAGAAGCTATTTCCTCTGAAACACAAAAACTGACAGGTCCTGTTAGCCGCAAACTTTGATCCTGATCACAGTTTCTTTAAGGCTGTGGAAAGAAGGGCAGACACAGTCCAAGACATTTTGTTTCACATGTTTTATTCAGTGAGACGGACATTTAGCCTCCTATGACTTCCTCTGATAACAGTGATAGCATTGATTAAGGCACTGACTGAAAAAAAATCATGTTCTGAATTAAAAGTGCGTTTACATTCTCTGTAAAGTGTACAAACAAAATTGAATTCTATCTAAAGCTCTAAACATTGAACAGAAACTCAACAATTCTTAAAGCTGACACCTTTAAATGAATGGATTTATCATGATGTGAGAGTTTAAAAACACATTTGAGGACACAAGACGAGATTTAAGTTATGGAAAAATGCAGAAAAGGCCAAAGATTGGAGCATAAAATAGTTCAGAGTGCAGGATGAGACATATTTGGGTCTAAAAATGTTTTTTGCAGGGAAAAAATGTCTTTAATAAAAAACAATCCTGATAAAATTCAGATTCTGATCCTGCCATAAAAACATCCTGACATATTTTCTCCATATCGCCCCCTAATGGAGAGCATGTTTCTTGGTCAGAAGCAGAGTTTGCTGATGTTTACGCAGCACATAACACTGCACTGACCACTGATCATCTGGGATCAGAGACACCTGAGGGACAGATGAGGCCAAAATAAAATGTGGTACTCTTTAAAAAGTATGGACTTTCCAGCTCTTTCCAGGGTTTACCCAAAACTGAAAATTTCACACCTGCAATTCAATTTTTTTTTCATTTACATATGAGTGTACTTTTTCTTTTCATGTCTTTAGAGATGCTGTTTTGATTGTACACTGTCATAAAGATGTGACTTTTAACCAGGAGTGCTTTGGAACAAATTTTCTTTGATCAAGACAACTTTTTTTCTGGATACAATGAGATGAGTATTACTTACTATATATATTACCTGTGTTTTCACTGCTGTTAAGGTTAGGTTTGTACCATACATCAATAGCTAACTATATGTAGCGCTACTAGTAGCCTGGTGCTGTGAGACGTGTTGGTAACATTAGTGAATCCTGGTCATGTCCTGCCAGTCGTCTACCATTTAGAGCTAATGTAACCTCACTCTTCATTTTACTGATCGACTCTCAAGTTTGAACAGACCACTGCAGAATAACTGCTGACTGTGGGTTGGAATGAACATTAACACAAACAGATTAACCAGTGTTTTAGCCTTTAGCTCATGTTATGTCACCGTCCTGTTTATCTTTCTTCTGCTCTTCTGTCCTTTTTCTGTCTGACAGTTAGGCTCCAGTGTCCACCATCACTACAAAATTAATCACAGAAGTCATTTTCAGCAGAGAAAAACACAGATCTCTCTTCTCACTGCTTAACTTCCTCAGCCAGCGTGGTGTTGTCATAGAGACGTAGACGTGTCATAAATCAATCCTGTCTTGCTCAACCCAATCAGAAAGCTAAGAGGAAGCATTTTGAAATAGCTAATATTGGCGCAGTTTATGTAATTTTAAAGTGACATAACAAAATATATGCTCCTAATTAAGAGCATAAGTCATTAAAATCCAAGTGCATTGAATCTGTGGTGTAAATATTGTCAGTCAACTCAATGCAAAAAGTGCTCGCAGGTTGGCCTGATAACGGCTTCTGCTGCAAATCAATGCACAGCAAACCCTGTTGCACAGAGAGCAACAGAAGCTACAGAGAGAAGGAGCTCTTTAGCCACGTTTTGCTTCCAGTCTGACTGAGTTCAGTGGTGAAGCAAAGTTTAGGTATGTTACAATTATAAGGCTGGCTGAATGAGGCTGACCTCTTGTTGAAGAGAAGTCCTCAGCATATTTTGCTCATGTCAGCTCTGATTGGTCAGTGGGGATGTGGGAGGGGGTTTCCCCTGTCAGGAAGCGGCAGTCTTTGCTGGAATAAACCGTGCGTGTGTTAGTCTGCGTGTGTGTGTGTGTGTGTGTGTGTGTGTGTTTGTGTGTGTGTGTGTGTGTGTGTGTGTGTGTGTGTGTGTGTGTGTGTGTGTGTGTGTGTGTGTGTGTGTGTGTGTGTGTGTGTGTGTGAGAGAGAGAGATCTGTATTTGTAAAGCATGCACATGATGTAAGCTTGTAACATGAAAGCACAAGACGTGCTGCCCGTCCATCAGCTGATAAAAACCATGTTTGGAACTGTCGCAGTATTGAGTCAGCATGCCTTTGTATGTTTGTGTGGGGGCTGAGGAGGAGGGGTGTGTGTGTGTGTGTGTGTGTGTGTGTGTGTGTGTGTGTGTGTGTGTGTGTGTGTGTGTGTGTGTGAGGGGGGTTGCCTGCTGTCTGGACTGTGATGAGTCAGATCTTTGTAGTGTCTGTGCAGAGAGTGTAGCATCCTTTTTTCCAGCTCAGTCTGTGACAAGAGGAGAGGCATGCTGGGCTGCTGCTGCTGGGGCAGAACTCTTAGAGGAGGTCCTTTCCTTCAGCGTTTCACTGGATCACTCTTTGTGTGCTATCCATTCAAGTCCTTGAAGATATCTTTAAAATCACAATGAATATAAAGATTAAGCAGAAAAAATGCGCTTTGCATTTGGATTGATCTCTCTTTGACTTTCGTTACATTTGAAAGTGTGTTGAAGGTCCAGGTTTCAAACCCCCTTGTTTTGACTTTTTTTGTCTGTCCTGGTCTATGCACTGAAGGAAATTCAAAAAGGACTGCAACCTTTGTGTTTTTGGTTCAGAAAAGCTTAATCCAAAGGTGGATTCATTTGTTTTTATGAGTAGGAGCCAGAGACTGAAGGCATTCATTTATCCTGAGCATAGTAATTTAAAGCTTGATCTGTTAGACCCAGTACCAGTCCAGCATCTCTAACTGACATGTTCATTAACCCTGAAAGTAAGATCTGAATGCTTTGTTTGTTCACCATGTCTTTGGGTGATTTCTGTGGTGAATAATGTTGACGACCCTGTAGCACTATGTAGCTGCATAGCTGTGTATTCATACATACTCAGCGTCGAAAACTAGTATGCATTGTAGGAGCTTAGGAACAGAGCAGTGTCACTTCGAAAGCTCTTCTATTTTCTTATGTACTTATATTTATTGCCGCCGTAAAGTTGAAACAATGTAAGTCGAGAACCACGTGAGTCAAGGATCCCCTGTATTTGAACAAATGCTTGAAGATGTTCAAATAAATTTATAAAAAATTGTACCACACTTCTTTATAAATGACAACATTTATAAAAAAGTGTGAATCACTTATAAAGGGTCCAAACATCACATTTTTTCATGATAAAACAAAATCTTCATCACTGTTTTCACAAATAAGATCATAGTTGTTGCCAGAACTCCCTCAAATCTGAATAAAACAGGACTCCTTCTCAGATTCAGCAGTGTCCATCATCTTCAGCGTTCACGCACAATGGATGTTGGGATGTGTGAGGCTAAGAAGGATTCACTGAATCCGTCCTTTGCAGCATCTGAAAGGGAGGCCAGATTCACCGCATTGGGCACATTTTGGAAAACCCTTTGCAATGGGACGGCCTTAAATGCATCACTGTGATGTAATCGGCCTTCAAATTCAGCCTTTGTGGGCTGCAGCCCCTGAATTGGGACACAGCACAGCACCAACAATGCTGGTCATTGAATATTAAACAATATTGTTGAATTATTATTTGAGGATTAATTGCACTTACTAAGTTCTTGTTTGTGTTGAGCGTTGCATTGGACAAAGGCGTCTGCTTCATGAAACTGTAGGATAGTAAATGTATCCATTAAAAGTTGTCAGTTTAACAAATTGTAAGATTAAAGCTGGGGGTTGTATGAAAAACGCCCTCAGGCCACGATGGGCCCCCTGGGCCTGATTTGGACATGCCTGCCTTAACAGGTCACTCGAGGAAGCCCAGTTTTTTATATGGAGCACTTTGGATTTATGAGACCTTTATCAGACTACAGGCTGTGCTCGGTTTGGACCAATCACTTAGTCGAAGAATGGCTCCTGGACGGGTTTAATAAGAAAGTGATGTGTGATGGTAATTTGTCAGTGAGGGCTTATTACCTGTCAGCTCTTAGTTTTAGGGATACCCAAGCAACCTTTACTCAAGGATGCACTTATGAGAAGAGTAGCTGTCACCAGTGATAAATCTCAGAGGGGATTATAAAAATAAAAATGAAAATGGAGGAGGCAAAGGCTAACCACAGATAACATGTCTAAGAGAGGATGTCCATGACAAGAGACATGAAGAGAGCTCCATGTTTCTGCTTCTTTTCAAGTGGAGGGAAATTCTTTAGAAATATTTTTTTTTTCTGTCAAACTGAGGAGTGAAAATTTTGAACCAACTCAACACAGAGATATTTTTACCCAGAGACTTCCTCACTGCAGCTTCCTTTGGCTTTGTTGGATTTCTGGACTGGTTTCAGAGCGCTCATTGTGTTTTTATAAAGGACTTGTTTTACAGACAACAGTTGTGAGTGATATAATACACATCTGCTGTCATTCACTCCCACAGCCCTCTCCATCTTTTGTTTCTCTGTTGTCACGTCTTTCTCAGCTCTGCACAGCAGCCCATTACCCAGCATCCTCTGAGGGGTAGCTTCATAACCATACATAATGGATGAATAGTTTGCAGCCTGCAAAAACAAAGTGTCAGAGCAGGGTTGTGCTCCTCTTTATCAGCTTTATAGCATCCTTTTAGCCTCAACAGTTCCTCATCTGACACTGTGTTGTTACCTGTGATCTCTTTAATGTTACTCACTCTCAGTGGCTCTGTACACACACTGCTGGACGGAGCTGTGTGTGTAGGTTGAGATGAAGAAGCTCAGCCAGATGTAGATGTACCACTTCTTCCCGCCCAGCTCGGCATATGGCCACGGTTTGGAGTCCGTCTCTAATTAATAGCTGTCACAGCAGCCGCAATCAATACGGCCTCATTAGCCATGTTTGTGTAACTCTCCCATCACAAAGGGTCAATACACAATCCCAGAGATAGAAATGAAACGGCCTGAGTAGAAATGAAAGCCACAGAGTATCGATTACAAAAAGCCCAACCATACATTTGTTTCCCTGCAGAGTGTTATTTCCATAACGCTTTGCTGTTGATGCATTTCACCTCTGGAAAATCAATGAGCGCTATACGCAGCACTTACTTGTGTGGTCACTGCTGTTAAAGTTGTTGTGGATCTGCTCTGGTCAGATTTGTAAGTAAATCCATCATTAAACCAGGCAGCAGCGATCATATTTGAGCAGCGTGCTTTAAACAGATTGTCAGTGAGGATTACAACGCGCTGCAGTGTTTGTGAGATGATTTGTATGTACATAAAAAGGCATCTGTCTTTGACTCACAGCCGAACAGGCAGTCAGGAAGTAATTTAAAGAGTATCAAGCTGACTTTACGACAAGATGTTGGATCTTTACAGATTTGCAGACAGGACTGTAAAACCAGAAAGCACAAAAAAGGTGTGAGCAGATTGGAATTAGAGCTGTAATCATGAAGAAAGGGATCAGGAGGCTTTTAGACACACTGTGGTTTACTGTAGGAAAACAAAAACTTCATCTTTTCAAGATCCTTCACCTTCAAATCTGATTTTCTTCTTGGTCTGTTTACGATGGCTTCTGTTTTCTTCTAGGAGTGGTACAACCTTTCTCACACTGCCAAAGGAAAATGTGTTAACTCCCTTCATTCAATTTTAACCTCATCTAATTTTACTGTCTGCATCCATTACGTTTGACAGCATCGTTCTGTCAAAAGGCTGAGCCGCTGTTGTAGCTCATTGTTTTGGTTTGATATCACAGCTCACAGCATGAACTCTGATACCTGTCTGTGTCTGCTCAGAAACAAACGTCCAACTGTGTCAGACAGGAGCTCATGAAATGAAATCACACTGAATTAATGTTACCCAGGTGGTGTACGCAGGGGCGTAGATAGCCATTTGAGGGCCCAGGGCAAACCCAGTCAAAGGGGTCCCCCACATCCTTGAATTGTACCATCCTCAGAGCTAGACTGGCCTTCTCCTGGGTCCATTACTGTCTCAGTCTGAGAAACAAGACATAAGATAGTGTCAGTCTTTGATCAAATAACATGTCATAACTAAATGCATTTCCTCAAGTTCTTCACCTGGGTTCAATTTTGACAAAAAATTCAAATTAGGCCACTTTGTCCTGCTTTTGAAATCTGTCACAGAAAACTGACAGCTTAAGTTACCAGTGACATAACTATGTTTTAATTTTTAAATGCCCCCCTCCCCTCAAGTGAATTATTTAACACAAGAAAAAGAAAAGATTTTGAATATTAATGTTTATTATCAACACAAAAGTGTGAATTTGAGAGAGTTCTCCTACTTCCTGAACCAGATAGTCCTTAACTATGTAGTCCTTGAAAAAAATCTGCCGGAATAGTCCATTGCATAAGAAGGGAGGGGGGAGCACTCAAAACGATCATGAAAAACTGAGCATTTTCATGTATTTTCAAGCACCTGAATTTAGACCAAAACAACAGTAACTGCTTTCATTTGATTAAAATTTTAATAATAATATTTGTATGAGCCTGGAAATCTTGGGACACCAGGCAATTGCGTGTGTTGCCTAATGGTAGGTACTTCCCTGAGTGTATGCAACACCAGGAAACCCCTTGTGTCAATTATAGCCAATGAAAACTAAATGTAATGTATTTAAAGTTTCTGAAAGGAGATTTTGACTGGATTTAATACACATGCCGAACAGCTCACTGTGCTGTTGACTCTTGTTTTGAGCTCCTGGTGCCCCCAGATGCTGACAGTCAGGTGTCTGAGAGTCAGCTCTGTGAGCATGGGCCCTGCTACAGTTGTCAGTTGGTGTCAGCTCCGAGAACCATTACACCAAGTTTGACTGATCTGGACAGGGGCCTGTGTGATCTAAAATAAAGCTGGTGTTCTACAAAACCAATTCACAGCATTATTTGGAGGGAGCCCTGGTTCCATCTCTAGAGTGAAGGTAAAGCTCCCAATTATGGGGCATGTCGGAGACGGGCCTGGAATTGGATGTCACAACAAGATGACACCTGAACAAGACTTTTCTATGGCCAATAAGAAGATTTGGCAAGTTTTTCCTCCTGTAATGTAAGATATGTGTGGTCTTCAGTGGGTCATGTTTTTACCCATGAAAAAAATTATTTATTTATTCGTTTAAAGGGATGGTGCATATTAAATAACATTTCGCACAGCATCTACGTAAATGTGCTAGACTCAGCTATAAGGTCTCACCTATAGTCCCTAGCAGGCCTGGGTATAGTTAAGAACAAAAGAATGAGATGAATAAAGACTGATAGAAACATCATTATAGCATGAAATTGAAACACTATAAACAACATTAGGGTCACCTATGAAAAAGTACAGATAAGCATTTAAGGTACTTTTTAGTGAGAGCGCTAAACCTGGAATTGTACCACAGAAAAGGTTGACCCCAATTGTCTGATCCTATATTGCAGTCCAAATCACACAGGTAAACATGAACACATTTAGACACAGGGTCCGTTTCACAAAGCAGGTTTGATGGAAACTCGGAGTCTGTTAACTCTGAATTAAGGGAAACGCAGGGTTTTTGGTTTCAGAAAGGGAGGTTAATCAAACCTGAGAAAGAGCGTTAACTAAAGCCTGTTTCACAAAGAGGTGTAACTAAAACTCTGTGTCTGTTACTCTGGCAACTGAGTCTCTCGATCTAACCTGGTTGGGAGCAGGTTTTTCAATGAACAGTTAAAACGGTGTCAGGAGTTCATCATCAGGCACAGTAGGTGTTACCAACCTTTGTCGCTGACATGACATGTCCTTTTGTCAACAAGCCTGTGGATGAAGGTGCAGCATTGCCGAGCAGAGAATTAAATACCCATCAGGAGTTGATCATCAGACTGTGGAAAGATGTACTCACATTTCCAAACAGTTATCTTTTTAAGCGGATTTCACATCTCAGTCATTTACATACACAACTTAATTCGTCCTTACACTCGCACCATTACCGCTCGCGGTCATACACTCACGTACCAGCAGATGTTGTGTGTTGCACTGTTCCTTTGCAGACAGAAGATTTTTTTGTCAAACAGCCACTTAATATTCACTAGAGATGGGTACCGAATTAGGTACTTTTATAGGTACCGACCAAATTCTGTCAAAAGTACCAGGGACCGATTGATGTAAAATCAAAAGGTACCATGTTTAGGTACCTGAATGCATCCTTGTGACTGTGAGTGAGTGAAAAAGTAGGCAATTTCCCATGCTGGGCATGAACACAGCATAACAAGGTTATATATTAAAGAATAAATATGTTCAATTGAAAAACTTAGTGTTTTTTTATGAAACAAATTGATATTTTTTACCACATAAACACAAAAAAGTACCAAAAATTGGCACCGTTGAGTACCGACACCGATTGCCAGGTACTGAGCATTGGTATCGTATCATTTCAAATGTGAAATGAATGTGTAACATTTACTTTACAGTGTAAAGCATGTTGAAAATGAGGAACCCCCATGAGATTATGCTGAGATCTTACCTGCTTGAACAATCTTTTTATATTTCATCCTTAGCTGCTGCAAAGTGCGCTTCACCCCCGCAGGATTGCACCTAAAATGAATAAATTAAACTAATTAAAATGCAACAATTCTAGCAGATTTCCCCTGTAATATTATTGTGATTTCAAAAGACTACATTTATACTAACGCATTGACCCGAGCAGCAATGGTCCCTCTTTTTTCTAAAAACATGCTTGAACTCTTCATATGAGTGCATTAAAATTTCTGCTTGAATTGGGGTGAAAAACGCATCCTTTCTCCTCTATGTTGCCATGGTGTATCATTGAATCTGGGCTCCATTGATGATGGCTTTTTATAGTTGGGCTGCACACGCTTAACTCCAGGTGAAACTACTCTGAGTTGATTAAACTAACTCGAATCAGCTGTTCTGAAACTGTAAACTCAGAGTTTTCTATCTCAAAGTAGATCAACTCAGAATTAGACTCAAAGTTTATTGAAAGTGCTTTGTGAAACAGCCCCCAGGCAAATACCCACACACACACACAAACACACACACATGCACACAAAGGCAACACATACAAATCAGTGATTACAGATCTGATGGGTTTTAAGCCAACGTATAAGATGAGTTTAACGTGGGGTAAGTGTAACCGGAGTTTTTTTGTTTAATTTATTTATTTATTTTATTTATTTGTAGTTTTCATGGTTACTCACAAAATACAAAAATGTATGTTATAAGTTTGTTTTTTCTCTGATAAGGAAAGATGGCAGCCTCCATGAAAGGTGGTATCCAGTCCTTGTGTAGAAATGGATGCCATGATTTAAGTTAGTCATAAAAACCACAGGAGCTTCACCCAGCACAGTGTGATCTCATTTCAGTGACATTAGGACAATTTAGGACTTTTTATGAGCAGTCATATGACTGGGAGCTTCAGAGAGATTAAGATGATAAACAGTCGGTCACAGAAGAGCGTTTACTAACCACGTCTTTTTCTGATAACTATTAGTCAATGTTGTGCTTCATTTTCCGTCAAGTGTTGAGTTGTGTGTGCTGTTAAATTCTCAGAAAGAGCAGGAAATGTTTCTGGGAACAAGAGTCTCAGGCAGAATAAAGAAAACAGAAGTGCAGTGTCTACACTTGGGGGCTTTGGTGCCAGTGACAATGGCAGAGAAATAAACTCCTGTGCTTTTTTCCCCTCTCATAATATTAAAGGCTGCTTCGTGGAGAGAAATGAGATTACAGAATGACATATAGAGAGCGTCTGAAAGCCTGATTTCTGCATTATCTCTGGTGTCCATGGCAGAAAATGGATAGATGATCCATTTAGAGAGCCAGATAAGAGCAGCAAAAACAAATCTCTGCAAATAAACTTCACATCTTCTGCTTTCATGTTTTAAAGAGGCTGAGTGCGTGATCAAAGAGCAGAGTGACCGTCCAGCACGTTTCTGTTTCACATAAAGTTAGGCCGCAAAAATCCCAGAGGACGGCAGAGAGCTGAGTGCAAAGAGAATAGAAAAGTAGAGGAGGGCAAGAGAGACTTCTGCCGATAACGACGATTGGAAGTGAAAGGGGCAGAGAGTGCAAGCTGAGGAAGTCCATCACTGTCAGAGCTGAGTGCAAAAATCATTAAGAGCTGGAAAGTAGGGCTGCCAAAAGGTCTGTTATTTTTTCACTAATGTCCTCCAATTGGAAAAAAGCCATTTTGGATCCAGGCTGACTGTATTTATCAGCCGGCAAACAAGAGAGAAAATCAGTAGGAAGACTGGAGTTTCTCTAAATGTTTTGCTGTCCCTGGCTACAAACTGCTTTTACTGTTAATGACTGAGCAGACATTAAGAAACGATCAGATGACGGATGTTCACTCTGAGCTTATGGCACATTAAGCAGCTGATTTGTTTAGAGATAGTTTTTAAAGGAGCTGAAGACTATCTGACAGACTCTGCTGTAACTTTAAATCAAAAGATTACTGCATTTCCAACAGACTCAGCATTTTTAATACAGACTTTCTGTTTTTGTGTTTAACAGATCCTTGGTTTTACTCCACTACAGTTTTACAACCTCCTGTATTGATTTATAAATTCTTCTGTCTGAAATTTACATCAGTCTCATTTCACTGATTTTCAAAGACTGCTCAGTAAAAGAGCAGAGCTGACTGCTCTCATTATCCAATGTGTTGTTCTGTTATGGCACTAAAAGCAACATTAAATCATACTTTTAGACTTATAAATGGTCAAATGAATGTGCAATAAAGGGCAGTGTGGATGGATCTCAATGTCAGACTTGACTGATGTCACCTAGATAGTGATCGAGTGCACAAGGTTGAAAGAGCTGAAAAAGGTACACTATATCAGTGTTTCCCAATCCTGGTCCTGGGCCCCCCCTGCCCTGCATGTTTTAGATGTTACCCCACTCCAGCACACCTGATTCAAATGATCAGCTCGTTATCAGGCTCGAGCAGAGCTTGATGACGAGCTGATCATTTGAATCAGGTGTGTTGTGTTATTTTTTCAAATAATTGAGTCGGTCAACATGCTTTTAACTAAGGTTCTATTTATATTAAACTTGTTTGTTTTTATTATACTAAGATTGTGTGAATTATGAAATTATATGACAGTGTAAGGGGGGGCTGAACTTAATAAGCTTTGCTTCCTTCAGCCCCTTCTCGAACTCGCACTTTATCATTATGTGCTATTTTTTTCTTTTTTTCCTATTACAAATATTGTTTGTTTTTATGTGCTTGTTTGACACAAATAAAAATCAAATCAAATCTAAAACATGCAGGACAGGGGGTCCCCAGGACCAGGATTGGGAAACACTGCACTATATTACCAAAAGTATTCTCTCACCTGCCTTGACTCACATATGAACTAAAGTGCCATCCCATTCCCAACCCATAGGGTTCAGTATGAAGTCGGTCCATCTTTTGCAGCTATTACAGCTTCAACTATTCTGAGGAGGCTGTCCACAAGGTTGAGGAGTGTGTTTATAGGAATTTTTGAGCATTCTTCCAAAAGCGCACCGGTGAGGTCATACACTAGCCACTTATACATGGACCCAAATATTCCGCTTGCATTCGGTTTATTTGCTCAAATGGAAAGAATTTAACCTTTGTATACACCTCATTCCGAAAGAAAAGTGCTAATCCGAATGGACATTTAATCGGTTTCACAGGGGTGGAATATTCCTTTCCCCAAACCGATTGAGGTATCATGTATCCACTCAAACGGAAAGTTGTCAGGGTACGTTCTTTCAGCGCATGCTCAGATTTGACGTAAGACACAACTAGAGACGTTTCTCAACTTCAAAAGTGGCGACGAGCCGTGAGCACCGGACTGCTGCGGAAAGTATGTTTTTGATCCAAACTTTGAAAGAAATGAACATCATTTCAAGACTGGACGGACGACAAACTCGCAATACGGAGTATTGCAACACCGTGATAAACAAACTGTCGTCCTCCAGCTTTGATAAATCTTGTGATGTTTACGTTTTTCTGCGCATGCCCCATTGACTATTCTGTTTGATTACAGCGGAGCATGTAGACCAGAGATGGGAATATTCCTTTCCATGTATACTATTATTTTCGGAAAAGTCATTTAGAAAGATTCCATTTGGAAAGATGGAAAACTCCTCATGTAACCGTGGCTTCTGATGTTGGTTGAGAAGGCCTGGCTCCCCGCTCTAACTCATCCCAAAGGTGTTCTATCGGGTTCAGGTCAGGACTCTGTGCAGGACAGTCAAGTTCATCCAAACCAGACTCTGTCATCCTTGTCTTTATGGACCTTGCTTTGTGCACTGGTGCACAGTCATGTCGGAAGAGGAGGGGGCCTGCTCTACACTATTCCCACAAGGTTGGGAGCATGGAATTGTTTTGGTATCCTGAAGCATTCAAAGTTCCTTTCACTGGAACTAAGGGGCCAAGCCTAGCTCCTGAGAAACAACCCCACACCATGATTCACCCTCAACCAAATTTCACACTTCCCACAATGCAGTCTGAAATGTACCGTTCTCCTGGCAACCTCCAAACCCACACTCATCAGATTGCCAGATGGAGAAGCGTGATTCATCACTCCAGAGAACATGTGTCCATTGCTTTTAGGTCCAGTGGCGGCGTGCTTTACACCACGGCACCCGATGCTTTGCATTGCAGTTGGTGATGTATGGCTTGGATGCAGCTGCTCGGCCATGGAAACCCACTCCATGAAGCTCTCTGCGTACTGTACTTGGGCTAATCTGAAGGCCACATGAAGTCTGGAGCTCTATAGCAATTAACTGTGCAGAAAGTCGGCGACCTCGTTGCACTATGTGCCTCAGCATTCTCTGACCCCTCTCTGTCAGTTTACATGGCCACCACTTGGTGGCTGAGTTGCTGTTGTTCCCAAGCGCTTCCATTTTCTTATAATAAAGCTGGCAGTTGACTGTGGAATATTCAGGAGCGAGGAAATTTCATGACTGGACTTGTTGCACAGGTAGCATCCTATGACAGTTCCACACTGGGATTCAATGAGCTCCTGAGAGCAGCCCATTCTTTCACAAATGTTTGTAAAAAAAAGTCTATGCCTAGGTGCTTGATATTATACAGTTGTGAACAGGCCAAGTGATAAGGACACCTGATTCTGATCATTTGGATGGGTGAGCCAATACTTCTGGTAATATAGTGTATAACTGGAAATAAGACCCTGCTTTGCTACTTCTGGCCTCGCCTGCTTGTCATCATGTAGCTCACCTGAGCAGGGTTAGGCATTTATTTTGCTTAACATTTTGTAATTTCCTCAAATCTATGGAAAGGATTTTCATATGATCCAGGCTCTGGCTACACTGATTGGCTGAGAAGTAACAGACAATTTATCAATAACTTTATTTTTACAAACAGATTGACCACAAAATCTGAAGAGTTATGTTTAAATAAGAATTATAAATGAACAAATTATACTTTGTATAAATGCTCACATGTGTATAAATATAAAGATTCAGGCTGATAAAGGCTGTTTTATACACTGCCTGGCCAAAACAAAAAGTCGCCATTAGTCACTAATATTTCATTGGACCGCCTTTAGCCTTGATTACAGCACGCATTTGATGTGGCATTGTTTGGATAAGCTTCTGCAATGTCACAAGATTTATTTCCATCCAGTGTTGCATTCATTTTTCCCCAAGATCTTCATTGATGATGTTAGAGTCTAACTGCTGAGCAAAGCCTTCTCCAGCACATCCCAAAGATCCTCAAAGGGGTTAAGGTCTGGACTCTGTGGAGGCCGGTCCATGTGTGAAAATAACGTCTCATGCTCCCTGAACCACTCTTTCACAATCTGAGCCTGACGAATCCTGGCATTGTCATCTTGGAATATGGCCGTGCCATCAGGGAAGAGAAAATCCATTGGTGGAATAACCTGGTCATTCAGTATATTCAGGTAGTCAGCTGACCTCATTCTTTGAGCACAGACCGTTGCTGAACCTAGACCTGACCAACTGCAGCCCCAGATCACAGCACTGCCCCCACAGGTTGGACAGTAGGCACTTGGCATGATGGGTGATCACTTCGTCTGTCTCTCTTCTTACCCTAATGGCCCATCGCTCTGGACCAGGGTCAATCTGGACTCAACAGACTACATGACCTTCTTTCATTGCTGCAGAGTCCAATCTTTATGCTCCCTAGCAGATTGAAGCCTTTTTGTCCAGTTAGCCTCCCTAATTGCTGACTGACAGCGGTCAGACTCTACCATCATCAATAAAGGATCTTGGTGAAAAATTAATGTAGCACCAGATGGAAATAAATCTTATGACATTGCAGAAGCTTATCCAAACAATGCCACAGCGAATGTGTGTCATAACCAAAGCTAAAGGTGGTCTAACAAAATATGAGAGTGTGTGACCTTTTTGTTTGGTGAGGCAGTGTACATTTCTACTTACAAGCAGACTTTTATTTTGAAGGGTCAACACAGGTTGCACCTTCTGTGCTTCTTGTTTACCACTTCTCTCTTTCTCTTTATTCAATTTCTGTGTTAAAAGTTAATTTAATCTGCCATACTTGCAGTTTCTCCCTGGAAACCCTGTGTCTTATATCACATAGCTATGAACTCTGGGTAATTCCCTCATGCTAACTCTGCAAAGATGCCCACTTACGATAAAAGTGTATAAATGGTTCAAAAAAGGCTGAAGGCGATCCTTCACACCCTCCATGATTTTACTGTGGGACAGCCCTGAGCCTTTGCAGACTTAGCAGGGACGCAGAGTCTGTGAGTGTGGACATTGAGACGGGGACAGAGAATCTTCATTTGACTACATTTCCCTGAACGTGCTGAAGGTGTAAGCCGTGCTGAGCAAACACTCACTTTTTACTTTCACGCTAATCAGATTGTTTTTGAAACTTCCAGTTAGCCCTGCTTAATTTCCTACCCACCTTCACTTCTGCCAGGATACAAACCTCAGACCTAAGACGTAACACAGACAGAACAGTGAAGAACTCAGCTGGTTGTCTAAATCCTCAAAGCAGATTTCCTTTATCACAGCTTTCTGAGCCCTTTTCTTTTTAGGGGCCCCTGTGTTTGAGTGTCTTTCTTTGTTTGGCCCAACTGTTTCATATTTAGCAGAAGGTTTTATCAACAGTGAGATAGCACAAAACTCATATTTTTATCACCATAGCTGTGTGAACACATAAATGTAAACTAGACGGCAACCACCAGCCATGAGTAATAAAGCAACGCTAAAAACTGCTGTTCATCAAGTGTCCACTCGAGGCTGGCTTTGGAAGTACTGGAAACCACATATACACCAAGCCAAAACAGACTGTTTCTACAGCAAAAAGTAAACATGTTTACAGCCTGGTACCACAAATAACTTCAGTCGGAATTACTCATTTTTCTATAGGATCACAATCGACAGTGGATTAATTTATTTATAAGTTAGCAGTTTAGAATAAATATTAGGATCACAAGTTTGCCCTAGATGCAAGCCGGCCTCTGAAGTTCAGCATTTCCAATACTGTTTCCAGCAAGGATAGGCTTTAAAACTCAGAATAAGGAACAGATGGGTGATTTCACAGAGACTACTTCCACCTATTACACAGTCTATGACGTTTATACATGGCTTTATGACTGGAATACACCTTCTGATTTTCTTTTCATTTTCCCTGTCATGTATTCTCATTGAGCACTGGAGATAACTTTTAAAAGAAATGATGACGCCTGTGGTCAAAATAGCTCATCTGATCAGTGGATGTCAATATGGGAGTGTCATCAAAGTTAGAAAACAGTTTTTAAACTGTTTTGGATAAAGGGGAGATGTAGTCACACAAATTTGCAAAACAGCAGATCACTGTATAACACAAATGTATTCTTTGGTAGATATCAGATTTATGGCTCTTTGAAGAGAGACAGATCTTGAGAAGCTGTTCATTTCAAAGGCTCATTGTTACATTTATTTTTTAGAAGTCAACCAAGGGTAACTCTTTTGACAATGGAGACCATCACTGGTGGCGGGTATAAGATACAGACGACTCAAACTTTGAGATGTTGTTAGTCGTTAAACTGAAGGCAGCATGGATCACTCACACTCACAAGGCACACAGGTGACATATGAGGGCTGTGTGGGTAATTTTCATTCAAGAACTGTGATGTGTATCAGGGGCTGCGTCATGGGTGGGCCCAATGGTCCCAGGCCCACCCATATTCTGACAGGCCTCAAACTTTTCTTTGAAAAAAATGTTTGTTCTTTTCTTTCTTAATTGATTTTTTTTAATCGGTTTTGAAGAGGAATATTATAATATTTTGTCACTTTACACTCAGTTTGTTACTGTTAGATGCCCTGTCTTTATGAAATGAGCCAAGTTTGTCCATTTTTAGCCTGTTGGTAAAAAAGTTATGAATCATTCAGCCTCATGTTATACCGGTAGGACTAGATGATTTTGGAAAAGACTGTAGATTTTTGTCTTTTATTTAAGTATGGTTAATGTTACTGCTCTTACAGCCTGTAACACATGTAAAGTTGAAGCAGTGCAGCCCATTGGTGTGTTGGGGCACTACTCTTTGGCTGGTACCATTGAGAGCCATTGCTGTCTGATTCACTACATTTTCATCAAATATTAAAGGATCAAAAAGCAACCAAATCTGCTTTAAAATATTGTTGATATTTTTTGTTTATGCCTGCATTTCTTGTCAGTTTAAGTACAGTATTTCGTTTCTGCTGTAGTTGTTTTTAAAGTGCTTTATAGAGTTGAGCTGAGCCGACAAGAGCAGCTAGCAAACCCAAAACATTTCTCATTGTTTACTTAAAAGAGCCGTTCAAATGACTGACTGGTCTGTGAACTTCATATAAAGAGACTGTTTATAAACACTAGAATTGTCCATTGGTCAATAAAGACAAAACTTCAGATGCAGCTTTCTTGTGCACTTGAAGTGGAAAGAAAACTTGATGAACTGTTGAATGTAAAGCACTTCAAAATCTGTTTTAAACTAATCCACAAGGAAAGAGTTTTTCTTTCTGTTTCATTTGAAAAAGTGTCAAAACTGACTTTTTATTTTTAAATATGTGGCCAGTGAATTGAGTAAACTAATGTCTTTGAGCACTTAGTTGTCAAAGTCACTAATTTCATCATTGCTTCCAGGAATAATCAGCAGGATGCTTTTCTTCGAAGGATCAAACTAGATGTTTATGCTTCGTGAACAGTGTGACCTCAAACATGAAAGACAGCACTGATACGTCAGCCTGGAGCAACAAACATGACTCTCCTCATAAATCCTTGTTACGTTGTTGTGTAACCTTAAAACTCCCTTGTTTCAGCTGCTTTGGAATCAGCTGGGCTCAGTTTGAAAGCACTGAAACAACAGATCACAGAGCGCTTTTCAAATGATTTATTGATGAAGTTGGGATAACAAACATGATGCCACTAAATCTTTCTATTGCAGTGTTTGTGTGGACTTACAAGTTCTGTCTTAAAAGTGACGACAGGCTGTGAAATGTGTTTCCAACAGGCCAGATTCTCCTACCTACACATGAAGTACCTGTTCTTCTCCTGGCTGGCAGTGTTTGTGGGGAGCTGGATCGTCTATGTGGAGTACTCCTCCTACACAGAGCTGTGTCGTGGGCACGACTGCAAAAATTCAATAGTGAGTATTGTTTCTGCTCATGTCTTACATCATTGACTCTCTGTATCCCATTGTTCAGTTAACGGATGTCTTAATTGGATTTTTCAGTGCGACAAATACAAAAGAGGAGTCATTGATGGCTCAGCCTGCAGCAGCTTGTGTGAGAAAGACACGCTTTACCTGGGGAAGTGTTACACCGCCAAGGCCAACAGCCAGGTCGGTCTCTCAAATCTCACTTCACTCTGCTGCTCCTCATCAGGCTGCATCTGAGGCTTGCCTTGTTTATTTTAGGTGTACTCTGGGATCTGGGGAGACCTGGAGGGGGTCATTAAGTGCCAGATGGAGGACGCTCCGCAGTATGATTTAGGGAGCGAGATGGAGCCCAGGAAGGGGGCCACGGCCTTCAACAAACCCACCGAGGGGACGTCCGTGGAGAAGTTCAGGGAGATGATTCTGAACCACTTAAAGGTCAGAGAGAACACATTAAACACCAGAGACACCAGGGGATGCTCCTATTGATTTTTTAAAACCCTTTTTTTCCCAATTGCCGTGAGGATCTCTAAATAAACTGAGCACAGGAAGGAAGACAATCTGTGTTTGGTAGATGATTTCTTTGTTGTAATAATGCTTCTTGGTATTAAATCTTAAACTGATGTAAAACATGTTTATTTCTCTTTTAAACCGAGCCACATTTAAAATTAAGATGCATATGTAGGGTAAGCAGCAGAGCTGAGTATGTGGTTTGAGCTCATGTGATATTTGCCAAATCTTCTCTGTCAATGCCAAACAGACTCATGTTTTAAGCTTCTGGTTGCTCCCATGTGCAGACAGTCAGGTGCTACAGTGGTCTGCTCCAAGAATCAGCCGGCCATCTTTGACTAACCTGGGTAGGGTCCATGTGATAAGGCGACTTTAACTGATGTTCCATAAAACCAAGTCACGTCATTATTTGGAGTGAGCTGTAACACCGTCTTCATAATGATGGTCAAGTTCCACATAACCTTGGACGTCAGTAGCCCCGTTTACATGGGTCCAAAAATCCTATTTACAATCAGATTGAAATGTCAATCAGACTTAAAATGTCTCATGAAAACACCTTAGCCAATCTGATTCACCCAAAACTGATTGTATTTCAGGTCAGATTGTAAAAGGTAGTCTATGCCGCGAATGATAGTCCGCTCCATGCTCAATGTAAACGGCTGAGTGGAGCGGATTGGGTTGATAGAAAGGATTCTATGGTCTTCATATGCGCTCCCTAGTACGTAAGAGGCACGTAAGTGACATACGCAGAGCAACACACGGCCAAATGAAAACAAACATGGCGAACAAATAGAAAAACTGGACACGATAAGCATCCCCAACAAAACACAACATGGATCCATCTTTCCAGAGGCAAACAGGAAGCAGGAAGTGCACCTCTTTTTCTCTTACACATTTACAGGTAGTGGCAGAGTGACGTAATGCACAGGTCAAAAAAGAACAATACAATCAGATTCAGCTAGGGCCATGTACACGTGGATTGAACGTGGATCTTTTCACTCAAACTTCATGTATACAAATCAAATCAGATTCACTTGATCCGATTGATTTCAATCAGATTGAGGAAAACTACCCATGTAAAAGAGGCTATTGACAGGCTGTGAAGTGGGCGTACAAAGAAGACGACACCTGATGAAGATCAGAAACAGTACCAGAAGCTCATATCAAGAGTCTGGAAAGTTTCGCAGGAGCACAACCCACAGACTAAGCTCTGCAGCTCGTCCGTGCTCTTTTCCAGTGTTAGGAATAACAGGGTTAAAATAACAATGTTATTGTTTTCCAGTAATGGGTAATCTAATCAATGTCTTTTTTAATGTTTAAGACGCAATAATCGTTACCAACAGTGAAATGTGGCATGTTATTCTGCACTGATCTGTAACAACTGTTATCTGACCTGGCTCGCTCAGCCAGGCACAGGACAGGAGTTGCAGATGTAGATGAGATAGGGTTTTTGTTTTTTGTTTTTTTTCTGTTCATCCTCCTTTGGACATAAGTAAAGATGATACAGGTAGAGTAAAATTTCATGGAAAGCCAATCAGTGCCAGAGTCCTGGTGGGTGAGTGGTGTTGTTGTTACAAACTTCAATGCACCACAAAAAAAACACACAAGAGAACTAGATGCAACAACTGCAAGTCTGGAGCGGTCTGTAGAGTTACAACTGACGTTTTCAGGATAGAAGTACAGGCTCTATTTCACCATCACTGATGTGAAAGACAAACACATACATTATGTACCAGAGGTAAAACACGCTCAAAATTCTTCAACATATTTGAAGAATGTAATGCCATAATTACTGCCCAACACTGTGCCTTACAAATGTTTCTCCATTTAAAAGAGGAAAACAGACTTTACAACGGTATGAGAAGCACTGTTACAACGAAGAAATTATCTACCAAACACACTTTTCCTTACTGTTTGTACTGCGATTTAAATATGCATATATTGTTTCCACAAAAAACACCTGAGACCATCAAGTCACAGCTGCAGTAGAGTCAACAGTTTTGTGCTTAATCTTATTTTGAAGGGCCACAGGTATCGGCACACAATGAAACACTATTTTACATATTGTTAACATCTTGATTTTTTTTAATCAAGATGGTCTTATTTTCTGTTTTCTTATTTACATTTTACATATACATTTTTCCTATGCACACACTGCCACCTACTGGTTTGGGTTTGTATTGAAAAGCCAAAGATAAGAGAATTATAGCGTTTCGGTGGTTCATAACACTGATCCTGAAATTACAATAATAAAGTTTAAGTAAACCAATAGATTAAAAAAACTTGATGTTTACTACTGAGCAACAACAGGACACTCTTCTTTTATAAAAGGCAGGTCTTTCATGAAGAAATAATTGAGAAAGATACTAAAGCTGTATGATGGCTGAACAGAGAGATATATAACTGGAAATGAATTTTTCCATCATCAAAGAGAGTATAAAGGTCATGATGTCAGTTAAGTAACTGCATCCTCTTTAAGGAAACTTCATAGTATTTCTTGACTGAATGAGTTCAGACCCAAAGTCTCACGCAACCGTCCTTAGTGTACCTTCATTTGTGTCTCTCTCTTCCAGGCCAAAGTGGGGGATCAGGCGAATCTTGCAGATCTGGCAACACAAGTCTTGTCAATAACAGACGCCAACAAGGACGGTCACATCTCCCTGCCTGAGGCTCGCTCCACCTGGGCTCTGCTGCAGCTCAATGAGTTTCTGTTAGCTTTGGTCCTGCAGGACAGAGAGCACACGCCCAAGTTACTGGGCTTCTGTGGGGACCTGTACGTGATTGAGAAAGTGCCGCACTCTCCTCTGTATGGGATCAGTCTGCCCTGGATCATGGAGGTGTGGATTCCTGCTGGTCTGCGCCGCAGCATGGACCAGTGGTTCACCCCCTCCTGGCCACACAAGGCCAAGATCTCCATCGGCCTGCTGGAGCTGGTCGAGGACATTTTCCACGGCACCTTCGGCAGCTTCCTCATGTGTGACGTGAGTGCCACCACCTTTGGATACAACGACCGCCACGACCTGAAGGTGATGGACGCACGGTACATCGTCCCTGAAGCCACCTTCCAAGAGATCATCCGGCAGCAGCGCTGTGACGTGGACGAGGACTGTCTCTACGGGGCGGACTGCCTCACTTCCTGTGACCTCACCAAGCACAGATGTACCCCCGAGGTCACCAGACCGAACTTAGCCAAAGCCTGTGAAGCGCTCAAGGACTACATTCTGAGAGGAGCCCCGTCTGACGTGAGGGAGGAGCTGGAGAAGCAGCTGTACGCATGCATTGCTCTGAAAGGGTCAACAGAGCAGATGGAAATTGAGCACTCTCTAATCCTGAACAATCTGAAGACTCTACTGTGGAAGAAAATCTCTCACACTAAAGACTCCTAATATATCTGCAAATATTGCACTAAGGCACAAGACCGACTCCTGTCCCTGGAAAGGTTTGAAACAGAAACTCTTTTTACTGTGAAGAATAGTTCTCCATGTATTTATCTCTACATATACGACTGAAGCATCTTATCCTGCAGGAATGTCACTTCCATTTTAGCCTCATTCATCTAAGAACTTGAGTTTGTTTATATTAAATAAGTGCAATTTTTTGAAACCACGACAAAGATAACAATAAGTTTGATTTCTAAACCATGATAGCTGAAAATGTTTAAACTCTTTGCAGTGCACTGTCTACTCTACTGAAAACCATAAAGAGTATTTTGTGAAGTAAGTCGACTGCTTGACGTCTCATTTCTCATCACACACTCAAAAGTCACAGATTTCAGTGTGGAAAGAAGGAAGGAAGATGTGCTTACATGCAGCAAAGGGCTTTTGGTGAGGTACAACAGAGCACACAGGAGCACTGGACTCTTTTTGATAGATTTATTAGAACAAAGTATTCTGCACTTGGAACGGAGCCGTCCGCCACCTTAATCTGAAGCCTCCTGTTCCTGAGCCCGGAGGAAGCTGGCCTTCTTCTGGGCAACGCGGTCCTTCCTCTGGGCAAGAGAGAGCTTCCTGCGGTTCCACCTGGGCCACAAAAACACATGATTAGCACTCGCAGCTTTTGATGTTCAGAAACAGTGATCTGTTGTTTTTTTTTTTTTTGTTTTATTTCATCTGGGTGCCTGGTTTATTTCTGAGGCTCAGGAATTAACAACACAGTTTCGGAAAAAACTTCGGGCTTTAACATGTCTCACCTCTTCTTCTTGACTTCTTTGGGAGGCTTCTTTTCGTGGACGGGGTTCTCACGAATGGCAGCATGAGCCTTCACGTACATTGCCTCAATCTGAAAGGAAGAAAAAACTGTCACATTTGTGTCCACAACTTCATGTCTGTTCTTTAGTTAGCATTTTTTTTCTGAAAAAAAAGCAGAAGATCATTAAAAGTTAAAGTTTTATCAATATGGATTTAAATGAAAAATGAAGAGCCAACTAATGATAGTAAAGAGTTGTAATACAGAGTTAAGATTCAAGTCTTCAGTCCTTGGCTTTGATCACTTTTCTTCATTGCTTTTCATTCTTATGAGCGAAACCATTTAGTTGCTCATGATTATGGATCAACCAATTATTGCCCGAGACGATTATCGGCACCGATATTCCGAATTTTGAGGGATCTCCTTTTTTTTAATCCAACAGCTGATAAATTAATTTAAAACTATATACTTTGGCTCTAATTCAAGAATAAAGGCAAGTGAAAGCTAAAATAACACGACAGTTATTTTGAAAATTCGGAAAACTTTATCTAGTGCAGAAAACTTCAGGGAGCTATTTAATTTCTTAAATTTTCAATGAACATTAAAGTCATGCTGCTGAGCCTTGGAGTCATCTAATAAACTTATCTGGTTGCTCCCTACTGATATGCTCAAAGGCATTCAAACAAAGTTATGTGTTAGAATTTGTATTATTTAAAACTTTTACGAAAATATTTTCACTTTTGCTGCAGATGAATATCGGCTCCAAATATCAGTTATTTGCCTCCTTTACTACTAATACTTGGCGCCAGTATCTGCCCTGAAAAAACAAACGAATCAGTCTATTTCTACCCATGATTCAAGAAAAAGCTTCAGTATTCTATCCTTGGATCTGGGCGTCACATTAGCTACAACACAAGTTTAAAGAAGAGTGGTTTAAACATACTTTGAGTTTTGATGCACATTAATGCAGCCATAGTTTGAGATAAGAACAAATTATTTGACAGAGTGATGGATAAAACCCAGGTCCTTGGGCTTGACACTTTTTAACGACGAAGACCTACACATTCTCTAAATTCAGCCCAGCGCAGCAGGGATTTAGCACCTCCTTCACAACATGCTTGACGAAGCATCAAGAGGCTGGATATGGACATGAAAACTGTGAGAATTATAAACTCTTAACACTGTTAACGCCATATCATGTTCCTGACAAGTTCTGCTAATTGTAGCACCGCTAAGACTGAGAAAACAGAAAGAAAATGTGAGAAGCCAGAGGAATATAAACTCTAAGGGACACAGACTCTAACGAGGCTTTAAAAGTGGCTGTTGATTGGTGTGTAGTGGAATCAGATAAGAAATCAATCTCATACAGTCTGACCAAGACATCTGTTGGATTATATCAGGTGGGAAATTGAATTATGTAGCTTGTACAGCAGAGCGTAGATAACGCTCACATTCTCCTGTCCCTATTGTTGCTGTCTGCATTTCATGTAGCACATTACCTCAGCGGCAGCCCACGCTTGGCTGGTTTCTAATTTTATGTATTATTTTGATTCAAGTCCCGCCTCACTTGTGTCAAACTGTAGCAGTCAGGATCAAAAAGTAGCCGGTCACTCCAGGTCAAGAATTTAGCACGATGGTCACAACCTCAACTCTGTCAGTTTTTAACTTATTATTGGTCTCAAATGTCAAATAATTTAGTCTCCAGCAGAAACTATCAGAGCTGCATCTTAAAAACACTGCACTAACGCTACTGACGCAATCTGACTGTGTGTCTCTTTTCAGATTTCATGCTGGTTATAATGCCAGAATGCTGACAACCTCAGGACATCATTTTTTAGAGCATTTACTCAAGAAGTTTATTTCCTGTCTGGTGCCTTTCTGTAGTTTTTGAAGCAGTGTGACCATTTTCCACTGACACCATGTATAAATAAAACATCACAAGGTGTCAGTGATGGACATGAACTTCTGTAAAACAGTCTGAACCTTAGCTCATGATAGATCATCTCTAATATCTCTGAGCAGGGCTTTTTTGGTGTCTCATCGTATTAAAGATGAGCAGCTCGGCAGGAGCGTTCAAGTAGGGATAGACCAATTATCGACCAGGCCGATATTTGATATTTTGAGACATATGGGCATTGGCCATTTTTTAATCCGACTGCAGATAAGAAACAAATTTAAAACTGTGTTATTGCAGCTCTGATGTGGCAGCTTCGCTGTCTGCAGTCACTACTCCGTCCCACCCACTGTAGCATCTGATTGGTTACAAGCAGAGCCATGGCTTGAGAAACAGCCAATCAGTAGTACAGTTATTGCAGATGCATTGATATTTTGGAAAACCTTTACTGTGAAAATTTTGTATTGTTTGTGTGAGTTTGTATTGTTAAAAATTTTGACACCAATATTTTCACTTTGAATGCAACTTGATATTGTCTCCAAATATCGGTTATCGCCCTCCTTGACTAAAATAATGGGTATCATATCAGCCCAGAAAAATCCATATCAGTCTATCTCTGGTTTAAAGGGACTTACTGAATCAGGTGTAACTCCGTTCTTGATGAAGCGCGAGAACTGCTTCTTGTAGGCGTCCTCATCCTCCTCCATCAGGTAGCTCATGTACTCTGACACGTTGATGCCCATGATGTGCTTGCGGTGAACCTCAGCGTTGAACTCTTTGCTTTCAGGGTCGTAACCAGGGAAGCGCTTGGTGCTGCACAGAAAAGAAAGGAAAAGGTGAAATTACAGCAGAAATGACCAAGAATGCCACCGTTCAGAGCTGAAATAAACATTTCTGCTTGAGCTCTGTTGATTTTCTGATGGCTCTATACAACATCAACAAGGAGACTTTTCATACACTGCTTATTTCAACATTTCCCATGTGTGCAGGGAAAAATCTCTTGGAAGAAAGTACATGAGAAGTCAAATTTTTTAATCTTTTTTTTCATTGAATTATCCATAGTCTGTATCCTCATTGTTCAACTTCTGCAGCCGGTCTCGGACAGGATTGTTTTTAAGACTGAAAAAATAGTTACGCTGCTTCAGTCATGGTGCTGACAGATTCAACCACACTACACTACAGATTATAGTCAAATGATTTTTTTAAGCTTTTAGAAATAAAAATAATTTTCACTAAAAGCCTTACCAGATGTTTAATCACATACACCAAAGTGTAACAAAGTTTTGCAAATTGTGAAACTTCATTAACCAAATGCTTTGAAAAAACAGCTCTGTTGTATCAAGACAAGTTTATGGGGGATAAAAAAAAAAAAAACATTCCATTTTTCACTTTAACCTGCCGTGCATGTATGTGTGACAGAGGTTGTCAGTACAGAAATAAAAATAAGGGTCTCTGGTGTGGCCTAATGGTCAAGCTTGTACACTGCATGAGGTCAGTCCTCGAGCACTTGGCCCTAATCCAACCAGCAGCACCTTTAACACATGTCACTCCCCACTCTCACCCCGTTTCCTGCTCTATCCACTGTCCTGTCCTCTCTAATTAAAGGCATAAAAAGGCTGAAAAAATTACTTAACAGGAACAAAGCAGTCAAATCAGGAACAGATGTTTTTTCTTACACATTCACAGCGTTTACGCTCTAAAGAGTTTAACACAACAGCACATTTGACCAAACTTGTGTCAGATTTAGTTTGCAACTCAAGACGCTTCTCTCATCAACAACAGACTGACGAGAACCAACGTTCTGTTTAGTCCTTTAGTATCCCAGAAAGATACACACATCTGTGTTTGCTGTAGACAGAGCAGAAGAGAAGGACCTGGGCCCTTGTATTCGTTATGAATCCTGACAGGTAGGTTGTTAATAGGGAGTTTAGTCTCTCAGGAAATGATGCCTGACAAAAAATGACTATGCTAAAGAAAACTAAGTCCCTCCGGGAACGCACGCTCTGCAGAGTGACACCACCACATACCACACACGTTATAAGATCTTTAGAAACAAAGCAATAAAGATCCTGAAATTTCACTTTCTTATTAACCCCTTACTCTGAATCTTAAAGAATAAACAATTAAATTCCAGAGCTAGTGAAGCAGCCAAAGCTTCATGTCTGACAAAGAATTCACAGCACGTCTTGTTTTCGTTTTTATTTGCGTTCATCACTTTAAACCGCAAACCAAACAGTTTGTGCTGGAACATAACAAAACCTAACAGGAACAGAATTACAAACATTTTAACAGACTAATTTCACAGCTTTTGTGAAGCTGATTTGTTTTTTAATGATGGAGCAGGTGTCATCATAACAAAGGCTCTGTTCTCTTTATCTGTTTGATATGGAGATCTGGACCCTGTTTTTCAGATACACCTGGTGTTTTTGGACCATGAGGCCAAAATAATATGAAACAAAAAATATCTAACCAGAGGACAAATTCAAAGAATAAGAATGTCTGTAACAGCTAAAGTTTGATTAATGCACCACCTCCATCTCTCTGCCTGTGTCCTGTCTGACCCGATTTCCCAGTGAAGACAAACGTGTCCAATAATCTACATCTTAAATATTTTCCACCCAAATAAGACAAACTCAACTGAGCTCTCCTTTTTGTAACTCATATGTTTACGTGAAGCACTTTATCAAATCCAGCGTACCTGTGTGGGATGGACAGGCCTCCATCCACAGCTCCCTTCAGGGCACCGAACACCTTGTTGCCTGTGGTGGTTCTGGCAAGTCCAGCATCCAGGTAGCAGGTGAAAGCACCGGGCTGACCGTCAATGCTCTCCACGTTGAACTCATCCCCAGTGACCTCCACCTGGCCTTCGTACACCTTATCCAGGCCAAACTTGTTCAGCAGCTGATGGAAAATTACAACATGTTAGATACAAAGTCAAACATAAGAAACTTTACGTGTATAATCCTTTATTTGACGTTTCTGAGGAGTGATTACAGCTGAGAACATCTCTCCTACAACAGGACAAGTCCCGACTTACTCTGCGAGCCAGCAGCAGACCAGTGCAGTAAGCTGCTGCGTAGTTCGTCAGGCCCACGCTCACTCCATATTTAGGCAGCTCGTGTGAGTAGGCGGCACACACGATCATGTCACCCTCAATCCTGGCATAAGCGATCTGCAACACAATCAGGAGCAATCATGAGTTTAAACGTTATCATTCACTGTTCACACGACATGTATGACACTGAACACTGATCTATAAACATTACTGAACTCTGTTCAAGCTGAAACCCAAATGTTTAAAGTTTTACCCCTTAAAACATAGGAATGAGCTGCGTTCCTGAACACAAGTTTTTCTTCACAACATATTCAAACGTTTCGCGAGCAAGCTTTTCAGAAACTTTCCCAGAAAGTCGGCACGAGCCAAAGTGCAGACATAGCAAGAAGTCTGGAAATTTTTCTGTGATCATGTTGATGTTTACTTCCTGTTATTGTCTTGCAGCTGTGTAGCCCTTTATGTGCATTATAAAGCTGCTTTATACTCTTCTCTACATGCCATCGCAACATTTTCTACTAAGTTTCACTATAAATTCGTCGGTTTACAAGAGCTTTAATACCTCGCCTTGGATCTCAAGTTTTATGTCAATACTGCAACGTCACTTTCAGACCCTCTTCTCCCATCAAATAGGTTATCTCCATCAGCAAAGGGGCGTCTTTTACAAGCTACGTCATCACAGAGATGCGCACGCATTTTGATAACAGAAGCGGCACTTGGTTCCTTTCATTCAGATAAGTTGGCATCCTTGGAACTCCAAATTAAAACTCTGAGCAGCATAAAAAAATGTCCAGTTGTTCTGTGGTCAGTTGTCAGAAGTGATACTCCACTCAAGACGCAAGTTCTACGAGTTTTTATTTTGTGTAGCTGATGAAAAAGTTGGTTTAGAGCCGAGATTATGACCAAATATAATAATTCCGACTCAAAACAGAGAGTAGATACTACATGGAAGTTTAAATTATGATCAACAGAAACAGATTTCATGTTCACAGTAAAACTTCAGTTTATTATTAATCTATAAACGATTATAATTTTCACCCCTTACAAAAAACATTATTATTCGGATATATTTGTTACATCTATCTGTCTGTACACAGTTTTCTGGCTCCTTCATTGTGACTCAGGTCTCATACACAGCTCATCTTTGGCAGCGATACTTCCGGTGCTAAAATACCGTGAAGCTGTGTCTGTTAAAAAGTGAAGGGACTATTCAATCACAGCATTTTATAACATTAACATTAACAATAACAGCAGCTAAACTACTTTACACTCTTTATTTGATACTGTATTTTACTGTTGTATTGAGAGGACAGCTTTCCAAACAAACAAACCGCTTCCTGTTTTGGAACATAAACTGATGTAGACGATGCACGCTGCAGGTTAAAATCAGGTTGATCTCAGAGCCCACTCACCTGGCAGACGATGTCCCTGTTGGAGAAGCGGACAATCATCCGGTACTTGGGTGTGTTGTACTTGTTCTTATCTTGAACAACCAGGCGCTTGCGAGCAAAGAAGTCAGTCTTTCCCTCTGTGAAGGAATCATACTTTGATTAAAACACTGACATGTCACAGTAGCACTAGGTGAGATAAGATGATAGTCACAGGTGGTCTTACCTCTCCTCCTCCTGAATTTGACCTGATACCTCTTAAAGTAGGCCTTGTTCTTCACTACTTTAACAAAACCCTGCAGAAGACATGCATTGATTTAGTATTAGTGAGTTACATAGAATAAAACATCAGTTAACTTCTATCTATTTTCCTAACCATGCCATTTGAATTATATCAGACAGGGGGTAACCCAGCTAACATTAGCATTAGCAAGCAAATCAAATGGAAGTGATCGAATGAAGTTAGCATTGAGCTACTTAGAATATGTGACTGGCTGAACAGCTGGAGATAATACAGACTAGAAGGACACTCCTGGGATGTGATCTAAAGGACTCAGTGGTGATATAAATGTTAAAAACACAGTGAAGCGGTAAACAGCAGAAGGAAGCAGTTAGGCCACGTTTGAGCAGAGCCGGCTAAACGTTAGCAGGAGGTAATCTAACTTCATCTGAACATCTGCAACATGTTTTTAAACGTCTGGCACCGCGCAGCACTCGATGTATGTCTTAGGTATACATGGATGCACATATTGGGATGGATTACAAACCATTTTGCAGTCTTTTTGTCTCCTTATGAAGGAGCCCGGAGCCAAAGACTGGGGCTTGACTCCGCTGCACTGGAAAAAGGAAGAACGACGTGCGCATGCTCCGTAAATAGCGTGTCACAGGATGAGCCTCTGCAGAGGATTCACCACTCTGCCCCCTATTGAGCTGGGGCTCACATTAATAACAATAAAACCACTCTGCTGTTTGTTTTTAACATGTAAATGTGTGATTGTGATCACATTATCACCCTTTATGACATTGACTCAGCTTATCCCAGAGTCGGCAGAAGGTCTGAGGACTTCTGACACTTTAAACACTTGATTAGTTTGGCTTATCTCAAAGCAGGGTATGCTGGAAACTTTAAAAGAAAAAAAAACACACCTTGTGTTGAAATTATTGTCATAAACAGGAAAACACAAACCAGCATATGATTCATTTATGAATTCCTAATTTGTCTACATTTTTATTATGAAGTCATATGTTGTGTTTTATCATTTTTTAAGAGATGTGGCTTAACCTTTTAATGTACGTGATTGAGACAAAACTACCAGATGAAGTGTTGGGTGATTTGGTACAGCATGTAAGCTATATTAGGTCACATACCTCTGTACTCATCAGTGGCTCCTTTTCTTTTTTCTCCATTAAAATTCTTGCAAGTCTGCTTCACACTGGCAAGACTTAAGCATGAACAGAGGTTATACCATTGATTAGACAGAGTGATTTAGAGGAAAAACATGCACTGGCTCCAACATTCAGTTATTACTGCTTTGGCACATTTGCCCTCCTAACAGTTTTCAGGGTTAGCCGAATAAATTGTAAATGTCTGAGCAGAATTTCAGAATAAAATCATAATTAAAGTTATTCATAAATCACAGAAAAAATTCTCACAACATGTACTTCAAAGTTAATTTTTGTTTGAACCTTTGTGAGGCAGAATTGACAACAATTAAGTTACTTGGATTTAAGGCTGTATGGATATAATTTTGTCTAGGTCACTGTTAGTGTGGAAATAACGTCCCATATCATCTGAAACATTCTGTCCCAAATTACCAAACCATGTACCACCAAGAAATACTTTAATTTATAAAAGAAAAACACACCTTTAAAAAAATATTTTGTTACACTCAAAAATCATTTATATTTTTCTATTTTTTTTTATTTAAGATATATTTTTTGTCTGAAATTGGTGCTCTTGTGTCAAAATCAACACAAAAGTTAGTCATTTCTCTTACCTCATATCTAGGTGTCAGCTTCCAGTTTGATGCAGGTCACACCCTCCCATGTGATTCGTGTCATCCAGGTGAAGTAACAGGTTGCATAATCAGTATTACAGAAATGTATCATGTTTAAAGCTCAGCTTTTGCACTCAGTGGGAGAGAGCCAACACAAGGCTACGATTTAAAACCAGTTTAGATTATCCTAGAAATATTTAAAGGCTCATGGAAAAATAGGTTGCTTTATTATTTCTACATTGTAGATGAATACTGATACATCAGAACTATGAAAGAACACATATTATGTAATCATGTAACAAGCAAATAGAGTTAAATAAACCAGAATGTGTTTTATATCTCAGATTATGTCATTAAAATAGGATACAATACATTTTGCTGTTATAGCAGCTCAAATTAAAGATAGAGACAAAGTGCAGCATGCAATAAGAGAAAAACAAGTAGTAATAATACAAAGAATTTAAGAGTCTGAGAATTAACAAAAAGTACAAATTTACAGCAATTTAAATATAAGAATCATAGTAATAGTAGTTACGACATAAAAAATAGACGTGCAATATTGTTATGAGAGGCAGTTCCAGTTACGCTGGCATCAGGCACTGATGTAGATACTGAAAAGTCTCATTGCTGTTGAGAGGTTTAACCTGTGGTAGCACTCTGTCTTGCAGTCTGCTGCTGAAGAAGCTGCTCAAAGACCCCACAGGCTCATGCAGTGGGTGAGAGGGATTTTCCATGATGGATGCAAGCATTGCTAACATCCTCCTCTCACCCACCTCCTCGAGGAGTCCAAGGAGCAGGCCCAGACAGACTTGGTCCTCCTGATTAGTCTGTTTAGTCTCTTCCTGTCCCCACAGAAAAGTGCAGAAGCCACCACCGTGTCATAAAATGCTCTGGGCAGAGTCTCTACAACGACTATGACAACCTTCACGTAGAGGGCGTCTGTGTGGCGTGACCAGTCCACTTTATTACCGAGGTGTACACCTAGGAATCTGTCTCCATCCTTTGTTTGCTGACAGCATTGCACACTCTTGGCCTTTTCTCATCAGCTTTGTGAAGTCTTCACCTGGAACGGTTATCAATCAATAGTTCATCGTAGCCCTAGAGTTTGGCTGCTTTCCCTTTACCCTAAAGTCCAGCTCATTAAAAACCATCTCAACAGAGTTTGTCTGGTAAATGTTGAGGAAGATCATCTAATGAATCTCTCCATCACCCTTTCCTTGGTCAAACAGCCCTAACACACCCTGGAGGTGTTTTTGGGTTCATGGTTCTGTTGAAAACAAATGATGGTCTCACTAAGAGTAAACCAGATGGGATGGCATGTCTCTGCAAATAGCTGTGGCAGGCATGCTGGTTAAGTGTGCCTTGACTTTTGAATAAATCACCACCAGTCATCAAGGTCCCCCAAACCATCACACCTGCCTTAATAAACCTATCCTCAGAAGCAGAGGTGACTCTTGGTCTTCCTTTCCAGAGGAGGTCCTCATGACAGCTATTTTCATTACATTTGACTACATTTAAAACTGCACTAGAAGAACAGTTCCAAACGCTATACCTTCAATAATATGGATTGGAACAGAAATTTAAAGGGGCTATCTGCTGTATCTTACTGTGTTTAAGCCCCAATACAGCTGATGGTCTCAAAAATGTGAAGAAGACAAGAGATTTCACAGATGAACCCTTGGGAAGGCACACCTGTTAATAGAAAAAACACAGAAAGGGTGAAACTTGTAAATCTGAATCTAAAATTAGTTATGTTTATTAGTTATAATTATTATGTTTTGACACTTTTTTGTAATTCCATGTGTGTACTTTTGTATTTCTGATGTCTACAGTATTAATCTGCAACGTACAAAATGATAAATATTAAAAAAAAAAAAAAACACTGACTGAAAGCCTATGTCCAAACTTTTGACTGAGATTTGTATCAGATACAGAACAGTCTGCATGCATTCACATGATGTTTTTGGGTACAGGGTGTGACAGCCAGAAATGCAGGCATAGTCACAGTTATCTAAGTAATTAAGTCAAGTTGTTGTTGGATGCACCTGCTAAATCATGATACAGGCCTTTGGTGGATTACTCCTGGTAGGATTGTCCCTTAAAAGTTCAGAAATTGATGTTTAAAAAGAGAAATTGCGATCATTTTGTTCCTTTCGTTTTATATTTTAGCTGCAGTGGACACGACTGGCTCTGCAGTTTCTCATCAAATGACCTCTTTGTTAATAATACCTGTTTCACTGTGTGTTTATAGCAACACGCTTATTTCCATCTGACAGCCAGGGGTGTGATTACAGAGAGCGGTGGCACACAGAGCAGCCTCATGTCTCTGCTAAGTTAAGCCTACAGCGTCATCTGCTTTTCAGCAACTTCCATGAGCACAGGAGTGTCAGACAAACAAAAGATCTGCGTCACTGCTCCCATGTGGAACCTGAAGAGTAGGTTTCATGACAGTTTGGAATGTGAATGAAGGCAGTCTGCTTAGTCATATTTTCATCAGAGCTACGTTGTGCTGATGTGGTTACTTCATTACAGGTTTCTGTTGACTTCTCTCACACAGTGAACGCTGGCTGTGTGTATCAACATTTATCTTGGAGTTCATTAAGCTTCCTCTCAGTCAATTACTTATTTCAGATTTTCATTTGGACTAACCACACAGTGAGAACTCATTGATTAATTTTTTAAATCTTGTGACGAAGATAACATGGATTAACCAAAGGAACACTGAGACAAGCATTTCAACCCTCAGCTTTCTCAAACAGAAGAATTTAATCTCTCAGCAATGAACTTCAGGTAAGTTATTCAGATCAGATTGCATGAGTGCTACACACACCGGGCCACAGGAAGCTCCAGACTTTACCCTTTCATTCACAGTCATAGAATAAGCTTGGCTATTGCAACAAAATGGTGAATTCAATAAAGTTAACTGTTTCAAGGCATGATATGATGTCTCTGACCAAGTTATATTTACAGGCCCAAAGCTGAGGGGTAACTCTGCGTAACCTTAAAAGCAGCTTAATTTTTGCCTCCCTGTCTGTAAATACATCGTTTTTAAAGAAGAGGTTTTTCCACAGGAGCTTACTAACATGAACCCTTGATAACCCCAATCATATCTGACAAGCTGTGCCCTCCAGGGATTTCATATACTGGTGATATAAGGAAGTGGTTTGTTTCCACATGTTTCTGAAGTGTGTTTCATCCTTTCTTTATAAATCAGATTAGTTTTGGGACATTTGTCCTTTATTTTGAAAGGACAGATGAATAGAAGACAGGGGTGTTGGGAGTAAAGGGTCTGGTAAATACACATTAAAAGGTCAGAGGTCAAGTAATAACCTGAGCAAAAGCAGTACCCATGTATTCTTACACTATTGAATCTATTTCTGTTTGAAGTATGTTTTTTTATGATTCAGCTCTTTGTTTAGGATCAACGTGAGTGACTGAACATGTGGGCACAGGGTTACGGATGGTCAGGGATGAAAGTCCAGTTTTACACTTCTCAAGATGTACAGTCAAACAAAGTGGTTTGCATTGATGTTAACAGAATCATGGGTAAAAAAATACAGTGCTGTTGCTACTGATGATGTTATGGATAATACACTGCAGTGTGTGGCCTATTCTCCATATTTCAGCTGTGAGTTAAAAAGAAATGTGTTCAAAAAAGAAACTGTATGTAAAGAACTGTTTTCTTACTTATCGGTTAACAGTACACAATGTTAAGAAGGCAGATGTAAGTATCTTAAAGAATAAGGTCATAACAAGAAGGGGTAAAACCTGTGTCATGGCTCATTCAAAGTGCAAATTTAACTGTGGCATAAAAAGAAACTTGTTTTTGTTTATGATATTTTATTCAACTTTAAACCTTGACCCCGCAACAAATGTTTCAATTTCCTCAGTCAGAAAAACACAGTTTCCTCTAAGTGAATAAAAAGCTAGCCTCCCTTAGCTTTTCCATGCCAAGGGTATCATTAACTAAGAGTGCAGAGAAGTGGCTTGCAAGCTGAAACAGCAATGCAGCTTTGTGACCAGAGATACAGTAGGCAGTACACCCATCAACCATATAAAAACCCATCATAGTTTAACACACTTTTGGACAGCACACAATGTCTAGATGGTTGATGTGTATCAGAACAGAAGGGTTAAGGGGATTTATCAACATGTATTCACCTGCGTGTGACATAAAAAAAATGCATTTACATTTTCCTTATTCAAAAGCACTTAATTATGGAAGCCCATTTCCAGAAAAAAAAAGTTACATTACAAAAATAAAGAAAATTGTTCAGTAATAATGAGATACTTTCTCATAACTATACTTAAGTATCTCATTTTTTATGAATTGAAACCTTTTAGCTATGAGGTATCACCTCATTTGTATAGCTTACCAAATGTTTTAACTTCTTTCTTTTGATTTTACTGGTGGAAATCAGCGTCCATACAGGATTTCTCCTAAATGAATGGTTTTGCGAAGTGCAGTTTCAGGCCCTGGCCACTTGATGTCAGTGTTGTCCTATGCTTGAGCCAAATGCGCATGCTCCATGCGATGTAAACATTTGGTAGGCCGCCGTCTGTCTGAGCGCTGCAGACATTGTGTACACGTATTACGGCTGCATGGGCTGGACCGCGGAGTCAATGGGAACGAGCTAACTCAACGCTGGCTAGCTTTCAAGTAGAGACATAAGCTATGCTAACTTGGAAAAAATAGCTCATGTATCCGGACAAAAGTTCGGAAAACACGTCTTTTGTCTGTAAAAGCAGGACTATACAATCGTGCATGGGAAGCAGAAGACGTCTGCTGCGGTCGGTTGAAAACGCTTCAAGGTAAAAGATCCTCTTTTTTTCGGGCTCGGTCTAATAACTGGAACGAGCACTTACTCACAAAGTCACGGCTTGTTTTCTCTTTTTTCTTTCGAAACGAAAGCTGTGACATTACATTTAATGTATCGATCTTACAGGAGTACACTTTGTCACTTTGTGTGTTTTATTATTAGCTCTTATAAGTGTTTCGACTAACAACTGTTAAGTGTTGATGAACTACTTCACTGGCTTGCCAAGGAGTCGGCTTAGCCTTAGCCATACTATGATGATTTGAATCTTCACAGCTTGGAAGTGTCAAATAGACTTCTTTACAGTAACATAACCATATTGTGTCCGCTCAGAAAGGAGAGCACTGTGGAAGTATAACTGCTGCATACTGTTGCATTTGATGCTGGATCTCCATTTCAGCTCACAACACCAGCGAGCCATAAAAGGAATAGAGGCTTCTCCTGTGTGTGATGCATCTGTCCTCTGTTTTAAACCTGTAGACTTAGACGGTTTTTTGATAAGTGAGAACATGATTCAAACCCTTTGACGAGCACAGGCATTTGCTGTGTCCATGCCAAGGATATCTTTAACTCAGACTGCAGAGAAGTGACTTGCAAGTTGCAACAACAACACAGCTCAACCACCAGAGATGCAGTGGGCGATATATCCACCAAAGTTTAACACACTTTCAAAAATAGGGAACAGTTTCTTTGTTTATTGGCTAGCAGTACGCACTGTGTAGATCATGGCTTTACATGAGAATGGGGTTATAAAACAAAGGAGAAAACACAATACAGGCCAGTGGCTCTGTGGAAGTTATTGGGTTCCTATTAACTCATTGTGGTCATGAATTGATGCTGTTATTTACAGCATGAGGATCCAGTGAACTCTAGAGACTTATTTGGTCAACAGTAGTCGGAGATAGACCAATTCTGATACCCTTTTAAGTATCTTGACCCCTTTGAGAGTCAGTCTTGTTGTATCCGTAGAAGCTCTAAAGCATTCTAGCTCATCCTGATAATAGTGTTTAATGCTATTTCACTTAAATAAAGCAAGATATTAACAACATGTCCTTCTGCAGCTTATGTAACGCAAGGGGTGATTGGAAAAATCACGTTAGATACAACAAAGTGTTAGCAAAACAACAACAACAATAAAAGAAATAACAAAAAATAGTGATAATATTTAGAGCTGAAACGATTCCTCGAATGATTCGAGGTACTCGATTACAAAAAACACTCAAGTAATTTTCTCCGCCTCGAGAAATCGTTTAATTTTAAAAAAGATCAAAGAGTGGTATTTCAAATAGAGCTGAGGCCATATTAAGAGAGTTTTCAGACCCCTCAAGCTACCTCTTATACTAAATAGCAACTAGCAACAAATCTAGCTTCTTTTCTGGAGTTTGGAGACGAATGGGTCATTCTAAGAAACGGGTGCCATTTGGGTCTGCAACATTTGATGAGATGTACAAGGCACAAAAAATGTGTCAAAGTGTGTCAACAAATTTTGGAGCTACCAAAGCAAGTGCTCTTATTGACAAGCTGTATCAGAAAATTCTTAAAGAGAAAAAATTTCATTTGAAAAATAACTGCTCTTTAATTAAACAAAAATGTTTTTTATCCGATTACTCGATTAATCGATGGGATTTTCAGTAGCATACTTGAATACTAAAATATTCGATAGCTGCAGCCCTAAAATATTTGAATGTAGTCTAAAACACCTCAACAAACAGTTTTTGTCAGTTTTTGGCTGGTTAAAAATATCCCCAAACATCAGAGTTAAGTGTGAAAAACACAGGAAATACAAAATATCACTCAGTGAGCAGCTCACACAAAGGCCTGTTCATAAAATGTGTTTAAAGAAAGGATTTACAAGATGATTTCTTTTCCTTTTGAAGTAGAAGCCTCTGTCAAAATAACACTGAATGGGAGTTGTCATGTGAAGAATATTTTTAGGTTGGCATTTGAGTAACTGTGTACTATATCTGTACCTTTCTCTACTGTGATGCCGAAATAAACCCATGCACCTCAGAGCCCAGGCACTGTACCGTAAATAGCAAATTAAGCGACTCTCCTGAGACTGTGACAAAGTTTCTCAACTGTGAAACAAGTTTTCTGGGTGGTCATGGCCAAAGCTTCTGAAAATAACAACTTTTCTTGGTGGTGAATATCTTGTTTCTGTGAGTCAAAGGGTGGCCGTGTTTGAGCCAACACGTGTCAGTACTTGTTGCATTGAAGACAAAAAGCTTCCCAAGCTATACTCAGACATCTGGTCTCAGCAGAAGTATTGTGGGTAATAAAACATGTTAAAAGGATCACAGAAGATATGCAAGTGTGAAACATATGCATGCATTTAAAGTTGCAGTGAAATTTGCTGAGAAAAGCTGAGAAGGAAGAGTGAAGTGACTCCAGCAGTCACAGAGACCAGACACTGCATACTTCACACAGTTTAACAGAGTACTGTGTAGCTCTCCATCGACCAATCCTGTCACTCCCACAGAAAAAGCCAGCCAAGACTGTGATTTATGTGTTGGTGTTATTGATTGAAACCTTTTATTTCCCACACTACTATAACTCTACTTTTTGCATTGCAGCTTTTGCAGCAAAGTGTAAAACACTAGCTTGTGCTGTTGGTGCTTTTCGTTCTCATTGTGTGGCTGTAAAGGAAAGAATAGCCCCCAGCAAAACCATTGAAATGCTGATTGTACACTGGGAAAATCTGAGCTCCTCTCTGTGGGTGAAGTGAAAGGCCTCTCTACCTCAGTGTGAGAGTGTTATTGTAAGTCAGGCCTGTGCTTTAATTCCCTCATACAGCACATGAGCAGCATTTTCCCTGAAGATAGCCCTGCTCTCTCCTGCTGGGCAGGTCCACTTTGTTCTTTTTCATCCTCTAGAAAAAGCATGTGATTACACACAGGGTGAGGAAGAGTCTTACCTTAGAGGAGGACTCAGTGGGTTTACAGTCTCTCCACCTTTTTTCTTTTTTACACAGCTGTGAATTTTATGTTTGCTTCTGTGTAATCAATTCTGAATTTCAAATTAGGAGAAAGGAAGTGCTCCCCTGTTCTTCCCTCGCTCTTTGTCAGTTCCCTCAACAGTCTTTCTTTGCCGAGGCTTTCTTTTATCGCTTGCTGTGGGTTTCATTAACTATGCGCATTGCATCTCAGGGCCCCTTTGAGGTCTTTGGCAAACAAAAGCAGAAACAATCTCTGTATCCAGGATTTATAGGAAAGCCTTGCTTCAGTTGGCTGGGCTAACCAGGAGGAATGCCTCCCAAGGCCACCTGGACATTGGCATCCCTCAAAGCATGACCCAACCAAGTTTATTGAAATCTATATCTGTGTTGTAGTTCATAGTCTTCTCTCTAAATGTGACTCTCAGGTTTAAATAGGTTTGCTCAAACCTGCATGACAGCAGATGGAAATTTGTTTGTTTTTAAATCAAGCAGCTTGGTTCATCATTAATGAGATCTATCTGTTATCAGAGCTCATAAGAGGATACACTAACAGGCCAAAACCCACTTGTGTCCTTACTGTGCTTTGTCTGCATGATCACTGTTTATCCCTCCAGTTAGTTCTGCTTGGGATCCCACATGGGGGCTGGTTTTCAAAGAAACCTCATGCCCTTAAATTCCCTTTTGCCTTCAATTAAGAGTGTAGGCAATGATCAGTGGATGCAAAAACAAACAGGGTTCAGTGAAAAGAAAAATTTGTGTAGAATTTATGTATTCTTCTCTAACTGTGGTTTAATATCCTATCATTTTATGTTTAGAAATCCATCAAACGCAATGAAACTGACTCTGTGAATTAAGTTTTTGTTTAGTTATTCTAATAAACCCTGCACTGCTACACCAGTCTAGGTTGAGAGGTATGAGGCTTACTCTTTTGGATAAACTGTTAATTTCAAGTATGAGCTTTAGGGATGCTGGATATTGGATTTTTTTCCAATATCCGATATGCTAATATTTTACAACTCAATTAGCCGATACCAATGCTGATATCAATATTTTTTTCTGCGCACATAACAGCAGAGATCATGATCAAGCGTCATCTGTATTGGAAAAAATAAGAAAGATATGCAAAATATGAAAAACATATTCTTGAACTGTAAATTTGTTTATGACATTTACTTTCAAACAAAAAAAATTAAAAAATATAACTCATACTTGAAAGCTGGATGGTGCTCTTCCTGAGCAAATCATAAAAATACGGTACAGCAATTAAACCCAGAGTGAATAAAAGGTTTACTTTGGTAAATGATAAATGTGCCTTAATTAGTCATGTATGTAAGTCCCTTACAGACTGCTGCTTAAATTTGAGTGTAACTTAAAACAGGAGCCAAATATGGGACTACTCAATCTGAACTGTGCAAACAAAATCACAAAAATTTCAAAAATATCTGCAGAGTCAGCTCATTATGTTATCAGTTTCTTATATCGCTAGAATGTGGAGTGTTGGCTGATATCCCATATTTTATTTTTTAAGCTAGTTGCCAATACTGATAACATGCCGACTTGTTGTGCATCCCTAATTGGCTTTAAAGGATAACACCGTCACATTCAAAAGTTATGTAGGGGCTCAGCTCTCAGGTTGAAGCACAAACTTGAACATTTCAAGGATGTTTTAATCCCTTTTGACAGTGCTTTCTACTTTTGACTTTCAGCTGAGTTGTTTAAAAGTTTTTGGGAGTGAAATGTTTCATACTTAAGCACAGTGATTTAATTTCAGTCCTGGCTGCAGCAGGAAGCTGGAGGAAGCTGCAGTAGCTTAACTATGGTTCGCTGAGAGGGACAAACTAGCCAGTATGAAATAATGTGTTGCTTTGCTGTAACTGCTGAAAGCAGGGCTGTGTTTAGAGCTGTTACGTCACGTTACCTGGTTTGACATCTTTTTTGTATGGAGTTTGCATTTTCCCCCTGTGCATACAACGGTAGTGTGGCCTCTTACAATCCAAAACATGTCAGCCTGTTGACCTATTTTTGTTCTGCTGGACTTCTGAGCAAGTTTCTCTGCACACAGCTCTGAATATTCTACCTCTGTGCAGAATGAAGATATGATTTTACTACTTGAAGACTGTGATTGTGTTAATGACACTCTCTGCTCACAAGTGCACCCTGCAATTTAAAAAAGCTGATTATTGTTTGGCAGTGTTTTGCATAGCATCCAGAATATACAAATCCTGATGAAGCAGGGTAGCTGATTTTCAGGAACCATGAAGGGAATCAATGATGCCTTAGTTATGCAAAATGTATTGTTTGGTGGATTAGATGGTTGAAGTCTGAAGATATGAGACCAAAACAGTCTTCATCAGGTGTTATTTTGGTACGCCCACTTTACTGCTTGTTTTTGACATCCCATGTTACATAGACTTCACTTTGGAGATGGTACTGCAGCTCACTCCAAATAAAACCGAACGCAGCATGCTGATTCTAGGAGCAGACACCCACTGCAGCAGGGCCCAGCAGCATAAGATTAATTGTCAAGAAGCATTGTTGCAACAAATAAATAACCTGGTTGCAGACCTTCTCCTGACCTTTTCTTATGACATCATTCCTCATTTCAGTTTACCTGTGAATTTATGTCAATTCCACTTTACTCCATCTGTCTGTTTGTCTTCTCTCTTCCAGCACTGTCTCGTTGTAATACAATACGTTTAATTATTAATCCAAGATTTAGCGCTCTCGTCTTGGTTGCAATGTGTCAGTGAGTTATAAAAACTCTCCATCATGCACAGATATTGTAGGAAAATGCATATTGATAAAAGAGTAATGTAATGTAAAAATGTGTTATTACTATGAATCTTTACTAAGGCAGAGAGAGCCAGAGAGGTGAGAGCTCATAACAGTCTTAAAGGCTTTAAGCAGCTCATGTTCACAGCTCAACGTATTGATAGCTGAATACCAGAGCTGATAATGGTTGCTATTGAAAATAGGAATACATCTATAATGCATAAACTCATTAATTATTTTTCTAACTGACGTTTATTATTAGAATTAAACAAATCTCCCCATGTAAAGAAAGTTTAATGACAAACTGGCGTGTTAGAATAGACCAGAATACAAACAACATGTTTGGAGCTAGGTCTGAGCTTGGTACCGAATTAGGTACTTTTATAGGTACTGACTAGGGATGGGTGTCCAATTAGGTACTTTTATAGGTACCAACCATAGACTGTAAAAAAAATTGGAAGTCGTCTTGCTCGGCTCCAAGTGAGGTCGCCACAAAAACTGCTCCCCCTGGTGGCTGGCTGCAGTATAGGTCAAAAAATCTGACTCCCTAGTTGTCCCAGATGGGCTGTGGTCAAACTTTAAAAAATGAATACACCTTGTAGAAATGTTTCTCACTTCACATTGTTGTGGTAATTTGATGATATCCTTTGGCTGTCTTGTATTCAAGTCCTCTCTTTTCTGAAAAGTTTCATTTTCATTAGTTATAAGAGGTTAAAAACGAGGCTTTACGTAAGGTTTAATGATGATTAACAGCTGCCGTTCTCGTGTATTTTTTCGAGGATTGTAAAATATGTCGGGAGGTAGAGTCAAGAAGCCATTAGACTCTCGAAATAATTTTTTTAAAAATTATTTTTGTCACCTGGCTCCACTCAGATCTGTGACGGGGGAATTTTGGCTTCAAAACTGTGTGATGGTAAATGGCGGAGCCACGCTGTCCACTCTATATACAGTCTATGGTACCAACCAAATTCCATCTGTAGCAAAAATTACCGGTTCACGTAAAGTCAAAAGGTACCACGTTCAGGTATCTCTTGACTTTGAAGGAGTGGAAGAATAAGCGATTTTCCATGCTGGACATGAACACAGCTTTTCAAGGTTCTATACTGAAGAATTTATATGATCAATTGAAAAACTTTGTGATTTTGTTCTTAAACAAACTAACATTTATAACCACATAAACATGCACAAAAGTACCAAAAATTGATACCGTTGAGTACCAATATTAATTGCAAGGTACCAGGCATTGGTACCGTATCATTTCAAATGTGAAAGGTACCCATCCCTAGTGCTAGGATTTTTTGATTGTTGTTTTCATTAATGAACACATAAACCCTGATTATATATCACACTATAACTGTACCAAAATCTTTAATGGCTGCATCCTTAATTGAAAAGTTAAAGTTGCCAAAGGATTTCATGAAACTGGGGATACTTTCTGGACAGCAGATTGTTTCCTGTAGCCTGTTTACATCTGTCACTAACTATATTCTTAATCAAAGTTAAATATTGGACTAAACATCCCAAATAAGAATATCTGTCTCTTTGCTTTGAAGAGACTTGTGGACAGGATTTATTTCCTACAGACTTGGCTGCTCTTGTTCTTCACATCTTGTTCAAATATCGTCCATGTGCTTCTTTGTTTAATTTAAAATACAATCAGCTGTCTGTTGTCTTCCCTGTGTGTTTAATGTGGTGATCTAATTTTGTGCGCAAAGATCAGAACTGTAAATTGGTTTCTTCCCCTGTGTGGTGCTGTTGTCACTCTGTCCCTGCACAGGTTGGTAAAAAAAAAAAAAAGCTTAGCTAGCACGTTTTATTTCTGTAGCACATTCCTACCAAACTCCACACTTACCCCACTCTCTTCCTCCGCTGCTCTGTTTTCTCCCTGCTTCCTTTTTGTCGTGTGGCTCCGTAGACCTAACAGTCCAAAGAAAAATGACTCATCATCTTACACAGAGTGAAATTCATACTCCTCACTGATTTGTTTCCTGCCTGGTGGCTGTGTCCAGACTTCCTGCAGAGCTGAAACTGAATGCTCTAATTCCTTTTTTCAGACGTGAGATGAGGTGAAGATTTTTTTTTTTTTTTTTGCTGAGTGCAGAGGTTCACTTCCTGGCCTGTTGTGACTTGGGTGAGAGATCTGAAGGAGTCCTATCTTTGGTGGAGTACTTTGACCCGTCCTGACAGTATGATCAGCATATGACTTGAAGGCCAGTGTGTCATTAAAGGAGTTGAAGGTTCAGAGAAGTGGATTACCTAAAGGAGAGAATGTGTTACCTCCATTTTCGGTCAGATTTTTATTTTTGTGGTGCTCTTTGAGTGGATATACGCTGGATTTCATGGGGTATGTATGAGGCAGAAAGCCAGTGGTTTTGGGTTTATGTGTGTTGCAGTTGTGACTATTTCAAAGGTTGGAAGGACTCAGTTTTACCTTACATGTAACACAGATGATAGTGTTAGCAACATATTGTTATTTATTCTTTGATGCTTTGATTTGTGGACTTGGTTCTGCACTTTTAAAGCTCTTATCTGGTCTTTCTGATCACTCAAAGAGCTTCACAATGCCTGTCACAGTCAGCCATCCACGACTCATTCACACACTGATGGCACACAGAGGCTGCTACAGTAAGGGACCATCAGTGTGAGCTAATCTCACTCTGTTAAACAACAGGGGAAAAAACTTGGGTTTCATTTCGCTCATAATTTGATGACAGAATTAAAGTTACATAACCTTTACCAGGAAACAAGTTTATCATATCAAACACTGAGGAGTTATCAGAAGTAGTTTACCATCTCTAATAACACTAATCTCTATTTTTCAAGCTTTATTTTTTATCTTTGGTTTTATGGAAACCTCCTCAGTGCTTCAGAAACGTCGTGTCAGTTTTTTTTTTTTTTTTTCAATCAGGCAAGCTCCTTCACATCTGTTTCCACTAAAGATCATAATGAGTAAGTGTTTCATTTTCTTCTCAAGGCAGTTTAAGTTTGTTTTCTTGTCATACAATACAGTGCAATGCAATAAATAAATAACTAGTGGCATCGATCTCAGGAAACCCAACTGCTGATGTAGCACATCATAGTTCTCTCTTTCCATTGTTCTTTATGGAGATCCCCATTGTCACAAGCACAGGCACTAAATATTCTTCCAGGGATCCTTACACATGTAGTCGTACACACTTACACACACAAAACAGAGCAATCACATTTGTATTAGAGAGAAAAAAAAAAAAGGTCATTCATTCAACAGTCCTTAAACCAAAATCATAAAACCACAGTCAAACGTCAAGGTTCATCTCTAAACAACCGTTATGGTACCCAGAGATACATTTAATAATCATAAATCATCTTCAAATTAATGGTTCATAGTCACATGTGCATGTGTTTAGACTAGCAATAGGACAGTAGTGATACCAAGTATCGGTATGGGGCCATTACGGGCTTCATTTCAAGGTATCAATACTCATGAAGGCTGCCCATACTCAAATAAATATCTTATACAGAGTAAGTCCTCCTCACCAGTAGTTGGAGCTATGTTGCTGAGGTTTGACACATTAGGTCCAGTTCAGACAATATAAATAGACCAGAGGCCTGTACTACTAAGCTGGATTAGCTCTTAGAGAGATAACATCCTGGACAAGTTTCGGGTTTTCCGTACTACGAATGTGGATTTCTTTTTATCCAGACACGTTGCCCCGGTAACGGATGCTGAACGCCAAACCTGGTCCGGAGCAGGTTAAGTTCCAGGATAAGAGCTCACGGGGTGTGACAGACTGCCCGCTGACCAATCGGTTCTCTCGGGCGGGCATGAAAGACCGCTCAGTCACCAATTTGCTCAGCCGGAGTGAAGTCCTCCGCCCCCTGTCTTTTTGGACCAACATTTTTTCTTATGGGCTGTGAACAAACAATATCTTACTGATCATCATAACTGAGACATTGTCAGGGAAAAGTAGAAATGTGAGCAAATGGAATCTTTCATACTGACCACTTTGAAAGATGCTTTTATATTTATTTTTTATTTGCTCCCACGTCCTTTTTCCCCACTGCTATTGCATCTACAATACAAACTGCCTATAATGAGCGTTTTCCTTGGGATTTGTAGGAAAGTGGACTCTTTCTAATTATGAGGTTGGATATGATGCTGATCACACACACACTGACTGACAACATGATGAGTCGTCACATGATGAGATAGGTCTATTAATATCAGCATTTTGGAAATTTACACATTCACAGAGTCGGCGATTTTTTGCCAGCAATCCCTGCAAGCATCCCCCGGCTTCTCGCGGCCGCAGTCGTGTTGCTCATGGCCTGGATAATACTGTGGTACTCCTCGTATTTTTTACAGGATTATTTGCTGCTCCTCCGCCATGACGTAGGCTGCTCTCTTCTCCATTGTGGGTAATGCCTGCTAACCACGCCCATTTTATGTGTGTGCGCGCACAGATCCCAGTCGGATTCACTTATCGAGTTGATAACGAGCTTTGTAGTACAGCAGATCTGGATGATGGAGATCAGGTGAAGTTCAGCGAGTTGCCGCAGAGTTAGCCTGGATGACTTAATCCAGCTTCCTATTACAGGCCCCAGGGGTAGTTAGCAGTTAAACTGTTTTGTTTTGCACTTCAGTTAAAAAACATACTAAACTCTAACATTTGTTAGTTTTGTTTTGCACTTTTGTTGATTTGTTTGAAAAAAAAAAACGTAAACTCAGAGCGGGTCGTTTCTGTTTTGTTTTTTTTGGACTGAGTGTCAGCGTGACTGTGCTGTCTTGGTTCAAAATGATCTGTCACTGTTAATTTAAATTTTATGTGAAAAAAAAAAGTATTAGTGGTATAGTTACTATGTATCAGTTAGTAAACAAGAGATCTAAAAAAAAGTGGTATTGAACATCCCTAGTTTAGACACATTAATTACAAGAAAATGGTAAAATTAAATTCAAACCTTGTCAAAGGAGCAAATTTCACTATTATAAACACCACTCTCTTTATCATTTTCAGTTCTTTCTTGTTTTACTTCCTTGTCTTTCTTTTTTTTTAAAAGAGACCTCTATTGTTTTAACAAAAAAATGGAAACGAATTTTGTTACCTTCTTTGTTGACACAGATTGGCAAAAAATTCCCCTAACCATGCCTCTATACAGGACAGTTCTCTATAAGTTACCTGTTCTCACCTTTGGTAGATTAAACCTGTTTTCTGTTGCACAGCTTCTTTGGTATTTTATGTTGAGCAAATTGATTTCTTCATAAACAAAAATTAATGCAGTTTTTTTGTCTAATAAGGTTTCTCTTGTCAGTTAAACATCTAAAGCATACACCCTTTTGTTTTAGATTTAACTGGAATACAACTCCCATGTATTAGTTTACACACGTCTCATCTTTCACACGTATGCAGGATGCAAGTGTGTATTCAGTCATTCACTCATTTATTCAGAACTGCTTCATTCATTGTTCTTCCTGGCTCTTGCATACATAGCAGAAGGAGACCTTTGTGAGTGCTTGGTTCCTGAAAAAAGTTTTGTCCATGATGTTGACTAAAGGGACATTATTAGAGACTTGGTTTGTTAAGTTTCTCCTGGCAGCCTCAGCGCTTTGCTTCTTGTAGGAAACATTAAACATCACCTGGAGCTTCCCTTAAAGTCTAAGTTTTCATTCTGAAGTGTTTTCACCTTACAAAGAGTTGTCCTCCTGTCTTACAGGTGGCGACAGACAAGGTTGCTGGTAAGCTGAGTTCTACTCTCTCATGGGTGAAGAACTCGGTGTCCCACACGGTCAGTCAGATGGCTAGCCAGGTGGCCACGCCCACTTCCCTGCAGACCACTGCTACCTCTTCCTCCACGTCTCTGTCCTCGCCCGGCCTCTCGCCGTCCTCACCGGCGCAGCTCAGCCCTGACGATGTGGAGCTGCTCGCCAAGCTGGAGGAGCAGAACAGGTAAACAGTCTGTCTCTGAAGCTTTACCTGTCTGTCAGCTTAAAACCTGGTGATCGTGGCAGAGTGGAGCAGACTGGAGTTCCAAAGTGTGTGTGTGTGTACAAGTACCAGGATTAGACATAGAGAGAACATGTACCAGCTGCTGCACATGGCAATTTAAAAATGAGAAAACTGATAAAATGTTGACTTTTTGTGTGGGAATTACTTTAAATACATCCTTTCCTTTGTTTTCTTTTTTTTAAGTTGTGTTTTGGGTACGTTTTTGCCTTTAATGAAAGGGCAGCCAAAGAGAGACAGATGATGTGGGGGGTAGAAGGTTGGGGTAGTCATGCAGCACAGAGTTGTGGCTGGGAGTTGAACCACCGATCCCAAGGACTGTGGTGTCTGTATATGGGTGTATGGTGTGTGCTCTAACTCCATGGCTAGTTAACACACCTTGTAGTGAATCCTTGTAATGAAACTTTTATATGTTATAGACATTAGATGCAATAACATCCAACAAGAGATGTCAAAATAGGCTAGTACCATCTGCTGTTTTTAAGAACGTATCCAAATGTATTTTTAAAGTCACTGACTTTTTAAAGACGGTTTCTGACAGGTAAAAAAAAAAACAGGCTTCAACCTGTGTGTGTTTAGGTCTGAACTGTTTTTGTGGCTCTTTTACCTCCATACTGATCAGTGTGACTGCAACAACAGTCACATCAAATTAACAACTCAAAAATCAGATTTTTTTCACGTTAACTTTATTAATGGAGTACTTTTTATTGATTTCTCTTGTCATTTTATCTTTGCCTTGCTTTAATCAGATGTACTTGGACAGCCTTCACACTTCACACCTCCACCTTCCCCCTCCTGATTTATAACCATAGACGCACATAGGAGGGTGACACCCAGCAGGTTGAGGCATGTCTGCTTGCTAACCAGTGGATTAAGACAGGGTACTATAGGTGGAAGGAAATGTCTACTTTGACAGGCAAATTTGGCCTTCTTAGACTAAAGGAGCTTATCACACAAAGACAGCATAATGTTTGTTACTGTTTCATAGGAAAAGTATGTTTAAAATGTGATAGACTTTGACTAGGCCTGAGAATGCCTCATTCATCAGCTTCAAAGCCCTGGGACTAGGGATGGGTACCAAATTAGATACCTCTATAGGTACCAACTGAAGTCTGTCAAAAGTACCAGGTACTGATTCACATAAAATAAAAAGGTACCATGTTTAGGTACCTAAATGCATCCTTGTGACTGTGAGGGAGAGAAAGAGTCATCGATTTTCCATGCTGGACATAAACACAGCATTGCAAGATTATATACTGAAGAATACATATGTTAATTTGAAAAAAAAAAGTTTTATTATTCAAAAAATTGATATTTTTTACCACATAAAAACAATTGTAGAGAAAATTGGTACCGTTAAGTACCGATACCAATTACCAGGTACTGGGCATTGGTACCGTATCGTTTTGAATGTGAAAGGTACCCATCCCCACCTGGGACCACTTTAATGTTCTTGAAATAGTCTCACTTCTTTGTTTCTGTTTTTTATAGTCTTTAACGCCATATTTTGTTATACAGCCCCAATAATAATATAAATAAATAATAATACTAATGTAAAAAAATGTTCACTTCATTATGTTATAACACTGCATTTTGTAACAATCTGCCACATTTTGCAATACAATTCTTTTACAAAATATGTCCCAAACTTTGCTGCATTATGAAATATTTTCTTACATATTGCATTGCTTGTTACAAAATGCGGGTTCCCACATATAATGAGTGAGAACTTATTACATAATGTGGCAAAGTTTATTACATATTGCGTACAAGAATTTTCATTACAAAATGTGGCAGATTATGATAAAATGCGGCAATATTACATAACAATGTGAAAAGTTTTCACATTATTTCATATTGTGGCGTTTTTACTAAATGTGGCATTACATGATCTATGCTTTAAAATTAGATTATAAGCATCAAAATGTGTTACTTTTTAAATGCTATTTCTTAGTATTCATGAGGTGGGCCAGACTTTCCTGGTAGAACATGAATCCCTTAATGGCACATAGGCCGACAGTCCCTTTGATGACACTAAACCAGCCAGTAAAGTTAAGCAGTTAGAAGTAAAACCGTTGTTTTAGTTGAAGAAATCAATCTTTCAATAAAATGAAGAGTGAGGTTACATTAGCTCTTCTTGGTACACAACCAGGATTCACTAACATTACACATTACAGACACGTCTCTGAGCACCGGGCTGTGAGGAACACTAAACAGCTAGCCTGCTCACCTTCTGGACACTAAACTACAAACTGAGTTTACAAAGTTTAATTGTTGTCACCTTTCAAACAATAGCTCATTGTAACTACAGATAAATACCAGTGGTGGGACTTGATTAAAAAAAATAATAATAATAATAATTGTAATTAATTAATCGTAATTATCGCATTTTAATCACATCAATATTCAACATCAGAAGCAACATTTTTCAATTCAAACAGATAAATCATTAAATATTCTCATGGCCGGTAGCTAATGAGTTAATCTTGCGTTGATTTTTATAACGCATTAATGTGCGGTGTAATTAATTAATACAATTAATTAATTAAAGTCACAGCCCTAATAAACACATAACCATGCCACTTTGCATCCTGGGAAAAATTTGTCTCTAACCTAGAAAGGACGAATGGATAATCCTCAGAGTCTGTGATGTAACTGTGAGAAAACATAAAGCTCAGTGTGCCAAGGGAAAGTGGTCACGTCTATGTGAAATGAGAGGCACTTTCAGAAAGTGGACTGAATCAGAGGGATTTACTGTGGATTCTTTACATATTGTTACTGCTTTTCTGTAAACTACCCTGTGGGGAGTTGTTGGACCATCCCTTTTAATGAATGATTGATCAAATCTCTGTATTGTACCCACCAATCCATTTAGGCTGATAAAAGCCAGGGCACAGTTTCACTGCAGCAGTCTTTTCTTCAGTGAGATGTATTCTGTGCTCCATGTTTGAGGTGCTCCTTGTTCACATGAGTGTAAAGTATTGTTGCAGGATGACGTGACACCTCTCTGGAGCCAGCTTAGTGAATTCTTCCTCCGTTGTTTCTCTCACCCATGGCTAGTGCAGTCAGTGTCAGCATGGAAACTGAGCGTGCAGTTCAGAGTTCAGGACTGTGTCACAGTTAGCTCCAGAGACAGCACAGCTCTGTTGGATTCAGAGGGTGGTGACTCATCGTAACGCCTACAACAGCTACTGCTCCAGAATGCAGAGTGACACTTGTACTGATTCCCCTCATCGAGGGAAATCACAACCACCCAGCAGAGACTTTGATTTGGCTCTTTTTATGGAGCTCAGAGGAGACTTCCATCTGGTAAACAGGTGTCGTAGTGTCCTGGGCCTCATCAGATACCTGTCCTTTGACCCATATCTCCTTTAGACTCACAGCTGCCATGTTTTGCTTTTGACTGTTGTGTCACTTGTTCCAGTAAAGGTTGTAGGGTGTAGGCTTTGGCAGGGTTGCAGGGGACTTTTCTTCAGGCTAGCGTATACTGTAGTTTCTGACAATGGCTAAGAGCCAGCAGCTGTTATTGACCCTGAAAGTTACATCTAAATTCTCTGTTTGGTATCTGTTTCTTTCAGTAGTTTCTGTAAAATCAGTCTCTCAGTGTGCTCAAATCTCCTTGTTCCATTATCACAGACTGATGAAATCAAACCTCACCTGTCCCTCAGGTGTCTCTGATTCCAGATGATCCGTGGTCAGTTTTCTGCAGTGTTACGTGCTGCGTAAACATCAGCAAATTTTGCTTCAGACCTCGGAACATGTTCTCCATTAGGGGGCGATATGGGGAAAATATGTCAGGATGTTTTTATAGCAGGATCAGGATAGTTTTTCATATTCAGACTATTTAGACCTGAAAACAACATTTATAGCCCCAAATATTTCTTATCCTGCATTCTGAATTAGTGCTTATGCACCATTTTGGCATCTTTCCTGCACTGTTTGATAACTTTGATCTCATCTTGTGTCCTCTAATGTGTTTTTTAAACTCACATTTTCCCATCATGATAAATACATTAATTTTAAGACATTGGCTGTAAAATGTGAGTTTTCTGCTGAGTGTACAAAGTATAGACTGTATAAAACATGGGCGTAGTCTCCCTGACGTCACCCGTCTGTTTCTGAAACAGTAAATGAAACACATCAGCTGTAGCGGCCATAAGCACAGAACGATTTCGGAAAATAATCTAATTGCGATTTTTTTAGACCAATATTGCAATTGCAATTTAGCATACGATTTTTTTGGAGGGGGGCCTTTATCTTCTGCATTGTTCACTCAACACAAGTTTTAAGCAATTTTATAGTATGACTAACCAACAAAAGATACTGTTAACATGTAAACAAGTCTTTTTTGCATTTCATTATTAAAAAAAGAAAAAGGAACACTGTGAAATTTTACTGACCTCCAGTTGTCAGTAAGAGTAACAAACCATACAGAAAAAAGTGACTAAGGAGATCTACTGGATGGATCTTTGAAGCCCACAGGGTTTTTTTTTTTTGCCAGAAAAAAAACAGCATTTTACCTTTTGCTGGTTTTAAGGGAGAACAAGTACAAGTTACTATATTCCCTCCAGGTCTGTGTACACAAAACTTTTTTTGCTCTAATTGCAGCCTTTGCGATTTGAGAATTGCATTCTATTACAATGCGATGTCGGTTTAAAATTGATTAATTGTTCAGCCCTAGCGGCCATGTTGGTAGTGGCAAGGGCTTTGCGTACAACTATAGGGTGCCTGTCGGTCACGTGACCCCAAGCTGTACCTCTGATTGGACGAGCTCGCGATCTTAATATCCTCTGAACGGCCAACTTAGAAAAACATTCACCCCCCTGTGCAGTGTGTGCCGATAGGAAAATTAGCAACTCAGACAGGAGACGTTTTTTGAACCAGGCTGTAAAAAGGTTAATTTCTGCTTTGAAAACAGCTTTTTTTTGGCTTGGTGTGTTTGTGACTTCCAGCACCACTGGAGCTAGCCTCAAGCGGACACTTGAGAAACAGCAGACTTCAGCACTCCCCCATTGTCTCATATTCTTAGACCGGAGGTTGTCACTTGGTACAGAGCTTTAGCTTCATACAGGTTGCCTATGCTCAGTCCAGATGTAGTTTAGTGAGACCATACCAGCTAGGCTACATTTTCCCTCTGGGCCTGGCTTTGAACCTCATGCTCCAATCAAAGGTTATTTTGGCATTGGACTGTCATGAACAGGGACGGTCCCATTTGCTTTTGTGAGTCATACAGTGGCATTACTAATAGTTTCAGCCCTTTCTGAAGGAGTTTAAAAGGGTTTGGTACCTTGGTTTGTGTCCTTGACTCATGGAGACATAAACATAATTTACGACATGAATCATTTCAGTGACACAGTCAAAACAATTTAAGATGGAAGCTGGGGGCTGTATGAAAGTAGACGCAGACCACCTTTGGTTTCAACATACCAACCTGACAATAACCACTGGATTGAGTTTTCCCTAATGACAACTGCTGCACTACAACACCATTCGCACACCATAAACCATGCTGTGCCCACTTTGTGACACAGTTGGTTGATGACATCAGTCTGACTGGCTGCACCTGTATGATTGGCCAAAAGTCAGAGTTCATTAGTAATACTTAAACACCATTTAACACAAAGTACATATTACCTTCAGCTGGTCAATTGAGTGGTTTGTCTCAGTAAAATCAAACAACCATGGATAAGTGTTGTAGTGTTATTTTCCAGTAGAGAAGCAACAGGAAAACATGAAGTGGCTTAAATATAGGGGGACAAAGTAGCATGCAACAAGGCAAAAATAGCCGGATGGCAACAGCACTTTAAAGAACGTGTGTTAAAATGTTGTTGTTGTAAAATTTGGGCCCCTGATGCATTTCCTTATCTTTGAACACTTGACTTTGACGCTAACACGCTGTTGATCTAGCACAGGTAGAACAGCTCCAGGCTGCTGCAGGATGCAGCATGTTTTATTCAAACATATATGTTATTAACATGTAAGAAGGGAGCATATATCCTCACTACAAATACCAGAGGCAGAGAGGCTTACAGCCAGACAAGAGTCAGAATTCCCATCAACATAAAAACAGCTAGACATAATAAAAAGGTTTTTTCCAACCCCGGGGGGAGGGTATGGAAAAACTGGAGTTATGGAATGCTTTAATATAACCAAGCTTGACAGCAAGCACTGTCGAAACAACAGTAAACCCAATAGCAGGGACACACTGCGCAATTTATAATTACTTCAGGGGTCAGGCAGAGTGCAGGTAATGTAAGGGAAGCAGGAGATGGTTTGCTTTATTTCTCCATTTGATGCACAGCTGGCATCAAACTATAAACAGGCAAATGATAATGTGAAAATAGATGGTTTCACAGCTATTTTCCTCCACAAAAGGAGAGACATTAACACCACAAATTAGTGCTTAAAAGCAACCACATCAAGGAAAGAAAGAGATGGATGTCTGAAGTTTCTTTGGGGGAAAATGGAGCTCTTTGGAGCTTTTATTTGAGCCACAAAAACTGTCATGCTTTCAGGACTGGCTTACCAAGTGTTTGTTTGTTTGGTGAGGCCTTTGTACCCTACAGAGCAGATAAAGGTCCGAGCATTCACCCCCTGGCTTCACACTGACAAGGAAGTCTGACTCAGACCGCGTCTTTTTGTAAATCAGTTCTTCAGAAGTCCAAAAACCAACAGGGAGATGAGGACTGCATCATGAATTTCTCTTGGTAAGGTGTATTGCATCTTCTTGTAGCTTGTTGTACCACTGTGAAAAGCTGCATATTAAATAATGAAATAAGAACAGCTGTTGAATATGAAAATTTCACCTCTCAACAGTTGACTTTGTTTTGACTCATGTTTTTCATTAGAGTTAACTCTTAAAAACTGTAAAATCTTTAAAAACTGCTCTGTAGAGACAAGTTCTAGGTCATTTTTTTCTTGTTTTGTGTTTGTTGAGCTGCAGACTTCTGTTTGGATACTGGTGAATTATTAGCATGGGTGGATGTATGTCCAGGTTCATGTATCACACAGCCCAACTTTGCTGTGTTCATGACTTGTTATGGAGACTTGACTGACAACAATTACAAACATGTCAGATTTTCTGCTTGTTGGAGTTACTTCGATGAAGCAGTTCGTCGTCACACCACAGCTGAGTAAAGTACAGAAACTCTGGTCCTTCTGGTTGTCTGTTTCGCTCCCTCCCATCTGACCCACATTAGGCTGTAACCGTAGCCAATCTGGGAGCACCCTCAGTGACATCACGGGCTCCAGTGCAGAGGCCTCGGCCTTTTTCCGAGATCAGGTGTCCCAGCCTTTGTGTAACTGTCAGGAGCTCCTCTGTGCCTGGCGTCACAGCTTCGCTCCTCTTCATGCTGATCCTTGATCAGGTCACTCTGGCAGTAGCTCCAGTTACAAACTGATAAGAGTGGGACAGGGCAGGACTGAGGGACAGGAGAACAAATTACTGAAGCCTTCAATCCACTGCAATGCTCTCTGAATGCTGACAATAAATTTATAATACATCTTTTTTTCCAGTATTTCAGTGCACTCATCAGACTGTTGTCTTTAAACCTGCCAGTTATCAGTCTGATCTACCTTTAGAAGTTGTTTTATCACCAGCAGGTTCTGTATCACTGAACACTCTGCCCCAGGAACTAAAAGGCTCTCTCTTTTCTGGACCCTTCTCAGTTTCTCAATTATTTAATCCTGGACAATCATCATTCCATTCCTGAGTATGTGACTGCTTTTTGTTGCTAAATTTTGTTTGCTAATATGACACTAGATTTTGTGACACCTGGTTATTGTGGTTTACTGATACCTCTTCCTGTTGCTTATCAGCTTCAGCGTGATAATTTGGTTAAGTATGGACTTTGTGCTTGCTCCGTCGTATGCTTCTTTTTTAAAACCACTTGTGCTGTCAAGGAACGTCAAACTAAAATAGTATGAAACGCAAGCACAAGATTTACTTAAGCGAGCTTAGTTTAGAACCGGGTCCTTCCCCTGAGTCAGGAAACTGTCTTTGACTACTAAAGGTCCTTTTCAACTGTAGGGATATCCCCCCAGAACTAGGGGCTTTCCCTCAAACTATGTGCTTTTCTACTGTAGGAGCTCGAGTCTTAAGCCGTGTTTTCACTAAGCAGACCGGTTTGTCTCAGTACGGCACACATTTAGTGGTGTTTCCACCAACTTATCACGGGACAGATCTCCAAATAACCAAGACAAGCTGTCCCACTTTTTGGGACCCATGCCAGACTGAATCGATCTGCTCTTGGAAGGTGGAGTAACACACTGCAGACTGTTGATTGGTCAAAAGAATCGTCACTTACCCTGACAGCGGCTGCATTTTTTCTGGCGGCAAACAGACTTCTCTGAAACAAAGTTTGATTGCACTTTGTATCAAAGAGCTACATGCCAATCACAGAGAGAAATGCTGCAAGTCTTCCATCAATGCTCTTCGTTTACTGTGTCGCTAGTTTCTTCTTCATTGGATTTATTACGAAATAATATAACAAATACGGCTTTTGGCATCCAGCTTACACGCCGCCTACCATGAAAGGGCACAGTTTGTTGTGGAAACACAAACAGGATCAGACTTAACTGTACCAAACCCTGCCTAACCATACTGAACCGAACCGGACTGTTTGGTGGAAACGCAGTTTAAGATGACTGTGATGAACTTGGTTTAATAACTCCTAAACATTGGTCTTTTTTGAGCCTGATAGTGTGATTGTGTCTCTGTCAGCTCCCGGTGTTCCAGTTTAATAAGTGACCCTGTAAACTGGAGACCTTCAGCTGAACATGTCAGTGGAGATCCAGTTTTCAACAGCTGTTCAAACACAGAAGAAGTCCTTAGAAATGCATCCTGGTTTATTCTTATAAACTTACATGTGGGTCTTAACCTGTGGTAGAATCAACAAGCAATCGGCCACAGACGCTGTTTAGTACCTGGGAAAGTTTTACCAGGAACTAAATGGTTCCCTGGCCTTCTGGTTGAAAATCACCTTAAAACTGATACTGATATTAAAGAACAAACAGAAAGAAAAAGACAAAGTTTGTTTCCTTAAATCTGTATCTGGGCAGCAGCACTCGAGTTGGATGGGATTTAAAACCTGACATGAGCAGAAAGTAATCAGTCACTGTCTCCTGCTTCTGAGCAGGCTGTGCAGTCTAATACTGTGGTTTCTATGGTTTCCATAAAGCTGCTGTATATCATTGCTCTGTGGCTTTTAAATGAGCTGTCCATATTTAGCACTGCCCCAGAAACCTGGGCAGTTTTGATTTCAACGCTGGATGTGGTTTGTCTGTTTATCTCAGTCACAGCCTGCTACATATCCGGCATTGATTCTACTTTTTGCTGATCCTGCTTTCCTTTAGCACATCTATCCATTAAGAAGTGGTAAAACTCCATGCTTGATTTCTGTAATAAGTCACACAAAGTTGCAGTAGGTCTGCTGTGAGGAAACTTTTCTGTCCTGGTCAGGGTAATCGCTGTCCTCATCCAGAAAACAGCTGGGTTTTTGGTTTGGTTATGTGGGTAAAGAAAACATAAAAACAACAAACTTTGATCCAGATACCTGAGAATCAATGCCACTGTTTATGAAGCTGTTCTGGCACTGTAAGCCTTGTCCTTTTTTTTGAATCTCTCATTTTCTTTAGAGACATAGAGTCACTTTATCCTTTCTCTCGTCATTTAGCTTTGTCTGATTGTCGAAGAGTCAGATATTGGTGAGGGTTGAAGACAGCTCCATATTTCCATTTGCATGCTTTGACTGAAACCTTTTAAAATTTTGCATTACACATCAGCTCATTTCTACTATGGAGCTCAAACTTCAGTAAATTGCTTTGCTACAGTCTTGATACTTGAAATACCTAGTTCTCTTAGATTTTATTTCCACTTGGACATCAGTTTTGCTTTTAAGGCTGCAGTGTTCATGTAGATTTGTCAGTAACCTGACTGAAACACTCACTGTCATCTTTTCTTTCTGTCGTATTGACATGGACTGTGCATGGAAATGCAAAGATGAGGGATGTTTAGTTAACTGAACAAACACTGTTACACTCGCTCCTCAGCACCAGAACTACTGGTTGGTTAAACTAGTTATTAATATTTTGATTCATGTAGACCCACAATGGCTACAGCCGGCAGCTGGAGTGGACAAACTGTGCTTAAACCACTCTGTCACATGAGTCCTCACAATGCCATGTCACGTTGAGTACCAATACCAATTGCCAGGTCAGGTCAGGGCATCGGTACCAAATTGCTCCAGATGTAAAAGGTACCCATCTCTATTTCAAACGGTGTTTAGCCGTAATGAATAAATTCCTAAATTATCTTTAGAAAAGTCTTACTTTAAATTTCTGTTTCCTCGACTTGAAATTGAGTCACTGAGAAACATCCTTTGCATAGATACAGGCAGGAAATAAAGATGGGTACAGCTCTTCAAATGCTTTTTTTACATATAGGTGACATGTATTTTTTACTTCTATCATGAGGTTTTGATCTATCTTTATTCATCTCTTTCTGCTCACAGGACAACAAAAAAAAACTAACATCTACGACTAACTGTGTTTACATTGATGCTGTGCTGAAATGTTCATTGATATGTACTGTCCTTTTAAATACATAAAAACAGAATGAAATAAGGTTACAGCTCAGATCCAAGCAGGAATATAAAATCTCTTTGTGCAGCATGAAAACTCTACACCCAAAAATGTCTCTTTGGATTGTTGTACAAGAGAGAAGTTCATTCCTGTTCCCTTAAAATGTTATTTCAACACAATAATCCCCTGTGTGTCGTGTGACTTTTCACTTAAGCTGACATTTAAAACCTCAGAACAATAAAACAATACAAGCTTTGATGCAAAATAATTTGCTCAACAAGACTGTGCACACACAAAAATAAACTGTGTGCCCAGGAGGCAGATTCAGATCTGCTGCATGGCCCATGTCTAAAAGATCAATTTTATTGGAATTATTTGTTTTTCATAAGTGATTGAAAAAATATAAAGAGGTTAGAAGTTTGACCCTGTACACAGTGTTAAATTCACGTCTTCCCTCTCGCCTTCGACAGGCTGCTGGAGACAGACAGCAAGTCGCTGCGCTCCATGAACGGCTCCAGGCGGAACAGCGGCTCCTCCCTGGTGTCCAGCTCCTCTGCCTCCTCCAACCTCTCCCACCTGGAGGAGGACACGTGGATCCTGTGGGGAAGAATTGTCAATGAGTGGGAGGAGGTGCGCAAGAAGAAAGAGAAGCAGCTTAAGGTGAGTGAGTGCACATGACTACCTGTGGAGTGACAGCCAGGAGCTGTGGAGTCCCACTAAAGAGCTTATTGACACACGGCCGCATTAAGAGCTGAGACACATTTAAACATGTGATTATGGCTGAAGCTGACATTTTTCAATTTCTTCTGCATTTTAAAAATTTTCCATTTGATTTGAATGAAAGAGGCCTAATGATACTGTCCCTGGATGTGTTTTTGTTTTTCACTCTATGAGAAATAGAAGATTTAACCTTGCAGTGTCTCTTGTGATGTTTTTCTGAACCATGAATACATCTCTGCCTTTATCCCACAATCGCTCTGTTTGTCTGAATGTTTGCTCAGCTTGGAGTCATTTCTGAGGCTATCTTTATCCAAGGTAATCCTGAAGTGTCGTCCTTGAACGTCTTATTTTAGTTTTTGACATTTGCAGCTATTTATAGGTTGTTTGTTTCTTGGATTACTCCCATAAGTCTCATGATAACCCTTCGGTGTGTCGCTGTGTCTGGTCAGACCCTGTCCAGTGCTCTGTTTGATAAAAAGAAGAGCTACATAAGGTCATGTAAACTGAATGACCCCCATGAAAAGGAGCCTAACATTGTGGATAGATGTAAGCTGAAGTTGTATTAACAACCACAGACACTTCTGTGGAGACATTTTGCAGCAGTAAGGGGTCGTACTGAACTGTACTAAGTTTAATGTGCATACCAAAACAGATCAGTGTGAAATCTACTTCAAATCCAAGGTAGCAACATTAGACTAGAAACCAACACCCCACATACAAAGCATGCGTAGCCTGTTATCTGTGTGTGTCCATTACAGCGTGGAGCAGGAGGGCCAGGATGAGTGAAGGAGGGCTCTCAGTTAAGAGTAGATAGGGTCATCTCCTGGGGAAGCTTCCTGCAGGTCTAGAGACATAAAAACAAGATGAGCTGCCAGCTCGTCGCCCTGTCATTAAGTCTTGATCCCAAAAACACAGTTCAAGCAGGGTAGCTGACGTCCAGTGTAGTAAACAGTGGTGCAAGGCAGAGTTCTGCACGGGTCCAATTTTCAAGATCCACCCCGACCCGGGGACGTACAAACCCGCACCCAAACCGCAAACCCACGCATCAGCCCGATTAGTACAGCAACCCGATCTGACCCGTTGAAACACGACCCGCAGCCCGACCCTTAACCTTATTTAGAGTAATCATTTTGGGTCATATTGTCTGAAAATTGAACGGTATATCGCCATAGTTCAGATGCCTGAATGAAGCAACTCCTCCAATAAAAGCCTGACTTCAGCTCCATCATCAACCCTCTGTGATCTTCTCACAAACAACTGTAAAATCACTCGTTTTTTACGTTTAATGCTTTTAAACTTTTAATCTCGTAAAAGGAACTTTACATGTGTAATAGTAGACTTACTTTCTGTCCAGACTTAAGCGGCGCTCAGCAGGTACGAGGCGTGATCACGTCACAACCATGGATGTATTGTAAGAACTGGATAGCGTGGCTCAGCCTTCCACCATGTTACAGATTTGCGGATGAGGTCCATGTTTTTTTTACAGTCTATATGGTCACAGCCTTACAACCAGCTTACAACTAAAGTTTTTATTTTATTGTTTTTGTTATTATTTTATATTAATTTTGATGTGTCAAACTAAAACTCGCGACACGACCCGCATATTATTTTTTCCACCCAGATCCGAACCTGGGAAGAAAATAGTTTTTTAAAAACCACCCGCAAATCAGCTGTTTTTGCGGGGTACCCGCGGGTACCCGACCCAGTGCAGGACTCTGGTTCAAGGTGTTCCTCTGTGTACATATGTTAGTGTGTGTCTGTCCCTGTGAGGCTCTGACATGCAGACAGCAGAGGAGCGGGAAGGCTAAAACTCAGCATAGTTATTTTGATTAACATGACCATGTGGACACAGATACGAGCCTCTTGAACACTTCTCAGTTGGAAAATCAGCTTGTTTGCTTGGCGGTGTTGTAGTTTCAAGTTTGGATACTGTTGTACAGCATAGGAGCCAAGTTATTAATAATCATCAAAGATGGTTGATAAATACCTTCATCTAACCTCTTGCGCTCCATTTTATCAGGCACATCAAACACCAAATTCTCTGATTATCATCATGTTTTTAATTTCATTAATGGATTAGTTCTAAAATTTTCTGACCTCCGATAAAGTCGCTGGGAGCATGAAGTCTAACTGGCTCTGACAAAAGTTGTTTAGTACAGATAATTAACTCTTTCCTCTTGGCTATATTAACTTTCAGCTAGCTCATGCAAAACTCAATATGTTAATGTGCAACTTAAGAAATCAGACTATCAATGTGTCTCAAATCGCATACTTCCATACTGTGTACTCAAAATTTTCAAATTGAGTGTACTAAGCATACTACATACTCACTGGCTTAGTGCGCGAATTTTGAGGGTGTAGTGCTGTCTCAAATGGCATACTGCAGAGCGCCATACTTACCGGAAATGACGACATGATGTTGACCTCTTCTTCTTCTACGTGTAATTGTGACCGGCTTCCAGCGCATTTCCGCCAAACACCGCCACTATTTGCCCACGAATTTACAAAGCCTTTTCAGTAGTATATTAAACACAGCTAATAACACGATCAAAATATCAAGATCTTACCGTCTTTCATTGTCATTTCAATGAATTTCAATCGCGCTTTGCTACGCTGTAATCGGCGCCAACAACATCTCCTCCTCCTCCTACTGGCTGAAGATGTCCCGGTATTTATTGTTTATTTGTATTTTTACCGCGCTGAGCGAACGGCCACAGCTCTCTTCCGCCATTGCTGCCAGAGGATGAAATGAGTGCGTTGAGTGTCACCAGCTGCGTACTCAAAATCCAGGCCGATTTGAGTACATCATCCTGGTACTTTTGCATACTCATTTTTCGCATACTACGCATACTGTTTTTCATTTTGACGCAGTATACTCAAAATTTTGAGTATTTGAATGTGGAAGTATGCGATTTGGGACACACTATATGACTTTGATCAGATTATCAAAATGCATGTAAACAGCTCATTCAGACCAAGACCATTACATGGCTCAATTAACGCTCCAAGATAATGTGATTACTACCGATCTGTGGTTGGATTCAGCAGAACTCGCCAGGCCTCTGTATGCCTCAGTTTTCAGTGTGAGCAACTTTCACCTGGAACTTTTCACCTTTTCACCTTTTGACCATGATAAATCAGGTTGCTGCATTCAAACACAACAAACAAATACCATGTAATGTAATTAGCATGCAGATATGTAGGAAACATAAAGAGCTACAGCTGCATTAGGGCTGGACAATCAATTGGATTATAATCATGATTTCAGTTTTGCCATCTGACAATCATAAAAACAATATAATCGAAGAAAAACAATTAATATGCCACACAGTGTAGATGTATGCAAGTTCCTGTGCTTCATAGCTCTTCGGTGTTCAATATGCAGCCACAGCGAGTGTGTGTGACTTATGTGTTTCAATAATACTGTATGTGCCACTTGCTGGTTCTTTAAAGTTGTGTGTAAATCAGTACTGAAATTTTTGAATAAATGAATAATTGTGTACATAAATTGTGATTTCAATATCACTTAAAATAATCAGGATTCTTATTTTTACCATAATCGCCCAGCCCTAAGCTGCATCCATCTCAGCCATCACTGTTGAAGTGTTGTTTCCTCTTTGGGTGAGCTGAAAATTATCAAAAAAGTGACACAGCGCCACCCGTCGAAATAGATGAGACGTTCTCAGCAAGAAGTCTGACTCTCTTTTCTGCCTTATACGTAGACGAGACTAGATCCCCTGCTCTAACTTAATGATGGGGCTATGACCTGAGTCAGTCTGCAGCATGCAGCATGCATGTAAACATACCATGTCTTCAGGGCCTCTGTGAAGGATAAGTACACAGTTTCCCCCAGGGATCATTTTTGTGTAACAGCCCAACAGAGGTCATACCATCCACATCTTTAAAAAGAGTAAAATATTTTTATTGTTCATTCGTAAAAGGGAAAACTACATGGAGCATAGTCTTGAGATCAGCCAGTGCTCACTGTACGCACATCTGACATGGTGTCTTCACCTTCATATGACTTCAACTTTGTGTCTTCATTGAACTAAAGGCTGAACCACAGTCTATAAATAAGACCCTGGCATACCCAGTGGGGTTCATGAGATGCTTTGAGAATGTGAAATTAGAACCAGACTTAACCCATTTAGATCAGATCCAACATTCTTGTGTTTTTACCTTGAAGGCAGGATGCAATGTGTAGGTCATTTTAGTTGGTGTCATCCACCCCAGCCATAAAAAGAAATAAAAATGAACTTCCCACTCCATCCATGTTTGTTTCAGCGTGTTTCTTCGGCAACATGCCTTAAAAATGATGACAACATCTGATCTGACCTACCCGTTGCATCCAGCCTTAAAGGTACCAACCTGTAAATGTTGCATCTGGTCCAAATGGGTAAAAAAAACAGTATTTTTCATCTGTTTTACATCAGGAACAGAGTGTAGCTCATGCCACATGAAATCAGCAACCTTCTTTATTTCTACATTTAAAGCCAAATCTCTATAACTGAAGAAGCTATTCAGACAGAGTGAGTCAGATGGTATCACTCAAACTCTGACACATTTCAGTCCAACATCAATAAAACTAACTCACTGATCGTCTTTAACAAGATAATGTTAGCCAAGTTGAACCTGCCACATTCAGACTCAGGAATCAGGAGAAATGTAAGAATCAACCCTCCTTGAAGAAGATATCAGAGAGGCTACTCCTAGAAATGACCCTTTAAACAGCAGGTAGCTCATGTAGCATTGCTGATCTTTACAGTGTCCATTGTCTGTGACCTATTCACTTGAAGAAACAAGCGTTGGCGTGGACTTGCTGACGTATGACCTTGTTGTTGTAGTGACCTATATGTACATCTGTATTAGCTGGGGGAGAGTTTCTGTTTTTTCACGCACCCAGTGTGAAAAGGGAAGTGTTTTGAATGACGGGTGAGCATGCATGGGTGTTATTGTGTAATTTAACAGAAGTAGTAATAACCAGATGGCTGTTGTTGCTGCTAGCATGGGGTATTAATCATAACTGCTGAGCCATCCACAAAACGGATGGTTCTTCCTCCTCAGCCGCCTCGGAAAAACAGCGTCTGTTGCATGAAGGAAGGAAGCTGGTCAGCAAATCCCCGAGTGTGTTTCCAAAACTTAATATCTCAGTGAGACCCACTGTGTCTGAAGAGGAATGAACCTGGACCAGGCTGCACTCAATTCAGCTGAAACCAGATCTGACTATTTAAAACAAAACCTCACATGTTTGTTTAACTTTTTTGTTGAGTGCAGTAGTTAAATCCTTAATAAACTAACATCAGTCTCAGGACAGAGTTTCTAAAAGCAACAGCTGACAGCTTCATATTTTCAGCTGACTAAGTTCTCACAGGATTTCAATAAACTAAAGTTGGCTGCAAATATTGTAATATTGTCGGCAAACCCCAATTTTTGATTTTGAACATGATTTTAGAGTAATGGGTTTGTTGATTGTGTAGAGGAAGTTACCTGTGCAGGTAAATAAGCTTTTTAGCACCGTGTTTATTATCATGAAGGATCCTCATCTATAAACAGGCTTTAAAACTACAACAAGCAAGCTGCAGGTAATCTTCCTGCTGTTAGGCCTTTGAATAAAACAATTACTGATCTCACTAAGGACTTGTTTTAATATGTTTCTATTAACACTTTCTATGCAGACTGATACCAGTATGAGTACTCTCTCTTGAGTACTCACCAATACCAAGTACCAATACTACTACTACTACTTTTGATATGGGATTTTTGGGGCCGATGTCGATACCGATACTGGGGGCAAAAAGAAGCCGATATCTGATATAGGCCAATATTCAATATATCGGCGGATATCCGATAAATTGGCTGACATATGTAATAAATTCATTGATATGCACAGGATAAATACTGTTTATGAACACAAATTATGACTAGCTATTGAAAAGTTCCATCTTTCATTTAATGCATGGGGCTAAACTAGATTTTAAGTAACAATGTAGCTGCTTTCAAAACATGCAATAAATACAATTACAACAAAATACATTGAAACATTTTCAAAAATTATTTCAGCCAAAACAATAACTTGTGAATTTATAATCCCGGGTTAATCCTGCATGGCATTATGAAGTGAGACGCTGTGTAGTAGCCTTATATTAACACACAGGAGCAGGAGTGACAGAATCTCTGCGGAGCAAAAATTTTTATAATCGGCTCCATTTTGGCCGATGATGATTAATCGGTGACAGGCTATAATCGGCCCGATTAATCAGCCCGGCCGCTTAATCGGTCGGGCTCTACTTTTGATACATACAATTTCAATCACAGTGACACATCATTTTGATCAAAGACAGCACAGTCACTATGCCATTAAGTCCAAATAAAACACAAACAACTTTCTCTGAGTTTAGAACTTTTTTGACATATATTAAAAGTGCACAATAGAACTAGCAACTGTCAGAGTTTGGTATTTTTTAAGGTAAACTAAAGTGCAAAATAAAACAGTTGAACAGATAACTCTCCCTGGTTACTGTCTGAACAGGACCTGATGCGCATTTGCCGTGGTGTCAAACCGCAACTAGTGGTGAGGAGGACTTGCTCAACGTAAGAATTTCTTGCCTAGAGTATCTGCTGCTGGTATCTGCAGCCTTTACGAGCACAGATACCTTGAACAAGGCTGGTATCAGCCCAAAATCAATACCTGGTATTGGTACTCGCCCATTCCTAGTTTTACCTGTGTTAAACCGTATTTAGATTAATTTTTAACCCTGCAGGAACAAATGACACATAGAAAAGGATCAAGTTTTATGCAGTTGTTATATTTTGCAGCCTATCATCCTGCAACTCTCACATTGTGTTGAGTACACATTGAGTACAGTAAAAGTAAAAGTGCAGGTTTTCACAAATTCATCAAGATCAGGATTGTTTAAGCTTTTTCCAGATAATCAGAAAAATCTGTCTCTCAGTGCTCAAACCTCCTTGTTCCATCATCACAGACGGATGAAATCAAACCTCACCTGTCCCTCAGGTGTCTCTTTATACACTGATGATCAGTGGTCAGTTTTCTCTTGTGTTATGAGCTGTGTAAACATCTTCAAACTCTGCTTCTGACCAAGGAAAATGTTCTCCATTAGGGGGCGATATGGAGAAAATATGTCAGGATGTTTTTATGGCAGGATCAGGATTTTTTTGTTGATATTCAGACTATTTTGACCTGAAAACAAATTTTTTAGCCAAAAACATTGTTTCATCCTGTATTCCAAACTATTTTTCTGCATCATATCATAACTTTAATCTAGTCTTGTCTTTTTTGAACTCTCACATTTCACATCATGATAAATCCATTCATATAAAGACATCAGCTGTGACAGTTGTTGAGTTTCTGCAGAATGAACAGAGCTTTAGATTTATACAAGTAGCCTTTGCACAGACCAAATGTAGTTTAGTGAGAGGTTACTGGATAGACTATGGTTTGGTTTGTGGCACTGACAGAAAATATTAACGTACACATCATTTGGGATAAGATTCATTTGAGTGACATAGTTAATACATTGTAAGAGGAAAGCTGGGGTCTGTATGGACATTTTCACAAAAAGCTTTAAACATTGAGATAAGTGATTAAATAAGTTTGAGCCTGCCACCGAGCGCGGGTGTGTGGAAACAATAGGAGTAACATCAGTGGTCTGCCCATGAGCGCAGCCTTCACTTGGTGAAGACATGAGGCGGTACATTGTCTCGGCACAAAGCTCAGATTGTCTTGTCTAACCTCAGCGAGGCGAGAGGGATCCCCTGCTGAAAGCCTGTGTGGGAGGACCTCTGCTCCATATACACCCTGCACTGACCAGATGCACACACACACACACACATGCGCACTCACGCACACAATCCTATCACAGCAGGAAAGACCAGTGCTCCCTGTCAGCAACAGGAAATTGCTTCATCAAATTGTATCAGCAGTGATATAAAGAAAGTAATGACACTGAAAAGCTTGCTGACACGATTTTAATTGGCAGTGGAAATTGTGTTGTGACGAGACGTACACCGTGCTTCAAGGAGAAAAATAAGAGTACAAAGCCTGTCTCAGCTCTGTTCAGTTTTACAGGAGTGATGGTTGTTTTTTTACACTCATTCAAAAACAAGAATGAAGATCCAAAAAAACCTGTTGAAAACTCTATTGGCGTCTTTACAGTAGCTGGGCTCATATCATGGATCTATTCCTCCGTCTCTCCACAGGATCTTGTCAGAAAAGGTGTCCCACACCACTTCCGGGCCATAGTATGGCAGCTGTTATGCAACGCCCAGAACATGCCCATCAAAGACCAGTACTCCGAACTCCTGAAGATGACGTCGCCCTGCGAGAAGCTAATCCGCAGAGACATCGCCCGCACATACCCTGAACACGAATTCTTCAAAGAGAAAGACAGTTTGGGTCAGGAAGTGCTCTTCAACGTCATGAAGGTAGGACTGAGAGGACACAGATTACACCATAATCATGTTTACAGGTAACAAAGGAAAGTGTTTGGATCGCTCTGCGGTTTCAGGGTTAAAAGTCTAATCCACAAAGAAAGTGAGTCACTGAAACTCAAATAAAGTTAATCCCTTTCCCCACAGGCTTATTCTCTGGTCGACCGTGAGGTTGGTTACTGTCAGGGGAGTGCATTCATTGTCGGGCTGCTACTCATGCAGGTAATAATCCCACCCTTACCTCACGTGCCCACAAACACACTGATTCACCTGCTGCCAGCAGATGCTGTCACATGACCAGTGTTTGACTTCATCCTGTTATTTCTATAGATGCCAGAGGAGGAGGCCTTCTGTGTGTTTGTGAAGCTGATGCAGGATTACAGATTACGGGAGCTCTTCAAGCCCAGCATGGCTGAGCTGGGACTCTGCATGTATCAGTTTGAGTTCATGATACAGGTAAATGAAACACGTAGGTGCTCAAGGCTTATTTTAACAAGATATTGTGTATATACAGTATTTTGAGTTAAAGAAGCTTCGATCAACAAAGTTCTAATTCTCAAAATTCATTTCACGGAAAGAAATTAAATTGAATATGGAGAAGATGATGAAAATAGTGATCCCTTCAGGTTTCATGACCCTATACCTTGGACTAAGACCAGACTCTGTGAAGGGTCCTGAAAACAAATATATGCACAATATCTTAACACTAGCTAGTAAGAAAGCAATAACAAGGAAATGGCTGGCAAGAGAGGATTGGATCAAAGTGGTTCAGGAGATTTTTACAATGGAGAAGCTAACCTTTATTCTCAGGCTTGAACAAGACAAGTTTGAAAGTTATTGGAAAAACTGGATATATTATCTAAGAACTTATGGGCATAAATCTGGTTAAAGTGATACACCCCCATGTTCTTAACTCCACTCATCCTGTTCTATTTTTTTTGTGTGTGTGTTTAGGCTCAGTAATTAAATCAGTTTAATCATTATCATACATGTAGAAAGTAATCTATATTTAATTTGAAAATATTTGTGATGCTATTGCTCTTGTCATTGCTATTACCACCTTGCAATGAGATATTGTTTGCAAGAGAAATCACAGATAAAGGTGCATATGAGACATCAGATTTTTAGTAATTTTATGTCCAATTATTTTTATATATGTATCTATTTTTTATTTATTCATTTATTTTTTGTTATTACTGTTATTGTTGTTATTATTATTATATTATTATTCACTTAGTTTATTATTATAATTGTTGTCATTGTTATAATTCATAATTTTACTTGTCTATTTTTTATTTTAAGTTTTTTTATTATTATTTGTTTTTTGCTTTTTTTATGTTCTGATGATAATGACAAGATGTTTACAAAGTATATACACAAAAGTAAATGATACATGTATGTGCTGTGTCTTAAAATAAAAAAGTTTAATTAAAAAAAAAAAAACACTATAACACCCACAGGAGAAAAAAAAATCCCTTCACTAAGAAGGCAGAGAAACCTCACCATCTAGTTAATAAACTCACACATACACTTGTCTTTAAATGTTCGTGTTTACCAAGTAGACTCTGTGTACCTGTGCAGACTTAACGCTGCCATAAGAGCTGCTGACAGATGGTCAAAATGTATTCATGCACAGCTGACGTGGTGTGAAACCATATGATCTGTGAACTTGCAGGAGCAACTCCCAGACCTGCACATGCATTTCCAGGCTCAGAGCTTTCACACATCCATGTATGCCTCCTCCTGGTTCCTCACCATCTTCCTCACCTCCTTCCCTCTGCCTGTTGCTACAAGGATCTTTGACATTTTCATGTGTGAGGTCAGTGAAAACAAATCGTTGGTTGTTCTGATTTAGTTTTCTTTTTCAAGACTTAGCGCTTCTTAATTTCTTCATTTATTTAGTTTTCTAGTCTTAGTTATTGTTTTGTTATATTGAAATAAAACATCATCTGCTGTTGAACCAGCATCTCCTCAGCTTCAGGATAAGGCTGTGTTAAAAGCAGATGTGAAACCTGAAAGGGGAAGAGTAAACCTTTGCATTAATGCAGAGTGTTTCCACTCAGAGGTGAAAATCTGCTCTATACTGCAATGTTATGTAATAGCTCCACCTGCTGGAGAAAACAGGAACACCAAAGGTCAATTAAAGGGTGAAAGTTGTTTCCCTCTCCTGTGGGAATGTTTGTGACTTGTTTTTACCTCTTAAATAATTTAAAACACTTAAATCAAACTGACCTTAACTTATTCTGTTAAACCATGGTTTCATTATCCCTCCTTCAGGGTCTGGAGATAGTTTTCCGAGTGGGACTCGCCATCCTCCAGATGAACCAGACTGAACTCATCCAGCTCGACATGGAGGGAATGTTACAGGTGCTTCACCCCAACCATTACATAACTTGTCATTTCAGCAGCTCAGATTTCTGGAGCTAAATACACAGCACATGGCTCCTGAGAGGAACCTTTACCACACCCAGATAATTGACACCCATCCTCCTAAAGTGTACCTGTTTAACTGCTGCTGCAGCGTAATGTGGCGCTTTGAGCTCAACCAAACACCTGACCAAGACACGAGGCCCTGGTTTGAGGGTGTGTGTGGTTGTGGGTCTTATCCTGCCTCTCCTTTTGTCACCTGTAGCACTTTCAGAGGGTCATCCCACACCAGCTCGACAGTGGACCAGACAAGGTCATCCAGGCTGCTTACCAGGTTAAATACAACGCCAAGAAGATGAAGAAGTAAGAGCAAGTCTCAGATTATCAGCACCCACAAACCACCTCTCCTCTCTCTGGTTTCATGGTTTCTTTTTACACAACAAGCATCAAATCTTCATCTCATCCTGGTAAAAAAAAAGACAAAAAAACATCTTTGTGCTATCAAATTTGCATTATTGGAACTTTTTGACATATTTTTGTTTTGATTGTGTTATTGGAGTTTTTCCTAGATTATTTTGGAAACTAGAGCTTTCTGGGCAAGTTTACCGAATACATCAAATTAATTTGATCTTAATAATCAGGAAAATTGGATTATTTTATATTTTGATGTTTTTGGGTTAATTGCTTCCCAGTGGACAAATTTCACATATTTTTATGCCTGTCAAGTTAACAGGAACTTATTTGCTGTTAAATCAGTATGTCTTATTCAAATTAATTTAGCAGGAAAAGTAAAAAAAAAAAAAAAAAAAAAGGTGTGTTTGGGTGATCATTTGCTTTTTGGCAATAAATTTTATCCCGTAGGAAAGTCTGTTTATTACCTTCTCAGAGGGTTCGGCCCTTGAAAAATTAGCCACATCATTTCTGCTAATGCCAAACAGCTTATTCTGCTGGTGACTCTTGTTCAGAGCTTCTGGGTCTGCCAGGTGCCGGCAGCGGTTTTAGGGTGAAACGCAAAAGTTTTGTTGCTTTTCGGCCTCTTGTTTACACAGAAACAGCATTTTCAGCCGACCTAAGACGCACTTTTGAAAACGGCCTCCAAGGTGGTATTTTTTTTAAACACTGCCGACACTGTTGCCGTGTAAACAGTAAGCCGGCGTTTTCAGGGGAAACGCTGACGTCACACACTGCTTCGTGCGGACAACAGTACCGTTGTTACGAACGTCACGAACTACCGTGTTGTGCTTGTGCTGCTCAATCTGCTGAATCTGCTGACTGTCTTTACACAAAAAGTGCATCTCTTACTCTACTTTTGGGTATTCACCAATACACCAGATGATCGGCTCAACTCTGCCCAAAAGCAGCTTCTGGACAAGGCAGTTATAGCGCCACCTGCAGGCCTGGCATGCTGACTACAGCGTTTTCAGTCCCTCTTCACTTCCGAGTAAATGCAGATTTTTGTGACTGCATTTTCCCTGCATTTTCAGATGCAACGTTAGGTTTATATTTACACTGTAATGTCTGATGAGAGCACTCTGTGGGGATTGGTCTGGAAGGAGTTTGCAGAGGAGCTTCTAAGTAAATGCTGCAGCTGATGAAAAAGAAAAGATATTCTTGCAGATGATAAAACCTCAGAAACACATGTGAATTCAGTTAAACAAAGAAGATATATTGTAACAAGTAGCTTTTTCATTTTAGCTGTGTTACTCTTCTAAGTTTGAAGGCCACTGGAATTTTTCAATGAAACGTGGTCAAGCATTTAATGACCATTACCAAAGACCCTTAAAATTTGACTTGAAACAGTTATGAAGATTATATTCACCTGCACGAAACAAGGCCCATTTATCAACTCAAAACCTTTGAATATTCCAAAAAACAGCATAGATTGCTTTAAGCAACACAACTTCTTTGTATTGTTATGGAATAAGATAAGACTTGTGAGATTGGTGCTTTAAATCTAATCAATAAAAGTTTATCAATGAAACTTCAGGGCATCTTTCTTCTTAATTCATCTTTAATCCATTCATCATCCATCATTATTCTCCTGTCATCTGACCTTTACATGTTTATTAATGTTTATACTGTAGAAAAACTATCTACCTTATGTAATGTAACACCTATCTAAAAAAACTAAACTAAATGTAGATGTATTGATCATTCAGCATTCTGTGCACCCCTCAGTATAACTTTTACATTTTCTGCTTAAGAGTCAACTTTGGTCTCAAGTTAAATTATGTTTGTGCACACAATTCTGGTCAATACGGCTGATTCTGAGTTCCCCTTTGCATATTGTCACTAGAATTGTATTTCAAAGACATGTTGAAGGTTTTAATCTTCACATCAAGATAAATGAAAGGATGAATTGTTTAAAAAATGAACTGTCTGGAGTTATTTGTGGCTTACTGAACTTTTTGAGCTGGATTTAATATCACATTTCATATGAGGTCATGTTTAGTCCCGTTCTTATTTCTCACCCTAGGTGAAACAAATATTGTCACATCTACATTCACAATAGAAGTTTTGTGATTTTTACTTATCGCCTCTCTTTCTTTTCAGGCTAGAGAAGGAATACACTACAATCAAAACTAAAGAGATGGAGGAGCAGGTGGAGATAAAGGTTGGTGCAGACAGCTGGCTGTCAGAAACGTTGGTTCCTCTGTCCGTCAATGGGTTTGAGCTGATTGTGACTTTCTGTCCTGCAGAGGCTGCGAACAGAGAACCGGCTGCTGAAGCAGAGGATCGACACGTTAGAGAAAGTGAGTGGATCAGACAAACCATCAGAGAAAGCATCTCACTCATCAGCATCACATTAACCCGTCCAGCAGCGTGTGCTCGTACATCATGCATCCCCACACACTGATAATAAAGGACTCTTCTTACACTAACCGAGCTGTGAGAGTTGAAGGATGTGCGTTCACTCAGTGACCCGCTGTGGGTTGATCGCTGTCTGCAGAGTCAGAAACAGACGCCAGATTTGGTCTTGGCGTCGTGGTGACTCTGACTGGCTTGAATGACTGCAGTGAATATTGAATTCACTGCAGCACACACTAACCGAGGCTGAGGCTGTAGCAGGCCTGTGTGAGTGTGAAAGAGGCTGCTTGATGCCGTTCAAGCTGATACAAAGCACTGCATGCCCAGGTGCAGTTTGTATCGTTTTGCACCCTCTCGTGTCGTCTGGATACGTCATGTTTCCTGGTAAAGCACAAAGCATGGGGTCAGTCAGGGGTGGTTGTCCTCCTCGATGCCTGCAGGGAGGAACGCTGCGGTCTAATCAAACCAAGCTCAGCACTGCTGCTCTGTCACGACCCTTCAGAGACCTTTTTAACTCTTTCTGACCGTCCAGAAACTGTTATGAGCTAAACTCAACTCCGGCAGCGTTTCCGTTCCACTCAACATCACATTGCTTCACACTTACTGTGCACATTTTTGCACCAAACTTCACTCTGTGCTAAAACTCGAGCTGTTCTTTGCTTCTTCCTTTCTGAAACCTGTCGATGTGTTCCTGCATGGCCTGATTTTTTCACTTTGTCACCAGCTTATTTTGCACTTTTTCAACACACCTGCATGCAATGTTCTTTTTCTACCTCTGAACATAGACAGCATTCTGCCAGCGGTTGAAAGATAACTCCAAAGAGAAAATGAGCATTGCATTTCTTTCTCAAAAATCAATTGTTCTTTTGTGTGCCTTAAACTGTCCTCTGGATTGTCTCTCCCTCTCTCTGCTGTCTTTGTCAATATTTCTGTTTTGTAGGAAAGTGCTTCCTTGGCAGATAGATTGATCCAGGTATATTTCCTTATTTTCTCTTTACTCTCCTAAATGTTGCGTTCTCCTTTCCTCTCTTTCTTGTTAGCCTTGCATGCTTATGATTAGCACAATGAAGGACACAGTAATACATCAGAATCTAATGATCTTATCAATTCTCTGAATTAAGCACTGAACTCGATCATGATAACTGGTAACAGGATCAGAAAGGTGCATGACGTACTCTGTGTCACAGATCATGCTGACAGAAGCTAAGTCACACGTCTCTAGAGTTAACCAAGCATGTCCTCTATCTCTAACCTACCCCATGCCGTCCTTGCGTTCTTCTTCTCGTGCTCACCTCACCCCTCCTCGGTTGGTTATGTCCAAAGGGACAAGTGACCCGAGCTCAGGAGGCCGAGGAGAACTACCTGGTCAAGCGGGAGCTGGCCACGGTCAAACAGCAGAGCGAGGAGGCCGCTGCTCAGCTGGAGCAGGCCATGAAAACCATCGAGCAGCTTCAGCATCAGCAGCCAAACGCGGTAAGGAGGACCACAGAGGTGCACCGGGCTCAGACCCCGTCCGATTCTGGGACTCTGAGGAGGTTTCCCTGAACGGTTTGTGATGTGCAGAAACTTTGGAGCCTTTAAAACTCACGCTGTATTGTAACCTCTAAATTAAGAGGTGTGTCTGATTTTCTCCCTGCGTCAAAGCCAAACACTGGATGAGCAGGGCTGCTCTCACTTTGCACATCAGCTCTGGGTAATGATCTGTTTAGATATGCATGAATTCAAATTGGAACATGGATTACGACACAGTTCAGACTCCTGCATTCTCAGAAACACATTCATGAATTTCTGAGTAGCTGTCTGTCTCACAGGCTGGTGCGTTTCACACATCGCGCCCTTTTCACAGGCTGCTCTCTGCAGATCTGTTCAACAACTTTCTGAATTATTGATGGCTGGGTTCCTGATGATAATGCATATGCATATCCCTGTTTTACATAATTTGCTGTCTTGCTTTACAATGAGCCGTCATTAATCATTTACATGAAGGTGAAGAGCACAACTGTTCATGTCAGACGAAATAAGGCTGATTTTTTTATTCAATGAGGAGCAAAGAGGTGAGTTTTTTCCTCGGTTGTTTTGAGAGTAGCAGGCGGATGGATTCATCAAACATTCATAAATAATTAATATGTCAGGGATATGGTTCTTTTTATTAAATTTTAAATGTGCCCATGCTATTGTTTTCCAGACAACTCTTCTTTATGTGTTGCTTAAAGTGTTGCACATGCTGTAAACCACAGAGCATGTTCAGCTGGTCACACAGTTCGTGAAATCATGAAATCTGCTGTATGATTGGAAAAGTAAAAGTCATGTTCACTGTTAAAACTGAAATCTAAGCAAGTGTTTCTTATTTTTAGTAAAAGAGAAAGCAAAATTCCCCAGATCAGTCTGAAAAAACATCCTATTTGAAGTTATTTAAAGGGGGAAAAAAAAGAAGACTGAATTGCTTGGAATAAAAAAAATCTACTTGTTGAGCAATTTTATCTTGAATTTGCAATGAACCAATATTTTCTTTATGATCCATAAGTTGAGGTATTCATTTCGTTTCCCCTCAGTGATTAAATAGTGACGTTTTCCTGATTGATAGACTGATTTCGATTTTGAGAATATATCTTGAAACGTCAGAACCACATTTTCCATGAAGTGCTAGTACTGCAGAAAGACAAATGAAGACCACGTTGCTTCCCCTGCTCACCTTGACTTGTGTTGTGTTGTAGAAAGGAGCCCCGCGGTACTCTGAGGAGTCCGTCCTGCAGCTGGAGAGAGAGCTCGTCCAGGCCAGACTGAAGGAGGCAGAGTCCCAGTGTGCCCTCAAGGAGATGCAGGACAAGATCCTGGACATGGAAAAGGTACGTTTCAGTTAAGGTTAGAGGTTTTCTTTATAATCCCAGAGAAACAATTTGTTTTTTGCCAGCGATGTCAGAAAAACTAAACAGCAAAGTAAAACAATTTACACCAAAAGCATTGAAAACATTTAAAACAGCAACGGAATAAAAACATTGAGTTGTATTATGTCAGATTATGCATTACATAGACGCCCACTAAACTTTTAATTACACAGCTCCAGCTATTACTATTTAGTTTTTCTATAAATATTCTTATTTTTTTTTATTTTTATGTTATTTATTTATTTTTTCTATACATATTTTGGGATATATTATATCTTAACTTTTTCTTTATTCTATTTTACAGAGTGTACAGCTAGTAATTCTGTATTACGTTATTTTCTTGTTAATTGTTGCACCAACACACCAAGTCAAATTCCTTGTATTTGCAAATGTACTTGGCAGTAAAACTTGATTCTGATTCTGCTGTAGCATGATTAAACAGCACGTTTGTTAGACAGGGGTGTTACAGGGTGTGTTGCTATGTAGAATATGAGAAATCCTTATTGTCCACCAAAGTGGAAATTTGTCTCAGTCTCCAGATACACAACATGAGCACCAACACATTCCCACAGTTAGAACAATAAAAGTATAAATTAAAAACTGCTCATGTTGTGTCAGGGTTAGATCTCATCTGTCATTTTCTAAGGTTAAAGATGTTTAACACAGAAAAACTCTTTAGCGCCTCCCTGAGCTCAGAGGATCAAACTGTTAGAAGAGATGATGTGGACCATCTGATGTGATTCTCTGCACTCTCCTCTTCATCATGTCAGTGTTTTGTGGTTTGCCCACTGTTTTACCTCCCATTAATGCAATTTTAAAGAGTTTATTCTTACTTCTGTTGTTCAGATGAATGTACCAGGCAGGCACAGGTTTTCCTGGGAGATAAAGTTGCTTACAGCTTTTCTTGAAAATACACTCACTGCCTTCAGATGAACTGAGGTGGTGGTCCAGAACTGTACCAACATGTTTATCTCTACAGTTTATACCAGATGGTCATTGAGGGATACTGGCTCTGTGTTTAGATATTGTTTGGCACAAGTAACAAACTCTTTCCTCTTGGTGATATTAATTTTTTGCTGGCTCATGTGACACCATGTCTTAAAGTGATACTCCGGGATGGAACAAGTTGGGTTCTATCACAAGGTTTAGGGCAGAAATTACCCCTACAGCAGTGTTTTTGTATAGCAGAAGCCCAGGGCGCTCCTCCCCTGCTCCTCTGCCGGTTTCCTCTGCACTCAGACGGGGCCATATTTTACTTGACCAAAAACACAAATAAATGGACTCCCACCAAAAAAATCTGATATCGGTCTGCATTCATGTTTTATTTAGAGAATTTTCAGCGCGTTACTTTCACACAAAAACACAGCTAAATAAGGCTCTAGTTCTCATCGTGTCGTAAAACAGCGCTACCTCCGCTGCAGAGCCACAGCTGGCTACGAGGCGCTTGCTGCTTAGTGTATCAGTCCACGCGCACGGCGTGCCAGATAAAAACAAACGCAGGTAGTCTGCCTGGACGAAGAGACACGATGAGAACTAGAGCCTTATTTAGCTGTGTTTTTGTGTGAAAGCAACGCGCTGAAAATTCTCTAAGTAAAGCGTGAATGCAGACCGATATCAGATTTTTTTGGAGGGAGTCTGTTTATTTGTGTTTTTGGTCAAGTAAAAATTGGTCCCATCTGAGTGCAGAGGAAACCGGCAGAGGAGCAGGGAGGGGGCGTATGGTGCGAGCACCCATCCTGGAGTATCACTTTAAGGCCCTCTGTGTGGGATAAATAAATAGCATCACCCAGGGAATCAACAGTTTGTGTAACAGCCTAAGAAGAGTCGTATCATCTGTGTATTTAAAAACATAAATATTTATCACTGATCTGAAGTTTATTTGTAAAAAGAGAGAATAGCACTGGCCTTGGGGGCAGCCATTGCTGAAAACACATCAGGTATCTAAACGACTGTTGTCAAAGTTTTAAAATCCTGATTTATCCTCTTCAGAGAAACACGTCTCTGCCAGATGACACCAACGTGGCTCGTCTTCAAGAGGAGCTGATCGGAGTGAAGCTGAGAGAAGCCGAGGCTCTGACCGGCCTCAAAGAGCTGAGGCAGCAGGTCAGAGACCTGGAGGAGCACTGGCAGGTGAGCAGCAGAGTTTACACATTTGATCTGTACGTTATCGTCGTTATGAAGGAGGTGACTGACCTACATCTCTCCTTAGCGCCACTTGGCACGCACAGCCAGTCGCTGGAAGGAGAGCCCCAAGAAGAACACGCTGAGCGAGCTGCAGGATGAGCTGATGAGTGTGAGGCTACGAGAGGCTGAGGCTCAGGCCGAGCTGAGAGAGACACGGCAGAGGATGCTGGAGCTTGAAACACAGGTCTGGGATCAAATAATACCACTATCTGTAATGCCATGTTTCATCCTTCAGAGGGCAGCAGTGATCTTTACTGATCAGCTGAGAAACCTGAGAGTGCTGGTTTTGTCTTCCAGTTATTTTAATGTATTGCCTCTATCATCTAACAAGTAAAAAGTGTTTTATTGTCAACTCTAGTTTTATTTTTCTTTCTCCCTGTGCTCCAACAGAATCAGATCCACAGTAACCAGCTGAGACGGGCTGAGCAGGAGAGTCGCTGTCTGCAGGAGTGTGTGCAAACACTGACGCTGCAAAACAAAGACCTGAATGTACAACTGTCAGAGATCAAGAGGAGACAAGCTGAGATTGAATGCAAGGTACGATTCTGTTACTTATCCACAATAATTTCCAGATTTAGCTCTAAGTGCACCGAGAGATTTAATGTGAATTAATGTTAAAATTCTGCAGAAACATAATTTTATACAAAGCTCAAAAGGTCTGTTTCCAAATAAGAGAAGGGAAAGAGTTTTATTTTTGTTAGCAGTGATATTATCTTTGATTTGATGACTGTTTTCTGGGGTACAGTAACACTTCACTTCTCTCAGGAATTCCCCTGCAGATCCTTATCTCTACGTTACAGATGCAGAGACTGTTTGCTACATGTTTTTGCAGCACTAAATCTCCTCAGGCCTTTGGTTGGACAGTTACTGAAGCATCTTAACTCTGTCCTTTTTTTGCTTTCCTCCAGAGTAAAGAAGAAGTGATGGCAGTGAGGCTACGAGAAGCTGACAACATCGCTGCTATGGCTGAACTCCAGCAACAGATCTCAGAGCTTGAGATTCAGGTAAAGTCCCGACACGCTTATCACTCTTCTCGGTGCGTTTGTCAGTCACACTCCTGTCGCTGCACCAAACTTGATGTTTCCACAACTCCTGCGCAAACCACATTAAACGCATTTCACCCTCAGAAAGAGAAACGCTGCGTTCATGTCAGTGTGTAGTGGCACAGCTCTGGTAAAATAAAGCTTTTATTGATGTGAGGATGAAGGTTTGAGCAGCTCTGAGTCTGACTTTTGCATGAAAAAGGTTTCTAATGAATGAAGCATGAACTGTGAGAAAACAAGCATCAATAAATCCTCCATTATTAAATGTTTGGTTCAGTAACGTGTGTGTGTGTGTGTGTGTGTGTGTATGTGTGAGTGTGTGTGTGTGTGTGAGGAGAGGATCTGAATGTTTAAACATTTCAAGCATAATAATTAAATTTATTTCAAAGATCAGAGATTCAATTCAACTTAATATGAAAGTGATTATAAAAGAATAGTAACACCTGAGCACTGTTTGTTTTGACCGATCACTCTCAGCTTTGAAACGGGCAGACCTCTGAGAGCTCCTGTGATGGGAAAAAGATTTTATCACTTTCTCATTCACTAATCCACCACCAGACGAAATCTGAAAACAGTTTGTGTGGTTTGCTCACGTTGCCAGAGAGACGGCAGTGTTAGTACCAGCCAATCAAAACAAACCCACACGGCCCCAAACACAGAAGTTGGCTGTGTTAGTTTCGCTTTTCAGATTTGACCTGTTAAAATGAAGAGTCAGATTTTGCTGCTGAGCGGAGTGAAACGCACACTGCACATTTATTTTAGCGCTTGTTCTACCTGAAGCTGCTCTGTGGAGTAAACCGTGAGTCCTCACTACACAAAACCAGTTCTCTTTCACTTTAGATCACTTTAAATCACTTTAAATCACTTTAGCTCTGTTAATTTTAACCCCTTAAACTCTCCACAAAATAACAAACACACCTGTAAAAAGCATACCCCATGCACTCTGGGATATTATTGGCTCTATAGTGAGATCATAGATCAAACCCACTTGGTCAAATTAGGGATGGGTACCTTTCACATTTGAAACGATACGGTACCGATGCCCAGTAGCTGGAAATCGGTACCGGTACTCAAAGGTACTTTTTTGTGTTTATGTGGTAAAATAATATCAATTTGTCTGATAATTAAATATAATAACAATACAACAACTTAACATATTAATTTTTCATTTTATATAACCTTGCAATGCTGTGTTCATGTCCACCATGGGAAATCACCTACTCTTCCACTCCCTCACAGTCACAAGGATGTGTTTAGGGACCTAAACATGGTACCTTTGGTTTTACACGAATCTGTACATGGTACTTTTGGCAGAATTTGGTCAGTACTAGGGGTGCACTGATCACAATTGTTTGGCCTATCACCAATTTTTAAAAAGCCTGGCCTGCCGGTACCAATACTACCAATTTTCGTTTTTTATTTTTTATAACTGACAGCATGTACCTTCAATGTTTCAATATTATTCTATCAAAGATCATTGAACAATACCTGTGAAACAATAACATTTTTATGTTTTAACCCAAACAACAAATTGAGTGTCCTGAGTTTTAAGTCTCAGAGCAAAAAGCAACAATGGTTGGCTGTCAGACCTCCCCAGAGGTGTATAAGATCAGTTTCACATGTAAGGATGGGCCGGTCACGGATCTCTGATCAGCGATCCCCCCAAATTAATGAAATCGGCACCAATCAATCAGCCAGCTGATCAATCGGTGCATGTCTAGCCAGTACCTATAAAAGTACCTCATTCGATACCCATCCCTAGGTCAAATGAAGTGTCAACCAAAAGGACTACAGTGACGACACAGTGGTATTGAGATTTGAAACACCTCACAGAACTTACAAGGCTCAGTATTCAAATCTAAATCAAAACAGCTCATAGGTGAACCAACAGTGGTTAACAGGTTAAGCCTGGCTCAAACTACAGGATTTTAAAATCTCAGAAGACTCTGAAATCGGGTTGTATCACACACATAACAGCAAATCTTCACAGATGATCTTCTCTTTAATCCTAAAAAGACACTTTACAAGATGTGAAAACAAAAAGCTTTCTTCAGGATTTCATTAAGATTATACCACCAGAGATATCCTTCGTCATCTCTAAGGGAGGGAGCGTAACCAAAAGCACAAAAATGGAGCTAAGTGCGGTGCTGCTGGCTGTAGACGTTATTATCGATGAGCAAAGGAAAGAGAAGACTAAAGGCATCTGGATGAAGAAGTGGTTGGGGTGACACAAACAGCATTTTGTCTCTGATCACTTCCGATCATTTCCTGTCTCTTGTAGGCAGCTCTTTCTGATTGGCTATTGTAATCTTTGGTGAAAGTGAGTGACCTGATAAATATCAAACACATTTTAAAAAATTGTGGCAGTTCCGATGAGTCAGAGAGCCGATCATGGGGCGTAGGATTGATCCATCACCCGTTCACACTTGAAGATAAGCTGGTCCAGGACCAGATTTCCTCCGCTGATTGTCAGGAAGTCACATGTGAGCCTAGCTTTAATCAAACCAGCTTCCAACAAGAGTGTTAAACTAAACGATCTCACCCTGTCGTTCAGGAATGAGTTATATCCTCAAAGAGGGAGAAACTTTGTAAAAGTGGTGTCGTTAGCTTAAACTGTAAATATCAGGTATCAGCACATCATGTGTTTGTAATGTAAACTCAATGGAGGTAAATTTAAGACCAGTCAGCTCACTTTGAGCGAGCACTAAAGATCAAATACTCCTCATGATGTCACCCAGACAGACTGGGTGGAACAAAAACTTTGAGTCATTTTGATCTTACAGTTGATTTATTATCTATTTTTTGTACTTTTTCCTCATCCAGTAACAGTGTTCAGAAAACTATCATGAAGCAAAATATTCAATGAAAAACAACAATGGTTTAGATATAAACTCCTCTGTAAACCAGTCTCAACAAGCGAGCATGGAGAAGTCGATATTTACCCCCAAACAAATGTAATGCTACACAAAACAAGGGTGACCAAAACAAATACAGGCCGCTTCTCACTCTACCAAAACTCAGCCGCTCTGATTGATACAGAGAACACAGATTTGAGACTGGGTTTCAGGTTGTGTACTCGTGGTACATTGTGGACAGTCAGTGTTGCATCATGCAGACTTAAAGGAAGATGGAGGTTTTCTGTTTACATTAATCAAAATGTTTCTGAAAGATATGATATTCAGGATAAATGTGACATTTATGAATCACAAAGCAGGTTCTGCTTACTGTGATGAGTCTGTTTATGAGATTCTTTATTATTTCTGTAAAATATTAATGAATTCCTCCTTTTATAAATCTTAGTGTTGCTTCAAACTTTGGCAGGTAAGATTAAAAAATGATTTGAACATGTTGACAGATTTTCTGTTAACACTATAATGAGTTTAAACAGTTCAAATCAAACCTGAAGTCACATGCGTGCAGATGAGCACTGGAAAATATCTCTCAGAATAGATGAAGTGAGATTAGAAGCAGTGATTGTATCATAGCACCCTCACTTCCTATCAGCAGTCAGCGGAGCACGACAGGCATCGTTTTCTCCTCTCATGACTTACTGCTGTTAGGTCACGGCTCAAGCTCTGTAGACTCTGGAGCTCTGTTGTTCATTTACTGCCTCACACTGCTCTTAAAGCTGGAGTTTTTTTGTTAAGTGGAAGGGATAAGCTATTGTTTTTAAATAAACGAATAATTGTAAAATAAGAAAAATAGAATAGCTTATGTAATTTATCCCACCTTCAAATGTATTTTTTCACTGTTTTCATCAGCTCCTTATTGTAACCTGATATTACCACCAGGCGTAGGTTGAAGGGCATCTGAAAGCTGTTTACTTCTTTTCCATTAAATAACAAAAAACTACCACAATAGCATAAAGATAAATTAAATAACTTGAGAAAGCATCAGGGACAGTTGCAGGTAAAACGGGTGTGACACTGCGACATACACGCCTGGAGAATAACACAGAGATTTCTGTAGCGTCAAAGCGTTCTGGGAGGAAAATAATAAACAGGAAATGAGGTTTGAAACAAACTTTGCAGGTAAAACTAGAATATATATGTAGATCTAACCAGCCTTACATGGATCTCCATCTCTTTACATCTGCAGGAGGGAATAATGTGTGAATAGTGAGCAGTGACTTTGGAATAGGATCCAAGGATTCAAGGAGCTTTATTGTCAAACTATCACATTTACATGTGGATGGCTAGAAATTTCACCCTCAATGTCCTGGTTTTAAAGCCTGATAAATATCTAAAAGCAGGGTAAAAGGAAAAAGATCTTATATTCAAATCAGAAATATGAACATCAAACTAAAATTAATAATACAACAAAAATAAGGCAGCTGAAATGTTCGTCCCTGGTTGGTAAAAGCTGCTCAAAATGAGACATGCAAACAGGAAATCAAAGAGCAGGGAAGGTTTAAAAGCTCTTCATAGGAGCTATACTCTAAGTCTGCATCATTACCAGGAGCTCTTTCAACCATAAATACAGTTTTAATGAGAAAAATCAAAGTTTGAGGAGTGGGTGTCAGCGAGCAGAGACATTTTTAAACTAACATGATTTGTAACTTCTCCTTCGAGGCAGAGAAGGTCTTCTGTTCAAAGTTGATTCATTAAAGTTAAGTTATAAGGAGATTTCATAATAAATTGTGTTGTTTTAACAAAGTCTGCTGAAAGTTTGAAGGGTAATCTAACATTTCCTCTGGACCCCACAGAGCCAGATCACTCTGTGATAATCTGAGTTTTTAAACTTTATTATAAACTCTGAAAAGAAGGTATTTACTTCAGCTGGAAGCCTGGACTATTAATAAGTTCTTACACCTCCAGCTCCTCACAGGCACTCACACACACACACACACACACATACACACACACATACACACACACAGAATCACACCGTGTGGTCTGAGGTTTTGTTACTAAGTGATAGAGCTAAACATGCAACACCAAAAGTTTACCACTACCGCCCTGGTACTCTACAGAAACTGCATAATGAACTCTCAGGGGAACGCGTCAGTCACAAGTAAAAACCATATACCTCTTCTTGATCCACACCTCATTTCTTTATTTTGTTCTTACAGACGTTTAAACCCTGCGTTTATTTATACAAACCATATACCAGGTCCTGAAACACATCATGAAATCACGGTGCCAGTCAGGGCTTTCTGGTCTGTGGTTTGGTTACTGCTGTACAAGCTGTGGGTGAAATCAGCTTCACTTAGAAGAACATAAAAAACACTTTTGGTGTGACATGTATGGGTGGAGACAAATTTCAGTTTGCCTAAGGATGTGTGAGGTCAGCGTTTGATCAGATAAGCTCTGAGTTACTGTAGCTGCTGAGCGTAGAAAGCCACTCAGTGATACACGCTGATCAGACACACCACTCTGACCACTGACAGGTCAAACTGGCTCCTGTGCTCGGATGTCTTTGGGGAAAAGTAAAGTTGGTGACTCAGAAGCAGAGAATTATGGGCAAGAGCAGAACATTAAGCAATTCTGACACAGACTCCAAAGCCATGTCCACATGTAGCTGGGTATCTGGGAAACCTCTTTTTTAAGAGGCCTGTCACCAGCATGACGCCGCAGTGTCACCTCACTAAAAACTGTTTTCTGACAACTCCAGCTAAAGTGAAAATTTTTGGCTTTTTAACATCACAACTAATTGACAGGGGCTCTTTCTGATTGGCTGAGTTTTATGTCTGAAAAACACAGCCAAACATTGGTTTGGCATGCCTTGAGCCACACTTTTCAGCAGTGGACGATAGTATTTTGTAAAACGGTTGAAGGGGGGATATTTGTTTTTGAAAAAACCTTGCTACATCTGTACGATGCCTTAAACTGCCAAAGACTGATAACCCCCTGCTGAATGAAACAGAAAGATAAATGGACTACCTATGTGCACTTATTGCTGTGTTTTCTAAATGAATCTGCTTAAAAATTTTGGTTTGCATGGTTCATGGTAGAACTCTATCTTAAATGACAGCACAATAGCCGTGCCTGTGAGGATATAGCATAGACTATTGGACGTAGCCTCCCAAATGTCACCTGTCTGTTCTTGTAATGCATCTCTGAAGCAAATCGCTTGGCCCGGCCATGTTGGAAGTGGGGTGAGCTTTGAGTTTTCTCTCTAACAGCTCTAAAAACTCACCCCCTGTACAGTGTGTGGTAAGAGTGAAATTAGGGATCCAGACGAAAGACGGTTTTTGTACCAGGCTGTGAAAAGGTTTATTTCCTGTTGTGAAAACAGCTTCTTTTGGCTTGGTGTGTATGGGACTTCTGGGTCTTCCTGAGCCAGCCTCAAGTGGACACTCGAGAAACAGCAGATTTTATGGTATGGCTTGGGATTTAGGATCATACCATTATGTGATAGCAGGGAGAGGAGGACCAAGCAGCATCTGGATCATTTGTTCTTTTTTTGTGTGCAAAAAAAGTTTGATTTGAATTTAAAAAGTAAGATTGTGACAGAACAAATGCAAAAAAGAGGCATTGATTAGGCCAAAGTAACCTGAATGCTAAAGGGTTTCATACCTGCCAACACTCCTTTTTTCTGCAGGGGTCTCCAGTTATTGAACCCTCTCTCCCACTGTTTTGATTTTTCTCAGTTTTCTTCCAAATTTTCATGTTGATATTAGCTATGGTTACATGAGAGGTTTTTCGTCTTTCCGAATAGAATCTTTCTGAATGACTTTTCTGAAAACAATAGTTTACATGGAAAGGAATATTCCAATCTCTGGTCTACATTCACCGCTATAATCTAACAGAACAGTCAACGGGGCATGCGCAGAAAAACGTGAACATCACGTGATTTATCAAAGTTGTGTCCTACGTCGTATCTGAGCATGTGCTGAAAGAACGCTCCCTGACAACTTTCCATTTGAGTGGATACATGAAACCTCAATCTGTTTGGGGAAAGGAATATTCCACCCCAGTGAAACCGATTAAATGTCCATTCGGATTGGCACTTTTCTTTTGGAGTGGGGTGTATACAAAGGTTAAATTCTTCCTGTTTGAGCAAATAAACTGAATGCAAGCTGAATTTTTGGGTTCATGTATACATGGCTGGTGTGAATGGACTGGATAATGGGAATGGTACTGTTAAGATAAGTTATTTTATGTTTGAGAATTACAAGGCTCAGTGAATGCATCAGTCAAGTTCAGCCGCTAACGTCTCTGTGTGTTTTCTGAGAGAGTTGTTTGATGCGCTGTACAAGAGTTAAACAGAGAGACAAGTGTTGCTTTTTGTCATGGTTACAGCCAACAGTAACTGGTATTAAGTGGTTGAATGAACTGTTAACAAAAAAACATGGATTAAGTCTCAAGGTCTCTTTTTGCAGATGCTTCATTACTGATTAAAGGCTCGGTCATAAACACTATAGGACACATGTCAGACCTGGTAATCCCACATGGCAGCTGCAAGCATTTGCAGGTTAAAGTGTAAATCACAGGGTTTATCAATACACAAATCATTCATATTTACCAGGTTAGGCTCAAACATGATGCTACAAATGATACTGAAGTAGAAGCTGTTTGGGATCCAAAAGATCAGGCTCTTCTTTGGGAAGAAAAAAACTGTCTCTGAACTTCCCATCACTATGAGGCATCAAACTTTGAGAGAAACCACACCTGTGTCACTTTCAAAACCTTTAGCTGCAGATGAGTCACTTAACATATTTACAATGATGTGTCCATTAGTGTCCTTTTGGTAACCCCACCACGGAGCAGAGATTGAATCAACAAACAGGATTTATTGACATCAATCTCTGAGTAACTGTGGAGAATGGTCGTCATGAAAACTGGAAACTATCGAAAGCTTTGCATGTGAAGCTCTTTCACTATCACAGATCTGGTCTCTGTTTAACGCCGCAGCAGCTCTGACTCGGAGCTGATAGGAAGTGGTTTCTCGTTTTGAAGCAGAGACTCTACCAAAGGTGACATGCATGGTTTATTTTGAGGTTTCTATAACGTGCTCAGAGATTTATACTCAATGTTTTCTGGCCTGCTGTGACAACTTTTAGATTTTTTATCTGAATTCAGGTTTAATAACTTTATCCTAAAGCTTACGCATTTAAAGGATGACTGAAAAAGATGGTTTTGCTTGCAAGAAGAGTAAGACTTTGAGACTTTTGGGTATTTGTGGTTTTGTAGCACATTTGCAAGCCTCATAATAAACACATGCATCCCCAAATCCTCCTCTGTGGACATAAGCTGTGACTGAGCTCACAACCTGAAGATTTGATTCCTCCTCTGTGAACGCTCCACAAATGTCTGCAGACTGAGAGTTTAAAAAACGCGAAAGAAGACGTGTTTTTAAGACGTTGGACACCTGTTGCTCCACACAGCTAAACACGAGGAAGTCTCACTAACCGCTCTTATTGTTGCCGTCGACTGGAGCTGCAAAACCTCAAAAACAACTGATTCTTGGAATAATCTCACTTGTTGGACTCCTCCTTCACCACAGGAGTCAGAAATCACATACGGGATGTATTTTTAGATGTTAACCCGCCAGAAAAGCACCCAGAAATCACCTCTCAGAGATACTCCAGGGTGTTTATACATCTTCCCCTTTTTCTGCAGCTTGTGGTTTGTGTGTGTTTAGCTGGTGTTAGTGTGGCACAGACAGGTCAAGAAGTCCGCGTTGGTCTCCAGATGTGTTTTGGGACAGTAAACAACAGTGGGCTGTTAAACTGTTGAAGCTACCAACCAGAGTCATCCCCAGGGCCCCAGGAGGAAACCAAACACAAATGACACTGTTGTGTGTTTCCCCTGACACCTGCTGCTTTAGGACACACTGTGTAATGCTCCTTTAAAGCTGTAGGTTGATGGTCCTGAGATACATTTTGATAACACACAACTTTAAAAAAAAAAAATCAGCCAAGCACACTCAAACAAAAATAGGTTGGTGGAGAACTTGCCTGTTAAGAGGAAGTTTTTCTGAGCTTCTCAGACCATTTCTGATGTCACAGGAAGGTGTTTCTTTTTTAATTCTTCCAAGTTTTGGCTGCTCTACTCTTAAGTTTTAAATAATAAAATATTTTTCATTCAAGTTTCATTTTTTATTAAAAATTATTTTCTTCCTATGTAAAAAAAGAAATAAATCTGTATGATTGTGTTTGATGCTGAAATCGAGGGTTGGCGTTTGTTAATAGTTGCTTAAATCTAAAATGTGCTGAGGGTCAACAAAGCACATCCCAGCAGCAGATCTGTTTTTATTTTCACATCCTGCTCTGGTATCACAGATTTAGGAAACATGCATGATTGATTGGTTAGTTCATTAAAAACCACAACAACTGCTGCTCATTTGTTGTCTTTGTGACGTGTTTTCACTAAACACAGATTTCTTCTAATCCACCAACAGAAAGAAGAAGGAAAAGTCCAAGGCCAGCTGAACCACACAGACTCCAGTCAGTACATCCACGACCTCAAAGACCAGATCTCAGAGCTGAGGCACGAGGTGAGACATTCAAAACACGCTCAGGGTCCGTTTGTGTGTCACGCCACCGTATTCTGCAACCCACCTTTTTTTCTTTCTTTGTACAGATTTCTGATTTTGTCGTTGACTTTGCTTTGATCTGGCTTTTCAAAACATTCACTCACATATGGTTTTGACTTTGAGAAAAACAGATTGGTACAAGTGTTAACTACACCCAGAGACTTCCTGTGCGGAGGGGTAACTGCACGCATCTCTGTGACACCTTCGCTGTCATATGTATAAAGAAGACCGTGGAGAGCTTTGCATGTTTATCAGCCAAAAAGGATCACAAAGAATGATCTGTATCACTGCTCAAACTTTAAATCTGAAGATCTCAAAGTTATCGAATTAAATGTTCTCAAAAACATCAAAAAGTGATCATATCTCTGAACTGAACTGCCCTATTTCTGATCTTGTTTATTGCTGCCTGACTCATGGTGCTTTAATGCAAACACTCTCTGTGTCTCATTAATAAATCTGTCTCGGTGTTGTGTGTCAGGTGAGTTATACCCAATCAAAAAAAAAGTTCAGTCACAACTTTTTGTTGCTTTAAACAAAAAAAAGGCTCTTATCTTCTGTAGCTTCTATGAAGTAAAACTAACAAATCGATAAAGTTGCCGATCTTTCTCAGGCTGTGTGTCGAAATGTGGAGTCTGCATTTCACCGCCTGCAAATGCACATAATGCGGTCACCGTAACAAGATATGCATCGTGTTTATCAGGGTTAACACTACATACGTAATTTGTTTTCAGGGTTGTTGTGATGATGACTGTTTCCTCTGAGCGAGTGCTTCTGCAGCCGACGTACACACGCATCAGGAGACAATCAGCTTTTGTTTTAAGAGAGTAACTTTCCACTGGGTGGTCCATGCCCAAACTCTGAATGATCATCATGTATTAACTAGGGCTGCTACTAATGACTATATATGATGTTGACTAATCTATCTTTTTTTTTTTTTCCAATTGGCTGATTAATCATGATAATTTTGCACATCCAATTAGGACTCAGTTTGACCTCAGGGGGTAAAAAATCTGTCTATGTCAAACACTATGACTCAGTGAATACACATCCTAAATAATGTGACTGAAAATAGTGTGGTACTCACAGTGGTCCAACAGATTAGTGTTAAACACAAACATGATCAGTTATGGTCAGTCATCTAAAACAAAAGTGGTCAATAACTGGTTTTAAAAATAATCTACCATGTATTGACCCTTTGGACCCCATAGTTCCCATTCAACATGTACGCTTTAACAGTGAAGTCAGTTTATATATATTTTTGTTAATTCATACACTTAAAAGCAGAGGTCGCCAATCTGTCGATCGCGATCGACTGGTCGATCTTTGAAGCTTCCCAGGTAGATCTTGAAAATAATGGAAAAATGAATCACTCCTCATCACACATGATGGAGTTCCACCCCGAAGCTCACACATTATAGACAAATGCGGACTATGGCTGTAAAAGTTGCTTGAGTAAGTCAGATCTCTGCCTCTGTGTTTTCTGCTGTAATGATTCAAGTCATAACCTAAACATCGACTCTGTGTGGGTTATATTTGATTTAACCTTCATCTTAATAAGTTTGTGGATACTTTAATGATGAGTGCTGCGCTCTGGCACTCACGTGTATTTCACATCAGCTGATTGTTAATTCTCCTCGCGCTCATACAGTAGTCACCTTTCTGCTCCCTAGAAGTTTAAGTTTGTCTATCTTTCCTGTCATTCTTGAAAAATCAACTGATGAGTTTTCCTCCAGCTTTTGGTGATCAAACCTGAAAGCCTGTCACCTTTTATATCACACCGCTACTGTGTGTCTCTGTGCAGGGGCGTGTCCAGACTTTCAGACTACGGTGGGTCAATGAGGACAGGGGGTAGGGGGGGCAGGATGTGCACACTTATAAATTGTCACCATTTATCTTATTTAACTTAACTCTCTACTTTAAGAACTACGAATAACTATGATTGTATAGCCATTAAATCCCAGTTTGTGGTTTTAGTATAAAAACTGTATCATACATAATGTGCGTCAGCCAATCTGTTACTTTGAAGCAGTACTTTTAAGACAAAATTGATAAGATAAACCTTTAAATTACTACAAAAGGGACATTTAAAGAAGTAATGGAAAGAACATTTTTATTAAAAAAAACTGTGTGAGCAATTATTCACCATATTAATTTGATATACAAACAGTCACATGCAGACAAATCAAAGAACAGGAGCCATCTTATTGTCAGCCACCCTACTGAGTGTCTCAGCCTGGCTGCTGTTTGTAGCTATGAGCCAGACTACAACACATGTTAAAGTTCCATTTATTCATAACATTAAAGGAAAAAGCTATAACATTAAAAGAGTTTCAGCAGGTAAGCAAAACAGCTTATAACACTTAAATACGAGGGACTTGAGTATAATTTATACATCTAGGCTCGTTAAAACTGGAAATACATAATGTGTTTTCCATTTTTCTCCAAGTCTTCAATAGGTAGATCTTGCATTCACACCTGTTTGGTTTAGAGATCTTGGGCTCAAAAAGGTTGGTGACCACTGCTTTAAAGTATTTTTACAGTGTTTCCAGATAACTGTCTACATAGAACTTCCATAAGTCAGCACTTGTACATTAGGAGGTTTAAATACCTTTCCTGCAGCACCTCTTATCTGTGGCCAACATCTTTCTGAGTTTTCATTGCATTTAACCCAAGTAAGGTTCTCTCCTCTGATTGGTCAGCTCTGTGTCATGTGAACAGGTAACCAGGAAGTGCAGTTTTTGCTGTCGTATTAGTGCAGTATGAGCTTAAATGAGTTCCATTCGATAAATGTCCTCACTTTTAAAAAGCTGAAGGAGTTTTGACTCTAGTTCGTGACTTGAATCCTCCAAAAATGTCTCCAACGGAGAGCAAAGAGGCAAGAGTGAACTTTAGTATCTGTAAAATGCATTATCACACGCTAAACACAGGGAGCTGTCTGACTGTCCAAGCCAGGAGTGCAAAGCTGCCATCAGGGCCATGGAGATCTTTCCTCATCAATATTCCTCATGTATGGATGTAGTGTTGTTTTTCCATAAAAGTCTCCAATAACGCGGCACCTCATGCTGTGACTTGAAGTTACAGATGAGCATTTCCTGCCTGGTATTTGAATTTATCGAATGACAACAACCGTACAAAACCCAACGTTTGGCTTATTGAAATTCTGCTTCAGTCAATTGAAATTCTCTAACTGTTAATCTTACAGCATGAGCAAGCTCTTTCATCAAAGTGATATCTTTAATGCTAGAAGTCTAAAATGTGTTGTTGTATCAAAAAGTAAAACAGTAGAGCACGCTATTACTTCTTTTATCGTTGAATTTCAGTTATGGTCTCTCATTCCTGATCAGAGTCGTGTGTTTTAGTGGTTGGTTGTTTTTCTCTTTGACTTGTCAGAGAATCACGGTGTGCTAGCCCAAATTTAGGAATTAAAACCTGAATTCATTTTCAAACTCCCAACTCTTAATTAAATTTGTGGGACATAGAGAGGGTCAAAGTTGTTCACAGTCTCAGTAAAAGTGACTCTTTTTTTTGTTAATGAGTAAACAGGATCCTGTTGTTTCTGTTTATCTAAACATGAATGTATCTGCTGGAATTTCCTGTTTTTATTATCTCTGAAGACATTTCAGTGTCAGCCTTACCTCATCTTATTTGAACAAGTTTCTGTTTTTCAATAATCTGATCCACCTTTGATATGCATAGCCTTTGCTGAGACTTAAGACTAATAAGTTGACCAAGGGTCGAAGAACTGACGTGTGCAGTTGAGGAGTCATTTCTCCTCTCACCTCTCCTCACTGGTGGTCGGCTCGGTGTGAGCTGTGACCCTCTGACTCACTCCACCACAGAGCCGCCAGTGAGCAAACCTGAAAGCTGACAGAGTTCATATTGTCACCTCATCCTCCTCCATCACTGGCTCACAACCTGCTCACAAGTTTCCTTTTTGTTTGAAACAACAGGAAGTTCCAAGTTTAGACAGGTGCATCTTCACATAGGCTTATTGTTGTCATGTTCTGCATTGACCTGGCGTCTGAATGCCTCTCTTCCTACATGTCTGTCTATTGAATGGCAGGCTGACCCAGGTAAGCTGGTGCAGATGTTGTATTGTGACCTAAATGGTTGAACCCTAACCACCGTGCAGCTTCCTCCCTGCTTGGGTTTGACAAACTGTGTGTGAGAGACAGAACTGAGTGCTTCCAGAGAAACGTTTAGTCAAGCTACCATCACAGTCCCCCTCTTGTTCAATGGAAAATCTTTTAATCTCATCTTTATTTGTTTGTCAGAATGTGTTATTGTCTTAGCACGTATGTCTAAAGTAGGAAACAGCAGCAGTGTTGCTGTAGCTGTGATGTTGTTATTTCCCTCCTCATACAGACATTAGACACTTGATGAGCTACTTTAACACTTATTTGGACAAAGCACATGAAGGTGAGGTTTAAGAACCACCAGAAGGGTTTCGGTTTGACTAGAGGAAATATCATGTGGTAAACAGCTTCACAAAACAACCCCCCCAAAGTTTTCAAAAGGATCCCTTCAGGGCTGTCTCCCTAAAGCCCTGTTTCCATCGAGCAGTTTGGTTCAGTTCGTCTTGGTACTGCACGCATTTTGTGGCGTTTCTTTTGACTCAAACCAGGACAGGTCCCAAAATGACCAACCTGTTCTGTCTCACTATTTGGTACCTTTCTGTTGGGGTGCCAGACTAAAGCCCCATTTTCCCCTGAAGGTCCGTTTCTCCTTCCTTTTTGTGAAAAATGTCTACGTCCTTTTCAAATGATGTTACCATCATTGCTCACAAACTTCCATGTGTCCTCTACATTGACAGTGCTGTTAACCAAAACATCCACCGGGGGGAGTAGCCCAGAGTCAAAAGTTTATGACAACAACAAACCCCCCAAAAAACATGGCTACTGTGAAGGGGGTTTAACTAATGTACCTTATGCAGTAAAGACAAAACAGAGGCAGCGTTGTATGAGGCGTAATTGGTGAGGCCATTAAATTCATTGCCGAAGTTCCAAAGTTATTTCTTCTTCCTGTCTCACTAAAGCTACATATCAGGTAGTAAGATCAACACTGCCCCAACGGTTTCCAGTGGTACTGCTCCGTTTGGCCAGTATCTGTAAGCTGAATGGAAACGTGCAGAAATACAAACTAAATGAACATAGAGCACCAACAGAAGACTCAGTCCTTTGAACGTCCATGTTGAACGATGAGCATCAACGGACCTTAAGCATTTCAGTTCCGTTTGTCTCAGTAAGGCATTTTGTGGTGTTTCCATTAACTTATCCTAGGACAGATCACCAAATTACCAACCCCGGACCATCCTACTTTTTGATACCCTTCTGTTGAGGTGCCAGACCGACCAATCAGACACCATAAGGTGGAGCTAGAAACACTGCAGTCCGTTGTTTGGTCGAAAGAATTGTTACCTCTCGTGCAACAGCGGCTGTTTTTCTCCTGGCGGGACACAGTCTTCTCTGAAGCAAACTTGATTGTTCTTTGTAAAAAAGAGCCACATGGAAATCACAAAGACAACTAGTTGCTAGATGTCTCCTATCGTTCTTTGTTTACTGTGCTGCAGTTTTCTTCTCCATTGGATTAATTAGCGGGGTACGCTGTTATGTAGCTGTAGCTATCAGCATCCAACTTGCAGGCTACCCACCAAGAAGGTCACAGGTGACTCCTGTACTGGCCCATACTGGACCACTTGGTGGAAACAGGGCTACACAGTCCTAGCTGGATCTCTCCCTCACCCACAGAGGAATGATTTGATGTTTGGTCCCATTTCCACCCATTGTACTCCTTGCCTTTCCATTACATCAGTTCTCGATCATTGAACCATATCTGTCAATCTGTGGATTTGTGACCTCTGGTGTCAGAGGTGATCTTACATGTCCCACTCCTTCTTTCCACGTTTGACTGTTTCAGTGTGTTTGATGTTTGTTTTGCTGTTCTTGTGTCGTTGTTGGTATGAAGTTCTGAATGATGGCCGTTTTCTGTGGACTGACTTATCCTGGCAGTCGTACGATTTGTGAACCAGTCTGTTTCTGCCATGTATGTGGTTTGAACTGTGACACAGCCCAGAGCATGCTACGCTGTTCCCATCTGATCTCTTTAAACATCACGCACTGTCAAAGACTGGACCATGTTCTGATGTTAATGCTGTGTCTGTTAGTCTTGGTGTCCACCTCTGCCTTCATATATTTGTGTTAGCATCACTGACTGTGTGTAAAGGTAGATGACATGTTTCATGATCCCACTGAAGTGAAGTGATGCTGGTTAAATAGTAAAATAATAATAGTAATAGTAGATCTATATTCTTGTTTTAAAGCTATGGTCTGCGATCTGAAACCCAGTTTGGCTGATGAGACACATTTGAAAAACGCAGCCTCACTCATCCTTCCCCTCCGTGTTCCAAGATCCCACCCCCCAGCTTGTATCGCCCTTCTTCGCCTCCTAAAAACACGCCCCCTCTCACAGAGCAAGCCGGCCAGCAGAAAATGTAACAAACAAGACAGTCATCCTCATTGTAACACACAGTGGTAGCTTTTTCAATTGGACTGGCGCGATCAAAACCATGAATTAGCCGGCAAAGCAGGTCTGGCGTTGCCACTGCCAGCTGATCAGAGCAGAGTCGACTGTGGGTCAGTCCTCTCCGCCTCCATGACGCTTCGGTAGCTGAGCAGCTAGCTGACGTGAGAGGGGTAGTGGGGAAGGACCAGGTGGGACCATAGGCATAGGCAATCCGAACGGCGCATGCCATGCGCTGTTCGGATTGGTCAACTAGTATGCAGCTGTGCAGCAGATATACTGAATAGATTTTTTTCGTTCTTTTGGGTCTTTATATTGTGTAGATTGGACCATAGGACCATAACAGCCCTATAAACGGTGTTATAAAGATGTACAAAGCTTTCAAATCGTACACCATAGCTTTAATCTAGATCGTTGTCACATTTCAGACAATACTATGTACCTAACTATTAATAGATATATTACAGTACACCCCGCCTCGTTTTGCCAATCAAAACACACTCACTGTATCTGTCGATCATTAAATTATACTTTTTTTATAGATTCGAACAAACGAAAGTAAAGTTCTCCGAAAATTCGCAAAAGCATTCCTGAAAAAACAAAACAATATTGGCTTCACTTTTAGGGGTTGTTATGTCATCCACCTTTCATACCCAGTTGGTGGTTTACCTGCTGGATTAATGGGTCTTTGTGCAGATATTAACACTTCTCATGCTCCCTCTCTCAGATCTGCATCTTAAAAGGACAGAGGGGCTTGAACAAACCCCCCTCCTTTGACGGGATCCACATCGTCAATCACTACGTGGGCGTCGACCAGTCCTACCAGTCTTCAGACGAAGATGGAGTCAAGGACCCCATCCTGCAAGACACCCAGCAGAGGAGCGGGGGTCGGATCAGGCTGCGGCCCAACCTCCCGGACACTGACAGCGATGAGGAGGAGGAGGATGAAGAGGCCTTGAGACTCACCGTCCCTCCAAGCAGCAAGTCCACCACCGTGTGATGAGCAGACGGGGAACAGACGCTGACGTCCTCCAGAGAGAGACGAGGAGCTCCCAGCAGACATTTCAGAGACGTCTGGATCTAAAAGATTTCAGAGATCAGATGCATCATCATTTCATATCATGAGAATCACATTTAGAGACGGCGTCTGCTCATGGTTATTTGTAGTTTCTTCTTTATGTTCCTGAGGGCAGCAAACACCACTGACAGAGGCAGATCATCAGCAGAAACACCATTAACCTGGAGCATATCAAACTCTACTGGGCTACAATAACCAGAGGAGGAAGAGGAGGAGGAGGAGCGTCACACTCCTCTTCATCCTGTCGGTACAACACAGAGAACGAGACTGTGCAATAAAACCTTTCCACTCTATCACACACTTCATCTAACGTGTTTTTATACTTTTAAAAGCATTTTATAAAAGAACATCAAACATGTATTGATGCCGTTACTACGTGTCCACTCTGCAGAGGCACATTTATACGTACTGTGTGTGTATATGTGTATATAAATATATATATATGTATCTATTGTCGGGGTCAGAAGCTGCTCGTGTCCTCCAGCGATGACTTTATGGCCTTAACACACACCGCATGGCTTCCACCTGCGCTGGGGAAGCATGAGGTGACATCTGCGTTGTAGATATGTAAATGTGTAATATCTCTGTTTTTGAATTCCTTTTGAACTTGAACATATGTATCTATTGCATATCTGTTAAGATTATATTGTACAATTTGGAAAGAAAAAAGGGACGTATGAGTTTGTTAACCACGCTAACATGATCGACAAATCCTGTGTGGTGATGAATGGAGATGAATTTGTGCAAAACACAAGAGAAAATGAATTGGTGACCTGAACTCCTGAGAAGACTTTGGCTTTTCCCAGAGAGGATAAATGAATCCAAGAGTATTTATAGTCAGGCCTTAGATAAGAAGTTGGAAAATGAGGCTTTTTTGTGTGTGTTGGTTGCATTTCTTAGAATAAAGTCAAAAGTTGGGAATAAAATGATTTTTTTTTTTTACATTTTGATATTAAAAACATTAAATTTGACTGGCCCTGCTACTTATCCTCAGGTATTTGACTTTATTCTAAAAGTGAACAACCAACAGATGCCTCTTCTGCTTGGTCCTGCAAGTGTTCAGACCATTAGCTGTGAGTTACCTGCATGAGTTTGACTGCAAGATTATTTGTGTTAGTTTCTGTATGTGAACATCTGCTACTGTTGGCCTTTCTGGATGTGTCAGGAAACAAACGTCCATCTCAGCTGACTTTATAACTCAGTGTTGGATCCAGCTGCTTGAGAGCAACCATGGATCTGTTTGATTAACTGAGCTGCAATCTGTCCTTTTGGCTTCAGAAACAACAGATTTCTTTGTAATTTGAAAAGGATAAACAATTAAAACTGATGCTAAAGCAAATATTTGTTATGCAGATTTGCAAAATTGAAAATTAATGCTTTGTCCTTTGAAATGAGTGTTTTGCAGATGAAGTTTGGTTAACAAAGAAACTCTAAAACTCACATTTGAACCATCTGTCTCACCCGGCCTCACTCAGACATACTTCTGGCGTCTTTACATGTTGCTTTGTTTTAAGCGTGTGTTTGGTGGTCGAGACTCATTTTTACACTCATCTATTTAAAATCAGTGCAGCAAAGCGGCACGTTTGTTTCTTCGTATGCTGATTTTGTACCAAGTTCTCTGAACACGTCCCAGCTCAGCTTTCAAAATGAGTCAGTCTGCTCAGCTCACAGATCATTTCTTATAGAGTTAACCCCTCTCTTATGCTCTGTGGATCAAATTTGCACATACGGTGGATGAAAATGGTAAATCATGTTGGAATCAGAGACTAGGAGTTTTCAGGTGTTTCCAAAGTAAGAGCCGAGCTCCTCCACAGGCCATCTTCACTCCTTTTCACTCAGAGGCCCTGGGTGTGTGAGATCCTCTCTGAATGTCTGTATCGAACACTAACGCCTGCATGAAGAGAAGGAGGTGCAGGAAACAACATGAAAAATCTCCCTTTGATGAAAAAAAAAAGGTCCCCTCTGTCTGTTTGAAGCGAGGAACATGATGGCACTTTTTAAAGTGTGCAGTGCAGTAAGGACACACACATGGCAACACTAGGGCGGTCTGCACACTCTGGAGACTACATGAGATTTGTGTGTGTGTGTGTGTGATGAGTTCATAATAAAACCTGTTTGATAAACTGCTGCAGCCCTGTGTCTCTTTCATGTCACCTCTAACCTGCTGCAGCTCAGCCGCAGTGTGTGTGTGTGAGAGAGTGAGTGTGTGAGTGCGCACACGTGTAAAGCTGAAAGCCTTCCCCTGTCAACACTCCTGCTTAGATTGAGAGCTTTCAGGAAGTGATTTCTCGCGGTTTTTCAGAGCTCAGCCTCAACTACTAATCATTTCAAGCAGAAAACCACATTTTAAAGGAGCGATTCTCCTCAGGCTCCCTCTGAAGATTAACAAGGTTTGTATTTACGCCAAATGCTGATAAAGACGTGAAATGCTTAGACAGAAGCGTGTGTGGAGTGAGTTAATGTTTTATATTGCAGTGATTTGATGATGATGAATGTTATGATGCAGAAACGGGAAGTAACACTTTAATTTTATTATTCAATCTCAACAATCTGCTGGAGACTGAACTTATTTCCCACCTGCAGAGAAGATGTGAGCAGCTAAACCCTCATGTTTTTCTCTCTGGCCTTCATGAGGATTTACATTTGCAGCCGAGTTTGACAGAAAATCACAGTCAGCACAGGATTTAACCTCTGACTCACTTACATAATTAATTATTTTTAATTTGAAGTATTTCCCGACCGTGCGCACATCAATCCGAGCTGTGTGATGCGTCCCGGGTCCGTTCATTGAAGTAAAACGCACCGAAATCTGAAGCTGTGGTGTGTGGGAGGTATGAATCGCTTAGATTTTGTTTTACATGTAGAAATGTTTTACTGTTAGTTTCATTATGGAGATGAAGATGATAGAATAAATTATGCAGAGCAAAGTTAAATGTGTTCACTCTGTTTTAAGACGGAGGCGTTCGGCTTTTACGCAAAGCTGAGCCTCAGAACAACGCGCTATGATTTATCATTATTATTCTAAATTATTAATATATTGTATCAGTATCTTTACTGTTGTTATTGTCGTTATTTTCCATCATATTGGTTGTATTTACATTAACTCCTTGTCACGTCAGTTATTAGCCGTCCTCACGCAGCGCCTCTGACCAGCAGGGCCTCGCATCTTCGTCTTTTATCGTCCTGGGCTTCATATCTTCACAGACACCGTGTCCGGATGCCCAGGCCGTGCTGTCTCTAATCGGCATGTGGCGCTTTGATTTCCTGTCGTCATGGACTGAGAGACATTTTTTTTTTTTTTGCTGCAGCCCACAGGTTAGAAGATTTCACTGATTTGCAGCGTGATTGATATTAAATCCTCACGCTGGCTCAGATGAGTCCGGGTTGAACAAAAAAAAAAAAAGAAACGTGTGTTGCGTGTTTAAGCTGGGACAAGGTTTCACATAAGTGTGTGTAATGAAAAGAAAAGGAGGGTGTGGGTGGTGTGTCGTTTCCGAAAGATTAAAGCGCACTGCAAGCTAAATTAATACGCTGACTTAAAAAAAAAAAAAAAAAAAGTCAAAATATATCGCAAAAAAAAAAAAAGAAAAAAGAATCCTGGACCTAGCATAATCAAAATTAATTGATTTAAGCCTCTTCATTTTAAATGTCAGACTGCCCTGTGTTAATCACTGCTCTGCTTCAAAAGGCACCAGGACGCAAGACTGTTTTCTTTGTTCTGTGCGTAATGACGCTCAACAGGCGCAACAAACTGCGCCCTGCAGGGCGAACACACAACAAATTGTCTCTGTTTTGTGCTTCTTTCTTTTGAGCATAACACTGAGGGTAATATGAAACTGCCACCGCAGGCGTGAGGTCGGCTAGTGTCTGTCGCGTAATGACAGTCTGAGGTCCAGCAGAGCAGCAGACCAGCACCAAGCTGCACCGACGTCTGACATGCGACGAATCTAGAAGCTCAATAAATTTATTTCAAATTAGATTTAAGTTTCTGTTAAACTCTCACCTCAGAATTAATATTTGACACATGTGAAATTACTGTGTATCAGTGGAGATGGGTCAGGGAAAAAACCCAGCCCACGTCAGCATCATTACAGCCTATACGTTGCCCCCTTTATGCATTTCTGGGTAATAGTCTTTCTTTCTAAATGGCCTATATTTAGCGCACCAGGCCACTGAGAGTTCAGAGTTTCCCCCACCCCTTTACTTTACCATTACATGCTGTATGTAAACTCTAAGCAACCGACACCCTGGGGTGCGCCTCCGCATTTCCTCCCATGTAAGATTGAGTAAGACGCTGATAAGGCCTGTATCACTTCTCCTGATTGCCACAGGCTCTTTTTGGAGACACGAGCCGCAGTCTGATCCGGGAGGGACCAGCAGCTCCAGGCGATGAACTCTGCGCTGCAAAAAGTCACACTCAGAGTATCACTGAAGTTTATCCTCAAAATAAATTTAAAAAAAAAACCTCCTTAATTCTCTGAATGTTTCCTGGCACGTACTCAGATAACTCTGTCTTGATGTGAGTTGAGGCCTGAAATATCATTAAGACGCCCCCGCTGCAGGCTGTCTTCACGTCACCTGTGACCACAGTACTGTGGGTGAAAACACTGAAGGCGGATATTTTTTGCAGCGGTGGAGCCGCTGCAGTGACACCTGTCCGCGTAACACCTGGCAGACGGGGCACAGAGTGGTGCGCATGCTCTGTGCTCAGGTTGAAGTCTCTTAAAGCTGTCGGAGCTGCTTCTCCTCCTCATCAGTCCAGCGGAGATCAAATCTTTGAGCAGCGCGCAGCAGCAGCGGGATTCTCACCACAGGTTTGTCTGCTCCCACTTCAGAGATGCCTCGCTCCTTCATGGTGAAGAGTAAGAGGGCGCACAGTTACCACCAGCCCCGGAGTTTGGAGGATGACTACAGCAGACTGGACTCTATTCTGGAGCACATATGCTCAGGTTAGTGGAAAATTATTTTTTTGTTTTATCATGCATTGATAACTGATTTCTATTTCGATCAGGAGTATTACTGATTCTGGTGTTTCTTACCAAGAGTGAAACGTGCGTTATATGTGCGTTTTTGCAGATAATTGAATTAAAGCGCAGACGCATTTCGTCCAAATAGGCCGTAGTTTTTGTTCAACATTTCTGGGAAAAAAAATCAGTTAGAATATTTCCACATTTTTTTTCTAACTTTTAAACGAAAACCTTTGGATAGATGATGGTATTTGAATTGTTTTCACGTTTTTAGAACGGCAGTAGTTTCCTTTTTCTTTGCTTTGCACGCTTAAAAAATACAATTTAGCAGTTAGCTTTGTGCTACATTTGCCAAACTAAATTTACAATAATACAGTTTCCAGATTTTTCTGTACCAGAGACAAACACATTTATACTGCTTCACTTTGCTTCCGTTAAAGCGTCATCTCCTCTGCTCTTGTTTCCCCCTCAGAGGTGGATAAACTCCCGGATGACGCAGAGATCTCTGTGGACAGGTACGACCTCTCTCCGGACTCTCACCTGGCTGACGCTGACGCGGACGCAGCTGATTTCTCCCCGAAGTCTCCGCTGAGCATCGCCGACAGTCTGTGCGGTCCCTCCTCGGACTATGAGGACTTCTGGAGGCCTCCGTCTCCCTCTGCATCTCCGGGTACGGACACAAAAACACACGAACGCACCACTTAGAAAAATCCACGTAAATCCACAAACACTGCACATATTTGATACAAGGGAGAGGGTGTTGTGAGGGTTTTGGATGTAGAACGGCAGAAATTAGACTAAATTTTGAAGCTTTGAGATTGGTCACATTTTTTCCGAACCATAAAATCTGAAATGATCACATATTGTTATTTTATTTTTGTTTAGTAAACTAACACTGCATGTTTTCTTTCTTAAACGTTTTATTCCCAAAGAGGCTGCCCTGCTTTAATCTTTGCCGTCAATATATGAGACGAATTTGTCGCCATAAATGATTGTGAGCGACGTCACTCCCTGTTTTTTATTTCATAGTCTGATATTTCCCAGCAGTATCGTCATCCAGGAATTCTCTTAAGAAACATTGCATGACTCTTCATGCCCCATTGGGCCCTGTGGGGCCTCACTTTAACCAAGGTTTCATTAAATTTTCATTCCTTCTCTCCAGTTGATTCGGAGAAATCTCTCTCCCCTCTGGTGGATGAGACTCAGCCCTTCACCGTCCCCTTCCGGCCATACGCCTGGAGCAGCTACCCAGGACCCGGGCTGGGGCCCCTAATGCAGCAAAGCCTTCACCCCAGCATGGAGGTGGACAGGGGTCCGGGACCCATCCAGTTCTACGGAGACAGGAGCACCCACCCAGCTCTGGACTCGTACAGGAGTCTGGGAGAGGAGGCTTTTGGAGACTACAGGAGACACGCTGCTGCTGCTGCTCTGCTGTTTCCTGACAGGGGCCTGCACGGGAAGACTCACAGTGTGAAGGGCCCCTCAGACCTGCTGTGCTCCAGTCTGATCCTCAACGGGGCCTACAAGTGTGTGAAGTGCAGTAAGGTGAGGATGGGGCTTGGGAAAAAAAAAAAAAAAAAAGTTTTCTTTCTGCTAAATTAATGCTCCAACTTTTGACCTTTGACCCTTTAACAAGATGGCTTAATCTAAATGGGAAAAATGATTAAATAATAATAATAATAATAATAATAATAATAATAATAATAATGTATCTTTATTTTTTCTCCACTCAGGTGTTTTCAACCCCTCACGGTCTTGAAGTCCACGTCCGCAGGTCGCACAGCGGCACTAGACCGTTCGCCTGCGAAATCTGCGGCAAAACCTTCGGCCACGCAGTGAGTTTGGAGCAACACAAAGCTGTGCACTCACAGGTAACCTTTCCGAGACTTCAAAGCAAACCAGAAATTTCACACCTCTACTCAGGGGGGCTCTGCCTCTCGTCGTTTTTTACCAGCCTGCGTTCCTGTCAGTGTGTGTGCCACCTCTGAACTCGCCTCCGCTCGTGTTTCAGGAAAGAAGCTTCGATTGCAAAATATGCGGTAAGAGTTTCAAGAGGTCGTCAACTCTGTCGACGCATCTGCTCATCCACTCCGACACCCGGCCGTACCCGTGCCAGTACTGCGGGAAGAGGTTTCACCAGAAGTCAGACATGAAGAAGCACACGTTTATCCACACAGGTGAGAAGAAACGGAAACTGTTACATGTGTTGAACTCTCTCATGTGTGCGTAAATCTTGCGTAAAAAGCTCTTGGGGTAATTTGTCTCAAGTATTGTTACAGCTCAGTTTGGTTAAATGTGTTTACGTATTGTTTTTCAATTATATGTTATTGTTTTTTTTTTTTTTTACAGGTGAGAAGCCTCATAAATGCCAGGTGTGCGGCAAAGCGTTCAGCCAGAGCTCCAACCTCATCACACACAGCAGGAAACACACCGGGTACAAACCTTTCGGCTGCGACCTCTGCGGGAAAGGCTTCCAGAGAAAAGTGGATCTGAGGAGGCACAAAGAGACACAGCACGGACTGAAATGAAAAGAAACACATCTCTGTGTACAGATACAATCATCTGACTTCAGCGTCTTTAAAGTATTAATACTTGAATGACTCCAGATATTACAGATGACAGACTTGTAATTAAGATATATGCTTATTTATTTATTTTCCTGAGGAGGATGTATGAGTTTCCTGACGGATGTTTTACATGAAGACTTTAAAAACACTAATTACTTTTAAGATTGGTGTTAAGGCCCATGAAACCAGAGATAAGCTGTGAGAGAAGCAAAATGACGGAGCATGTTGTGGTGGATTCAACGAACTTTACGTGCTCCGGAACTTTCAGCTCTCACCCTGAATGCAGCAGAGTGAGCAGAGTCTGCAAATCAGCGCCTCTCCAAAGACCAGAGGGTTTCTTTCTTTTTTTCTTTTTTTTTTTTCCTGGAGTTTGAAGACATGCTGGCAAAACAGTCTGACCAGCCTGTGTGATTTAACAAACAGGAGGACGAAGATGTTATCCTCCACTTTCACATTTTGCACATTTTACTCTCATACCGTTCTTTTTAAAAAAAATACTGTTGTTGTTTTCCCTCAGACTGTTTTTTTTTCTGGTTGTTTAAAATAAAAGTCAAGAAATGCAATAAAACATAAAATTCAAAGAAAGCAAGATGACTTTTTTTATTTTTATAAAATGATATTATTATATTGAGTTGAGTGAATTTAAAAATTTCACTTTTCTTTCTTAAATTGGGTAAAAATTGCGGCACGTGTTTGCTTTTTTTCCTCGTCTTAATCCGTATAAAGTAAAATTTGTCGCACGTTTATGACGTAACAATAAAATAACTCTTTAGTTAAATCATTAAAAAAAAAAATCCCCTACAAAACACGTTATGATTTCTTTTTTTGCTGACGTGCTCAGGTGAACTCAAGCTTCAAACACTAACAAAGACGCTCGGTATCTGTCTGCTGTGATTGTGAACGCCCAGAGGCGACGGCTGCTCTGTTTGTTTTGACCACTGCAGCAAAGTGTTTCAACCTTAAACAGCCCGAGCAGATTTAACCGTTAACCAAGTGTTTTTTCACCCTCATGGCTGTTGTTAAAAAAAAAAAACAACACACACACACACACATGCACCCAAAGCAGAGTTTGGGCAGGAAGCTGGCACACACACACACACACGCAGCAGCTGCGCTCCTCAGAGGGATGGGCTTGGGCATGGTTTCATAAAAACTTTTTTTTCGTTGCTGGATTGGATTAAAAACTGGTCTAACCTGAGGCAAATGGGTGGACAGCGGGATTCAGGGTGTGCGGTTTGAAATGAAGCAACAATAAGACCTCAGAGGAGACAGATGATGACATAAGACAGGAAAACAAAACAAGTTTGTGTGTAAAAAACAAAAACAACAAAACAAACAAACAAAAAAAAGGTGAAAAAAAGAAAAACAGGAAACAGGTGAAAAAAAATTAATGTGGTCATCATCAACTTATTAGAAATCCTTTTATATCCCAAAAATGCCAAAAGATTAAAAATATTATCATCAACCTTGGTCCACCAAGGACAAAAGAGACGAAACAAGAACAATCAGTTAGTCGTCCTCCCTCAACATTGATTGAAATCACTGACTCACAAGGATTTTCTATGCCTCACTTCCCTCCAAATCGTACAACATCCAGGCCTGCGAAAATACTGAATATTTTAAAGCCCCAGATGAGCAGGCTGAGCAGGAACACAGGAAGAGCAGAGCTGGTTTTAAAGCAGAACCTAATGGAGCCGTGCACCTTGGTGCTGTGCTGCACAGAGGGAGTCGTGTCATTTCTTCTCTTTGAATAAAAATAAACCCCATGTTCATCACATTCCTCCAGCTTTAAACTTGGTCCAGAAATGACTCACTTCACAGGAAATCTGCAGTTTATATAACAGAGTCTGCAAAGCGTGACACAGACAAAGCAGCGTGTTTAAAATGATAGAGAAAAAAAAAGCACACAGTGCTCGGAGTGAGGGATGTTGAATCTGCTCACAGGGGAGTCTCCTCCTGTTGGGATAACGCTGAGTTTACCATTAAGTGCCTTTAACACTCCGAGGCAGCCTCAAGGAAGAGCTGGACCATGGCTCCTGGAATCAGAAGAGAGCAGGTCATTTCAGGTGTGAGGAGGAACCTGCTCACCCAAACCTTTCTCCCTCTTTCTTCCTCTTTTTTCCTTTAAATTGATGATCAATGATGAAAAAAAAACCAGAAACCCCAAACCAAACACCCAAACATCAGCCAGCCAGAGGAGATAATCTGACTTAAAGATGGATTAAATCAAAGATACAGTTACTGAGGGAACATCACTGTAACACACTGTAAGAGCTGACTTCTCTATATACCTTATGTTTGTATATATTTTATATACTCCATTTTTTATTTTTTTATTTTTTTAAATACAAAAGATCCTTTGAGACAGACAGGGCCATAATGAGTAAGATATAGCTGCTGAAATTATGTATCACACTGTAAATTAAAAAGCAGAGCAGTCAAATAATAATAATAATAATAATAACAAAAACCATAGGCATATTTTTTACACATATACAAACACATGCACATAACTAAGGTAAGTAAAGCAATACAGGTGCACAAGTTTTTTTTTTCTTTAAAGGAGAATAGGGAGATGTAGTTCATGATGGTGTAAATTTCTAGTTATTCTCAAGGGTCTTATCAGTCCAGGAATTAACACGGTAGGAAGAAAGATGGTTGTTCCTTCAACGAAATGCATGAAGGTTAACAAACAACAAAGATCAAACAAAACAGCAACAAAAACACCAATATCATACCAGCCTCTTATAGGCTTTTCAATTTTTCCAGAACAATCCATCCCTTCCATCTGCTTGTCTTAGAGAGGTTAGTTGTTCCATACAGTGGATCTCTTTTTCTTATCATTTATTGAGAGTTGGGGGATCTTCATTCAGCCACTCTCTTGTTTTGGCTTTTTTTCTACCAACTCTTAGTATTTGTGATGAAAATCTGTTATTTTTAAAGCCCAGCTGGCACATAACTCTGGTATAAAATCCAGAAGCTAAATTCAAGCTCTGGACTTATTATTTCTCTGACTGCATTTTTTGGGTCTGACTAATGAGCAGAAATTTTGAGTCTTTCCCAAAATAAGTGAAAATGACCAGCTGATAGACAACCACACATTCTCGAGGACTGAGCGTGCTCAGAGTTTTTACTCTGTGACTATTGTAATCCTAGCAGTTATAAAAAAAAAAAACTAAAAACATTCTTCCAGGTAAATCCTCTCCAAAGAGTTGAGCTGGAGGAAGTTTAGCCAGTGATTGCTTCTTTCTCCCATCTTAATTCGACAAACGTCATGGAAAAACTCAGCTTCACTTTTAATTTCTTCCTCTTCAGTGCATCTGATGTTTTTGAAAAAATCTTGTTCCTCCAGATTAAATCTTATTTTAAGTTGGTGAAACATATTAAAACCTTTGCTGGAGGATGTTAAACAATATGAGGTGATGCCTTCCTCTATCCAGTTTTTAAATCCGCAGCATGGGGTAAAATCAGTGTCATAAGCCACCCAACGCAGGATTCTTACATCTTTTTCATTTATTTTTATGCAGTTTGTGCCAGACTTTTAAAAGAGTAGCACTCCAACTGTTTGAATACACAGCAGTTTTAAAAGCTGTCCTAAAACATTGGTCAAGGATTTGATGAATTTAAGTCTAAACCTATGAGAAAAAAACAAAGAAATTCAAAAGAGATATTAAATAAAGAAATTCAAAAGAGATTCAACAAGAAAATAAAAAGGAAAATCTTATTTTTCATTTTTTGAATCCACAACAGTTTACACTCAAGTTACCTTTGTTTAAGTTACCTTAATTCCCAACCTGTGATTCTGATTCTAATCTGTTTGAAAAACTGGATATGATCGCGTTATTTGGTTTTACACCTAGGGGGAATGATGCTCTGACTGCAGCAGCTGCTCATCTGCCACAGCTCATCATGTAAAAGGTGAGAGAGGTTATCCAGGATGTCCTCAATCTTTTCCTTCATCCTCCTCCCAGCCACTGACTCCAAACTGTCCAATTCTAGTCCTTCATCACCAGCCCGTTGACCATGCTGGTCTTAGTGCAAAGACTGGTAGAAGGCCTCCAGAGGCCTGCAGCAGACTCCTGAAAGACCAGAGTCTCCTCAGGAAGAACAGCCTGCTCTGTCCCTTCACTTAGACAGTCTCGGACAACTGCAATTCGCTGTTGATATAAGACAAACTCTTCCTGAATGTGATGAGTTGCTGGAAATAAATAGCTACTCTTGATTTTTTTTTGCATCTTTAAGCATGAAAAAAATCATAATCTTACTTTTTTAAACAGTTTTCAAAGTCCATCTCAGCGATGTGAAGCCACATGTGCCATCTGAAGACCTTAAACCTCAATCACCCATGATATCTCCTGACCTGGAGGCACCATGCTGTGTAGTTCACTTCTTCACTCTGCTCTCTTTAATCAGTCTGACTGGCTGCTCCTGTAAGCTCAAACTCAAACTCTGAGTATTTCTGTAATATTCTCATTTTTAAGTTTGAGAAAAGTTATGTTCAAAGCATTAACTGATCTGTTTCGAGGTTTAAAAAGTGAAATGTGCCACTCACATGGAATCAGGTAGACACTGTAACAACTCAACTACAGTGAGCTGTAAGGGACAAACATGTAAAATGTAAAACACTTCATTAGTGTCAGACCTTGATCACATGGTACTGTGACACATTACTGCTGACAGATGTGAAAACACTTCACATTTACCTCCATCTGGTATTTCTGCAGCAGAGAGATTCACCTGGAGCTCAATCTCAGAGAACTTTGAAGAAAAAAAATCTACCAAGCAGCCATTAGTCTGACCAGATTTCCTCCACGGGCAGGGCTGGATTTTTTAGAGCATTACCCCACTGCCCGGAGGCTTATCAAATATGAATAGAAGACGGCTCAATCGATTCCAGTGAGTGAGTAATCAGAGCATGGCAGTCCACAGGCTCAAATCCAGGCCTGCAGCTTTGACCCTAAGTACTCACACTCAGAAACACACACACATGCATACACCTCATCACATATGCATGCACCCACAGGCCTGATGGGATTAATTTCTCCTGACAGACATAGTTGTGCAATTAAAAAGTTCAGGGTCAGGGTTTTTGTGGTTTTGGAGGGTTTAATTATTCATTTACATTAAATATGAATATTAAAGGAGAGTTTTGAAACACTCTGGTCTCTGATTCTGATTTTTTTCACACTGACTTTTCAGAGAAGCTGAACCGACATTAAGAAGATGACAGCTGAAAATCAACATGAAAAAGATAAATGAGCCTGAAACTTTAATTCAGCTTCACACCGGCTTAGATGAGGAGGAGGAGGAAACTTCTCCAGATCATTCAGCTTCAAGAGGAAACCTGATCCAGAGACATGGGGACAGCGCTGTAGCAGAATCACTTTAGGTTTGGGTCTCCACATGACTTTTTATGGCCATTGGCACCAAACTAGTTTCCTTTGCAATGGTGATTTGACATTTTTATCTCCTATCGTAAGTGTAACCATGGTTGCTTTGTTTACACCAGGGCTTTTCAAAGTGTGAGACAGTGAGCCTCCCTTCAGAGGACATGACGTCACCGGGGCCTTCCCTATTTCAATGAAACAAATATTGCTTATAAGAAATGAACAATCCACTTTGGTTTTCAACCACTTAACACTGAAGAATTAATGATGAACATTCAGCCCTAATGTAGTCTCCCACATTTTAGTGAAAATGGTTGATTAGATGAATTTAGGTCAGTGCCTATTTCTGCTTTTATTATAATGACAACATTGACTTCAAGCATGAAAATAAAATGAGGTGACAGCTCTTGAGCCAGAAAGCATGGCTACTGTGGCAGCAAAGAATCAACGAGAGAGAAGCACAAGTGTCCAATGAGCAGCTGTTTACAAGCAAGATTTCACCTGTTAGCAGCCTGAAGCATGTCAATGCTAACCGGTGCTGGGACAGGTGTTCTCTGTCAGCTGAGGAGGCAAGACTAATGTGCTGGTACTGTGGTGTGAGCTAAGAAGAAGAATCGACCTGTCCTTCCATCCATCGTTACAGTGAATGTAAGATCTTTTTCCAATTAAATGGACAAGCTAGCCGTGCTAACCCCACAACAGAGGGAATACCAGAAAGCAGAGTAGTAGCATCAAACTAACCACAGACATGGCTAACAGAGCTAACACTGGACACGAACACCCCATTTGAAGGATTTCACCTGCTGTGAGCAGACAGGATCCAGGAGAGAAAGACTGAACCAACAAGTCCAGCTCAGTCCTGGACCCTGGCTGGATAATTATGGCAAAGCTGTCATTTTGTTTTCAGTCAACACACATTAAATTATTCTATTCATATATTCTTGAATGTTTTGCACTTTACTGTGTTGCTGCTGTGACTCTGAATTTCATTTCAGAGATCAATAAAGTACATTCTACTCTACTCTACTCTATCTTTTTCTAGTCTAAACAAATGGTGGGGCTCTCCTAATAAAACTATTCTTTCAACAGTTATAAAAACTGGCTAAATCTTTTCCCAGGATGCAAAGCTATGAGATAATGTATTTATTTGTGGTTACACAGAGCTATTGTTTGAAACATGACAAAAATCAAACTTTGTAAACTCAGTTTGTAGTTTAGTGTCCAGAAAGTGAGCAGATCTGTTTAGTGTTCCTCACAGCCCGCTGCTCTGAGACGTGTTTGTAACGTTAGTGAATCCTGGTTCTGTCCTACCAGAGCTCATCTACCAACTCCAACCTCACCAAGCAGAGCTAACGTAACCTCACTCTTCATTTTATTGATAGACTCTCAAGTTTGAACGAGACAGGTCTGAACTCCTCCATCACTCTCCTTTTTACCTTTCTTCTGCTCTGATCTCCTTTTTCATTTTGACTGTCCAGCTCCAGTGTCCAACATCATTACAAAAATGATCCAAGAAACCCTTTTCAGCAGAGAGAATCACAGGTCTCGCCTCTACGTGCTGTGAATGGATTTTTTATCTCCTGGAAAAATCTCACCCGACCACAGAAACTGCGAAAAGGCATTTAGAAATAACCCAATTTAAATGATGATAATCTCATTCATAACTGTAGATGATTAACAGGAAATATTTAAAAGTGAGACTATTTCAAGATCACTAATAAAAACCTTACAGGGCCTTTGATCTCATACTGATGATTTACTGGATTTAATTAATCTTAATGTGTTTGTATTGACGACCACAGTGCATGTTTGTAAACTTCATTTTAAACTTAAATCACAGAACTAAGTGGTCTCTTCAGGCCGTCGTCATTGGAAATACTTTCTTGAAACTTGTAGCATTCTTAAATGTATTATGATGAATATTGATTATAATAGATATGAAAAAGTAATCTAATTATCATGTTGAGTTTTTTTTTGTTTTTTTTTTCACTTTGCCGATCTCGGCCACCCAGTTGTACTGTCAGGGCTCTAATCCTTTAAACATGTTAGAGCAGACTGAAACAGATTTAAAAACCAGAGTCCGTCTGATTTAAAACTTAAATACACCACACCATGCAATCTAAAGAAAAACCATGTAACACCTCAGAGATCATGACTTTGAAATGATAAAATCAATCATATCTTGAATGTTTAGATGTATCTAAGCTTCTCATGAGAGGACAGAGGGAAGGTCTTATGAACACAGGAGCAGTGTGATAATGTCCTGAGGCCATGCAGACCTGCTGTGTATGTTGTAATAATAATGAGGTATTTGCTCTCCAGCTCTGTTCAGCAGATTTCACACAGGTTTGACGAGTTACAGAGAGAGATAAGCTGAGAGAGAGGCAGGATTTCAACTGCAGGCTTCTGAGAAAAAGCACTGATTAATACGCTCAGATAGAGGAAACGGTGAGGAGGCGGTTCTGAGAAGATAAAAACACGCAAAAGTGTTTTCAGTAACTCCACATACATGTTTCATTGAGGAAACTTTCAGCATCAGAGAGACTTCCTGCTCACCTGTCCCCCTCCCCTGTGGCTGACACGCAGAGCTAAGCTGGGCAGATGAAGTGAGGCAGAGCTCATATAGGACACGGCTCTTTTGTTGCGAGAGGCTTATTCATTATTCACCTGATCTGAAAAACAGACTGCAAACCAACTGCACAGCTGTCATCGAGCAACAAGGCGTAGACACAAATTATTCATGACTCTGCAAAGAAAAGGCAGCAGAATGAGAGCAAAATAATAACAAGAGACATCAACGAGGCAGCTGACGGGCTGAGCACGTGTGGGGAGAGGAGGAGAGGAGGCCTGCTCAGGCTCACAGACTCACTGCTGGAGCATCCAATGACTGCACCCAGCTTCACCTGGACCAGTCTGTACAAAACACAGTGACTCTGAGAGTTTAGGGGTTACTTACTACTTACTTCCCTTTATTTCAGAGATTCTAAAAATCATGAGACATTTTATTGGGAAGTTATTTTAAAATGATCTCAGTTGACTTGTCCAAGGTAGGCAACAATCCTGATAAAATCCAGATCCTGATCCTGCCATAAAAACATCCTGACATATTTTCTCCATATCGCCCCCTAATGGAGAACATGTTCCTGGGTCAGAAGCAGAGTTTGCTGAAGTTTACGTGAAAGTAACACTGCAGAAAACTGACCACTGATCATCTGGGATCAAGAGACACCTGAGGGACAGGTGAGCTTTGATTTCATCAGTCTGTGATGATGGAACAAGGAGGTTTGAGCACTGAGAGACTGATTTTACAGAAATTCCAAAAAGAAATAGTTAACAATTAAGGGTTGTTGAACATGTCAGAAAGAGTTTCTAGACTGGTCATTTTCACAAAATCAAAGGTGGCCCTCTTTAAAAAAAAGTTTGGGTCATTGATGTACCATGACCTCTGCAGACAATGATGAAGGAAAAGTTCAAGCTTTTCAGTGATACAAACAGAAGTCCGGCAATTTAGCTGAAGAAAACGAAGATTCAGGTAGACTCCCATTTTTTCCCAATTTTTCTGAAGGGGCTTTTTTTCATTTTGACACTGACGACAAATGACTCAGTCTGCTATTGAAATCTGTCAAGAAAAATGCAGTTTTTATTACCTTATTTGAATAAATTCTCATCAAGACCACTGCTTTTCATAACACTGCTGTGATGAACATTATCACAAACAGATAAACCTGTGTTATAGCCTGTGCTTTATCGCTCTCCTTTTTATCTTTCTTCTACTCTGACCTCCCTTTTCTTTTTGACAGTTTAGCTCCAGTGTCCACCATCATTACAAAGTAAATACAAGAAATACTTTTTAGCACAGAAAAAGAACAGATCTTGCCTCTTACTGCTAAACTTTGCCGGTTGGTGAAGTGTCTTGTGGACTTTCAGTCTATGTGCTTTAAATGTTTTGTTTTTTTTTCTGCCAGAAAAATCTGACCTGACCTCAGAAACAGCATTTAGAATTAACCAATTTCAGAGCTGATAATCTCATTTTAAATCCTGGATTATGAACGAGCAAAACAGAGAATATTTAAAAATCACTTTGAAAATCCTCACAAGAGCTTTAAAACTGATTTTTTTCTTTCTATTTCATATTCTCTGAGCTGGCTGCTAACTCTCTATGCCAAACAGATGCTGCACTGAGGTGAAAGACAAACTCCAAAAGGAATATTTAGAATAGAACTTTATTTGTCAAGTGCAACGAAATTGCAAAAGCTTTTCAGTCAGTACAAAACAGTTTTAAGTGCAAAATAGCTGCCATGTTCAGGTGCATTGATGACAAGAGGTAATTGTTTAATTGTAATTATATGACGACAAATGAGGAAGTGATTTTAGCCTTTGTTCAAGACCCTTTCTGCTGTTGGGTAGAAACTGTCTCTGAACTGGTTTGTCCTTGTGGTGATTGACCTGTAACGCCTGCCTGACGGTAACAGATTAAACATGTGGTGTCTGGGGTGAGAGGGGTCCTGGGTTATTTTTCCCGCCTTTCAGAGGCAGTGGGAATGGTGCAGTTCTTGCAGTGTGAGGAGAGGGCAGTCTGTGATGTTTTTAGCCTTGTTTTTGGCATAAGAGTCATATCAAAATAAATCTTGAAGCAATCATCTTAAGCAAATTGTTTTATAACTCAAATTTACCAGAATGACTTCAAATAAAAAATCTGATCAAATATAGATAATAAAAGTCTGTATGTTGTTTTTTGGAGTAGTATATTTTACCGTCAGTGTAAGCTAACGTTAGCGTGCGTGTGTGAGTGTGCCTGTGCGTTGGTTTGGGTAGAGAAGTGGATACTGTTGTTGTTTTCAGACTTCAGGCCTGTTTATAATGGCATGTCCCAACGTGTTTGTGTGTGATTCTGCAGCGATGACCAAACACACTGACACACAGAGGCGTACACACACACGCACACAGAGAGACATACACATCAGTGACATAAAGAAGGCCAAATGAGAACCGACATCTTCTGCGGCCGCCTTGAAAGCTTTCCATTAGCCGGACTCTGTTCAGAGGGTCTAAGGCCCTGAACAGCGTGAGTCCGTGGGGGGCTGCTGCTGCTGGAGGAGGTGGTGGTGGTGCAGGGTACAGGGGGAGGAAGTGTGGGGCGGGGGACCCACAGGTTTGATGAAAGAGGGGGGTGAGGAAGGCTGTCCACTCATTTAAAGACATGTTTTTCTGGTTCATTAGGCATCACATATCACTGGACGCTTTAGACGTGAGCTGTCACTCAGGAGCAGAAAAGCTGCTCAGCTGCTCACATCAAGCTTCTGCAAGCGCCACCGTCTCCTCCTGTCCATTTGAGTTTAGACAAATCATTTTAAAACAACCTGTTTTCACCTCTTTTAGCCCCTCTGCTCACACACACCACTCACACCACTCACACTTGGCCTGGATTCATCATTTATCTGCAGCCATGTCTGATAACATATGAATCCTTAAGGTGACATTAAAAGGATCCACTCAGGCTAAAAGGCTTGAAAACAAAAGATTCTCTTCTCTTCAGGGGAAAAAAAAAACACATGAAGAGGAAATCTTGACAAGAGAGGGAAAGCTTTATATCCTCTTAGCGTGCGGGTGATACTCTTGTTCTCTTGTACAGAGGCTTTGCATCACTTAGATATTGATGTGTGAAGTGTAAAGCTGCAAGATTCACGTACAAATCCTGGCATGGACGTGGGGATAAGACTTAACTTTCAGATGTGGAGGGTTATACTACGGGCAGAACAGCTGAAGACGGAGACTGGACCACAAATTTTACAAAAACAATGAGATGGATGTTTATCAGTTTTGTTCTAAAACTAGAAAATCCCCGGAACATTTGTGAAGTGTAGACTCTTTTACTAAAGGAAGAAGATTTTATAGAGGACTTTATACATTTTCATCTCAAAAAAGAAACTCAAAAAGATGTAAGCAGCTCAAAGTTACATTTGGTTCTCCAGCAGTGGCGATTGCTCTAAGACTGCAAGGGAAGCTCAGATTCCTCTAAAATTTCCCCCCAAAAAAGTGGTAATATGTTCTGCTGTGTGTACATTTCATTGACAAAATCTGCGCTAGAATGCCTTCATCTTTTGTTCAGAGTCAGCTACCTATCACAGGTAACTGGCTCCACCTCCTTCTCATTCATCCCCACAGCGTCTCTGCTCTTTAACACTGTCGAACGCTGAGCGTCTTCTGACTTCAGCAGGGAAGCTTATAGTGGGTTGTTCCACTGTGGAAACTGGACGGTCATTGGATAAACGCTGGGCTTTGTCCCGCCCATCGGACGCTCAGCGTCTCTGGGGGTCTATGAGGCAGTGGACTGGCCTGGACGCTGGGCTTCTGCATGATGATTGGATGATCTGTCTGAGGCCAAATCCCTTTTTGATTGACAGTGAAATGAGCCAGTCAGCGATCTTGAAGTATAACCCTCCACTGGTGCTGAGTTGTTCTGGACTTATCGATCCCCAGCGAGGTTACCTTTCTTGAAAACGACGAGCGTTGAGAGAACACTGGTAAAATCCTTGGAAAAAACACCTAAGTTGGTACGACAGGGTCACGGATCATTATCTTGAAAAGAAATGGAGGGTAGAATTTATGTTTAAATAAATAAACAAATTTATGACGTAGGCCGGAAAATAATGAGTTCCCCCTCCTTGACTGACCAGCAGCTGGTGCTCATGGGAATTGGAGTCTCTATTGTAGAAAAACACTGCTGATTAGACTCTTCCCTCCAAACCATGACCTTGCTCTGGCCTATTCACACAGAACAGGAGAGGGAGAAACTGGCTTTGTATTGACTTGGGTTAAACCAACAAACAAAAAACATCCAAAATGAATCAAAATGAATCTACCACAGTATCATCATGCTTTGATTTCCTGAAAAGCATGGGTCCAGGTATGAATCTGAAAAATGTGATTATTAGGCTCCTGGGTGTTAACAAGGTATCAGTTCTTATCAAGAGAAAGAATGGTTTCTAAAGGGAAGTTTCAAAGTCTCACAATGACAGTCGCCATATTTGAAACACTGACTCAACTTTACTTTCGGTTTGCTAAGCCACAAAGTGGAACTGAGGTCAGAGTTTGGTTTCCTGGCAAACAGCTACAACACATTGAGAGGAATAACTACATCCACCATGTGAAGTACAAGCTGGTGCTGTGTAGCCAAATTGTTGATTAAGTCGTGAGATGTGTCCTAACAGGAGAATGTTTAGTACTTCCATCGAGCGAACACACAAACCCTCTCTCTGCATATATTATCAATGCAAACAGGCCATGATTTGACTGAGCATGGCAGCACACAAGATGTTCCTCTGTGATACAGACGTCCTCTTAACCAGGCCTGATTGCAGCTATGAATCTCTCTAAAATATTAATAAGATCCATTTCACAAATGACCAAGCCAAGCATGCGTCTGTATCCAAACTGCAGAGAGAGAAAGGGAGGCGAGGAGGGATCTATAAGAGGAGCCCGCAGCCTGAGGAAGGAGAACAAAATGACAAAGATTTATTCTCAGCCATGATCAAATATTTATGCTGAGGCATTCAAGTAAAGTTACTTTTTGTGTTCTGATTTAATGAATGATTTGAGCAGTGGCAGTGCTGGGAGGCACAGATGTTGGGTTTGCTGAAGCCTGCGCTAATGCCCATTCAGGGGTCTGTGTGGTCATGTGTCAGACTGCAGCAGGATCAAAGCAGAGTAATGCCATTGTGGGGATCGCAGCATAGACGAGTAGGACGGTAAGTACTTCCACAGCCCCAGAGGTCTACACTGGGCTGTGACGGGGGAAGATGGAGACAGAAAAGGGGGCGAGAAATGCGATCATAGAAATAATCCTGCAGGAGAAAGTGATTGTAACATGATTATTAAAGTTAATTTGCATCTTTTAGTCTTTAATGAAATATCTGTCTCACTCAAAACGAGAGGTTTGTTTCACTCTTTAACTAAATCTATTAACCTAATATTCATTGTTCTTTATATACGTATCTCAGGTCAGTTCACTGCCACTCAGTCCACTAGAGACGAGACACTTTCACAATAGACCTGGGATCCAAAAAGCTAAAGCCGCAGTCTAAGGAAATGGAAACTCTCCCATTCTCCCTCTGGCATCCTCTGAAACATTAATGACCCCGAGCTGAATCTGATCCGGCCTTCTTTACTCAGTGTGACTCCTCACCATCTACCCACAGATCATTTATTAATATTTATTCATCTGTGATGAATATTTTTTAAAAAAAGGAAAAGAAAGCAAAGTTTTATCTGTCTTTTTTATATTAACTTTGAAAACTTTGAAAAATTTGAAACAAGTACTGAAAAATCAGAAGATGGCTTGTTTCCATCCATGTTCCATGTTTGGATAAAAATGGAGATGCTTAATTCACTCAAATAGGGTTGTTTAGTCATGCATTTCTAAAATTTTAAATGAAGTTAAATCCTAATCATTGTACAAATCTTTACGTTTTCCCATCTAAGGATACAGTACGCTGTATTTACAGCCATTTCACAGAAAGGACTTGAAAGCAAATGTACATTATATTTATAAGTATTATTATTATTATTATTACTATTATAATTATAATTATAATTATTTTTTTTTTCAATTATTATTATTATATTTTAGCTAGAATCAGTTTTTTATTTTTACATAAAAAGGCCTTTATCTTCTACCACTAACTAGTGAGATACTCTTAAAAATGTATTTGGGGAGTGGCAGCAGAAAATGCAGTAATTTGAGGAGGGAGCCAAAAACAAGAAGAGTGTGATTGTGTGCAAAATAATTTAGGCTAACCAAAATTTTTGATGGTAAAAAAATTGACAAACGGAAAGTTGTGTGTTAAATAAGAACTGGATATTGCTTAAATATTTGTATACAGTATACCTTTAGATGTACTATTCTTTTTTAATCTTTAATGCCCACATGCAAAATGCAACTTCAGTGAGAAATCAACATTATGAACACAGATTTTTCCACAGGGTTCATATTGAGTCTGATTATATTTGTTATCTTTTCATCAAAGATGTTGAGTTTAATTTCTATGCAGATGACATCATTCTACATACTTCAACATCTTCCCCATGAAGTGGAAGAAGAAGTCTTTGTGAAATAATGCTGGCTCTAAATACCAACAAGACTACGATGATCTACTTCTCTTGGTCTATAGGACAGTGAAAGACAATGGTCTGATTTATACTTTAATCAATGAGCTGACTGAGTGCTTCCCGACTTAAATACCTGGGTTTTCTCCTGGATGAAACCCATCTTTATGTCATCAAATCAAGAGACTAACAGAAAACCTGAAGGTTTTACAGAAATAAAAGCTGTTTTCATTTGTTGCTAGAAAAAAAAAACTAATTCAAGCACCTTTATTGTGATATTATCTTCATGCATGAAAATATTGGTTTGTCTTCTGTAAATAACAGATAAATTAAGCATTGGTAAAACTTTCTTGATCTGCTGTCTTATTTCTGCTCTTCACTGATTCCTAGAGCCATCATTAGCTCTAACCTTCAGTCAATTAAAAATTGGATTATTTTGCTAGTTTGGATCAGTGGTCACTGACCCACAAGAACCATCTAAGGCCCCTGTATGGCATGTACCAAAAAACAGCACTGGTCATAATGGAGCGTATTTTTCCTGCAATCATTATGGTGTAAATGATTAATAATAATTAACATTGCAACATTTAGAATAATTAGCATTGACATTTGAGCAGTCTTGTCACATAGTATTACTACCAATACTATTATTGTTATTAAAAAAAGTGATCTGTGCAATTTTGTTCAAGAAGTTTGTATCAGACAAGTGGCCCTTCGTACCACTTATTTCCCTTGGAGGAGCTCTCGGTCTCTAAAAGGTTAGTGATCCCTGCTTTGGATTTTTTTAACACTAGAATTAAGGATCATCATGTTTTACTGGTGAATGCTGATAATTTATTGACTGTGTAATGGTTACTTCTTGTCGTCTACTGTTCTGTTTTTTTTTCTCAGTAGGAATTATTCCTGATGATCTCCAAAGTGAATCTGGTGATAAACAATTGTGATTTTTAATGAATTTTTTGTAGAGTTGTTTTATAGTTGTTTATTGTGTAATAAGGCACTTTGCTTCCTTGCTAAAAAGGGCTGTATAATTTATTTTGTTTACCAATACACATCATTAAATGTTAGGGATAAATCAACCTGATTGATATTTGGTCACCTTAGAAAACTAACATAGTGTGTGACGTAGTGTAAGATTGTGGATGGAGTTTATAAACTCAAAGAAGGATTTGAATCAGATGACCTGAGAGGGAGCGGGAAGCAGGAGGTGTCAGGAGATGTCAGTGACAGGTGGAATATAAATTCAACACTCGAGTGAACACTTAAACTAATAAAGGCAGTTTGAAGAGGAAACGGGCTAAAAGCCTCCATCACTTCCAGCGAGACATTGGTACCCCAAACACGGTGTGTCAGCATCTTTAAACACCGCAGAGAAAGGAAGATGACAAAATCGTTTTGACAGCCAGTTCACATGTAACATCTCCGATTCACCCACCTTGGGGAGTTGCTGGGCAGTTTTGCCGTGCTGCCGGGGGAAACCAAGCCCCTGTGTGTGATAGCAGAGTGGGCAGGGCCGGGCGTGTGCGCCGCGCCACACGCCAGTTATTGATCAGAGTCAGACAGGGTGTCAGTCTCCGCAGCCCACAGAAACAGCAGCCAAGCAGCAGTTATCTGTGTCTATTAAGGCGTCCGCTCTGTGTGTATTGATTGGGAACAAGGCGACACAGGGAATTGTCATCAAAATGCCGATTTACAAAAGGTTTAGCAGGCGGTGCTGAAGTCTGCCTGGTGCAGGCGGTATGGATTTGTTGACGCACGTCTCCCAGCGGTGCTCCAAACCAGACAGACGCAGCAGCTCAGGCAGGATGGGGACTGCCAGTCTGGGCCTTTGTCTCACCTCGGGAGCTTTAACCCCACAGCACACTGCTGGTGAATGAAGCAGCAACATGACATGCTGAAAGATAAGAGAACGACTGAACAACGTTACTCCAGCAGCCTCTGCCAGAGCACAAATGTTCACTCAACGCTCAGGCTGCTCCCGCACAGCCCCTCCCTGCGATTGTTTGCTACGGGGCAAAGCTTTTACAAAAAGGGGCCAAGGTCACGATTTTCCCTGGTGAGACCACAGACCCCATTAGCTCTAAGGTACTGTGCCCCTTACCCCCAATAATACTCTACTTTTGAACCCCACTTTTACACTTGCATCATAGAGAAGAAGACTTTAATACTTAATGTGGATTAACTTCCACATTAACAGGACAATGATTTTCCAACAGGACTCACTGATACCTCATTATGAGTCTTTTTCACCCAAGTTAATTAAACCAAGGTGATTCTCATCAGGATCTGTAAAAGTCAGTCCCTCAATGTGCTCAAAAATCCTTGTTCAATCATTACAGATTGATGAAATCAAAGCTCACCTGTCCCTCAGGTGTCTCTTGATTCCAGATGATCAGTGGTCAATTTTCTGCGGTGTTACGTGCCGCATACACATCATCAAACTATGCTCCTGACAAGGAACATGTTCACCATTAGGGGGCGATATGGAGAAAATATGTCAGGATGTTTTTATGGCAGGATCAGGATCTGGATTTTAACAGGATTGTTTTTCATATTCAGACTTTCTTGACCTGAAAACAACATTTTTTGCCCCAATAATTTCTGATTCCAATCCTCTTAAATTGAATTAAATTAAATAATTAAATAATAAATTAAATAATCAAATTAAATAATAATCAATTAAATTAAATAATCTTAAATTAATAAATAAAGTATTGTCTATTCTATTCTATTCTATTCTTTTCTGCACCCTTTCATAACCTCTATCCTTGTGTCCTTTAATGTGTTTTGATTGATTGATTTGAATTGATTTGAGGTCATTTCAATCAAACAGCAAAGCAGCAATCACTAAAGCAAATCTGAACGGTATAAAAATGGCCCTAAAATCAAATTCATGTGAAGAAAGCAGCAGTGAAGCTGGAGCAGCTCTCAGGGGAGAGGCACTAAACACGGCAGTTTTCTTTGACAAGCGCAGCAGGGCCTGGGGAGGTTTTGGGCAGACAGGAGAGCTTGCAGCAGTCTACAGAGGCCTCCAGGGGATGCAGAGCGGATAAATAGTTCACTTAGAACCTCTTGCTCTTTAAGAGGTCACCAAGGAAATATGGGATGGAAAGGGAAAATGGAGAGACTTTCTGTGGCTCTCATAGGACTGCTGCCTGTTTGTATACTAGACTGCTCCATAAATACTGCACCATCTGCTGCTGCACGACTGAAATGATACAGTCACCGCTTCTGCCTGCAGATATTTCTTCTAATAAAAAAGAGAGCTAATGTCCCAGATTTCCATAAAATAAAAATGGGTAAAAAAATGTTGGATGCATCCATAAGAAATTAAAATTTCACTATTAAATATCCAAACATACAAACTTGAACTCTCCAGGAGCTGCTCACACAACTCTGTCCTCTACACACCTTGTTACACAACAATGCTGATGTAGTCCAGCAAATTAAATATGAATGGACATGTGATATCAGTGACCTGAGATGTGTGTACGCCTCTGAACGCTGCTGGCCGCTCCCCACATGCCCAGACAGTAAACAGAGCGTTATACAGTATCTTCACCTGACCTGAAGACTGCTCCTGATATTCATTTATGGAAACAGATACTCTGTGGGGGGGCAACAAATAAATGCACCTGCTCCACTCAGATCAACTGAAGGTTTGAGGCCAATGATAGTCACACACAGACATTTTGGCTCCTTACACCATGATACACGCAGCAGTATACTTTAATGATCAATGTCTAATCATCAGAATCTGCGTTCTTCAAAGTCACATAATGAGTTTTATGTCTGTCAATGGCAACACCATGGATTGGTACCAAATTAGGTACTTCCATAGGTATCGACTGAATTCTGAATATCCATTTACATAAAATCAAACTATAACTAAACAAATCCTTGTGACTGTGAGGAAGGGTAGGTGATTTTCCATGCAGGACATGAACACAATTTTAAATTTTTTACGTTGAAGAATAGATGTGTTAAATTGAAAAACTTTGATATTTTATTATTAAAACAAATCAATATTTATTACCACATTAATGCACAAAATTACTTAAAATTGGTATTGTTGAGTACCGGTACTGATTGCCAGGTACCAGGCATCGGTGCTGTATTGTTTCAAATGTGAAAGGCACCCCTCCCTGGTAAACACATTACACACACAGATCCTGTCAACAGTTTATTTTACACAAACTCAACCCTTAAACAAAGTTTCATCCTGACTTCTTCCCATTTTCTTTATGCCTATATGAAGAAACATCTAGCTTACTGAATGTTCAGTTTTGTTTTTGGAAGCCAAACTGAGCACAAAAAGAAAGGAAATTAGAGTTTGGTGGATTATTTCTTTGTTGTAACAATGCTTCTGGTAAATAAATCTTATGCCGTTGAAAAGCCTGTTCATTTTTCTTGTAAATGGAGCCACGTTTATAAGGAACATACATTTATAAGGAACAAGCAGCAGAGCTGAGTTTGAGGGTTGAGCCTATGAATAATTTGCCAAATCTCTACCAGTGCCAAACAGCTCACTCTGACACAAGCCATGGTTACATGAGGAGTTTTTTGTCTTTCCAAATGGAATCTTTCTGTATGACTTCCGAAAATAATAGTATACATGGAAAGGAATATTCCAATCTCTGGTCTACATGCGCCGCTGTAATCAAAGAGAATAGTCAATGGGGCATGCGCAGAAAAACGTAAACATCACAAGATTTATCGAAGCTGGAGGACGACAGTTTGTTTATCACGGTGTTGCAATACTCCGTACTGCGAGTTTGTCGTCTGTCCAGTCTTGATATTATGTTCATTTCTTTCAAAGTTTGGATCAAAAACAAACTTTCCGCAGCAGTCCGGTGCTGACGGCTCGCCGCCATTTTTAAAGTTGAGGAACGTCTCTAGTTGTGTCTAACATCATATCTGAGCATGCGCTGAAAGAACGCAGCCTGACAACTTTCTGTTTGAGTGGATACATGATACCTCAATCGGTTTGGGGAAAGGAATATTCCACCCCTGTGAAATTGATTAAATGTCCATTCGGATTGGCACTTTTCTTTTGGAATGAGGTGTAAACAAAGGTTAAATTCTTTCTGTTTGAGCAAATGATCCGAATGCAAGCGGAATATTTGGGTCCATGTATACGTGGCTACTGACTCTTGCTTGGTGTTTTAACACTGTCTTCAGGAGCTTAAGCAGTGTGTGGAAGAACCAAAGGAAAATATATATTTTTTTATAAATGTTCAATGGGGTTGGGGTCAGGATGGTTGGGACTGCTGGCAGGCCTTTCCCAAATCCTGGAGGTAGTCTCTGAGAAACCCTACTCTGTGGGGGCCAGCGTTGTCATCTTGAAAGACAGAGTTCAGCCCCAGACTGTGGAGACGTGGATTACCACTGGTTGCAGAATGTCCATATCTCTATTCATTGAGACTCTAATAGAGCCTTGTATTTCACAATGCCTCCACTAGAAGATGTTACTCTATCGGTGCAACAACCTGCACTTTTCATGCTCACTTTATGTGGAAGACTGGAAAAAAAAAGCTGTGTTGAGTGCCTGAACAATCTTATTTTGAATATGGGTATTTTACAGTTGCGTGAAGATTTCATAAATCAAAGGTTGATACTTCACTGGATTTAAATTTCTAATTGATTGGAGTGGCATAAAGTTATGAGTGTTAATGTACGCAAGTACGCAAAAGTGTGTGTGTGTGTGTGTGTGTGCATACTTTATTTTTGGTATGAAGTGGGCGGCATTTAACTGGAAGAAGGTGATATCACCGACTTACAAAGGAACTAATCATGTCTCAGAAACCACAGCTAAATCTGAATCTGATGGCAGTGATCGCCTCAGTCAGTGCGGCCTTATCTGATCAAACAACAACCACAGAGTCCAGCAGAGGCAGATTTCAGCTCTTCAAGTCTTGAACTCTAAATCCAAACCCAAGATTTAACTTTTTAAAATCATGCTTTCCTCTTCTGGGTTCATGACTGTGTTTGATGAAAAAATAGAATGACTGTAGTGTCAAAGAAAAGCAAATGATCATTCATGACGAAAGGTTGTAATTTAAGTGTGAATGTTTACAATCTGAACTTGACTTTTACAAGCTGTTTGCCAACATTATGGTGTTTCTGTTTTCCTATTTGATCTCTAACTTGAAATCAGAACATTTCTGTCACCACTTCCTTTTATTTCTGAGATGTTTTCTCTTCAGACTCCTCAGACAAACAGCGCCCTCCTGAGTCAGAAAGTCAACACTACTTTAATCACTTTGCTCAGAGTATCTGGTTTACTGGAGTTACAAGATTTAAAAAAAACAGCAAACACCTTTAATAACAGAGGATTTATTTTTAATAAAAAAAATTTCTATGTGCTTTTTTTCAGGAGATGTTATCTAAGGGTGTTATAATCCTTAAAATGCTGCTTTTACTCTTTCACTGGCAGGATATTTTATTTTTAACCTTGAATCCTTTAATTTTAATCTTCAATTATTGGTTGTTTTTAATTTGTTTATGTAATTTTTTCTTTTTATCTGGCACTGCTTATTGCATATATAACTTTTGGTAGTTTTAATCTTTTGGTAAATGCATTTTTCTTTTATTTATCATTCTTAAAGCACTTTGTAAGCCTGTTTTTAAAAGTATTTCATAAACACAACTGATTGTATTTATTATAGCTATAGCTATAGCTGCTTAAAGGCCTGGTAATTTAATACCAAGTCAAAACAGAGAATTTTAAATGAGATTATTTGATAAGGAAAAGAAAACACATGTAACCAAAAGTGACTCTAGAATTTTGGGCAAATTCTTTCTAGATTATTTCTTATTAATTTACAGACACCAGTTTTTAGCATGTCTACAACATTTAAGGATACTCCTCAGCAAACAGATTTACCACGAGGTTAGCTTGAATTGACCCTTGAACAGGATTTCTCTGTGATTTTAACCAAATCAAGCATTAGTTTGATCTGATAAAGCTTTTTTGAATCATGAGAAAATTAATGTAATATCATCTCTGCGTACTGATCCTTGATTTCCTGCAGACAGGAACCAGTGTCCAAACAAAACCTCATCAGCCCGTAATTACTGAGGACAAAATCAGTGACACACGCAGTGAGCAGCAGTCTGTACCGTGTTTGCTTTGTGGCTTTCTGTGTAAAGCTTTCAGCACAAAGCAATACACAGAGCAAACCAGAGCGGCAGATGTCGGCCAAATCCAACCGTTCAAACAGCCTCCGTCTCTATTCATGTAAAATCAGGACTGGAGCTGTTCCTGAGCTGAGGCTGTGTAACGGGAGCAGGAAGTCGGTGATATTCTACCTCTATTATATTAAACACACATGCAGAGACACCAACCCTGAGGGGAAAAGATGAGCTGAGCCTTGAAGCCTTTGTGTTGAGCATGTTGTCATTATTCAATCGTGGAAAGGCTTACTTAATCCTTTTTCTCTTCCATTCAACAAGCTCTTTCATTTCATTATAGAAGCTGGAGACGCCAACATGTGGCACAGGTGGATTTATTTGTTAAGTATATCAACAAATCACAATGAGGCTCAACCAGAGCTGCTCTGGTTATATATGTTTTAAAAATGTCTTTCTCATCAAATCAGGGTCATGGAGAGATCCTCATCACATTTATAATTAAAACTGCAGTGTAAACTACAAAAGCCGCACAAATTACCCTAACATCATCTTAACAAGACCAGCATATATAACAGAACAGTTATTTAGTTTCTGGCGCTTTTATTCTTCAAATACCTTAAATAAATAAATGTAACTTTAGAACCTTTAAATAGCCATCTAGCGGTCATGATTTCTCTTTATTTTCTGCACGGTATTAAAAAAACGTTTTTAAACTGCCTGACATACACGTCTATTATCATCTTTAGTCCGCTAAAGTTCTCTTGAAGCTCCTCAGGGGAAATTTTGCAGCTTACATTTCTTTTTCTTATTATGACAACCTAGATACACTGCGAGGGGACTGATGTCTAATAAGATTTACAGCAGGTAACAGCCATAATCCACTCATCCATCAGTCCATTCCTGCAGCAAAGATTCTCAGTTCAAGATTCATTTGATTGTAAGAAAAAAAGGATGAGATTTTGTTTTTAAAAAGCTCTAGTTTAATGTCAGTCAATTTTGATTGTATCCTATTTTTTTTAATTTCATTTATTTTAATGTTTTAAATCAGATCTTAACATACTGACTGTTTTGCACTAATATTATTTTTTTCTTTTAAGTATTTTAGAACACTCTTTTCACCCATTTATTGTTCCATTTCTTTGGTAAAGCACATTAGGCTTCATATTTGAATGTTTGAAAGGTGCTATGTAAATAAAGCCTGTCCAGTGGACTTAGTGCTCTAGTGTTTGTCTATATTCTTTATACAAATTGTTTTCTATAATTTATTTAAATTTTTTAGATCCTCTATTTAAATATTTTGCACATCTTGACTCTGAGAGAGCCCAGCACAAGATTTCCTATGTGTCTTGACTGTTGGACCATGCACAAATGGAGAATAAAAACCTGGAATCCTTAATTAAAGATGAATTTGAATTGGAGTGCATGCATCACTTGTTTAAATACAGAAAAAAAAAAAATTGAAATTGACACAAGCAACAAGTTTCAGGAGCCTTAAAGTGATACTCTGGGATGGAACAAGTTGGGTCCTATCTCAAGGTTTAGGGCAGAAATTACCCCTACAGCAGTGTTTTTGTGCAGCAGAAGCCCAGGGCGCTTGCACCAAACACCCCCTCCCTGCTCCTCTGCTGGTTTCCTCTGCACTCAGATGGGGCCAATTTTTACGTGACCAAAAACACAAATAAACGGACTCCTACCGAAAAAATCTGATATCGGTCTGCATTCACGCTTTATTTAGAGAATTTTCAGCGCGTTACTTTCACACAAGAACACCGCTAAATAAGGCTCTAGTTCTCATCGTGTCGTAAAACGGCGCTACCTCCGCTGCAGAGCCACATCTGGCTACGAGGCGCTCGCCGCTTAGTGTATCAGTCCGCGCGCGCGGCATGCCAGATATAAACAAACGAGAGACACGATGAGAACTAGAGCCTTATTTAGCAGTGGTTTTCTGTGAAAGTAACGCGCTGAAAATTCCCTAAATGAAGCGTGAATGCAGACCGATATCAGATTTTTTTGGTGGGAGTCCGTTTATTTGTGTTTTTGGTCAAGTAAAATATAATAAAAAATCTCCAAAAGCTTTGTTTGGTGATGAAAATAAACCAGACTGAAGGTTGGAAAGCAGTCATATTTTGCTGGAAAGCTGGATATTTTTCTCAACGCATTAAAAAATTAACAGAGAAGTAGATGTCTTGCATATGCTTCAATGGAAAAATGAGAGAAATAGGCCTCACAATCATTCTTCATGCAACATCACTTTCCTTATGCTCATAAACTGCTAGAGCTTTCTATTTTGATTATAAATTCTTTAAACTGTGTTGGAGTTTAAATGACCCTTGTAAGCCTTTGTAAGTATATTCTTCAAACAATTTAAAACATGCTTATCCATATCATCAGCAAACACATTTTACTTAGCATCAAAAAAGTCCAGACTACTGATTTATACTAAACCTTTTGATGTTTGTGTCTCAGATACTTCAGTGAGAGGATGGGTGGACTTTGAGTGGATTATAAAACTTTTTACAGAACAACCTATGGTTAAATACATTCAGGATCCTTCCAGAGCATGACCAACTCCTCACTGTTCACCTATCAGAACTGAAAATGTGAGCCTCCTGGATCTTTCTAGACACTTCTACATTTCCCCTAGCCACACACTGGTGCTCTGGTTTAATCCTATTACACGACGAGCACAAAGGGAGATAAGAGGTTTACGCTGCCTTCCCCACAGACTGAATCTCTCTTTCCCTCGAGACGTGGTAAAAGCTACACACTGGATCACTTTGGTGCTGAAGCAGGTCTCTGTGACTCCGTTTGTTTTCACTGAAAAACAGACGCACTGATAATAGGATTGTCTGAGATGGATAAGACTGTACAAAAGATGAATGAAGATCAGGTGAACACCATAATCCAGAGATGGGTGAGTCAGCGATATTCTCTAACTGTGATTCAATCAAGCTGAAGCAGTCGCTCTCGTCACTCCTTTGGTTATGATCTGATCCAGAGTTTTTCGAGGAACAACCCAGTATTTAAACAAATAACACAACCTCATTTGACTGATTATTTGCAAAATGATTCAGGCAACAAAGTAAACAGTAAACGGTGGGTTTTTCTACATTCTGGATGACCAGTTTGAGGAATACGCACGGCTGGCAGTTTCACTGGGTTCAGTTATTGTCTTTACGAGTCTCTGGAGTCTGTTGGAGGGATGGAGTCAATTCTCCAAACAGTTAACTCCTCATATGGTGTCAAAGTGATAGCGACAGAGATCTGTCTCACACTTTAGTCTGAAATCTCCCATGGGTGTTTGACTGGACTAGGATCTGATGACTCTGAAGGCTAAAACCAAGTACGATGACTCATCTTATACTTATTAAAAGATTGTTCAGGCTCTGAGGAGGGGGGCAAGGGGGGTTTATTTTATTCACGTATTCACCTCTGATAATACCCTACGAATAAGAAATGAGATATCCAAGTAAAATTTTCATGAAAAGGACAAATGGACTGTTCAGAGTTGTACATCAGCTACAGGAGTCAGCTGTTTTCAAACAGGAGGTTGGGGCTTCAGATCAAAGTCTCCTTGGGAGAGACCCTTATCCCCCAAACTGCGTCTGGTGGCTCTGCCAGCAGAGTATGAGTTAGATTATGAACAGTGACAATGCTTTGCAGAGCAGCCTCAGCCCTGTATGGTGTGGTGTAAAGAGTTGAATGTGACATGTAATGAGAAAGAGCTTTTAGAGGTCATTGGACTGGATAGAGATCTCTATGAGTGCAGTTTATTTATCATTTACCTTCCTGTAATTTTTAACATTTCTATTATTTCACCACTTGATTTATTTACTGGTTAGACTCTGGCTAGTGAAGATCCAGGGTGGAGTCTCTCAGTATTTCATACAGGGATGCACCGATCCCAACCCTGATATCTGGTATTGGCCCGGTCCAGGCCCTTGAAGCTGAATCAGGTACCAGTGGGGAAGGACGGTCCAAATTTGACTCTAAAGCTAAATTATAATTTAGTCTACATGGTATTAAATTTTCTGGTGAAATAGTACCTTCTACTAGTTCTAAAGCATTGTTTTTACCAAACTGCTGGTAAACATTGAAACACTTTATACTTCAAATAAATATCAACTTCAGTAATTCCAAATGTACTTTTTTGTCTTTTATCTTGTCTTCCCACCATAGAGCATGCTGGTTATTATTTTAACACTGGTATTGGATCAATACCCAAAGCCCAGGTATCAGTATGAGGACCAGAACAGGTGGATTGGTGCATCCCTAATTTCAAAGTGAAACAACATATCTGTTAACCAAATCCCCCTTTCCTTGACCAGTGATTCCCAAAGTGGGGGTCAGGACTCTTTCGAGGCTTCCCAAAATGCGTTCCACCTTCAAAAACTAGTGACAAGTGCATATATCATCCATTATGAATAAAAGATAAACAAAAATATGGGTTAAAATTTAAGTGAAAACATGTAAACAGGAAATGTTTGATCTGTTTTCCACATTTATTTATTGAAACCCCCTGAGGTGACTGAACCAGGATAAAGGAGCCTCTATTTTCTATGACCTTGCCTGTAAAGTTTTGGAACCCCTGCCTTTGACCAGGGGTTCCCAAACTTTACAATACCAAGGTCCCCCTAACAGCATTTGCTTCTGGCAGGGGACCCCCTTTGGAAACCAACAAACAATGCTTCAGAATATGTAAAGAAATGTTAACTTTTTAAATGTTTTTTTTTTTTTTTACTTTTTTCATTTTTCAATAATTATTACATTATACATTCAAACAAAAGCCAGATTCACACAAGTAGGTTGTTGTAAAAGGGAAAAGGCATTTAAGGGCTCTGTCAGCTCTCACATGTAGCCAGTAGTTAGACAGGGTAAGAGCCTCAAAGTTCAGTTCAGTTATCTGAATAGCACAGATTGTGACATCCTTATGCCGAAGCTGTAGCTGTAAGAACAGGTGTGGATAGGTACAACCGGAAACGTGAACCCAGCATTTTACGTTTTGTATGTTCAGGACAAATGGTTACAAATAAAAAAGAAAACCTAAATGTGGATGAAAAATAAATAAACAAGTAGATTCTATTTTTTTCCCTTTCCACCAATTTTGTAGACATGCATTGATCGATTGGTGCCTATTTCCTTAATTTTGGAGGATCAGTGATCGGCCCATCCTTACATATGAAACTGATCTTATATTCCTCCAGGAAGGTCTGGCAGCCAGCCATTGTTGCTTTTTGCTCTGAGACCTAAAACTCAGGACACTTTATTGGTTGTTTAAGTTAAAACATAAAGATTTTATTGTTTCACAGGTATTGTTCAATGATTTTTAATAAAATAAGATTGGAACATTGAAGGTATATGCTGTCAGTCATAAAAAATACAAAATAAAAATCGGTATCGGCAGGTCAGGCTTTTTAAAGATCGTGATCGGCCAGAAAATTGTGATTGGTGCACCCCTACAATTTTCTGAGCCCCCCTTGTGCTCCCTAGCCGCCCCCACTTTTGAAAACCACTGCCCTAGAAAACTTATTATATTAGCATTTAGCCATATCTGAGCTAACGTCATCATTTGAGAGCTTTATACATCATAAAAGGGAAAGTGCCACTGAACGATACAGATGAATACAGTTGTTTCATCTACATTTTAAAGCTTGTTGCCTTTTTGGATTTTCAGTTGCTGATCAATCCAAAAATCAAAACTTATGCTTATAGGACTTCTGCAGTCTGGAAAACATCAGTTTGAAAAAATATATTCAATCTGCTGTTGTGCATGTTCAACACCATACTTAAGGTTTCAGTATTTTTGTCACCACTAAGTTGACTAAAACAGAGGTTGGATAACAAAAGGCAAAGTGCAGTTAGTGAAATTATTGGTTGGCTACATATTTTTGTTCGGATTAATTTTTAAAACTGTTGCATAACACTGACTTCAAACACTCATACTGGGCTGGTTCATCGCCCATCTTCCACTTACCTTGATACAGAAACACAGCTGGTGTTTATTCAATTAAAATATTTTACCACATGTTTAATGCTCAGAGTAAAGATCTGCTGACCTTGACAGTGTTTTATTTCTACATCCTACATTCAGAGAGATACACCCCAAGATGCTCTAAAGCCAGAAGACTTCGAGCAGTTCCAGGGTTTTGGATCTGCTTGCCTCACTGATGGTGAAAGTGCACAACTACTGCTGTTCCTCCAGGATGAGAAGAACCAGGTATTTCTCCTTCTATACAGCCAACAGAGAGAAATCTGCTCTGTCCTGACGGCCGGTGTCCAAACCTCACAGATATTTCATGACAGTAAATCGACAGTGTTAATCTGTCATACTTCACTAAAAGCACAGTTAACACCACGGCCTCCTGAGCAACAACAGCAGCCTCACATCTACTGAAGCGAACAGCAGCAGCTACTTTCCTGTTTCTACCCAGCTCTGCTCACCATCAACATGCAGCCAGCGCTCTGTGCCTGCTCCAGCCTCCTGACCTGGAGGTGTGGAGAGGAGGAGGCGCAAATATTCAGTCAGATTTCTCGCTCCACTGATAACCCTCTTCAATGTGGCACATCTCTAAGTGCCCTTGGCCGTCCCTTCTCCCCACGCCCCATGAAGCTGTGTGTAACGTCCTTTTAGAAGCATGTGCTACTTCATACTTTTCTCTGAGACTGAAACAATCTCAAGAGGCTCAGATGATTGATTAACAAATGAGATGACACGGCTTTAAACTTGGAGAAATTGGGCCAGACTTCTCATGTTGATTGTGGTTCACTTACACTGGGAGCACTTTTATATTTTGTTTTCCATGTTTGATTAAAAAATGCTCTCCTCTTGTTTCCTAATTTAAGGGGCTTGTCAGGACCATGGGCTGTGTTCTCGTTGCACCTCTCTTAAAGGAATCTCTTAGAAAACAGAGAAGTTTTGATCACTGCCAGGCTGCTCTAACACATCTCACCAGGGTAGGTACAAACAATTCATTCAGTTAGTGATCTCCACCTTGATGTCTTTGCATAAGCTGCACTTCTTTCCCTGTTGTTTAGACCTGCAGCCCGAATGAGCTCCTGCACAGCTTACTTGAAGTGATTGATGACATCAACCCAGGCGCCATTTCTGAGACTATCTTAGCCCTTATTCCTCATCTTCAAACAGGTAACACCACCCACCCAGAGACGAAAGAGCAACACAGAAACACGTCCTACGACTTTGAAAACTCCTGCATAATGCATGAAATGAGAGAGATTACATGACTTTAAAAAAAGAAGATTTCAATGATTTGTAAAAATTTAACAATTTACATTCACTCATAATACCCATGTCTAAATATAATTCAGTGTGTGCTGAAGATGTTTCCCTGAAGATGGTGAACTGTACTTGTGTAGCCAAAACAGATCATTTCTCTACAACCAACAGGGAAGCAGTTGGACCAGGGGCGTATTTAGTCGTTTGGGGGCCCAGGGCAAACCCAGTCAATGGGGCCCTCCATGTCCTTGTAACTCATCTTCCTCAGAGCTAGCCTGGCCTCCCCTGGGTTCGCTGTGTCTTTCCGAGAATCAAGGCATGAGACAGTGTTAATCTTGTACATGGTAACTTAACGCAGCTAAATGCATTTCCTCAAGTTCTGTACTTTAGTTTGATTTTGAAAAAAGTGAATACATAATTTAGTCCACTTTGTCCTGGATTTGAAGCTTATTTGTCCCACAGTGGGGAATTTACAGAGTAACAGTAACAAACAAGAAAGTATGAAGTGAAAAACATTACAATAGGTAAATATTGAAAAAAATAATTTAGTAAAGAAAAAATATGTAAATATCAAGCACAACATAAAACTGGGAAAAAAATCTACCGAAAGAGGTGATATTTACAGTTACCATACTTTTTGGTACTATCATTTTAAAGCTGATGTATTTTTATTTGACTCCCTGTCCAGTGAGTTATGTATCCAAAAAGAGATTTTGTACAATAATGTTTATCACCAACTCAAAACGTTTGATTTTGAGAAAATTATCCTGTTTCCTGGGCTAGATAAAGTCCTTAAAATCCTAAAAGTTGTATATGTTGATCTCAGATCTCAGAGCAACACTGTTTTTATTTCCAACTTGGTTGAACATAAGAAAAAAAATGGGGAAAAAGTGTTTTACCACTTTCTTCCTGAATCAAATTTTCAAATGTGTTGTAACATGGAATAGCCCATTGAATAAGAAGGGAGGGGGAGTACCCAAAACCATCATTAAAGATTAAGCCTTTTGATGTATTTTGAAGCATGTGAAGAAAGATTTAGAAAAAAGAAATGCTTTAATTGAAGACAACTTCATAAATCAGTTTTCAAGATATGCTTGGGGGCCCCTGGGAATCTTGGGGCCCCAAGCAACTGCCTGTGTTTGCCTAATTGTAGCTACAGCCCTGAGTTTGACTAGCAGTTAAACTGACATAAACAGAGGCTATTAGTCAGCAGTCGCTGCTCTGAGCCTCAGCTTGCTGCATGTTTTCTTATACTTTCTACTCCACACATTACTAGTCTCTTTTCAGCTCTCCTGTCCAGTAAAATAGGGCAAAATGCCCCAAAAAGCAACTTAAGAAATAAAAATACATCTAGCAAAAACGGCTTTAAATTTCTATTTCTGTCAATAAAATTAATCTAAATCCTAAAAGAAAGGTGATCCATGGAAAAGTAGCTACAAGTGTATGAGAATTAATGAACAGCTTTCATAAATTTCACAGCTTTACCACAAAACCCTCATGAATAAGGTTTTTGTAGAACAGTTGTATTGACGACATTTTCTGATCTAGGAATGCTTTTTAAACAGACAAAGTTTCAGTGATGCTGCTTCAGCTTCATTTGTTTTCTGGTGATAAAGTGAATATGTTTCTTAAAGAAGTGGTGTTTGGCTCCCCCTGCTGAGCATTAAGGGTAACTACAACCATCTTTTCTCTTCAAAGTGCTGCTTCAGCTGGAGGACAGAAGGGCAGCAGGTCTGGGCTCGGTGCTCTCTGCTCTGCAGAAGCAGCTGTCTTGGCTGCCTGTACCTTACACACAGCAGCAGGAGGAGGCTGATGAGTACGGTCTGTGCCGCTGCTGCAACGCCTTGGCAGCTTTCACTCAACCATTCATCGCAGAGGTGAAGAGGAAAAATGGCATCACAGACTCTGAGGACGACGAGATGAGGACTGAGCTCCTGAAGTTGTAGGTTAATGGGACGTTTGGGATGAGACAAAGGGTGTTTTGGTTTTGTGTTTTGTTGTTTTTTCTTTTTTTTCTTCCCAGTCATATCAGTTCTTTTTAAGGAGCTGATGGTAGTTAGGAAGCTATGGAAGTTTCTGTTGGGTACAAAAATAAAAGGGAGACTTGCCCTAAAAAAAAAATCTGGGGGCAAGTGTTAATGTTTGAAGATACTCGGCATGGCTTAATTCGATGGTGCCATCTAGTGGTGTAAAGAATGACTACTGCAATACTACCTCTCATAGTTCACAGTCAAAAGATACTGTCAAACACCTTAAGCAGTGTTTTTTGGTTTTGCTTTTTTTTTTTTTTTTTTCAATTTTTGAAGTTGAAACAATGACACCAAATATAATCAGTCTAACATTTTAAGGTAGTACAGCAACTAGAGGGAGGAACTTTGTTCATAAATGCACATTTTGCTTGGTTCGAAGACAGAAATGTCTCTCTAAATTAGGCCCATATGTAAAAGAAGGTGGATATTTTGACGTTTACCTCATCATTTAAACTTTTTTGGTTATAATTTCAACTTTTCATCCCATAATTTGGACCTCAAGTCCCATGATTCTGATGTTTTCCATATAATCCTGACTAAGTATCTATTTTTTTTACACCTTGTGTTTCATATTTTCAATTTTTATTTTTGTACATTGACCAAGTGTCTAATTTTTCTAACCAAATTAGTCACAATTCAAACTTTTGGTATCATGATTTTGACGAAGTATCTCATTATTTTGACTTTTTGTCTTACAATTCTACTTGTTATCTCATAATTTCAACTATGTATGCCATAAATTTGACTCAGTTTTTAATAATTTTGGCTTTGTTTCTTGTTATCTTGACTTTTTGTCCTATAATTTTGATTTAGTATCTCAGAATACAGAATTAGCTTATAATTGTAACCCAGTTTTGAAGTCAAAATTCTCAGTCGGTTAAGTCTCCCTATTTCTAGTCTTCTCTATTTCTTTTTTTTTTTTTTTACAAGGCAGAAACTGCTTCTATTGGGAAAAAAAAGAAAGAAAAAAAACAACTTTTTCTTAGTTGAGTTGTTCTGTAGAAAAAACTGTAATAGCTGTCACTCTGGTTATCCACAGCTGCATGTGGAGCTTGAGAGAGCCTTTGCTTGCAGCAGAGCTGAACCGAGACAGAAAAACATCGCTCTGGCTCTTTGCTACAGAGATCATGGTAAAAACCTCATTTCCTGTGGAAAACTGGTGAAGTGACTGACGATGTCTCAGGGTAGTTTCACCATCTAATCTTCATAACTTTCCTACAGGCCATTCTTCCTGCTATCCAGCAGTCACTGCCAGAGCTCCTGTTCTTTTACTCTGGGAAGAAGTGTGTCCTGACAGACAGCAGTCAGTCCAGGGAGGCCAGAGCTTGTCTGGCTTATATTCTGTTTGTGCAGCTCATCAGCATCGACAGCTTTCCAGCTGTGTTCAGGTGAGAGAATAAACCTGCTCACTGCTGACTGAGTCAAAAACAAAACAACTTATTGTTTAAAATAAGTATAAATGCAAACAGTACTGTTCCGTATTTTTCAGCCCTGTGTTTGTTCTTCAACGCAACATGGAATACATCAATCAGCTACTCAGCAGGTACGCCTTCAACACAACCTGAGCTACATGAAGTCCTTATTTCAAAGTCTCTGAGCCTTCATGTCATTGGTCACCTCTTTTTCTCTCACAGCAAAAGTGAATCACACCTGCAGAAAGGACTGGTAAGGTCCAAACAAGATTTCAAAAAAGTCCAAACAATGTGAAGTGAAGAAAAACAGATGTTCTGATTGATGCTTTTCTCTCAGTCGCTGTATGCCAAAAACTTGGAGAGTCTGCAGGACGACACTCTTCCTGTGAGTCTGCTGGAGCTGAGGAGCTTCAACACTGGGCCACAGGTAGGACGATAAGGCCTTCAGTACAACATGAGCACAGTTTTATCCTAACACTAAACAACCAGTTTTTCTGCAGGGCAGTAGAAATATAGTTTCAGTGCTGAATATGTTGAAGATAAATTTCAGATGTATTCAAGCGTTTTTTTTGTTTGTTTTTTTTATCTTTTGATCAAAGTGTTTTGTCATTTACAGAATCTGCAGAAAGTTCTCACAGATTGTCCAATCAAACATTTGGTGAGTACTGAGCTTGGATAGAAAATGCTATTCAGTATAAACTTTGTGTAACATGAAACTCACGAGTCAGCTGATTGTGTATGATCACTACTTCCTCAGAGAGAAAAAGGACTGAAGGTGTTCCAGCTGTTCACCAATAAGTTAGACCCAGAAGCAAAGTACAAGTTTTTCAGGTGAGGGAGACATGAGGGGGTTGATGTTTAAACTGCACGCAAAACTGTTATTTTCTAATCATGTCCTCATTAAGACACATTTTTCATTCTTCATCAGTATTTCATGAAACTGCTATGGAGGCATAAATACCTGTGTTTTACTCCCCTGACTGAGACTTAACTGTATCGATTAATAATCCCTCTACATATCAATCCCTCTTCTGATTTTTGTGATTATTTCACAAATGTTGCATTTTCTGTTGCAGGTGTGTGTTGAAAACCAGCAACCACACAGGAGTTTTGAGCTACATCATAAAAAATATCAGGAGCCAAGTAGAACTCTGTACGCAGGTGAGTTAAACTTCCAAACATCGGATAACCATGTGTTTTTTTTTTGTTTCAGAAGATCATGACTTTGGTTTGGACTCTGATGATAAGGATCTAGTGAATTCATTTAACATTTTTTAATTTCTTATTCATTCCCTACAGCCAGGAAAGGCCAATAAATGGTTTCTGGGAGAGGATCTAATCCCATTGTTGGGACTGGTGCTGTGTTTACCTCAAGGGGCTGACACTGATTTGCTGAGTAGTATGGACAGGTAGGTAAAACAAACAGCCCTGCTTTTTTTCCACCTCTGCACAAGGCCCGGTCCAATTTTATGTGTGAATCTTTAGTAAAGCAGAGAGAAGAAAAAAGTTGTCTGCCTGATTATTCCGAGACAAAAAGCACTGAGTCACCCAAACAACTTAGACAATTGCATGGAGATGAGATTACTCTCAGCAACAACTTGAAAATCAAAACTGACAGACAGTCCAGTCTTTAACTGAGTGTAACTGAGTTACTTTTCACCATCTCTTAAGGATTGTAATATCGAGCTATTCAACAATGCCTCTGTTCTCAGGGTAATGGAGAGTTTGAATCTTCTACGCTACCTCCTCATCAGAGACAAAGAGCTCAGAAGCAAAGTAATTCTCCCAAACTCGACACTTTCACTGGTCAGTCTTCAGGGTTAATGCAGAAAGCTCATGATCTCCTCCCACCTTCAGACAGATGTGTGGGAAGAGCTGTGCAGGCTCAAAGATGAATACCTCAAAATGCTGCGTGTGTGTATCAGCATGTCAAGAGGGTATTATTCTGCTGAACTGAAGGCTCTGAGAGAGGATCAGAAGCTAAAAGCAAAAGGTAGGAATCAGCTGCTCATCTGTGCAGCAAAATAACACTGAGATGGAAAACAGGGACACAGTACTTTGTCTTCACCCTGGAATATTTCTTTCCTAGAAGCCAGAGATGCTGCCAGAACAACAAGGCTAGTAAAATGCATCGCTGTGAAACATGAGGACGTCTCCAAGATGTCTCCAGAGAGCCAGCATCAGGTACAAAAAACCTTCTTTTTCATCCTTTATCATGTTGATTCTTGTGTTTTAAGCACAAGAAATCTGACTATGCTCATCTGTTGCAGGTGTTGCAGAGTGCTTTGGTGACCTTTGACCTGATGGAGAGTCTTATCTTCAGGATTGAAGAGATCACTGAGGAAAAACTCAAGATTCACAGCTAAACATAAAAAAAAAAATTACATTAACACAGGCTCCATTCAACATTCATCTCTATTCTAATATATTTTCACATAACAGATTATGTCACCTGTAAGAGGCAACTATCATCAAGTTTTCCATTTTACCTCATTAAGTTCTGATGTGAAGATTTGTATTATTTTCCAAAGTTTTTATCATTGCCCCTCTACTTCTTACAGTGAACTCTGTTTTTCTAAATGGTTCATGTCTCTGCTCATTTTTATGTTTGTTGTAGTTTATTTTAAACACATCATATTAGCTCTTTCTTTTTTCACTTGTTTTCATGCAGCGTCGTGTGAAACAACAATCAATCTTCTTGTGTTTAAGTTTCCCTTCAAACCGCTGGGATATTATCGTTTTCATTCTTTATCATCATTTCCTGCAAAAAGTATCAAAGTGTGCATCTTCTCAGGCTAAGTTATGGCATAACAAACAACCGAACAAAAAGATTATATATATTTTAACACATCCCTCCTTTGCTTCAGTGTCATCTATCAAAATGTTTTGGTTGACATTCTGGATCACCTGCTGAGCTTCAGAGCATGTCTCGTAGCATCTCCCACACAGGACTGCTTTCGATGATGCGAGCCTGGGCCAGAGACATCCGGTTGCGGATACTGTCAACATGGGGCTTACTGGTGGCCTGTGGACAAATGAGCCACAGCTTACATCAAAGAACCCAAAAGGAAACAACAACGTTATCCAGAAATACTAGGGCTGGGCCGATTTGCTCTCAATTTGATTCTATTTCAATTTTTGGGGTGACAAATCGATTTACATTGCAATCCTTTGATAATTACAATTTTTGAAATTTTTGGTTTGCTTCTAGTCACTAGACCAAGTGAAAAAGCTAAATGATGATGATAATGTCTACACTATATCGACTATATCAGGAGCCATATTTTCCCATAAAATGCTCATCACGTGAGTCAGAGAGAAACATTTTACCCTCTGCTGGAGAAAGGCGGCAACTATTTTCCAATCCAGTTTATAAACAAAGACTGAAATACAGAATTTAAAAAAAAAAAAGATTTTTGGACCAAGAATCCTGATTTTGATATTGCCAAACAAAACAGGAGAGTTCTTCGCACATCTAATTTAGGAGACAGGTGCGTCGGAGAAAAAAGACCATTTAAACAAGAAGGTGGACTCCCGCACACTGTTGAACTTGCAAGAAAATCATTTATTTGCAACATTTTGGTCTTAGACCCCCATCAGGCTAACAGTTTAATCAAAAGGGCAAGACGTCTTAAGAAGTGGCGATCGCACCTGTGGCCAATCAGCATCATTACGTAGCATCTGCACCAGAAAAATAAATACACAGGACAACAAACAAACATTGACTTCCTGACTAAGATATTCATCATGGTGAAAGACTATTTAAAGCCTACAAATAAGGCTAAAACTAGAAACATCAATCACAAAATATGCAGTTAAGGGGTCATAAGACAAGAAACATGAGAAATATTACATTAGACTTTAAGTTGACAAGGTCCATTGATGATTATATCACTTAATTCCCAAAGAGATAAAAAGTCTAGAATGTGGTACAACCTGATGACATCAATGCATACAAACAGACACATATAATAGGTCACCTGGTCATTAAAAGTGGGCCTAGAAATATGTGTAATTCAAATGCACTGCGCATTAGTTAGCCAGAAGTAGGGAGGACATGCTGTAAAGTAAATTATAGAAACATATTCATATTGATATTGCCGAACAAAAAATCCTGATATATCGTATAGTAGGCCTGTCACGATAACAAATTTTGCTAGATGATAATTTTCCAAAATATTATTGCGGATAAACAATATAATTGTCAATATTATTCTGATTATTTTTCCATTTTTTCATTGATGTAATTATGATTAATGGGATAATAAGTAATAATAAGTGAGCACACCATATCAAAAGCAAGAAACTTTAATTTCTTAAGAGTATTTAACTTTAATTAAAAGGTCAGGATCTTTTAAATAAAATAAATTAAACAAAAAATATAATAAATTTAACAAACAAGAAAGAGAAAAAAATACAATGAAAATGAAATGGAAAAAAATACATGTCAATGAAAATAATTAATACTATTCAAAAACAATAAAACATAGACCCTGTCTCTAAAGAAAAAAACGAAACTCCAAAAAAAAACAATACAATAAAAACTATAGCCTAAATAAAAGAGAGTTTATACAGTTCCTGAATTGTTTGAAACATGTTCTTTTTCCCAGTCAATCCGTACTGTCTGTCAAACATTTTTAACATTTCTGGCTTTCAACCGTATTGAAGGGCTGCATTTCTTTGGCAATGTAGCTGTCTTTGAGCGCCCACCATTTGGCGCTTTTATTTCTATTTACTTTGCCGACCAAAAGCCTCAGTAAGAGCGGATTGTCAAAGAACAAGGCTCCGCTGCACCTCCCCTTCTTCTTCTTCGTCGCCACTATTTTCAAACAAATGCGACATATCAGCTCGTTGGTGTTCATGAGCTCACACTTTGTTCATTCTGGTAAAAAACAAAATATTCCCACACTGGGACTGTGGCAGGCGGCTTAAGAACCGTATCTTTTGTGCCATCACTCATATTAGCGTGTGTTTCCTCCTTACCCCTCAGGACGCTCGCTTCAGCTCTCTCCGTGTGTAGCGGCGAGCGGCCCCGTCTTCACCCCAAAGATCGCATTTTTGACAGATGCTCACTCCGCTATAAATCTGCTAAATCTGCTATAGAACCTAACCCGATGTTAGGAAAGATAGACGTAGTGAGCCATCTTCTCATTCAGCCTCTTTGGTCGAAAGAGAGGAGGAAAACAAACATGCATGCACGTGTCAGTTTATCGAGGCTGGCAAACTTACCGCGGACGCTTTTATTTATTGTTTGGTTTATCGATTTATTGATTATCGTGACAGGCCTATCGTATAGCGATTTTTCCTCCCACCCCTGAAAAAAAAAAAAAAACATAAGGGCAGTGCTGCTGTCTTTACCTTGGCAATTGTTAACATTCCTTTGACAATCTCAGCGTTGTTTCGCACCGGCAAGATCCTGAGATTGCTACCAAGGAACCTGAAAGAGAATAAAAACGTATTCCTGTTTAGTTCAGAAGATAGGGACAATAATGGTGATAACCATCCCAAAATCTTTGCAACTACAGTTTTTTCCCTTAAAAAAGCTTGTTAGCTACTTTAGATCATCCTCTTGTAAAAAGACTTGATGCCTCCATCCAGTTACCTGTGTTGAATTCCAGTCAATATTCCCAGTTCCTTTTGCCCATTAAAGGGAGCCAAGAAAAGTAAGAAGCTGTTCCTGTGCACTTGAACAAATGTATTTATCCTCTCAGTGAGTCCTGACTCCTCAAATCGCTCAGGGAGGTCTTGAGGGTCGACCAAGAGAAAAGCAATGCCTGTAGAAGACAAGGTAAACAAGCTATAGAGGTCAACAAACAAAATGGTTCCATTATTTGTGCAGTATTCTGTCAATTCTGAATACAACAAAATTTGTTTTCGAAATAAGGTCACGGTAAAGTTAGAATTGAAGTTGGTTTAAAATTTGGTAAAGGTTTAGAGAAGTCAGGGCAACTGCAATGTCCAATGAGAGAATGATATCCCATGTGAGGGCAATGAAAAGACTTCCCCTAAACCTGCTCTCCTGTTTCATTGCTCATCACTCCACCAATCAGTCTCCTCTCCCCTCCAAGCCTAGACGTCAGTGAGTATGGTGGCTTAGAAAGTACTTTTGGTGCCACAGGGGAGAAAGGAGAGAGGAGAGTGCAGTTTAACACACTGGGATTCACCCATTATGTCTGGAGGAAACCAGGTACAGCTCATTGCCAGCCCAAAACCATCCTAAAAATGAAACATGCTAGTGGGAGCATCATGTTGTGGGGTGTTTTTCAGCTGCAGAGACCAGCAGTCTAGTTTCAGGGAAAGCTGAATGGAGCAAAGTACAGAGAGATCCTCAGTGAAAATCTGTTCCACGGCACTCAGGACAACGCACTGGGCCAAAGGTTCTGCATCCAACATGATACGACCCACACAGCCAAGACAACACAGGAAGAGGCTCGGGGACAACTCTGTGAGTGTCCTTGAGCCCAGACTTAAACCTGATCAAACATCTCTGGAGAGACCTGAAAATGGAGGTACACGGACAGGCCTCCTCTAACCTGGCTAAGCTTGATAGGATTTGCAAAGAAGAATGGAAGAAATCCCCCACCTCAGGTGTGCAAAGCTTGTTCACTATACCCAATAAGGCATGGGGCTGTAAAAGCTGCTCAAGGTGCTGATTATGGGATGGGTGTGGGGTCTGAATACTCCAGCCAACGCAATATTTCATTTTTTCTTCAATTAAGTTGGCAAAATTTTCTTTGATTGTCTTTTCACTTTGTTGTCAATGGGTACTGATTGTAGATTGATGGGAAAACACTTAATTGTAGCATCAGGCTGCAATACAACAAAAGTGAAATGGATCTGGATGAACTGTGCTGTTCAATAGTAGCTCATTTAAGTCAAAACAAATATGTACAAAGATGCTTAGGGTGTCCTTGTTTGCCTGGAGATGTCCTTCTTTTTGGACATAAAACTATGCCTGGAAAGATTTTATAGAATCCCCTAAATGTCCTGGTTTTGCTCTGCTTTTGCTGCTGATATTTTGGCACAAGAAAAATATTTTTTGAGTAATGGGTTACCTCTTTTATTCTTTTTCTTCAAGCATGTTGTGAGGAGTTAGCTTTAACAGAATAGAAATGAGTTAAATAAAGGTATGGTTTATAAAACTACTTTGTTGTGTGAGAATCTTCGGGTATTTTTACAGTATACCCCAGATGCCAGGAAAAATGTCCTCTTTTTGAGGTTTCGAAATAATTAATTTGATATTAAGGTTTTAATAGACCTTTACTTCAAGGGTTAGAGTGTTTTCATGTGATGTCATCAGCTCGAGCTCGACCATGTAGGAGACACAACAGAACAGAATTGAGCTTGCAGGTATATAGGGTTATTTTTGCACAAAATGGTAAATTACAGATTTGGTTTTTTTTTGTTTTGTGTTTTTTTTGTGCACTAGGACCAGGAAAAACACATTTCATATGCTTGGGTGAGGGGTACAAACAATTGTCAGAAGAACAGAGAACATAGTGGCTAGTTAAGTTACATCAGGATTTCCAAGGCATCAATCTAGCATTAATTTAACATTCTAGTCTGTTCACAGCACTTCCTGTCAGGTGGGTCGCGTTCTCTGTCCATAGCAATTTAAAATCACACTTTAGTGAAAGTAAATACATCATGATAGACGATAACTTTGATTAAGTGGTATTTCAAGGCAATAAATAGTTCAAAAGTAAAACTCAGTGTGTTTCAGGGGCTTTTTTTAAACCGCTGGAAAGTCAGTCTCTCCCAGAACATCATTTATTACGTGGACCCCTTTTACAATGAAAAATATGGTTGTAACAACAATTGTTTCATACCTTTTGGTAGATGATGATAAAGATGCTAACTTCTTGTATGTGTCTCTTCCGCTTATTCAACATAATTTTTCAAAATATCTCTTTTCTTTGGCCGAGTGCTTCACAGAGAGTTTTAGTGTGTCCTGTGCTTTTTTTCCCCCACATTTTTTGGCGGAAAAAACACGCACTTCTCTTCCGTCCATTTACGTCGTGTACCGCCAATTTGGCTGCACATCCGGGTAACTACCCAAATCCTGACGTCAGTGCAAACGCTCCATAAAGCGGGCTTACCAGAGAGGGGGAAAATGAAGGCTCCAGACTGCACACTGTCCGAAAACCTGATTTTATGCTGCTGCGCACTTAGCATCCTGTTGCTGTCATGGTTCTGGACCAAAATACAAATAAAGTTAATTTGTATCGCGTCATTTCATTTAATTTATCACAACGAGGCACAGGGAAATACACTATTAATAGTATCTTCAGTGTTGTAAATCAATTTCAGTCTCCCTCTTACCTGGAGTGATGTACTGGCTATAATCGTTGTTGTCCACTGGGGAGTCACTTCACTGTTATTCTTCATGACCTACTGCTTACTGGAGGATTAATATATACTTCAAATTTCAAAATATGACCCCAAAACTGTTCTTTTTTTTCGAGTTCACGCGACGGTGACCGTTGTCTATGGTTAAGAGCTGTAAGAGCGCGCGCGCACGGTACAGCTAACCGCCACTCCTTGGACACAGCACGAGCTCCACCGTTGCACTGCTGACAACAAGCAGTTGTCAGGACAGTTTCTCTCATAGGCTAGCATCTACGTGCAAAGTCACTTGCGCACTGGGCGCGCAGTGATTGGCTGGGTTTCGGAGCCCAAAGATACGGTTCTCCAAAGAGCTGAAATCCCCATCACTAAGCCATGGGGGGTCGCTGTGGTATCATCAATTCCGATTCTGGTTGTCTTGATTATAGAAGAGCAGCGATAAAAGCTCATAACTAACAGTTTAATTTTCAACCATCTACACCTGTAGACTAATGTGGTGCACTTGGCTGTGTTCTTACCTGTTAGTTAAGTGGCAGAATTTCATGTCACCGCAGGATGAACACAGTTGATTCTAATTTTGGATATTCAACCAATTTTTTTTTTTCATTTTTATTTAAGAACTAACTGCTATAACATACTTTTTCCATATTTTGGAACAGGAACTTTTGATTCAGTATTATCAATAGTTGGCAATAGTTACAGTTCCCACAGTAAAATGACGTTCTCTGCTATTGATGGTGTCCTTGTGCTGTGAACAGTGACAACCATGAACTACAGTATTGTAGCAATGCCAAATAAGTAAGTCAATAAATACATGAGTATTGATTCCCTTTGAAGGGGAAGGCATTTAGTTGTTGCTTGCTCCTTTTTTTTAGTTCAATTTAAAATACCTATCAACTAGTTAGGCAAATTTTAACCATTATCATAGCTCAAACTAGTATAAAAAAAATCATCAAACAGGTGTGCAATATGATGGAGAGGAACAATCTTTTTTTTTTCCAGAAACACAAATCTTTATTTTCAGAATGACATTAAATGCAAGCCATTGGGCTGATACTACTTTTCTTTAAGAAACTTCAGTCAACCATTTCATTTGAACACTGCCATAAAAAGGATTTTTTTTCTCACTCCATGTCTTGTCTAAAGATTTGAAGCAACGTCAATTTAACACATACAAAAATATTCGCATGCAGAACAGCCCGTTTGTGTAAAGAAATGGTCCAAAGGGCATTAACAGAGAAGCAAAATAAGCTTCTGCAAAGCTTGGTGTTGCAGAGTGCAAATCAAGAGACCGATAAATAATCATAAATTAAGACAAACTTCATGGTAAGACTTTCAGTGTTCATTGAGTAAGCGTCAATTGTCTGGCAGGCTCTACTGTGTGCAATTAGTGATGTGTTTCCAGCTCCACGATGGTCCATTCCCCTTGTGGAGAAGCAGCATCCTCTGGGGAGAAGCTGGTCACTGTGATGCTAGTGGAGGAGTCATCCATGGGTGAGATGAGCTCCGCCCAGCGTTTGAAGGTCTCCTTCTCTGGGGAAAGGTAGGCCTGTGAGTCCAGGCAGTCTCGTGAGAGCGACAGAGTCTGTTTGATGAGATACTGGGCCAGGTTGAGCTCCTCGGGTACAGGGTTTATGACGCCCAGATTCGACTCGTGATCTGAGAGGAGTTGCCTGAGCAGACTCCAGTCACTCTCTGCAAACTCACTGCTGTTATCATGGTTCCCTCTTAGCTTTTCCTCCTCTTCCTTCAGTTTAGAGTTCTTGTCCGAGCAGTGCTCAAAGGCTTCTCCCACATCCATCTCGTAAATGGGAGAGAGGGCTTTGGAAGGTCGGCGGTCATGTTTGCAGCTTTGATCCAATCTGTCACAACCATTGTCCCCTAAAAGCAATTGACAATACTGCAAAATGACAAACTGAAACACTCCTCTAAATGGTCTTTAGTCTTTTTTTTAGAGAGACTAAGTCTGGCCTACCAAAACAAAACACTGATTGCTAAAGTTTACCATTAATGCAACTGTGTCCTTAAAGATATTCCATAATAGAGTAAGGTGATAGGGTCATAACACTGGTGGTCAAGTAACGTTTAATGACTTCAATAGCTAGTGCACCAGTTACTCAAAATATAGATATCATAATTACACAGCTGCTTTAAAGGTAATGCACAGAGGATTGCTTTTTATGTGCATCTCTTTATTCACCTACTGAAACAAAATAAGCCATGCATTGCCAGCACCAGTGAATTTTGCATTGGTCAGTAGTAACATTGATATGTTTTCAGATTTACGTGCAGGTCTATGAACGGGCAGACCCATGAAACAGGATTTGTACTGTCACCAACGAAAAAACAAAACAAAAATGCAAGCAACAGTGCTTCAGTTAGCAGCACAAAAATATGGCACACCAGTTTCTTTTAACATTCTTCTTCTGTGTTTTTTTTGTCTTCAACATTCCCATGAGAGGAGTTTAAAAAATTCACTGTTGGACGTTTGAAATAAAATATTTTACATGTTTGCATTGGGACAGAGCCTAACTACTGGTGCAGCAGGATTTCTTTTTCTGAATGTGATGAGTGAAAAAAGAGAGACATGGTGGAGCCATGACAGCTGCTCTAGTGACACGTCACATACTTTACAGAGGAGGCTAGCAACACTACATTAACCTACTGAACAAAAGCTTTTAGACAACAAAACAGTTTTCCTATAAAGTGGACAAACTTCAGTCTAGACACAAAGCTACGGGGTATGACAAAAGGTGACGGATTTAAACAAAAAACAACAAAATAAATAATGTATGGGATACGATGAACTGAATGACAAATAAATTCTGACAGTAGCATGCATGTGTGCAGTGCAAACAAAACCAAAAAAGCAAACAAAACAAAAATACATTCTCAAATTTAAATTAAACAGCAAAGAGATGCAAGGGAAAAGTTCCCAGGTACAACACACCTTTCTGAGTAGCAGTGGCAGTTTAGCGTCATCAATATTGTATTGAAACTTTTTTTTGACTGTGAAGTCAGTTAATTTCACTAAAGAAATCTGAAAAATATCATAAATTGCTCGTAATTTACCTGAACATAAATTTTAAAGGTGCTGCATATAGTATCTAAGCATCAACAAATCATTTTGTGAAAACGAAACACAAACACTAGCTTGACCCTGTGTTGTTGCTCAATTCTGTCAACATTGAGATTCTTTTAAAACCTGAGATTAAATCAGAAATGCTTGTACGTTGCTGTAAATGAAGGTGAATATTTGCAGGCCATGCAGGTCACATATGAGCCTGCAGTGAAACTAAAAACTAGCAAATGCATAGCTTAAAATGCTTTTGGGCCTGGCACAGCTTTAATAAAGCAAAACAGGGGATGTAAACTTGAGCAAGTTATGAGGTTTAGATAATAATATGTAGCCCTACTTAAGATAATGCATCAATAATGTCACTTGTCAGATTCTGTAGGTCATGTAATCTCATTATTTTAATTAATTTTAGTCAGTTTATCAACTTGCGTTAAGGACCTTCAAGATACAGAGGCTTTATTGTCATTACAGTAGCATCACATTGGTCCAACTGTGATACTTGTTATCAAAAATTCACAATTAGATTTGATCTGTCAATGCTTAAATATGACATATAGCACCTTTAAATGTTTGAAATTATGTATGGCTTAAAATGCCAACAATCATTCCACTGCATAAAAGAAATGACAAAAATAATCAAATATTTGTTATGTACATAAAAGTGCATTGGTATAACTATGTCACAAGCCTTTCTCAAGGCGGATATCCTTGACAGATACAATTGTATGATCAGTCCGAGTAAAGAGTACACTGCTTTCCCTTTTGTTGTGTAAACTGAGATACCAAGGCCTACATGCCTCTGACTACAGGTAGTTCAGTTGTTTAGGATGTACAGTTTGGGTTCTTAGTTCTGATGAGACCAATCACCATCTTCAAAAGGATATTGACGTTTCAAATTCAAATCTACAACGGCTACACAATCAGATGGGTTGGAATGAGAGAAAGCGTTTGGATAGGAAAGTAGAATGACTGCTTGAATTTGAACCTTGACTCAGAACTAGTTGCTAAACTAGTTTGCTTGTTGATATCCTTTTTTCTGACAGAGGGATAGGTTCATGTGGAGGTTAGGTTTAGGAATTCGAGCAGAGGTGGATGAATCTTGCAAGGATAAACTACGACTACACTTGTGGAGATTAAGGAGAAGAGATGGGTTTGGACTGAGGGTCTAAGAAGGGTCCTTAGATCATACATTACCTGCTGGAGATTGTGCAGCATGTACAGGAGAGTCCCCTGTTAGCTGAGGCTCATTTAAGTCTAGATGCAAGTCAGCTTTCTTTCCTTCGTGAGTTTTGCGCGGGCATCCGTTGTATTGTTCAGTGTGCCGCAGGTCCAGGTGGCATGGGCGCTCCTGGGGAGGGAGGTCTCTGATGTCAGATTCAGAGGCAGGACCACATGACTTCACACCATCTACCTGGATGTGTACAATCTCCTCCTTCACTGGTTCTTGGATTTCTGTGAGGAATATGGAGGCTTTCTCTTCCTGGTCCTCGCCCTGGTCTTTGTGCTTCATACCTTCAAGGTGGTTTTGTTGTTCAGCGGAGGGGGCGCAGTTAGACTGAGGAGTTACGGAGTCAGACTCGAAAACATCACAGGGAGTCAGGGCGTCTTCAGGCTGTTGAGGTGGAGTTTGGACTCCTCCCTCCTCTGAGCCCAACTCCTCACACTCATCCACGGAAAGCAGCACGGACCGCCGGAAGTTGGAAGTGGACTGGTAGTCGGGTTGGTCATTTTCCTGCTCCCCTCCATCATCATCGAAAGCTAGATTGACGATCCCCTGAAAGTGCGGCGAGGGTTCAGTTGGCGCCGGTTCACCCTGACCTGGGATCACCTCAACTTCAGACCTCTCATCCTCAGTGGCCTCCTCATCCTCCTCTTCATCCTCAGAGGAGAACAGCTGGGGTTCAGGAACGCTCTTCACGGTCACAGTCGCTTCGACCTCTGAGTGCTCCTCCTCCACATGCACCTCCTCTCTGTGCACCCAGGAACGAGGACGCTGTCTCACTCCTTCCTCCTCGCTGGTGGTCTCTGCGTCTCGGCCTCGCATCCGCACCTCCACTCTCAGTCCTGCTCCGCCTTCGTACATCTTTAACTCCTCTGGGGTGCTTGTGTCACTGCTGCTCCGGCCCAGGAAGTCGTGACAGCGCATGGTACCACACTTAGAGACCCCTCTGTCGTTGGAGCAGTCGTCATCCTGCGAGCCTCCGGCGTCGTAATCCTCTGAGCGGGGCTTGATGTCGTCAGAGGAGGTGGTGTGTGTGCTGCCGGTCTCGGACTCTGGGCTGACCTGATGGTGGATGCCGCTCCATGAGTCCTCTAAGGGAGTGTCAGTGCTCCCCATGCTGCAGGGAGTGTCGATGGGTCGTTCAGAGTCTTTAGGGGAACTTGGGGAGCTGACCTCGTGAACTTGTCCTCCGCGGGTGTGAACTTTGTTGACTCCAGTTTGAGGCTGTTTGAAGGTGGCTGGTTTAGCAGATTGGACATCAGGGTTGTTTCTAGCTGCTGGTTCAGCACTGGTCTCGTTAACATCTGCACAACTAGTGTTATCTGACTGTTTTTCAGTGCTCTGAGGATTCTGCAGCGAGCTGACCGATTCACCCACAGTCTGGGTTGTTTGATGGTCAGAGAGTGTGACCTCTGCACTGACATCATGCACCCTAACCTCCTCAGTCTTTTCAGCCGGAGCTGGCTCAGGCTCTGTTTTACATTCTAAACTTTTAGCATTTGCTGCCTCTTTCCCTTTGGCTCCTGGTTTCTTAGAGGCAGCAGCAGCAGAAGCAGCAGCTGGAGTTTTGGCAGTTGCTCCAGATTTTGGAGAAGCTTTCTCTGTCGATAATTCTGTACTACTTTTTGGCTTTGGTCCAGACTTGGCAGCTACAGCAGAAGACTGCTTGGAGGGGGCTGGAGAGGGTTTTGTTGATTTAGCGCTGGGTTTAGCCGAGGCTCCAGCCGCTGAAGTGGGTTTTGTGATCTTCTTTTTGGGAGCTTCAGTGGCTGTTTTGTCTGCTGCTGAGGGTTTCGAGCTGTCCTTGCTGTCGTCTTTTCTGGGGGAAGCCGGCTTTTTCAGAGAGGAGCCATGCTTGGTAACTAAACACGAGTCAGAACATAACAGAGCATTAGCACAAGGCCACAGCAGAGTAAGAGACATCTGAATCCATTAGACTTTAGAGTGTCTCACCATGGTCTGGTGTGCCTCTTCCTTTGTTTTCTGCTCTGGCTCCCGCCCCTCCAGCTGATGTTTTCTCCCCACTCTTGGCTTTGCTACTTTCTCTCACACTGGGCTTGTTGGTCGGACTGTGAAGAGACGAAGAATCATAAACCTATGCTATAAACACAGCAGCTCTAACCACAACATCTTAACTAATGCAGACTTGAGGCTGGAGTGATCAGTATAAAATATTCATAAGGAAAACAGGAATAAAAGTAAATCATGAATTGATGTTTGAGACCAGCAGGGGGCAGTACGGCTTTTCGCCCATTCAGTCAAGGTCAAGCCTCTGAGACATGAGCTGATTATCAATGAGAAGAATTTCAAGCTTTTAGTTGTGTTTCAGTGCAGAATGAGCCTGCGTTCAAAAAGAAACATTTTTCCATGTTTGCTGTTAACTTTTGGACCAAGGTTGATTTTTTTTCATCAAGCAGCATTTTAGAGAGACTTTTCCCATTACAGTTTCTCTTATAACAATTCAAAATATTAGAAAATGTTAGAATTAAAAATGGATTTTAACTGCACTTTTGTCCCAGACACCCTTTAATCCTTTAGTAAATTACAATCTGATATTTAGAAGGCTGGTGAGCAAATATCAAGATTTTTTTTTATTATTATCTGAAAGAAAAAGGCACAAAAAAAAAGATTCAACCGCAGGATGTGTTTGTTAGTTATCATCTCATTCTTGGTTTTTGTCATTAAATATTAACGTGCTTCCTGGACAGATGGAGTAGGGATGAGGCTGAGAGAGAAACAATTTTTTTAAGATCATAAGAGGAGGGATAAAAAATAGGATGAGGCATTCGAGGAGTGAAAAATATCATTTATCAATCGCTAACTATTTGCAGATTATTAGAATGTTTGCTCCTCCTCATGAGGAGTTAGGAGATCCATTCAATGACTGTGGAATGTTACTGTAAGCTCATTAAATATCATATACAAATGAATATTATCAAACATATATTTCAATGTTACCCAAAAAGTCTGAGTATAACTTAATCTATCCTAATTCTTTCTGACTTTTTGGAAGAAGTTCCTCTCTGAACTTTTTGTTGCTGCAGAAGTCTTTGTGATTTTCTCCCTCTCTGGATCTCATTGAACTAAAACTGTTTTGCCAGAAACTGATGCTTCTTCAAGTTGTTTAAAATATTTTATGGTGTTATGAGTAGGGATGGGTACCTTTCACATTTGAAACAATAGCTACCGAAGTCCGGTACCTGGAAATCAGTAAAGATACTCAATGGTACCAGTTTTTGGTACTTTTGTATGTGTTTTTGTTGTAAGAAATATTCATTTTTAACACTAAAATCTCAAAGTTTTTTCAATTTGACACATCTATTTCTCAATTTATAAACTTGCAAATTGCCTACTCTTTCACTCCCTCCCAGTCACAAGGATGTGTTTAGGCACCTAAACATGGTATCATTTGATTTTACATGAATCAGTACTCGGTACTACAGATGGAATTAGGTCTGTACCTTCAACAGTACCTAGTTTGGTAACCATCCCTAATTATGAGAGATATAATAGTCTAATAGCATTATGTTATTATTCAAATACTTAAAAAGCATCATTCATCCCTGATTTAAAGCTTGTCAATAAACATATGCTTGACTTGTTTTCTGGGTCCTGAAAACTTTCAGCTGAAGTGGGTTGAAGAAACTAGCACAGAGCTGAGCCTGATGAGGTCATGTTAAAACTGCTAAAATGATACAAAAGACTAATAAATGTTTTTTTTCAGACTCAAAGTGATACTCCAGGATGGAACAAGTTGGGTCCAAGGTTTAGGGCAGAAATTACCCCTACAGCAGTGTTTTTGTGCAGCAGAAGTCCAGAGCGCACGCACCAAACACCCCCTCCCTGCTCCTCTGTCGGTTTCCTCCGCACTCAGACGGGGCCATACTTTACTTGACCAAAAACACAAACAAACGGACTCCCACCGAAAAAATCTGATATCGGTCTGTATTCACGCTTTATTTAGAGAATTTTCAGCGCGTTACTTTCACACAAAAACACCGCTAAATAAGGCTCTAGTTCTCATCGTGTCTCTTCGTCCTGGCAGACTACCTGCGTTTGTTTATATCTGGCACGCAGCGCGCGGACTGATACACAAAGCGGCGAGCACCTAATAGCCAGCTGTGGCTCTGCAGCGGAGGTAGCGCCGTTTTACAACACGGTGAGAGTGCAGAGGAAAGCGGCAGACGAGCAGGGAGGGGGTGTTTGGTGCGAGCGCTCTGGGCTTCTGCTGCACAAAAACACTGCTGTAGGAGTAATTTCTGCCCTAAACCTTGTGATAGGACCCAACTTGTTTCCGTAGTATCACTTTAAGCCCAGTAAAGTTGTAAAAGGTTGCAGTATAAACAAATATAATCAGTAGACACAGTCTTTTTATGTTTTCTGAGTTAAACATTTAAACAGTTTTCTTCTATCAGTGAGGGTGAATGTGATCTTCTTTTTAAAACTCTCCTGATTAGGTTTTAGATCTTGTGATCTGTCTTTTGGTTTTCATTTCTAATCACCTGCTGTGTTTTATTAGTTGCAATAGAATTTCACAGTCCTTTCCCATCATAGGACTTCTTCTTACATCTAGCCACTTTTTTTTCCCATTGAACACCCACCTTTTCTGAGCATTCTGAAGAAAGTTGGTGAGTTACAGTGATAACAAAAGTTAGTCTGTCAAAGATATACATTATCAAAGCTGTATTACTTTTTATCTGAGTGAAACAGTTCTGAATTTTTTTGTCAGGCTACATTTTTCTTTCCTCAACAGAAAATCTCTCAAAACTTTGATACAGCTACATTTTATTGAAGCCATTGAGTGCTACGATGTTACAGTTTCCAAAATCAGCGCCATGAGCAAGAGTCACGCTGTTGTTGAGCCTAAGTTAAGCTTCCTATCCATAAAAGGGGAAATAAAAGCTATAACTGTTTACCAAAGCAGTGTTTTCTCCGTCCCCACAGCACTCTGCAGATTGTTTTCACTGCACTGAGCTCTGCTCATACAAGGCTGGAAAAAAATGGTATCTAATTCAAGTAAATGCATTTGTCTTTCGCTGAGGAAAATGAAATCCCTTCCCAGCGGAAATCTGTTCAAGTGGAGGATATGCTCGATTAAAGATAGAAATGGAGTGCATCATGTTGACGATAGTCTCCCCAACCATGTAAATAGAAAAATATATACAAAGTAGAGCTGCATGATTTATCTGATAGCAAGAGCAATCATGATATTAGAATGTGAAGTTACATAACCACACAAAAGCCTAAGATTCAGAGTAATGCACCCATGTGTTTGTGTTGTTGTTATGTGTTTTGTAACCTGCAATATTTTTAGTTACATGGTGACACAGAATAGAAAACAGGACGGTAAAAGTTGTCCAGAAGGTGAACAGACTATCTGTTGAGTGTTCCTCAGAGCCCGGTGCTCTGTAACATTAGTGAATCCTGGATATGTCCTACCAGAGCTCATCTACCAACTCCAACCTCACCAAACAGAGCTAGCGTAACCTCACTCTTCATTTTATTGATAGACTCTCAAGTTTGAACAGACCACTGCAGAATAACTGCTGACTGTGGGTTGGAATGAACTACGGATGCACAATATATTGGTATCAATATTGGTCATTTTTTAACCATATCGTCATCTGCCGATGTGTTAAAGTGGGCTGTTATTTTCTCATTAGCTGCCAGCCAGTTTTAGAGCATCTTGAATGATCCTTCAGGGCCCAAATAAAATTGTTTTCTATGACTTAGTAAACACCAAAACTACCTCAGGGGAGTGGACTGTCTTCTTTAATGTCTCTTTTCCTGCTTTTGATCCAAAAAACTGACAAAACATGCATTTTTGATCCTGTTCATCTCGGGCGCTACATCCCTTGATCCCCTCCATGGTCGTCTTTTCTCACAATCACGGCGCTCTTCCTCTCTGAACTACCTCGACGTATCTCAGATTGTTTTTTTTTTTTTTTTTTTTTACTTACCAATATTGATATTGGTAAATACTGGTTATCAGCCATAACAGCAATACTAATATCGGATATCAGTGCATCCCTAGAATGAACATTATCACAAACAGTTTAACCCGTGTTTTAGCCCGTGCTCTATCTCTCTCCTGTTTATCTTTCTTCTGCTCTGACCTCCTTTTTCTTTTTGACAGTCCAGCTCCAATGTTCACCACCACTACAAAATGAATCCAAGAAATCCTTTTCAGCACAGAAAAAGGATTGATTTTGCTTCTCCCAGCTTGTGTTACAAAGGGCTATTTTCAGTCTATGTGCCGTAAATGGATTTGTGTTCTCCCAGGAAAAACTAAACTGATCACAGATGCTGAGAAATATCATTTAAAATCTACAAATTTTGGGGCAGAAAGTCTCACAGGTCCTTGGAGATTTGATGCTTTAAAAAGAGAGAAAACATTTAAAACCTTCAGTAATCTTTGCATGTGCCGTGACAACCGAGCAAGGAGACTCTTAATAACCTAATTTGGCAAATTGTGTGACACTAATCTGGAGGTAAGGACGGTTGAAGTAGACTTTAAATGTTGCAACTATTGTTTCATTTCATCTACCTGCTCTATATGAGTGTCACTGAATAAACTGTTTTACAATTTGGTGATAAATACACATAAATAGTCCAATAAGTTACCTGACTTGACCGAGCCATGAGAAGTGAATATATTATGCAGGATAACGCTCGGAGAGGACTTACCTGCTGGTCTTTGCTGTATCTGACTTCTGATGAGGTTTTGCCAGTGGGGATTTGTTCACTGCTTTGGCCTGGAGTTTGGGCTTTGCACCTGAAAATCAGGTAATAAACACAAACAGATGAATTTCACATTCAGGTTTAATCAAAATCGCACTAATCCTAATCTCTTGATTTAGTAAAAAGTAAACAATATTCAGCTTAGGGTCATGTGCTGCTGGTGTGTGAGCTCACGTCTGTGTTTTTCAGTGAGTTCCTTTCAGGGCGGGGTACACAGAGACGTGCTGTGCTCGTACCAGCAGGACAGACAGCTGATGCACACATTATCAGTGGGTACTGATATCAGTGGGGATTACCCCTCCTCCCCAAAACCATTTTCACCATAATGGCTCAAAGTAATCAGTCATACACCCCTGTGTGACAGCTGTATGGGGCTTTGACCTCTGCTGTGAGTGTGTACACTGACACCAGCAGTCTGCCAGGAGCAGCCTCATGTGCTTGGTATCCTGATAAATCAACATTCATACATGACTCTGCCCTTGTCTTCCAGAAATCCCTCTTGGCCACGGCAGAGATTCATCATACAAATTAGCCTGCAGATCCTTTTATGTTCTGGCGTCAGTGTCAAGCCTGGAGCTGACTCTCTGACTCTTCTGCTTGGCTACAGCGATGTCCTGCACTGTAATTGGTGTCGGTTACAATGATTAAATGGAAGCGAGTCAATAAAGAGTGTAAACCTGGGATGGAGTGGGTGTCATTGCGAGGGCTGCTGGCACCGTTTTCTGGCGAGACGCTGCCTGATGAGGGTGAAGCGCTGGGCTGAGCTTGGGTGGTGCCAGCAGTGTCAGACCTTCCTGCTGAGCTCTTCTGTGCCTTCATCGTTGCTGTAAGACTCGTAGATGTGCAGCTTGGGGGAGATGTTTTAGGCCGTGCACCTGGGTTTGGCTTCTTCTCCTGCTCCTTCACCCCGTGGGAGCTTCTGGGGCCATTAGCACCTGCGACATCCCGCCTGGCCCCTGCAGCTCCTGTGCCGTTGACAACTGGTGTTCCAGCTGTTGCTGTCTTTGCTTTCGCTGCAGCGCTCTTGTCTCCTGGTTTCTTTACATTCTTTGCCTTTGACGTGTGACCCTCTCCTGGTTTGTTTGCTGTGCCAAGTCCATCAGACTTCATGGCTGATGCAGCACTACGAGAGGAGGAAGCTGTGTTTTCAGACACCCTGTGAGTCCTGCGCACAGGGGGGCTCTCAGGTGCAGATGAAGGGCATTTTACAGCCTTTGACTATGGACAGAAAAACACACATTAGACGTCTGCCAAAGAGACTGGATTAAACAGGAAACAGCCACGGCACAGTCAGTCTGTAACTGAAAGCTTCTATTGTGGATTAATTTTAGCCACTGGAAAAGATGCTGTCTTACTCCACCTTCTGGACTAAACCATCTGTTCAGATCTCTAAATTTATGATCAGGGTATCACATCACATCTGTGTTTAGACTTTGACAAAACAATTTAGAGTAAAGGGAATCACAGGGTAACTCAAGATCCAAAACAATGATAGGATACATCACAATACAACACAATAAGATTAAACCTGGTACAATATGATACCTGATCCACTCCCCACATTCACATCAAGATACAGAGACTCTGATGCTTGATATATTGCAAGACAACCATTTAATAATGCACCTTAATATCTGATTAAATAAACAGTACAAAATACCTTTAATTGGTAAATTGCAGGATGGGCAATAGAAGAGTCGAATTGGGAGGAATCAGTTCAGCTGCCTGTATTATTTTCAGCTTAAATACTTCAATCTGGTGTCAGAGACACAATACTTATATTACAATCACAATATGTCCTGTTCTTTACAGAGCCTCTCCACAAAAAGCCTAAAAACAGACACAGCTCCCGTTTCCCTGCATCAAACCACTTCTTTGGAGATCTGTGCAGAGCAGGCTTCAGAGCTCTGAACCACTCATGCCTTCCATCCAAATAATCCCTCTCTGGATCACCTCAGCCTGGCTTATCTTTGCTTTAAATCTGTTAAAAGCAGTCCTGGTTCTCATTTTATGCTGTGTCTTGTTGCTATGCATGTAGGCCATTCATGACACATGGCAAACACTTAGAGGGTTTAAACAAACATACATGGACATCTCTCTGGGATAAAAAAAGACTTATTCATATCATTAGAATACTCCATAAGAAAAACACATGACACATCAATAACATGAAGAAGAAATGCCAGTGTGTTGCTGGATGCTGTTACCTGTGAGCTAGTGAATACAGGCTTTTTACCGAGTCTCCTGTTGTCTCCTTTATCAATAGCATCTAAAACAGACAGAACAATTTAACAGTCAGTCAGGATCTCTCCTGTTTACACATGATTCAAACAGAAAACAAAGATTCAACAATCATCTTTCATCTCAGTGCCAAGGTCCATCTCTGTGCAAGCTAAAGGAGCCATTCTTTCATTCACAAAATCTCCCCTCCACACCCTTTGTTGACACTCTGCCTACAAGAAAACAAACATCGAATCAATGCAGGGATCAGTCAGCGACGTCTGGAAACACTAAACCCAGAAAATGACTGTTTTTCACACGAGCACACGTCAGGATTGTATGACTTATTTCACCACGTCAGCAGCAAATGAAGTTAAATGAACTCTAGCTTCATATCTCTGTGATTCATGCACATGAGACCTGGACTCCAATTACACCAGCAAGAACTGTACCAGTAATAGACGCACACTGATTCCAGCCAAGTTAATTATTCATGCAGTGGATTTCAGCGCATCATTGGCTCAGCAGTGAGGAAGCTGCATCTTATTTATACTTGTGGAAGCTTGTAATCATGTGCAGAGCCACAAAGCTGGAATTCTGCCTCCCACTCCCACCCATTGACACAAGCATGGCAGCTTTGGTGCATTAACCATGTTAGGGTTCACTCAAGACATGTAACAGGAAAGCTCTCATAGAGCAACAATTTCTACCTACAGCGCTGTCAGGATATCAGTGGGTTAGCAGAGGCCAGACAGCTGTGAAGAAAAGAGCCATTAAAAGTCTAATCAGACAACAGCATACGCTACAAGGGCTTTGGTTCATGTCTGATGATGCAGAGCCCCTGCCTCAGTGCAAAGCTGGGTTAAAGCAAGAAGGAAAAAAACATCCTCACACACACACACACACACTCACACTGCAGCACAGATATCATGTGAGAGCAAGGATATCCTCCTGTACCTGCAAGTATCCTTTCTCTGTGTTTGGAGGAGAGGGTCTCCCATCCCTGCGTGTGGCGGACCGCATAAAAGGTCTGGAGCAGGAAGGTCCACAGCCGACCACGTAGCGTACAAATCTCTCGGCTGAACGGCTGGCAGACACACAGGAGAGGGAGGCAGAGGAGAAGAATGGAAAGGGGTGCGCTACAGCACAAGCGAATCAGCAGCTGCTTGAAGAACCTTTCGCCATGGCAACAAACACTCCTCCCTCCCTCCCTCCTCCCTCTGTGTCCCTCCCTCCCTCCGTCTCTGTTGCAGAATCCACTTGAGCTCCCCTGAGCGAATCAGTGATGTCAGCGGCTGATGCCCATACTCCTGCCTCCACGCCTGATTATAAAAACAGGGCTGGACAGAGAGGAGGAGCCTCCTCTGCTCCCTCTGCTGCACTAACCACACACTCCCCTGACCTGCAGAAACAGCCAGATTAGTGAAGGCTGCTGGCACACGTCACAGTCTCTGTCAGCTAATCCATTCTGCCATACTGTATGGTATTTACAGGGGTTATGCGCTTTAACTCGTGCAGCCAGGTCACTTTCTCCTGGCAGTCATCTCACGAGCTTAACCTGCCTGCCCGCACGATTGATTTCTGTTAGTCTGTAAATCTCTTAACTGTTTATTGGACTATTGACTGATTGGATTTACAATGATCTCTGACAATATTCAGCATAGTGCTCAGTTTGTTCAAGCTTCCACAACAAAATCCTGTTTAAACTGCAGGCCAGACTTTTGTTTTTTATAGTTCAATGCCTCAAGCATGGGGCCAAAAACAGTCACTTCTCATGGATATTCAGAGACACACTGACTGAAAAAAAATTAGTTCAATTAAGCAAGCACATACTAATGCATTTATGAAAACAGTATCTTTTTAATCAATGGCAGGAATATTAAGTTGTAGTAGCTGTTGCTAACTTGCAGAAAGATACATTATTTTCTCTCTTTTGGGGAAGGACCACCCAAATCATCACCATCCAAAATTCTTGCCTGCAACAATGCCCGGCATCAGAAAGAGCATGTAAACAACTACATACAAGAAAGCGATACGTGATTTCAAATGCTAAAAAATTTGATTGTTTGTGTGAAGGTGTCCTGATACTGTAATCTTGAATTAATACCATATTTTAGGTTGTTTGTTAATTAGACACCATGAGGTGAAAGTGAACGTGGCAGAAAAAGTAGCTCACAGTTAAGTTATCAAAGGCTTGGACAATCTAGTTGGTGTTGATTGTAGTGACAGATTCATAGACTGTAAAAAACATCATCTTGCTCCTCCAAGTGAGCTCGCTACAAAAACTGCTCCCCCTGGTGGCTGGCTGCAGTATAGGTAAAAAAATCTGTCTCTCCAGTCATTCCAGATGGGCTAAGGTCAAACGTAAAAAAATGAATACTCCTCGTAGAAATGTTTCTCACATCTGATTGTTGTACTGATTTGAAGATATTATTTGGCTGCCCTGTATACAAGTCTTCTTTTTTCTGAAAAGTTTCATTTTCATTACTTAAAAGAGGTTAAAAACAAGGATTTACGTCACATTTAGCGATGATTGACAGCTGCCGTTCATGTGTATTTTTTGGGGGGATTGCAAAATATATCTGGAGGTAGAAACAAGAAGTGATTAGACTCTCGAGAGAAGAGCAATGGCTGAGCCTGTGATGAGGGAATTTTGCCTTCAAAACTGTACAATGGAAAATGGTGGGGCCATGTTGTCCACTCTATATACAGTCTATGGACAGGATTAGCTAGATTCTATTGTGTTTTTTTTTTTAGAGAAAGACTCTGTTTCCCATAAGCCTTATTACTTACTGCTGTAAAGACGGGACTCTTGCCAGGGCGTGTGTTTATTTTGGAGTCCAGATCTTTTAAACACTACTTTTCTTTGTCCAAGACAATTTTTTCCACAATGCAAAGTGACAAGGTAACTACAAGCTTTTAGAGGCATCACATTCTATTTTACCTTAGACTTTAAATAGCTTGTTAAATTTTTGTATTAATTTTCCCTTAACTCTGCCCACGCCCTCCACAGGTGGTGAGGGTATTAGTGTTTAATAATAATAATAATAATAATACATTTTATTTAAAAGCGCCTTTCAAAACACCCAAGGACACTGTACAGGATAAAACAACAATAACATCAATCAAATCATCAAAAAACAATACTACTAAAATCAGCAAAATAGAACGGAATGTGGTGGATAAGTGGATGAGAGGGAATATTCAAGGTAAGGAAAATGCGGATCGAAACAGGTGGGTTTTGAGTCTGGATTTAAAAAGAAACAGGGAGGTTAGATTTCTGAGATCCGGGGGGAGAGAGTTCCAGAGCTGGGGAGCAGAGCGACTGAAGGCCCTGCTCCCCATGGTGCTAAGGCGAGCAGAGGGCACAGTGAGCTGGGTGGAGGAGGAGGATCAGAGGGAGCGGGCAGGAGTGACGATGTGGAGGAGGTCAGATAGATATGGAGGGGCGAGGTTGTGGATGACCTTAAAGGTGAACAGGGGGAGTTTGAATTCTATCCTATACTTGACTGGTAGCCAGTGGAGCTGCTGCAGGATGGGGTGATGTGATGGTGGGAGGGGGTTCTGGTGATGATGCGGGCAGCTGAATTCTGGACCAGTTGAAGTTTATGGAGTGACTTTTGGGGGAGACCGAAGAGGAGTGAATTACAGAAATCTAGGCGGGAGGTGACGAGGCTGTGAACAAGAATGGAGGTGCTGTGAGGCGTGAGGGAAGGGCGAAGACGGTTATATTTCGGAGGTGGAAGTAAGCGGATCGGGTGATGTTATTTATGTGAGAATGGAAAGAGAGTGTGCTGTCGAGGATGACACCCAGACTCTTAACCTGAGGGGAGGGGAGGACCGAGGAGCTGTCGATGGAGAGGGAGAAGGTGTCTATTTTAGAGAGTGTGGATTTGGTGCCAATTAAAAGGAGTTCTGATTTGTCACTGTTTAATTTAAGGAAGTTTGAGGTGAACCAGTAATTTATTTCAGATAGACAGGAGGTGAGATAGGGGGGTGGGAGTGTGGAATTGGGATTACACGATAGATAGAGCTGGGTGTCATCCGCGTAGCAGTGGAAGTTAATGTGAAATTTACGGAAAATATGGCCGAGGGGGAGGAGGTACATGATGAAGAGGAGGGGCCCCAGGATGGAGCCCTGGGGCACACCTGTGGTAACGGGGGAGGGATCAGACCAGAAGGACTGTAACTGAATGAACTGAGCGCGGCCTTTGAGATAGGACTGAAACCAACTGAGGGGGGTGTGAGTGATGCCAATGGAGGAGAGACGACTGAGAAGGATGTGATGTGAGATGGTGTCAAAGGCCGCACTCAGGTCAAGAAGGATGAGGATGGAGAGTGAACCAGAATCGGCTTAAATCAATGTTTGCCAAAGGGATGGACGAGGGGTCACAGGTCATACCATCATCAACCGCAGACTCACAGAAGACTTTTTAAAGGCTAAGAGAAACTATGCCAGAGCTGATTGTTCACTTTCATATGTGTTATTTTTCTTTTATTTTCCTACAGTAAGCACAAATCAATCAAACCATCTCAGTGGATTTTTCCACTGAAAATGCTGGCTTACTGTTTACACGGCAACGGTGTCAGGAGCGTTTCAGAAAAATCCCACTCTGGAGGCCGTTTTCAAAAGTTTGTGTTTTAGGTCTGCTGAAACGCTGTTTCCTTGTAAACGCGAGGCTGAAACGCAACAAAACTTTTGCGTTTCACCCTAAAACCGTTGTCGTGTAAACGGCCTCTGAGTGTGTAATGCAGCTGTGCCTGAACTCCTTGTGTTCATAAGGACAAGCCTTATTTATGAGGCAAGTTTGCCTCTAAAGCTATTGTTTGACACGTGACAACAATGAAACCCTTGAAGGCTCTTGCATGGATGCAAACAGGAAAAGACTCTAATTTCTCCTATTAACCACCACAGGCAGACTGCATGGGCAGCTGATCAATCCATATTTAGGTTTTATACTAAGTATTCATCTCAGCTTCAATAAACTGCGCTCATCTTTAAACACACCACAACAACAAGGTGTTAGAGGAACGAAAGGATCAGCTCATTTTACCTCTTCCCGTGTGTCGCCGTCCTCTTCCATGTCCTCTCCACACAGAAGGTACACAGCAGAGTAAAGGTCACAGCAGTTATCCACTGTCACACCTTCCCTGATGGCTGAGCACAGCTTCTTCAGTAACGTGGGTTCTCGAGTAAACTCTTCCCTCTGTATCAGCGGATAGCAGACCTTTAGAAAAGGTTTTACACAAACAAGAGAGTGATCATTGCCACACGGCCGCCTCACCCTGCGGAGCTCCCTGAAGGCCTGGGTGTGGATCACTTTGGGGAGATGCTGAACAATGACAGCGAGGCTCTCCTCCTGCAGCTCAGTGGCCAGACTCCGATTCTGTTGGGCCCACTTGACTTCTGGGAGACTGCCAAGCAACTGCTCAGTGCCACAGAGCATGGTTACTGCGTTCTGCACGGTCTGAATGGAAACATCTATGAGCTAGAGAAACTCTCTACTGGTGACAACACAAAATAAAGTCAGTCTGTGGGGAAAGCAGGGGAAATCATGTGAATATTACACTACCTTTGGTCCTTTGGGCGTGATTTATGTCATTTGGAAAAACACATTTTTTATCTTGATGAAAATTTGCAGTGATACTCAATCTACCTTCACATTGCATTAAAATTTAAATAAACTCATCAAACACTTTAAAAAAGGCACAGATTTCATTTCCACCAAAGGTCATATAGAGAGGTAAAACATTCAACTCTTCTGACTGCAATGTGCTTTTCATTGTACCACAGGAGAGAGTGGAGTGAAGCTTATGGTAAATTGTTAGATTTGGCATGTAATGGTGTTAACAATACAGCAAGGAGAGGTACAAAAAAAAAAAAGGAAAATCCTTAAAATTCATGTATTCCAGATTAATCCAGATGCAACCATATTTTCTTTAAACTTTTAGATAGATGAGACATTGGTCTGCCCTGTAGCCTGCTCTGGGCGGAGATCTTCTGAAACTTCCAAATAGGTTTAATACATTTTTGAAATGTACTGCAAAATAAACAGTTGTTCTGATAATGGTATTTAGTATTTTTTGTCTCACAGCCACTGAATACTGCTTTTGAGTTTTTATAAAACATTTTATAGGATTATATTATCGTTAATAACCTCACACAGTGCTGTTATTGCCCATACATATTACTTTAAAAGAGCCTCTGCAGGTCTATACAAGTCAAATTTAAGACTTTTTAAGACTGTTTTAAGACCATAATGAATACTGTTTAAGACCCATTTCACATCCTTACTTGCAAAAAAGTACAAACGGAATGAAGGAAAATCGAGGGCACAGGGTTACTTGTAAAGTATTTGAATTTATTTACAGCTGTGCTGTAAACATAGACTGTAGGCTGTAACACACTATGGCACAAACAGCACACTAGCTGGTTGTGCTTGACACATTTTGGGGAGAATGTACAGGTCCTGTACAGGTACTTTGGCTCCAGTTTGTTATGTTATAGCGACCTCCAAATCAAAACATTTAAAAAGTGAGACTGAAGTTAATCCATTTTTTAGAAAATAAAAGTAATGTTAATACATTTTTAAGACCTTTGAAAACTGTATATAAGACATTTTATGAGATTTTAAGACAATTTTACACATTTTAAGACCTTAAAATCAAACTATTGTATTTTAGACATTCTGAGACTTTTTAAGGCCCTGTGTATACCTAAAGTCATCCTATAACATGTTGTATGTACTAACACAACAGTCATCCATCTGAGAATCACAGAAACGATACCTTCTGATGATGAATAAAACTGTGGAGTTAAATTGTGTTTGGGAGTTCAACAGACCCTTCAGTTAGTTTGAAATTGAGTTATAATGCACAAATCATATACTTCAAATATATAGTCCACACATATTGTAACGCTTAATAAACGTTGCTATAAGTATCTATGAGTGCTTATAATCACTTATAAGAACTGTTTTAATGCTGTATTAATGCATTTATAAGGTTTTAGAACTGTAATCAAGATGTATTAAAAGTGGTGGGTTTACAGAAAATGTTACTTTTACTTTGATAAAACACAAAATTAATAAATGAATACAACTTAATAAGGATATCACATGAACCAAAGATTCTTACAGATGGAGGGTATCAGTCTCTCATGAGAGAGAAAAAGGAGGTAGTGAACATGTCTTGGACTGGAACTATCCCAAATGTACGCAGTGGTCTGATTTATTTTTACTTCTCTATGTTTGTAAATCCTCCCATGCTGTTTTCTGCTTTTTTCATTCCCAGCCAGGACCAACTGATCAGCGGAGGGAGTCCCGGGATTGTGTAACGCTTCTTGGCTAAAATCCGAATCGCAATACTTGCCAAGAGCGAACAATAGTACACTTGTCTTTTTCTACTCACAGAGCGCGCTCCGGCTCCTTTGCACTGATGAAAGACAGGCTTGAGATCTAATTATCAATAACACGGCTGGATCGCTCCTCATCTGTCCACATGCACATCATCCTCCTGAATTAGTCCCTCTTTAATAACTGAGAATTTAATAAAAAGTCATTCCTAATTAGATCATGTTTGGATTTCCTTCCTGTGGAAAAACACTGCAAGAAGAAGCTGATGATACTTGTGCAGTTACATGGAAGCTGTACATCTGATGACAGTGTGGGAGGAACTCACCATTGTTTCAATTACAGCTGTTAGACAGGCTCTTTGGAGCTCAGGGGACAAGAGGGAAAAGTTTCTCTCACACCAGGTCTTCAGAAAATGTTCAGCGACCCACCTGAAAATACACATCAAAGGGTCTAAAAGCAGTAATTGGTGATAGAGAACAATGCAGTAACTGAGGATAAGAATGTCCGTAAAAAAACTGCTGCATGATGCAGTAACTCCAAGTTCACTGTCATACTCGCGTGACTCATAAGAAACAGCAGAGAACTTTACAAGACCATTCCTTGCCTCAAACCCCCACACACACCCACCCACCCACTTACACAGATGCAAAGACCGCTTCAAATCAGAACCAGCTCACAGCCTTGCTCAAGACATCCCTTTCCCCCTGACCTACATTCACACACTTCTGGTCCGCTCACTGCAGTGTGGGGGAGCACAGCGAGCTTGCAGCATGTATATCTGCCGCAAGACCACTTAAAGTGGAATAAACAAAGTTTCTGTGCACAGGGATGAAAAGGCAGCATCATGTGTGGCACGATGAGACATAAACAGTGAAATAACAGGTTTCTATTTCTCAATGCAGGCAAAAAAAGAGTGTTTATGGAGTGAGATTTTCTACACAGCAATCACTCAAAAGTAAAAGCCTTTTCAATTTTATCCTGTGCGTAAAAAATGATCTGAATGGAGGCGGCTGCACCACTCCGACGACTACTTTAACTGTGAGAAGAGTCCTGGAATTTATCCAACATTTAATTCAAACGTCGTAAAGAATAAGACGAGACGTGTCAAACCAGGTAAAGATTATCATCATCGTTTTGGTTCTGGCAGTTTAAACTGTGTGTTAAACCACATTCAAGTGAACCACTTCATAGAAAAACAGCTACCTGTGGGTTCCCTTAATGACACAGAAGTATGAACCCACTTGCTGGTTTCCTAGCAACAAGATGCAGATGTGAACCGCAGAGGCGACAGTAAGGAACATGTTGCACTTTTAAAATTACAAACGCAATTTTCAAAAGGTCAAGTTTAACGGCAATTTAAGGTTCTGAAGCATAAACCCGTGAACAGGGATTTTAGAGCTGAGACTCACCTCTTACACTGCACGTGGAGGTTCTGAAGGCCTAAGGCATGTGTGAGGGACAGGCACTCAAGGACTGTTCTCTGAACCCCATCACTCGGCTTAAAACAGAGGAAAGAAGACATGAGTGTGACAGATATACTTATTCACAAAACCTGCTGCTCTGTGATCCACAAACCTACATGTCTGGGGGGAAGTGAATGATTCTGAGAGAAGAGGAGCAGCGTTATTATTATTGACTCTAAGCATGCTGGCCTCACACATAATCAAGTGTGAGCCAAAAGAATCAAAACGGATTTGTTCCTGGTTCTTTCAGCTGTTTCATTTCATTTCCTGCTAAAGTGCTGATCTTTAAGAAAACAGCGGACCATTATTCCATAGAGATCTTATTTACTGTCACAACAAATACATTTAAATTATGATCTCCACAGATCTATGATGCTTGATATGGAAGATTAACAGCATGTTGCATTAATGATGTGGATAAAATCATGTATCCTCTCATATCCGTCCTGCTTTTCTCTGAAAGTGGTGTAAGCCTTCGTCTAAACCCTCAGTTATTTATAAATAAGACCAGAACATGAAATTAATTGATAGATATTTTACGATACAAGGGGGGCTCAAGGATTTAAAGAAGACAACACAGACCTCACAGAAAATGACAAAAATTTGTTGAAAACCACAGTTCAAAGAGTTCACTTGCTGTGCTTAAACTGACCTTGGGGAAGAACCGGCAGTAGTCTCTGGTCAAAACCATCTCCACAACATCTTTCAGGCCTTCCAAACCCAGCATGTCTGCTGCCAGCACCACCTGACTGGAAAAACACAGACATGCCCGTTTCATTTCTTGATCTGTGGCTATGTAGAAGAAACTTCTTAACTCTCAGATAAGTTTTTTGTTTGGTAAACAGAGCAAATCTGAAACGAAAATGATAAAATGTTGTATCCTTGAGTGTCCTGACTTACTTAAATCTTAAGAAATGTTTAATGGAAAATTTCCACTGATGGTGTTGCTACACGCATTTAACAGCTATCACTAAAAACCACTGAACTGGTGATAGAACAAGTGTGCATAAACTGTGACTACCGGTACTTTAACCTGATAAGAAAATGTTAACAGCAGCTCTCTAGAGACTCTTGATTTGGCAAAGTTAAACATTTTTACCAAAAAGACAAAAAAGTGTTGCAGGAATATTAAATTACGGCTCCGTGAGGACGATCCATTTGACGTTGACTGCAGTGACACCTTTGGCCATAATCTGTAGTGTGTATCCAGGATGAAGCTTCATTTTCCCATGAGCACCATCACCCACTGATGTAAAGACATCTTTCAAGAAGCGTATTTGTTTTTAGACTACTTTTTGTTATAGCAAGCAATGATGTAAAAGTATTCATTTGTAACTACATAAAGTTATTGTTTGAAAGGTGACAACAATCAAACTTTGTGAACTCAGTTTGTAGTTTAGTGTCCAGAAGATCAGCAGACTATTTGTTTAGTGTTCCTCACAGCCCTGTGCTCTGAGACGTGTCTGCAATGGGTAACATTAGTGAATCCTGGTTCTGTCCTACCGGAGCTCATCTACCAACTCCAACCTCACCAAGCAGAGCTAACGTAACCTCACTCTTCATTTTATTGATAGACTCTCAAGTTTGAACAGACCACTGCAGAATAACTGCTGACTGTGGGTTGGAATTAACATTATCACAAACAGTTTAACCCGTGTTTAGCCCGTGCTCTATCTGTCTTCTGTTTAACTTTATTCTGCTCTGACCTCCTTTTTCTTTTTGACAGTCCAGCTCCAGTGTCCACCATTACTACAAAATAAATTAAAGAAATCCTGTTCAGCATAAAAAAGGACATATAAAAGACTTTGCTGGCTGGTGTAGCATAGTCAGAGGGACTTAATGTCTATGTGCTGTAAATAGATTTCTGTTCTGCCAGAAAAAACAAACCCAACCACAGATACTAAGAAACAGTATTTATCAATGACCAATTTTGGCCCTGATGATCTCATTTACAAACTTGGATCATGAACAGGCAAATATACAAAAATGACACTATTTGGAGGTCACTACTGAAGTCCTCACATGTCTAAGGTTGTTTCAATGAGAAAAGAAAATGTTTCAGATGTAATACATTAGGGTTAGGGATGCACGATATTGGATTTTTGCCGATATCCGATATGCCGATATAACGAAACCCCTTTTGGCCGATACCGATACTCACAAGTTTGTTTGTTTTTTTCACTGTAAAGTAAGCTAAGTCTATCCTGTACTGGAATTTATGTTACTGTTATTGTGACGGTCTTATTTGTGTAAGAAACACACATAAAACAAGACTAAAATCATTTGATTTTACCATAAATAAGAAAAGTATTATTTTTTCAAACTCAAAACATTCAGTATTGAAATACAGAAAAATAATTTCTTTAGATCACATGAACTTTAAATGTACAATACATTTTTAAACATAACCAAGTTGCATTTGATTATTTTAGAGCTACTGTAACAACCTGGTGACAGACACAGAGCTCTGCAGAGTAAATAAATGAAGTGCTACATTTCATTTAAGGAGCTTATTTTTCAGATGGAAAATAATAATAATCCTAACTGAATAGCACCTTATCGGCTGTGCATATCGGCAGGAATTTTCATATCTGCCGATACCAATAAACGTGTTTTTAAGCTTTTATCAGCCGATACCGATATTGTGCCAATAATATCGTGCATCCCTAATTAGGGTATACGGATCCTGGTATCGGTGCATCCGTGCCCCTCAAAGCTGGATTGGTATTGGAGGAAAGGGACTGATTTGTGGTGCCGATCCAGGCGCCTTTTTTTATGCCAGCGCTCTTGGCTACTTAATTTGACATTTTACTTCTGATACACTTCCTTTGTTTTTTTTCTGCATTACCAGTCTACAGGGTATAAAAGTTTACAGTTGAATAGAGCTTGTGTACATTCTGAAGCTTTGTTTTGCTGGTTATCATTTTAATATTTTACAGTTTAGATGAATATTAACTTCAGTAATTCCATCTACTCATTTTTTGCCTTTTACCCAAAACATTACCAGTCTTATCCCACAGTAAGACCTGCAGGTTATTATCCAACACTGGTATTGGATCGGTATCCGTATTGGACAATACCAAAAGCCCAGGTATCAGAACCAGAACCAGAGAAGTTGGATTGGTGCATACCTATACTAAATCAAGACTTTTTATGCAGATCCATGGCTACTTATCTGGTCATTCGTTTACAGTACCTGGCACTGGCTCCAGGTGGTAGATCTACAATGGCCCCGTACATGAACTGGAGCAGGATCTCCATCTCATCTGGCCCCAAACTGAAAGGGTTAACAAAATGATCTGTTTAGAAGGCATTTATGCTGAAATATTCCCAACCATGATCATCCCTTTCAGCACAAGTCCAAGCACACGCTGCATCTGCATATGTAGTGTTTGCATACATTTGCTGTAATGAAGGCAAACACCATTATGAATGCTGTAAACAAACTGCAGCAGTGAGACCACGTGACTGCAGCCTGAGGGCCACTTCACAGGTTCCCTCTGAACATCAATGCAGTCGCTTTCCACTCTGACAGCAGTGTCTTCCCCCGTTACCCTCAGATCAGTGAAGCTGAGGAGAGTGACACGCTTTCTCTCCCTGGAGGAAAACGTGGGCTTCATTTGCTTCTGCCTCAGAGAGGAGACTGCGTGCGGGAGTGGGGGGATGTCTGTGGTATCGGTGTGGACGCCTCAGCAGGCAGTGGATGAGAGGACATCAATGTGCCTCACAGAGGGATGACAGCGGCTCTGCATGGCGGGAATCTGAGCGAGCCACGTGAGATTCTTCTTGCAGTGGGTGACTGTGTGTGTGTGGAGTTAAAGCACAGCATTGTGCGTGAAACCCATTTACTGTACAGAGCCACCTCTGTTACAGGGCATGAATTATAAATGCAGGGTATGCAGAGACTCAGCTGTGCAGTTACAAAATGAAATGTTGAATTGTTCAGTCAGGATCGGAGGTGTAGAAACGATCCATGTGACCCACTCCTCGATGACGCTGATGCACCAAGTCTTACCCTTGCAGAGTGATGCACTGTCTGGAGCTCTCCATCCAGCTCCCGCTCAGCATCGCTCTGAAGTACTGAGACCGTGCACACAGGATTGCCCTAGAAACCCAATAAAGCAGACAGTTGCATGTCAGATTCACCCGCTACTTTAATAATTCAAATGTCATCTAGTGTGCCTGCGTTTATCCAAGTGGCTTTGAAGCAAGAAGAAGAAAATTACAGTGTGTGTTCTGTATTCTCTGGAGATTGTGTTTTTATTCTCCCTGGCTTCTCAGGATAGTCACTGATGTGGAAATACACTGCCACTGAGGTGCTGCTACTACTTAATTAGCTCCCTTTGAGGACAAATCTCAGGAAAAGATGAAAACTAACAATGGATTCATCCCAATTACAAGTTTTGACTGAATTCATGAATATCTTGTATATTTGTATCATAGAAGTCCAACGGTAATGTGAAAGTATGAAAAGGCATAAAAGACACATTTGAACCTGAATACATGAGTGTAACAATATTTTTTGGTACAATCCAACATCCACTGCCCCGCTGCAAGGATTATGTATTAATCTACGGCTAAAAATAGAACCTTCAAATGCATTTCAATATTACAATTCCCTCTTCTTTGAGACACATATCAAAAAGCATTCGGCTCTGAGAATGTATCAGCAGAGCTGTGAAGGGCAGAGAGCTATTGTTTCAAAAATAAAGGCTTCATTAGGAAGCAGGAGGCCTGAGGCTCAAAGCCACAGATGGGGAAGGGAATCAGAGGTATTCTGGGATGTTTCTGTTGGTTTTGTTTTGTTTTTCGTTGGGATTTTGGGAGCAGTTAAGAAATAATGCAAGCTCTTTGTTTATATGCATGAACCTGAAGAAAACTCGAAGGCAGCAACTTTTTAATAAAATCTGTTTCCTGCTTTGACCTGTGAGCTGTGACTCTCGATTTATCCCTTGATGCCTCCCAATAAAACTGTATTCATCAGTAAGAAACAAAAAGTCCTGGGTCTTACTGATGAACTGTGTTGTGATTTATTTTGATGTATTTTAGAAATTTGCTTATTTGAGCAAAGAGCTGTTTATTGATTTATAAGTCTTAGCATGTTAACTTTTCAGCGTTCACATATTCCTATGATAACTTGACTGATATCACAAAATAAGGCTGTAACTTTAGGGAACAGAGCGGCAAGAAAACTTACATCAACAAAAGATCTAAAAAGTTTGGAAACATCATTTCATATTTAAACCTAATGGTGACTGAGTGAAAAACATCTGACTTTATATCAATTTATGAACCAAAGTGTTTATATTAACCTCTCACTAAACTACATTTGGACTGTGCATAGTCTACTTGTATAAAGCTAAAGCTCTTTAAATTCTGCAGAAACTCAACAACTCTTACAGCTGGCTTATTTAAATTAATGGATTTATCATGATGTGAAAATGTAAGACTTAAAAACAACACATCAGAGGACACAAGACAGGATTAAAGTTATGAAATGGTGCAAAAAGACAAAAAAATAGTGTGTTAAAATTGCCCAGATCCTTATCCTGATAAAAATTAAGGCTGCAAAGGGGGGTTCTGGTAAATTTCAGGAAGTTTCCTGGGATTTTGGCTCAGAAATATTGCAAATTTTCTCCTTTTTTTCGTGTTACCAACTTGAAGGAGGTTTTCAAAAATGATCTTTTTTAAAACAACATGACTGAATGTAAAGTCAACTGTGTACCATGAATCACATGTGCAAACAATTCCAAGCACATTTAATCATCATCAATCACTTCTTTACCAGCTGATAGCATTTCCACTGAGACCACATTTCTCGATCTGGAGTCTAGAAGTCCTGTCCAGGTAAGTTTTGATGATAGTACTGAGGTTAGTATATTTGATGGTATGGTTTTACTTAAAATATTGGACAAATTTAAGGTAAACAAGTGCTCATCTAAATTTGAATCATTTTTAGAAGCTAGCTACCACAAGTATTTTTGCCTTTATTCACGACAATTAGACTCAGGGAAAACTCCAGAAAAATCCCCAAAAGATCATTCATGATGTTAAAAATGTATGTTTTAAAATACTGCATTAGAAATGTTTGCATGCATATCTGCGTATAACGTACCAAATTGTTTAACATTGATGCATGAATAAGACCAGGTAAATACAGTTAATATAAATTTCCTTGGAAAGTTTCCAACTTTGAGAATTCCTGGGATTTTGCAACCCTTATCTCTTTGCATTAAGCAGTGCTACAATTGTTTTTATGTTGATGTGTTACTTGTCTAAGGAGAAATTTTCCATTAATGTGAATTATAGTGGTACCATAGTAGAAGTGAAAATAGATTTTCATTTACAAACATTGTCTTTGTGCTGTTATTCATTCCTATGTGGCTGTCAAGCAATCTTTAAACGTGTGACTGTTTTATCAGAGAACAGACACAGAGGCGTCAGACTGGAGCCCAGCTTCAGCCTGTAGCTGAGGGCTGCAGCAGCCAACACTGTGCTGCAAAGCAACCAAAAACAGCCCAGCTTCTGCTCTCTGAAGAGCGCTCGCTGGCTGCTCCCCTGAGCATGAGCTGGGAGAGACCTGTCTCCATGGTTACAAGCTGCTACTACTACCTCTGCATCACTGAGTGACCACCCTCAAGTCCACAGCAGATGTGAAACCTCTGTGGTGTTTGACACATTGTTCATCTGACTGTGATGTGATGAGAAGGAACAGACTGTGTGCTTTTAGACCCCAGATGTGAGTAAGGAGGCAGAGGGCCTTAAATAGCTCTACCTGTGACAGGAGAAGACCTGCTCTGCTACTTGGATGGTGATGTCACACTGCTCTCCTCTCTGGTACAGATCCAGAAGGTCAGCTCCAAGGCCTGAGGCGGGCTCAAGACCAGAGTCTGAATCAGGCGGAGAATTTAGAGAAAGGAAGGGTTTATTAAAGAAGGTGAAGGCTGTGACTTTGTGAGACAGATAACATGAGTGTGCATGTTAAAGCAGCTTTAAACAGCTCTAAACCACTGAACTGCAAACACATTAAAAAAGGGACACAAAGGGTGTTTAAGAACAACTAAATGATGCTTCATCCACAGCTTGGCCGTGCTGCAACTGGCAGTTTACAACAACATCAACAACAACTACAACAACATCAACAACAGGGCTGTAAATGTGATTAGCGCTAAAGTGGATTATGGCTAAGATAACATGATGTGATGAAGGGGAGGGAGGGGGACAGCTGAGCTGTCACATGACCAAGAATAACCCTCTGTGGTGAAACGTGCTCTTTGTTTACCTGAGTCAGTGGAACTCTGGAGGTCTGTTGTGTCGGGAACAGACAGAGTAATTCCTGGCACTAAGCCCTCCATGTCCAGGATGACTTCAGTGGAGCGCATGCTCTGGTCTGCTGTGTACACTCGCCTGGAGGGAGAAAGCATTTGAGGTTAATTAAAACTGGGTGTTTCACACCTCTTTGAATTATGGTCTGACTGATGCACTGCGACTTAAGTGTCTGAACGTGTACGGCCTGAACCACACAGACTTTGTGCATTTACCCGGTGAAGACTTTTGTAAAGTCACTGCTGAAGTTGCAGCCCAAAGGTTCTTTTGCACCGTCTATTTGAGTTTTTCTTTATTTTAAATCATTGCAAAACAAACAATCATCATGGATTACATTCATTTTCTTATTCATACAGTCTGATGCACATTTTTTTTCTTCTTTTAACAATACTAAAAAACATCATATTACAAGGTAAATCAGAACAGGACATGGGTGTTATATAAAAATACATAAAAATAAAACACACAAACTGCTGAGTTTTAAAAAAGAGGGGCGTTCTGGAAAAAAATGTGTTTTCATTAAATTTACAGTCCTGGAGCCTCAAGAAAAGGTAATTATAAAGATTTCACGGACAATGTCATACTACTCCTTGTATAGGAAGATCATAGAAGGGTAGTCTGGTTGATCCATTTCTTTGTGATTGCTTTTCTTGCTCAGTATTCCAACACTGATTCACGTAAAACCAAAAGGTACCATGTTTAGGTACCTAAATGCATCCTTGTGACTGTGAGGGAGTGGACGAGTGGGACATTTTCCATACTGGACATGAACACAGCATAATAAGGTTATATAATGAGAAATAAATATGTTAAATTGAAAAGAATTGACATTTTATTATCAAACAATTTTTAATACAACCACATAAACACAAAAAAGTACCAAAAATTAGTACCGTTGAGTACCAGTACCAATTGCCAGGTACCGAGCATTGGTACCGTATTGTTTCAAATGTGAAAGGTACCCATCCCTAGTCCCTTCCAGTGTTTTTTGTAGAGAACCTTTGGGCAGTCCCATAACAGGTGATAGTGATTAGCATGGAAACAGAGCCACAGTTCCTCCAGCAGCTGGAGGTGCCTGAACAGTGAGATGACTGAGCAGAGGAAATAAAACATCTACAAAGAGTCTTCTAACCAAATGTTCTCCAGGAGGGTGAGCTTGAGAACGCACTGTCTGCTTTTGAAATGTTTCAAGTGGAATTGTTTTTTATATTGAACTGGGTTTTTCAAGCCTTTGTCACACAGCTGAGTGCTCCAGGAAACGCACACTTATTCCAAAGTACTATCTTTCTCCTCCAAACCCAGTGGAGAAATGAAAGAGACAACAGCCAGATTTATAAAAATGAAATAATAATGTACATTAAAAATGCAAAAAATAGAGCTGGTGATGTAAAATAGGCTGTCATATTGGGGCAACTGTGGCTCAATGGTAGAGTCGTCAATTGGAAGGTCGAGGGTTTGATCCCAGCTTTCGTGCTAAAGTGTCCTGACCCCAGTTTGCTCCCACTGTTGGTCAGTGGTGTGGATGGGTATGAATGTGTTTGATATAACTAATGATTCCCTACAATAGAAGTCTCCGCCATCAGTATGTGAATGTTGTAAAAAGTGCCAGAGAAGTATTGGTCCATTAACCATTCATAATGTTTGTATCAAGCTGCAACCTCTGGTCTAAGAATATGACACTAGGCGGAAGTGCTAAAATCTGCTGTTTCTCGAGTGTCCCCTTGAGGCTAGCTCTGGAAATACCTGAAGTCACATACACACCAAGCCAAAAAAAAAATGTTCTCAAAGCAGAAATTAACCTATTTACAGCCTGGTTCAAAAAATGTCCTGTCTGAATCACTTATTTTACTATCAGCACACACTATACGGGGGGGTGAATTTTTTTCCAACTCGACTGTTAAGAGGATATTAAGATCGTGAGCTCGTCCAATCAGAGGCACAGCTCAGGGTCACGTGACCGACAGGCGCCCTATAACTGTACGCAAAGCCCTTGCCACTACCAATATGGCCGCTATAGCTGATGTGCTTCATTTTAGAAACAGTCAGGTGACATCAGGGAGACTAAGTCCATGTTTTATACAGTCTATGGTTTGTATGGGGAAAGTCAAAAACTGTCTCAAATTTTTCTAGGATGGTTGATCTTAAAAGTGGCCGTTTGAATCACTACAGCAAGACCAAGCCGTATCTGAGTTCACTACAGAAATATGAACACATCCTTTAAAGTATTGTTGAAACCTTCGTTATTTTTTGGACTGAGCAGTCAGTTATGACATCATCAGTCTCCTGATGTGTGTGTTCATGCATAAATATCTATATTTTCAAACGCAATTTGTGATACTTTTTGAGTGTAAATGCAATCAAGAATACAACCTTAGTCCTTTGATGGTTTCAAACCTAAATACAGGATCAACTTTAACTCTCAAATAACCATGCTTTCCTATGCTGCACTGGGACCTCACAATCCTCAGTGCAGCGTCAGGCGCCCTGATTATCTCAGAACATAAGAAACACTCCATTAAACTTTCCAACACCAAATCAAATTACATTCTGTGCTTGAACGCATCACTTCAGGGCCCCCTCTGCCACTTACAAACACATCAAAGAAAATTAATGATGTCTGCACTTTTCACCTTTGAAATGCTGAAAACACACAGCATTGGTAATGTCAGAGTGTGTGGAAATACATCCTTCTGAAAAAGAGACTATTAAGAGACAAAGTCATCTATTAAACTTGCAGCTTTTTAAACCTGTGTCATAAAAACACCTCACATTAACCAAACCCTAATCAAAGGATTGGTCAGTGATGTTGTGCCATATGTTTTGTTTAAATAAGCCAATATTTGTAGTGTAGCCAAATAAGGACAACTCGTTCTTCTCATCCTAATTATAAACTGCTAATGAGACACAGAAGCATATCAGTGGATCAAAGGGACCAAAAAAAATCCTTGAAGAAAACCACACGGCTGCTGCTCTAGAAACTCACAGCACAGGACTGGAATGTCAAACACATCACGAACATTAAAAAAAAAAACATTTTGTGCAGTTTATACATTTGTAAATGCATAATTTGCGATGATGCTTTCAGAAAACACACACCAACACCAGCAAATGCAGCAGAACGAAAATATTGCAGACAGCGCCCTCTGTCAGTGAGTCTGTAAAACTGTAGGACGACTTTCAGGGGAGGATAAATGATGTGTCTTGACATTCTGTCCTAGAAAGCAGAGTTAATGCTTCATTTGAAACCACTGAGCAGGAAAATGAGCTTTAAAGACATTCTGGTTTTTGTAGCTGGACTGTATTTTTTGAATGTCAGGAGGAAAAAAGGCAGGAAAGTACAAAAAGTTCTGCCCCAGTTTGTCCCCTCAGCCAAAAGCCTCAGGTGAACTTAAACATCTTTTTAAACATATATTCACAAAAAATACATGTCTGAAAGGCCGCTTCGTCAAAGTAAGATATCAGTCATTTTTACCTGAAACAACCTTTACAGCAGTGTTTTCAAGGCCTCCAGTCTCAACTGACAGAAGTCATTTCACATTGTATAACACAGGAGCTGCTGGTATTTGCTTATACCAACTGGTTAGTTTTTCATATAATTTAAGAACTTCTTCTCGCTGCAATCCAGTCCAAACAGCTGGAGTTACCACGCCAAATAACTGTCCAAGTCTAGACCGTTACAGAAAAAACAGAAAGTGGACTCCTCTAAAGAGCTGATTACCTCCTCCCACACAAAAAGCAGCTGACAGCCTTTTCAGTTTAAGTAGAGCGAGCCCAGTTATTTGGTTTTCTGGGTCAATTAACGGTATTTTAGAAATAATCAGCATCAGCTGAGACCCGTGCTCACATACACAAGCGCTGATTAAAAAACAAACAAATAGTGAGTGTGGACACTGCAGGCAGCCTCATCTGTGTGGCTGCTGTGGGGAGAAGATAACGTCCCCCAACATGAAAGCAGGGTTTTCATATCTTAAATAATGCCTTTTCAAATCTAAAAGTAAGTGGATAATGTTTGATAATTAGTCTGTTATCATGGACAGAATTACTATTATTTAAAAAATATCAGTCATGGCAGGAAATCTGTAACCCAATGCAAATTTCTGATCCATGATTAATACACAATCTTCAACATGCCACTCACTATGATAAGCAAGAACACTTTTCAGACACCCTCAAGTTTTCCTCAATCTCAAATAGTATCGTGACACATTTGAGGAAAAATCTGTAGCTGCATTAGACACACAAACAAAAACACGTTTTTTGTTCATTGTTTACAAGAAAAACTAACAAAACTACATTCTTGACAATTTCAATATGTAAGTTCACAACATTGTTGGTATCAAAGTCAACAAATAACAGAGAATATGTTCATAGCTGAAGACTGAAATAAATCATCACATCCTATCCATATGTTTTATATATAGTTTATTTTTCACTTTTGCTTGCAAACATTTTTGCTTTGTATATTCTTGATATGACCTTATTTATTCTCTTGTGTTTTTTAACTATCTGCACCAACAGACCAAGACAAATTCCTAGTAATGTAAAAACTACTCGGCAATAAATCTGATTCTGATGTCATCAGATGAATATTACGCCATGAGCTAATCATGACCCATTCTGCTTGAACAGGGGTGGCCAACCAGTCAGAGACTAAGAGCCACAAAATAACTGTGGTACTATAAACAGCCACATCACACACGTGGTCTTACAGACACACTTCCTCTCACACATCAATGAAATGACATAAAATGAAAAGCAATACATTTCTATCTATCTATCTATCTATCTATCTATCTATCTATCTATCTATCTATCTATCTATCTATCTATCTATCTATCTAACTGTCTATCTAGCTAGCTAGCTAGGTATATGCTCATAAGCGTTTGAGAGGACATCTGGAGAAAACCGAAACTTGAGTATCAATCTCATCACCCTAGTATTAATCAATACTGACCCCAACGTAGGCATCAATATATCAATATATGAGATTGATCAGCACACCACTACTCATAACAATATAAAGATCTATATATATTTTTTATGAATTGATTGAAGAGCCACATGCGACTCGCGAGCTGCAGGTTGGACCCCCTGTTCTTGAATTACTGCTTTGAATTCTTCTAAATTCTTTGGTTTCCTCTTTGAAACAGACTTTTTGATAATCCACCACAGATTTTCATTGAGGTTCATGTCCGGGGATTTAACTGGCCACTCTAAGACATGGATCCCGTGCTCCTGTATGAATGGCAAGGGGCATGATCCTGCCTCCACCATGCTGACAGTAGGTCCTGTACATGCTGGAGTCCCTTCACATCAGCAGGAGGAAGATAAAGCTGGGAACTGGTCTCATCTGACCTCAGAATCTTCTTCCAGTTCCTGGCTGTCCAGCTCTTGTGTGTTTGGGCCTAATGACGCCAGGCTAACCTCTGTCTCTCAGTGATCAGAGGCTTCTTGACATCTTCGTGCACCTGAAGTTGTGACCTAAAAGTTTGCCTCGGACAAAGCAGGTGGAACACTGAACGCCAGGTTGGTCTGATCACTGCTGCTGAAGCTCCTGTGATGTCACTTGGCAGTTTTCCCTGCCCTGGACGCTTAGATCTGGGTTTGTCTTCCAAGCTGTTGGTTGGTCTGTGTTTCTGAAGAATGTTTCCAACTGCTGAAGGACTGCATCTGCACTTCCTGACTCTCTGGCAGCAGCTGAACCCTTCCTGGCTGAGAATCTGTATCTTCAGGCGTGTTTCCTGTGTGAGGCTCCTTGAATTTGCTGTTTTGGTCTCTGAAGATCTTTCAAATGTGCTGGATTTCTCGACATGAAGCACGGCAACAAAAACTGTAACTTTTTATAAAAGTAAGACCTTTATTGGTGGATTACTAGTAACAAAATGACCCTAATCCAAATCATCCAAATATGTATCTTTATTGTCATTTTAACATGTTAATTAGATTAATTAATTACACCGCAAATGAACGCGTTATAAAAATGAAAGCAGATTAATCTGGATCCCAAACCCGCGGAGCGTTCAAAGACGCACTTATTTTTAAATGTCTGGCATTTACAAACCGTGTGTCCTACTTGGAGAAAGAGGTGCTCTCGACAAATTTTCAAATTTCCGACGGTCCCTGAATGTATCACACGTGAAGCCAGCAACATGCTCTAAACCGGAGGGAGGGAAGCGAGAGTGATTTGTGACTGCCGTCCACATCGCGTTTATTCACACGTCCTTTTTGAAAATCTGCAGAAAATCAACCGTTTGCTCTAGCTCAATTCTGTAAAAAACAGATAATTCTACACTCTTTACTGCATTAAACAAGCCCAGAATGATCGATATATATCCTGTATTTAAATCTAAAGAATTCTTTGAAAATTTGCTTCTATCTTCCTGGTGTCATGTTTCAGCTTGAGGCTGCTCTGCACCAATGCGCAACAGTTTGTGTGTTCAGAGCATGTTAAACTGAAAATACTTCACTTTTCTTTGATCCAAGACTTGAAAAAAGTGTTTTGTACATAGTTCCTCACAATTTTTAGCCTTTAGCCCTGGTTCTCCTGACCTCATAAAAGTATAGAAGTTCATATTGCAGTGACAGTTGAGTCCACATCGAGTAAAAATGTGACAGAAGCAAAAACCGTCCTAAAAATCAAATCAGCTTATCTTAGGTGCACGAATGTGTAGATTTTGTAAAGATAGAACCATAAAACTTTTTTCATGTGTTCCTTATGCATCAGGGTACCTAAAAATGTGTTGTATACATTCCCACCTTATTTTTAAATGTTTTTTTTAGTGTCTTTTAATGTAATTTTAATGTCCTGGAATTCAAATTCTTTATTTTGGGACCTTAAGCAGATATGTGATTAAAATGCGATTAATTAGATTAATTAATTACGAATCCTGTAATTAATTAGATTTTTTTTTTTAATCCCCTGACAGCACTAATTTTTATGGAACCCATCAATCTGAAGTTTTTACTGGCGTATTAAGGATCTGTTTAGTATTTTGGTTCTGACAGTACTGAAAGAAATAAGAGACCCCAGAGTGATTTTTAATGCAATATTTCACAAATGCATGGGGTGCCCGAAAACTTTTTTCCACCGCTGAATACATTTTTTTGATTTACAAGGAAATCTCTTATTAAAAGCACTAACACACGGCAATGAAAAACAGTAAACGGTTAATCACTGCTGCCCCATCTGTGGTAGAAATTATGATCCAAAGCTGAAGTTCTGAAGACTGCAGTGCAGTCAAACAGAGCGAAGAGCAAAATCTTTGTGTGCTTATAAGTTATCTAAACCAAGGAAACAGAGAAGAGGCCTCAAATCTTCAAAAAGTAGGACCCCTGGTATTATAATGAGGTAATTTAAAGCCATAAAAGTCAAAAAGAAATCAGTTATAAAGACAGAGAGGAAAGTAAAAGCAGCAACCCCTGAAACCAGCCGCCTACCTGAGGAAGTCGCTCAGCCTGAACAGCTCATAGTCAGGCAGGTGGATGATGGTGGGATCTTTTTGGGTGCGTCCACAAAGAATTTGAGGACTCCTGGCCAACAGCACAGCTCTGTGTGCTCGCAGGGAGCCCGAGGCAGCGAACAGAGAAACATCAGCCTCCAGCTCCTCCTGCAGCAACCTGAGGACAGACACACAGCACATGATGTGGAGGAGCTGCTTCATAAACGCCCTTTAGTGGCTGATAACAGGAGGTAAAAATATGTCCCACAACTTTTCATTGATGGAGTGAATCTGCCAGTGTCACATTAAATGTGAATTAAAAGCCTTCAGAGGAAAGTGGAGTAGAAACAGAGGACTTCTGAGCCAGGATCCAGGAGATTTAACCACGAGTCTGACGCCCCAGTTTTCCAATTCAGAGTAACAAAAGCACAGTCCTGAGGCAGCCCATTTCTTTTTTAACCACCATTACTTCTCATCTTCCCTTCATGTCTGATGTGGCTGACCCAGAAATCAGCCGGCTCCAGGCCAGTGGGGCGTACGGAGTTCAAACTCTGGTTCTGAGTCCATTACTGTATCTCTCTGATGACAAGTGGTCGAATTGATGAGCCACTCGTGCGAAGAGGAGACTTCCAGCCCCGTCAGATGAAACCCAGCGAACTGCTTAAATCCACGTGAGGATGACTCTTATGAGCCCCCAGTCTTCCCTGGCGGACTTAACTGTAACTTTGCTCAGCGCCAAGTTAAAAATGTATGATCCCCTGATCCTATTACCCGAGGAAATACCATGGCCTTGAATTTTTTAATGCTATTATATCAAAAATGTGAAATTCTGTAAATCCTGAGGTTTATTTTATGGCATAAAGCTGGGCTCTATCAGTTTATTGTGCTGCACGTCCCCTGCTTCCTTTTCACCAGGAATTAAATTCATATGCTTTACACAGAAGGCATGAACTTCCTTTGGGTTGGTTGTGAGTGTCCTGCGTTTAAGGCTTTTAATGATGACAGAAATTAAATCTATACAAGCTTCCTGCTCTTTCCCTAGCTACTGAGAGGTTTTAAGAATGTGTGTGGGTTGTTTTACAAAGAAAAACATTTAGCAAAGAGTGGATGCAGTACATTTTCTACAGCCAATTTAATCTTGAAAGCTTTTGAAATCATAACTCAAGGTCTAACTGCCTTATTTCTGACGCTCTTAACCAAACCTTGAGTCATTCTTTCTCAGCCTCAGCAGGGCGAACTCTTTCCTCTCCCCAAGAGATGCACGCAGGGTCACATTTAGTGAGGATAGAACAAGAAAAGTAAATGAAGGTAGCACAAACTGAGATTCAGGAATACAATTTCCTAGCTATAGATCATGACTATCACATGCTAGACCTGCAAATTCCCATAATGCACTAACTGGCAAAAAAATATCTCATGAGTAAAACAATGGGGTGTCTGTTTAACCTTTTTGTCAGTGAAACCAACATTAAGGATCAAAGTTTTATTGTTTGGAGCTCAGTGAAACAGCATTACTTGTCATGTCTTTTGTTTGTCTGAATGTTTGCCAGTGTGTAAACAAACCACTATATCAGGGATGAAAAGCTTCACAAAAACTACAGTTCAGTTCCTATCACGGTTTTGTGGTCACGGTTATCGGTTCAGTTCAGTGCACGATGTTGCTGTTTTTAACAACCCAGATTACCATATACCCTAATAATAAGGGATGGGTACCTTTTACATTCAAAGCAATACAGTACCAATGCCTGGTACCTGGCAATCAGTGCCGTGCCGGTACTCATTGGTGGTACCAATTTTTGGTACTTTTTTGTATGTTTATGTGGTAATAAATATTAATTTGTTTAATCATAAAATCTCTAACTTTTACTGCTGTGTCCATGTCCAGCATGGAAAATCACCTACTCTTCCACTCCCTCACAGTCACAAGGATGTGTTTAGATACCAATACAGGTTACCTTTTGATTTTACATGAATCAGTACCTGGTACTACAGACAGAATTCTGTCGATACCTATAAAAGTACCAAATTTGGTACACATCCTTACTTATGTACCACTATTTAGAAATTATTTTTAATCAACTGTCTCATGTCAAGTCATGGAAAACCTGAAAGAATGAGGCTGTTTCCCATTTTGAAAATCATTCAAGCTGAGTGAAACATTGCTAGTTTCAACACTAGCAAAGTCAACGCTAGAAAAGTCACTATTAGCTGTCCCAGAAGTCACTAAAAGTCACTAAATGATGCTGCTAAATTTGCATAATAATCCATTTGCATGTAATTGTCGTGGACTCTTCAGGAGAGAGAAATAACATGAGAGAGACAGCAAGCAGGTAAAACACAACATCATAAATATGTTTACAAATACAAATTAACTTTCGCCTGCGTGATTCATGTGAAAGCAGTTGTCTGCTCGTGAGTAGCAGGAGGAGACTGCGGAGAGTGAGGAGGACTGTCTGTCTGTGTTTTGGATAGGGGAGGAGCTCACACACGCTGCTTATTGAGATCAAAACGCTGTAACCTCGGATTCTCCAAACTCACAAAGTGTCCTGCTCAATCCTTTACCTCGAGTTGGGCATGCGCATGACCAGAGCTACATACTCGCTTCAGACTGAGTAGTAAAACGAAGAAAAAAGAAAAACATGAACTGAACAAAGCACATGCGCCCTGAACTGAGTGAGGGAAACTGAACATTCAAAATTCACATTTTTTATAAACCGTTCCATCCCTAGCATCTATCTTCCCATCTGCATCTGTGAGCTCTTTAGTTTCCCTGAGCTCTCTAAACGCTTGGATTGTCCTGTCACTGACTCCTGACTCAGCACTTCTCTCTGCTGGTCACTATCAGCCACAGCTGATCCTGATTCTGCAACTGTCGCTCAAAAACTAAAGCATCTACAGATTTACAAACAAGATAACAGATGCACTCAGCCACTTTATCAGGTCCACCAGTTCAACCGCTCGTCCTGTCTCTGTGTTTAACCTGTTTCACACTTTTACAAGGAGAAAACCTGCACTCTGTTTATTGTGTCCTGTTTAAAAACACACAGATCACTTTACCAGTAAAATGCCTATTTTCATTTTGGGTCCCTTCCTTTTTTACAGTTTATATGCTCCCCCTTGGTCAAATCATATGCAGTCATGGTATTGTTATTCTTTGTTATGCTGATGACACCCAGCCGTATGTTCTTCTAAAGCCTGGTTCAAAAGACGTTTCCAACATAATGTCCTGTCTCTAAGACATTAAAAACTGGATGTCCAGGAAATTTTACCCCCTTATATACCCCCTTTGGCTCCAGCGCTAACACCACAGATTCCTTCACCTCATTCCTAGCTGCCCTATCGAGTAATATCTGTAGGGAGGCCCGCAGCCTGGGGGCAATCTTTGACAGTAAGCTGTCCTTTGATGCACAGGTGACTACAATGGTCCAATTGTGTTTTACACAACTAAGGTTGCTCAATAAGATAAAGCCCTTTCTATCCTGTTCACGCTTGGAAGAAGTCATCCATGCTTTTATCTTCTCTCAGCTGGACTATTCTAATGCTCTGTGTTTTGGCAATCAAAGACTGCAAATGATTCAAAATGCTGCAGCCAGGCTTTTAACCCGCACTTCTAGAGGCGACCACATTACACCAGTCCTTGCTGCCCTCCACTGGCTACCTGTGAGTTTTAGAAGAATTGATTTCAAGATTTTACTGCTTGTTTTGAAAGCCCTCAATGGTCAGGCTCCCGCTTGAATCTGTGACCTTCCCATTCCCTATGAGCCAGACCATTGCCTGAGATCCTCCAGCCAGGCCCTACTACTGGTACTAAAATCTAGACTGGTGACAAAAGGGGCCAGAGCCTTTGCTGTTTGGACCTCATGAATAAAACTTTATGGACTCTAAAGGAAAATTTAACAAGTGTTTTTATTTTTCTTTCAGACTTAAATTCTCTTCACAAAGAAAAAAGGATTAACAGGAAAATGAGTACGAACCAATCATTAATATATTAACTTTCTAACTTTTTCATTGAAGTAAATAAATTATTACGTTGTTTGATGAAGAATTTGACGTAAACTTTTATTTTAAAAAATGGCCGTGATCCTCTGTCGCATTTGTTTCATGATGAGAATGGACAGAATTGACAGACTGTAATGCACTCCTCCACTTTCCTCAGTTATTGAGTTGACCCTAGGCCCCTTTAAAAGGAGAAAGGTCACAGTTTTACAGGCATAAGCATAAGGTCAAAGGCTGTTTTGGGCAGATATAAATCAGGTAGTCAAGGTCAAAATGTGATATAAGTTAATGAAGAGTTGAAAAACAATGAGCATTTGTATTCAGAGCATGGAAAGTGTTAGAATTTCAATGATGTGTATGTCATTATACTTTTTCTTATCATATGATCCATAATAAATCAGGGGTCTAAAGTGGTCTTATTTTCAAACTATAGCAAGATAGCATTTTTATTTTTACATCTGCTCTGTATTGATGAACAAATAATTGCAGAGCATTTAAAGTTAGAAATAACAACAGTTAAAATCAGAGTACTCATAAGCCTATAGCTCTGCTGACAGAAAGATCATATGCTAGGTTTCTGTTTCTACTGATAAGATCACTGATTATGTAGGTTAAAAAATGCCAGAGACACGCTGAACTCCCCTTCCTTTTCCATACCCCTAAAAAAGCAACTGGAGGTGCAGTTACAAAGATCTTTGGGACATAGAATTTAAGACTATCACTATGATTGCCCTGTATCACTTACACACAAGTCTTTGAACGTACCTGTTAAGGTCTGCAGACAACGCAGATGATAGACATCTCTTCAGCTGCTCCTTGTATTTGCGCTCCTTGGCCTGGAACTCTCTCGCAGCCTCTGTGGTGATCATGGTTTGTTACGTCCTCTAAGACAGACATTAGGGAGAAACATTCATCTGTGTTTCAGACCAGAAGATTTCAAACCAGAGAAGGTACAACCTGGTTAACTCATTAGGGAAGAATGGTGAGACAGCATATCTAAAACGTTAGAAAATGCACAGGAAACGAGTTTGCCCTTAGCAGATTTTTGTGAATTACATGGAAATTGTTTTTTCTTTGGAAAACAAAGACAACTGCAAGTGATCCTAATCTTTTGAGCCGTGGAGTACGTTATGAGATTTGGTTAGGAATAATCCTTGCATGTCATTCAGTTTGATCCTGCAAAACCCTCCACGTCTCAGCACTTTGATTGTTGAAACTGTGTTACTTTTCTTCACCAGCCCCACCTAGATGTTTTGATCTCTGGGTTAAATAAGGTTGATTAAAACTGAATGAGAATGAAGCTCGACCTGCTTTACACACACGACTCGACATGTTTACCAACACTAAAACTAAGATCGCAGAGAAAGTAAATCCGTCACAAACTAGGTAGAATTAAAATGAACAAGATACCTTTAAAGAATTGCTACTAGCTCATTCACATCATGACCTGTTTACCTTACCGTCCGCATGCAGGGTGTCATATCACAGATAGCATCATCCAGCAGAACCAGTTTATCTCTATTTTTAGATAAGTTTCATGAATACAATTACAGCTCTCTTCTACAATAAAAGTCACACAGTCATCCTCTCACATTCACCCGTACAAAAATATGTTTTTTTTGTCTCTTCTCCTAAAAGCCGTCAGCTGAGCAGCACTACTTATCCTTTCGACGCTAGCATGCTAACGCTAGCTGACCGTTAGTTGTTTCTGCAGTTTGAACCTTAAAGCCTGAGAGTATGGATACACAAACAGACCTGTTGACAGAAATGCATGCCAGTATTTTCTCGGTTAAATGTTAAAATTATGGTGGTTAATGATCGTGAAAGGGCTGACCCACTGACCGTTGATGTTGACATCATTGCTCCACGCTGTGTGTGTCCACTCCACCCACAGAGGAGCTGCTATGGAAAGACGTCACAACGCGGAAGATACTGCGGCTGCGCACTGAGGGAGACGCACAAGCGGCGCAGGCTGAATGTCGATGTCCCCTTAATCCTAAACCCCTGAACCCTTACTGACTTAACTGGCGTCACCTTGCAACAGCTCAAAAAGGTACACCCTGAACAAAATTTTAATTCTCGCAATTTACATTTTGCACTGTCTGTATGAAGGTAAATTAGGTGCAAAACGAATTCAAAGTGTCTGATCTTAAAAAGCTTCTATTAAGAGTTTCAAAATGCAAAATGCTTGAGAAAGCAAGTTTTTGCAAACAACAATTACACTGATATAGTCTGTTCGTCAGCTGATCAAAAGTTAGGTTACAGACAACAGCTCAAGAAAAACCTCGAAAAAGAAAAGATTTTTTCGTTGAGGACCAAGTAGGCTAATGAGAAGCTCCACCACCTGTTGATCACTTAAAAATTTGTTTCAGCATAGGCTACTAGATACAATTTAAATAGTCAGACATCGCGGATGAATTAATCAAGGTATAGGCGAAGGATATGTAAATTAAATGTTTAAAACTCTGCTGTATTTTACTTTCTCACATCCACGCTGCTGAATCACTGCAGCGATTTCCTTGCAGGTGAGTTTTTATTAGGATTCGCTCTGCTTTTGCAACTGCCAAACAACAGGGCGTCATTTTCTCTCTGCCTCTGTTGCTATGGCGTTGTCAATTACCAGCATGGAGAAGTTTACAGTATTGCGTCCCTTCATGTCGGAAAATTCCATGGGTTGGGCAAGCTGAACACTGAAAATTTAAGGGTGTGTTATTTTAATCATGATTGTTTTCAGCCGCCACATTCATAAACACCTGATCACACCTACACCATGATTGGCCCTGGTACGCACGTAGTGTCCGAAATGTTTTAACTGATTGAGTGGACGAAAATCAGCCTATAACATCTAATTCACTATACAGTTAGTAGTGAGTAGGAAATGAGGGAAGGAGTGAATGATTTCGGACACGATTAATTGATTTCACATGTTTTTCTTTTATCACCTTCCGAGGTCACGTACTGTATCTATGGTAACAAAAACGTGACCTTTGAACCCGGTTACTTTAGCGCTCCGAACTTGCATTATTTCACTTTGTAAACAAAATCGACTGCTGTCGGACCTGTTGCAAACTGCTCTGCTAAATAAGTAGAAAGTTGTGAAAAATCGCTATCTTCAGCTCAGATTGCACACTCGGATACCTGACAAGAGGAACACCTTCGAAGAACTTTGTATTAAAGGATTTTGACCGCAGAAATGGCTTTTAACGGACGCCGTGCTGACCACCAGCCTCTGCTAACCTCAGCACCCCACGGACAACAAAGTCCACTAGTGAGACATCCTTAAATTTTCACAATAAAGTGACTTATTTATCTGAACTTAACTCATTTGATACATACCACCAAAGGTTTGGCTCATTTATGTTAAAATGTTGAGTTTAAAGACAGTAAATCAGGATTTCAATGTTATGCTAGCGGATTTGGAGGTTTTGGTTGTACTCAATGTTTTCTTGATATAAAAGAGTTTTTCTTGTTGGAAACTTTCCCGATTTAACCGGAACAACCCGTTCAATTTAACCCTCAAGATTTACTGGTTGGGAAACTAGTTTACTTCAATCAGAAAATCTCAAATTTCTCCAATTAGCTGTCAAAATTTAATCACTAAAGATGGCGTCTCGGCCGGTTTGGTTCTCTTTTAAAAATGCTAAAAACAGTTTTAGTTTTGTTGTTGGAGATGATGAGGGCAGAGTTAAAGTTTATTGGACCCGCTTTGCAGCTGTTTTGTCAAAAATATAAAGATGAGTCTGTTAATAATGACTGATTTGTAAGTGTTTAGCTTGCTGTATTTTGGTCTTAAGGAGAAGAAGAGTTTTTGAAAAACAGCCTCTGTGTTACGCACATGATTAACACCTCGGTTTTTTAATCAGATAAGAAAATCATTGTCAAGCGGCTGACAGTTTTATCCACTTGTCATATTTAACTAAATTAACAAGCTAGTTGGAATGCAACACTCATTGTAGATGTGCGCACTGACGCAGGAGCTTTGTGGACCATGCTCCTTATCTCTTTTTTTAAAAGTGGGAACGCCTTAAAAATGGGTGTCTCCTCATTTCCATAGTAAAATCGACATTTATCAATCTGTACGTGGGCGTCGGGTACGCTAAAATCCCATGCCAGGTCTGAGTTCGTGTAGGCAAGTTTCATGTCAGTGGAGAGCAGGGTGCAGCGAGGGAAATCCGTCCATGAAGGAGAGTAATAAGATCATATAAGCGCAAAACATTTTCAGAAATAAAAAAAATCAATGACTCATATTTAGACCCTTGATTTAGGTATGACACCAAGAATGTTTCTAACATTTCACTCTTCTTCCACCAATGTATAAAATATTTTGCTATGAAAGAGCAGCGCCAGCTGTCAGCTGATTTCTTCCGATATAACATGTGTTTCCTTTATCGGTTTACTTTAAAAAATAAGAAAAAAGTTCAGCTACTGTTACCCGTTTTTAATACACTACCATGTTCATGATAAAGTTTGAGCAGAAAACATACAGAGGACGCTGGATCAAACTTTGAGCCTGGATTTTTTTAAGGAAGCTGTATTGATTAAAGGATTCACTGTGAAAATGATTATTCCACTCCTCTCAATATTATAATATAAACGTGAACTGTGTGTGGACAAGTGACTTTTTCATGACAAAAGACGTTCATTTAGCCCTACTTAAGATCACAACCTTTATATTTACCTTTATGCATGGTGTTAAAAAGATGAGGAATGGCTGATTACATGATTACTGATTATTGATAACATGAAACAAAAACTGTCAGAGAACAACACATCTCTTTGTTGAATTTTCCGAGAGCAGTATCTATCACAACTTCGGGCAGAGAAACAAACAATACGGACTTTCGCAGTGGAACCGGTCATCGCGGGTGATGCATTCACTTGACATTGTAATTGTCAAACACAGCACAAGTTGCCGCGCAAATATACGGTGTATTTATGTAAAAAAAAAAAAAAAAAACGCTTGAAAAATGTTGCTTTTATATTTGGCTGTTGCGGAAAATACGCTAAGTATAATATTAGTTATCACTGAAAGAAATACTGTTCTGCAGTGTTTCAGAAAAATGAAAACTCTACATTCCCAGCCGTCCGAAAGTGACGCGAGAGTAATTACGTCACTGTCAGCGCCTAGTGAGTGGGTCGGTAGTGTCCGAAATCTTGTTTTAATTAAGCTGATGTATGGAAAGTCCACAACATCTAATTCACTATACAGTTAGTAGTGAGTAACAAATTAGTGTATTACTTCGGACGCGATTAATTGATTTCACATGTTTTTCTTTTATTACATTCCGAGGTCACGTGTATCTATGGTAACAAAAACGTGACCTTTGAACCCGGTTACTTTAGCGCTCCGAACTTGCATTATTTCACTTTGTAAACAAAATCGACTGCTGTCGGACCTGTTGCAAACTGCTCTGCTAAATAAGTAGAAATTTGTGAAAAATCGCTATCTTCAGCTCAAATCGCACACTTGGATACCTGACAAGAGGAACACCTTCGAGGAACTTTGTATTAAAGGATTTTGACCGCAGAAATGGCTTTTAAGGGACGCCCTGCTGACCACCAGCCTCTGCTAACCTCAGCACCCCACCGACAACAAAGTCCACTAGTGAGACATCCTTAAATTTCCACAATAAAGTGACTTATTACTTGAACTTAACTCATTTGATACTTTTTACCGAAGGTCTGGCTCATTTATGTTTAAGTGTTGAGTTTAAAGACAGTAAATCAGGATTTCAATGTTATGCTAGCGGATTTGGAGGTTTTGGTTGTACTCAATGTTTTCTTGATATAAAAGAGTTTTTCTCGTTGGAAACTTTCCCGATTTTACCGGAACAAACCGTGACATTGAATTCTCAAGATTTACTGGTTGGGAAACTAGTTAACTTCAGTCCAAAAACAACCTATCAAATTTCTTCAATTACCTATCAAAATTAAATAATAAAAGATGGCGCCTCGGCCTGTTTGGTTCTCTTTTAAGTAATGCTAAAAACATTTAGTTTTCACGTTTGAGAGTCAAAGTTTGTTGGACCCGCTTTGCAGCTGTTTTGTCAAACGTGAACTGTGTGTGAAAAAGCGACTATTTCATGACAAAAGGCGTTCATTTTGCCTACTTAAAGTCACAACCTATTTACCATCATGCATGGCGTTTAAAAGAGAAGGAATGGCTGATTACATGATTTGTGAATATTGATAACGTATAGAAAACATTAAATCTTTCAGAGAACAACACATCTCTGTTGAATTTTCGGACGATCAGTCTCCCAACTTTGGGCAGAGAAACAAACAACATGGACGTGTGGGACCGTTCATTCCGGGTGTTACATTCACTTGACATTGTAATTCTCATATACAGCACAAGTTGCCGCGCAAATATACGGTGTATTTATGTAAAAAAGAACGTTTGATAAGTTTTTCTGTTACATTTGGCTGTTACGAAAAGTACGCTAGGTATAACCTTAGTTATCGCTGAAAGAAATACCGTTTTGCAGTGCTTTAGAAAAATGAGAACTCTACATTCCCAGGCGTTCGAAAGTGACGCGAGAGTAATTAGGTGTCAGCGGCTAGTGAGTAAATTGATGGTGCCCGAAATCTTGTTTTAATTTAGCTGATGAGTTTAGGTCTACTACACCTATACAGTATGTAGTGAGTAGGGAAGTGGTGAATAATTTCGGACACAATTGATTTCACGTGTTTTTTTTTCATCACCTTCCGAGGTCTGTATCTATGGTAACAAAAACGTGACCTTTGAACCCGGTTACTTTAGCGCTCCGAACTTGCATTATTTCACTTTGTAAACAAAATCGACTGCTGTCGGACCTGTTGCAAACTGCTCTGCTAAATAAGTAGAAAGTTGTGAAAAATCGCTATCTTCAGCTCAAATTGCACACTCGGATACCTGACAAGAGGAACACCTTCGAAGAACTTTGTATAAAAGGATTTTGACCGCAGAAATGGCTTTTAACGGACGCCCTGCTGACCACCAGCCTCTGCTAACCTCAGCACCCCACCGACAACAAAGTCCACTAGTGAGACATCCTTAAATTTCCACAATAAAGTGACTTATTACTTGAACTTAACTCATTTGATACTTTTTACCGAAGGTTTGGCTCATTTATGTTTAAGTGTTGAGTTTAAAGACAGTAAATCAGGATTTCAATGTTATGCTAGCGGATTTGGAGGTTTTGGTTGTACTCAATGTTTTCTTGATATAAAAGAGTTTTTCTCGTTGGAAACTTTCCCGATTTTACCGGAACAAACCGTGACATTGAATTCTCAAGATTTTCTGGTTGGGAAACTTCAACACCTCAGTCCGAAAATATCAACTTTCTTCAATTAGCCTCAAAATTCAATTATTGAAGTTGGCGTCACGGCTTGTTTGGTTCTCTTTCAAAAAATGATAAAAATATGTTTATTTTTTCTTCCTATGGGAGATGATGAGGGCAGAGTTAAAGTTTATTGGACCCGCTTTGCAGCTGTTTTGTCATAAATATAAAGATGAGTCTGTTAAAAACGATTGATTTTTATGTGTTTAGCCTGTTGTATTTTGATCTTTAAGAGGAGAAGAGTTTTTGAAAAACAGCCGCTATGCTACGCACATGATTTACCCCTTATATCCATGTTATAAAATCAGATAAGAAAATAATTTGGTGTCAAAAGGCAGACAGTTTTCTCCACTTGTCATATTTAACTAAACTTAAACTATAATCAACACGCTGGTTTGAATGAAACACTCATTGTAGATGTGCGTACTGACGCAGGATCTTTGTCCCACATCTGTGGACCATATGAGCACAGCCCAGTGTTTCATACAGATAATTGCAGACCACAGTGATTAATACCTGCTTCTAAAATACAGTTTCACAATTAAACACAGTTTCGTTGTACTTGTTGCAATGACAAAGAAAGATCTATTCTAGTTTGCACCCAGTCGTGAAAAACCTCTCTTCTTTAAATATTATCTGATACCATCATGTCTTCTCTCTGTTTTTGATGTGGTTTGAAGGCTCAATTCAAATTTGATGCAGCGTGACTAAAGTTTGCTCTGTTGTTAACTTTATATTCTGTCATTATAAAGAAGTATGGAGATGTTTTGAAAATAAAGAAAAAGATCAGGAACATGGTCATGGAGAGAAAGTGTTGACACAGGACTCCTTATTGACAGACTGATGTTTTATGAGTTTTGATACAACATCAGCAACAAAATCCAGAAATCTCTTAAAAAACTTCAAACTTTACCTTTTTTAAATGTTCTACCCAAAAGAGGCATAACCTTTTCATTTTAAAAAGCTATTTTAATTTGAAAGCTTTCTGTTAATATATCAAATGATATTCATTCATCTTTGCCTTATGGAGTAAAAAAAAATAAACCCTGTGTTTCTGTTCTGATCTTTATTAATGGATCAGAACATCTTTCCTGGTTGAAGATGTTTATGTGAGTTACACTCATTCTGCCCAATGATTCATTTCTCATTGAATCTTCTCTCTGAGGCTCTGATCTACAGTTGGTACTTGGTGGTTTTCATGGCTCACAGTCAGAGCTGCTGATCTTCAGTCTGAGTCTAAAGTAGACTTGTGTTTTAAAAGCAGTGAGGCTGTTTCAGAGCCCCTGTTCTCTGCAGCTGTTTGCTGTTCTTTAGATGCTCTAACACACAGGTCTGCAGCAGTGACTGTGAATATGTGATTATTGAAGGAACAAACAAAGATCAGCTCTGTCTGCCAGCTTTGTGTCTCACTCTGTTTGATGGACGCTCACATCTGAACTTTGTGCTGTTTTCTTTGTTTTTCAGACTTTCAACATCCGTCATCTGATGCTGCTGCTCCTCTTTCTGACCCCACTTTTTCTGCCACCACTGTTCCTTCGGCTTCTGCTCCTCTTTCTGCTCCTCTCTTTCTCCATGCTCCTTCTACTGCCTCTCTTTTTGCTTCTGCTCCCCCTGCAGCTTCCTCCTCCTGCTCTTTCTGTTGCTCCTTCTACTTTTCTCTCTGCTGCTGCTCTTTCTGCTGCTGTTCTCTCTGCTGCTCCCCCTCCGTCAGTGGTCCAGGGGCATGACTCCGAGGACGAGGAAATGGAGGTTGAGTACTATCAACCTGATGACTCCGACGTGGAGGACATGGAGGTTGAGTACTATCAACCTGATGACTCCGACGTGGAGGACATGGATGTTGAGTACTATCAACCAGATCACTCCAACTCCGACGCTGAGGACATGGAGGTTGACTACTATCAACACGATCCCTCCATCTCCGACGCTGAGGACAAGGAGGTTGACTACTATCAACACGATCCCTCCATCTCCGACGCTGAGGACATGGAGGTTGACTACTATCAACACGATCCCTCCATCTCCGACGCTGAGGACAAGGAGGTTGACTACTGTCAACCAGATCACTCCAGTTCCGACGTTGAGGACATGGAAGTGGAGTACAGTGGACAGGATTAGTCGGTGCAGGAGGGTCAGGACTCAAAGTCATTGGACAAGGAGGAAGACTCTGAGTCCACAGACTTGGGCCTGGACTCTGGGGACAAGGAGGATGACTCTGAATCCACAGACTTGGGCCTGGACTCTGGGGACAAGGAGAAAGACTCTGAGTCCACAGACTTGGGCTTCAACTCTGGGGACAAGGAGGAAGACTCTGAGTCCACAGACTTGGGCCTGGACTCTGGGGACAAGGAGGAAGACTCTGAGTCCACAGACTCTGGCTCTGACTCTGGGGACAAGGAGGAAGACTCTGAGTCCACAGACTCTGGCTCTGACTCTGGGGACAAGGAGGAAGACTCTAAGTCCACAGACTCTGGCTCTTACTCTGGGGACAAGGAGGAAGACTCTGAATCCACAGACTCGGGCTCTGACTCTGGGGACAAGGAGGATGACTCTGAGTCCACAGACTTGAGCTTCGATTCTGGGGACAAGGAGGAAGACTCTGAGTCCACAGACTCTGGCTCTGACTCTGGGGGTAGAGAGGGACCAGGATGAGGAGGAGGATGAGGAGGAGGAGGAGCGTCCTGTGAAGAGGAGTTGGGCTAAGGAGAGGTTTGCAGATTGATTCTGTGGACCTCCAGGAACCATCAGTCCACTCTGGTAGGACTGGTGTAGCCTCAGCTGTCCTCCACATCTGCAGGACAAAAATCCAGGAGAAGTCCTGTCAGCTGACAGAGACTTCTGGACCCCGGGTAGCGTCTGGCACCGGGACCTTTGGTTTCCAGGGCAGGGATAATGGACCCTTTTTGACCCTGAGGATAAGCCTCTGCGTCTGGCAGGGCTTAGGACAACCTGAGTAGCGTCTGGCACCAGGACCTTTCTTTATTTCTTTGTTGAAGGGAGATAGACCCTTTTAAAGTCTCGCCTTTGCGTCTGGCTGGGTGAGCTCACCTGGAGCAGTCTTTGCGTCTTGCAGGGCTGTTTCAGTCCCAGGTACTTATATGACTGTCTATATGAATGTCTTTTTTTCTTCCAGAACACGGTGGATGCTTGACTTTTCTTGGATCCTGAGAGCCGGTCTTTGCGTCTGGCTGGACTGGCCATGCCTCAGGTAGCTCTTGCGTCTGGCAGAGCTGTCAAACTCCTCGTGTTTAAAACAGGAACCTTCAGCATGACCGTGGGGATGGACCAAATGCAGCGAGGAGGACCTGGAGGAGAACCAGCCAAGCAGGATCTACGGAGGACGTCTCAGGAAGGCTCCTCCCATTCATGAAACATGGACGAAAAAAAGTAAGTAGGAGCTTCTGGTTCTGATCAAACATCACTTCTTTCATTAAAGCAAAGACTTTCTGACTAACCACTCTCTGTCTCTCCTCGTCTCCTGTGGACGAAGAAGGTAAGGAGCAACTTTTCACCTGAAATATAAATGTGATCATTTCAAGAGTTTCTGTCTGTCTTACTAACCCTTGGATATCTCTCTGTCTCTTCCTCCCGAGCGGCGGGGATTCACCGCAGATGAAGAAGGTAAGTACCAGCTTCTGACGTGTGAACCAAGTGATGTTGGAGAGATTAGACTGTTTTTATTCTCGACATCAGAATGTGTATCTGAGAGATTTTCTTCCCTGTATTACTGCTCTTATGTAAACCTTCTCACTCATTGAAGTCAGCTCCCTCAGATGCTGGACCTGCAATAGAGAGCTTTGAACAACATGACAATGAGCCACTCTTTCTGTAAGCCAGGATATTTCTTAATTGTTTTCTTTATTTGTCTCTTTCAGTCCGCTGAGCTTGGTGATGAAGACTGTAAACAAAGTGTTAAAAATGTTACAAATGTTCATGTTCTACTCTAAATTTTTGTAATTTAAAAAAAAAGAAAGAAAAAACAAACAGAAAAAAAATAAGTGATAGAAATTGAAGATAAAAAATTAAAAAAAATGAAAAAAAAAAAAAAAAAAAAAACAGTAACTCCGCCATGGTGTCTCTTCTGGGTCACTTTTGCCGGTCCCAAGCCCGGGTAAAGGAGGAGGGCTGTTACTTTCAACTTTCATCACTGAACAAATAAATGTACATAACTTAATCACAAGAAATTCATTGTTAATCCATTCAGCATGTTATATCTCTCCTACACCGCACAGCAGTGGTGTGGAGAAGGCTGAAAGAGCTGCCATTCTGTCTTTAAAAGGACTCCTTCAGTGCAAAAAAAAAAAAAGACATACTTAAAAACATCAACATAACTGTTAAAATAAACCACACAGCAACAACCAAAATGCACCGTTTTGGATGATTTGACAGCAAACATTCAGCTGTGACTGAAAATCCCCTGCAACAACAAACAGGTCAACAGATGTGCATCACTTTTAGGTGCCCCCTGGAAACGTTTCCGTTGTGTTGTGATTTGAAGTGTGTTTTTCTAATATGCTGTGTTGTGGTTTTTGCAGCATGCAGTACAACAGAGGGCTAGAGAATAGACTGGTCCTGAATCCAGGTGCATTACCAACCATCCATCAACAAACCTCAGACCCTGGAAATGTGAGTATTTTAAATGCTGTGTGCTGTGGAGCAGATGTAAGAGCTTTTCCTCAGTGCCCCCCCCTGTCTCTGTGTTAGCTTCAGGATGCTAACTGTAGCTGCGGTTGGCCTGTTGTTTTAGCCTGTAATGTTACGGTAAACGAGCTTCGCTGTTTTCTAAACATTGTGCTCTCGGAGCTCGTGGCGCCACTCTCAGTGGTTCTGAAGAACGAGGCGGTATCAACGGTGGCTCATTTACATATGAAGGCCACGCCCACTAAATCAGAGCGTTCTGAACAGAGGGGCTATGAGAGCCTGGAAACAATGCTGCTGTGCTTGATATATTGGCTTTTTGGACCAAAACATGTTACTGCCATTTCATGAAGACATCAATGATCCATATTAAACTGCAGAAAAGGAGCAGAATATGGGACCTTTAAATTCTCTTCATAAAGAAAAATAATTAACAGGGAAATGAATGAGAGAAAGAACTGATCATGAATATTTCCATTCTATCTGTTACTGAACTACATGAGGTATTTCATTGGGTGATGAATCTGGCCTGTACAATAAAAAACTGGGTATTAATATCTATTATATTGATGTTACGGCAGTTGTGTTCAGTATTTTTATTTAGTCTGTCTTTTCTCTATCAATAAACTCAAGTATAGATAAGTCAGCTGCTGTATCCAATCAGAAAGTGATATTTCATACTGAGGTGTATCTGTCAGTGAAGGCTACTCTGTTCGGTCTGTTCTCCAATCTCTGTCCTTTGTCTTTGGATCAGTCTCTTTTCTCCTCTGTCCTCTTTCCCCCGAGCACAATTAGAGCTTTGGGATGCCACTTTATATGGTGGCTGATTAAGTATTTCCGGAGAGGAGTCTGCAGTTTGGAGCTTTGGGATTCACCCACGGTTTTGAAAACAGATGAGATGAGGAAAAAGACGTCACATGTTCAGTATTACATCAGAGACTCCACTGGTGGAGACAGTGCGTCGGCACAGACTGGCACAGACCTAGAGACACCAAGCGCCCCTCTCAACCCCCCTGTGGAAAAAAAAACCCTGATACTGCCTAAGTGACAGGAAGTCAATGTGGTTTTTTTGTAAGATAAAGTTGAAAGTTTTCATGCTGTTAAATGCTTTCAATGAGAGTTTAATTAATGCTTTGGATTTCATCAGGTGAACTTTCTTTCTGACCTAAAAATTCTAGTCCAGCAAATTGTGCTGCTTCCATTCGCTATAGATTTAACAACCCAGACAGGCATGTGAAATGAGAGCTTAAAATGGCCATGGTCTAAATTTATATCCAAATATCAAATTCATATTTAAGACTTAAGATCACCATGGCAACAAGGGAGTATTGCATGCAGTATATGGGAAAGAAGTGGGCCAGCAACACATTTTTCATTTGTTATCAGTATGTTGTGTATGGAAGGGCCAGAGAAAGGCCAGATTTATATGATAAAGTGAGACTTTATGTGGGCCAGAGGTGGACCACAGCCTTTTTCAGGTGAAACAGAACTACTGGACCATGCCAGGCGCAGTGCTGTTTGACCCAGTGGTCATATAGAGTATGGGACAGACTGAGCCTGTGGAACCAGACCTATACTGACCCAGAGGAAACCCAAGCATGTGACCCATGTGTGGGCTGTGTCAGGCATCCGACACCCTGAAGACACCTGTGATTTTAATTACAGGACACATCTGAGATAAATATGACCCTATGGTCAAATTATTTTGAAATCATTTTTGTCAAGGTCAGTTGCATCTGTTAAACCAAAATTCAAAAGTAGTTCCTGATTTTTATTGGTTGGATTTTATCTTGTATCTTGCGTGGTGTGCTCAGTGAACATGGAGTCGACAGCCTGTTGTTACAGGCTGTTCAGTCTCTGTATTTCCGGAGTGAGAGCTTGGTCCGTATTGCCAACAGTAAGTCAAACTCGTTCCCAGTCAGGGTTGGACTCCACCGGGCTGCCCTTTGTTACCAAATCTGTTCATTACTTTTATGGACAGGATTTCTAAGCACAGTCAAGTGGTGGAGGGAGTCAGGTTCAAGGGTCTTGGGATCCCATTTCTGCTTTTTGCGGATGATGTGGTCCTGTTGACCTCATCGAACACTGACCTCCAGCTCACACTGGGGCGGTTTGCAGCCGGGTGTGAAGCAGCCAGGATGAAGATCAGCACCTCTAAGTCTGAGGCCATGGTTCTCAGTTGGAAAAGAGTGGACTGCCCACTCCAGGTCGGGAGAGAGTCTTTGTCCTAAGTGGAGGAGTTCAAGTATCTCGGTGTCTTGTTCACCAGTGAAGGGAAAATGGAGCGAGAGATTGACAGACGGATCGGGGCGGTTTTGGCAGTGATGCGGACGCTATACCGGTCTGTCTTGGTGGAGAGAGAGCTGAGCCAGAAGGAAAGGCTCTCAATTTACCCGTCAATCTACATCCCAACCCTCACCTATGTGGTTAGTGACCAAAAGAACAAGATCGCAGATACAAGCGGCTGTAATGAGTTTTCTCGGCAGGGTGTCTGGGCTCAGCCTTAGATAGAGATAGGGTTTGGAGCTCGGACATCCGGGAGAGGCTCAGAGTAGAGCCGCTGCTCCTCCACATCGAGAGGAGGACGCCTTCTGAACGCCTCCCTCGGGAGGTGTTTCGGGCATGTCCAACTGGGAGGTTACCCTGGGGTAGACCCAGGACACAGTGGAGAGATCATATCTCTTGACTGGCCTGGGAACGCCTTGGTATCCCCTCAGAGGAGCTGGTGAAAGTGGCCAGAGACAGGGGTCGTTGGTCTTCACTGATGGCACTACTGCCCCCGCAACCCGGACCGTGATACGCGGAGGAAAATGAGATGAGATGAGATGAATTTGAAGCACACTTTCATTTATTATTTCTTTTGTCGATTTCAAGTTCTTTCAGTGACCACAGGGGGTTTTTCACTCTTACACTGAAAAGTACGGTGGCCGTAGGTGTCAGCCAGTTTGCAAAAGCAAGAACACAAATGCTAGAGCAAAAACTCAAACGCAAAAGCCACAACACAACAAAACTACAGCCACAACAAAGGTTAAGAGGACAGTTATCTTAACAGACAAAGAAAAGTTAGAAAGGAAGCAAAGAATTGTTTTGTTTTTTTACCTTTAGCAATGATGAATATAGCTTTAATGCTAACGTTAATGATACATAAAGACAACATATTTTTCCCGTAACTAAAACAAAACACGTACTGTGAAGGATAAAAGGTGAGACCCCTACAAGGCTCTATTTATCATAGATGAAGTTAAAAAAGATAATCATTCACTTACTATCACAACAATTCACCATCAATTGGGATAACTGACCTTTTTAACTCACATTGTGGCTGTACTTCAGTTTTGTTGTGGCATTTGTGTTCCTGTTTTTGCTTTTGCATTTGTGTTGTAGCTTTTGCAATTCATCTGACACCCACCAGCCACCATAAAAGAGTACTTAAAATGTTGTCCACGTGTTTAAAAACACTGATGAAAACATTAGCAACTAGATGTGAAAAAAGGTTTGTGAACAGGCGTTCTTGTCTCGGGGTATTTTTGCCCAATCATGCAAAAAAGGGAAATTGAAAATATGAAAAGCTTTCTCCACAAATCTGCTCTAAAATCGAAGGGCTTATTCTTTGGCTCAGTCTTATTTAGTTAAGACGGCAAAAATGCATCCTCTGGAAGCAGATATTACCATGTTCAGCTCAAATGTGCTCCTTAAATAGCTCAGGAGAACATGTGTGTGTTTGAGGATGTATGCTAGACTGATGAACACACACCACATTTTTCAGCGTGAGCATCTCTGTGGACGTATAACCCCAGGGAGAAGGTTTAAATAGAAACCAAGAGAGCAGATTCTATCCGAATGTTTGTCGTCTAAAATCCAACCAACCTCGGTGCTGTGTCACCCGGCTCTGTGCTATATTTAACAATACCATCATGACTATTTCTGGTGTTTCCTTATCTCCTCTGTGGAAAAGCTTAGAGTGACTGTTCACTGACAAACACATGGCTGCATGAAGCACAGAGCTTTAAAGGAGCAGTGAAGTCCCACAGCTTGACACTTAGTTTATTTATAAAATCAAATGATGTCGACCTGGCTCAGTGGATTTCAAAATGCAGTGTGTAGGAATAGATACAAAATAGTACAATAGTCAACCATCACTGACGTTTCTATACATGAAGGTCAAGATAACAACATTCTCTACAATTGAGCGAGTATCTCTGAGGAAAAAATCACAAAAAAAGAAACCTCCTTTCGACAACACTACCTGATAAAGGGATCTGGAGCATCATAGCTCCCAAAGGACTGTGCCCAAAGAAGAGTGGAGCGACCCAATGAGACAGCAGAGTACAGTACAGCAGACGACACCATATCCCAGTCTCTCAGGACATCTTTACACCGCGACAACTTGAAAGTTAAAAGGCACCACACAATACAAGTCACAAGGAGATTCTGCCACACATTTGTAATGCTGTTACCGACAAACTTTAAGGCGGATGTCATGTGCAAAAAACATCTTGAATATGTGCCACACATACTGCCCAGTGTCCACTCCAGTGACGTGTGCTTTGATTCTTTCCTGTACCACTGACGTCTTTAAAAAATATCTGAAATGTGAAAGGTTTAAAGAATGATTGCATTATCACTATGTTGCTTGGTATCACAGGCATATTCCAGGCTTCCAGGTGTGGCAAGTGTGAGGGGAGACGGGGGGAGGGGCAGGGGGAGGCCTCTCCGTGGATTTAGTTCCTGTAGCTTTTGCGTCCCTCCCCCTCCTTGAGGAAGGTCCATATGAGGGTGTTGACGATGTCAGGCTGGTCTTGCTGCAGCCAGTGGCTGGCTCCAGAGATGATGTTGAGACGGAAATGATTCCGGATGTAGAGGCGGCATGCCTCCGCCATTTCCTGCTCTAAGAAGGCGTCCCGCTCCCCCCACAGCAGCAGCACCGGAGACCTGACGTGGTTCTGGCTCAGGGGGAGGGAGCTGGAGGGAGTGTGGGGAAGAATGCCAGTCAGTCAGGAAATATCAATCAACAGGAAGTTTAATATGCACTCCATGAAAGAAGCACTACATGCTACAGTTTAGTTTAATTATGCTCCTCTGATTCAGGCTGCAGGCTTACATACAAAATAATTTACTGTTGATTTCCCCGCGACAAACAGTCACAAGATAAAGTATGTGAAGCCTTTAGAGTGACCTTTCTGCATTAATCAGTCATAAAATGTGTAAATGTGTTATGCTCTTCAGCTTAGTCACGACATTTGACAAACACAGTCTGCTTAAAGCAGGGGTAGACAACCTTTTCCATGACTCGTGCCACTTTTAAAAACACTCATGCCCAAAGTGCCGAGACTTAGTTCTTTCATAAAATCATCGACAGTTGAAAGGAAAGTCTCTTTAAATGGTTTTCCATGCTTAGCTACACGATGAGAAATGCTATAATCTCCTCCCGTTGCCTAGTTTTTAACAGTACAGAAAGTTTTAAATGTTTTACTTTGTTTCTCCTTCTTTGCTAACACTGTTTTCATGTTTGGTCTCAAAGAGAATCTGCCTATTTGATGTCCCACATACCATACTTTCACAGCAAAGGGTACGTATCGCTCAATCTTCGGCCATCTCTGGCAATTAGGAGTGGTTACCGATTGAGGTACTTTTATGGGTACCGACCGAATTCTGTCAAAGTACCCGGTACTGATTTAGGTAAAATCAAAAGGTACCATGTTTAAGTACCTAAATGCATCCTTGTGACCGTGAGGGAGTGGAAGAGTGGACGATTTTCCATGATGGATATGAACACAGCATTGCAAGGTTATATATTGAAGAATAAATATGTTAAATTGAAAAAATACATATTTTATTATTACACAAATTGATATTTTTCACCACATAAACACAAAAAGTACCGAAAATTGGTAACGTTAAGTACCGGTACCGATTGGCAGGTACCGGGCATGGGTTCCGTATCGTTTCAAATGTGAAAGGTACCCATCCCTACTGGCAGTAAATCCATACTACCTTGTCCAGGTGTGATGTAAAGAATAACTGGAACATGGTTTGTTTGCCTTGATAATGCCGCTAAATGGAGGCGATTGCGACCTAGTCATGATTTAGATTTATTCTTTAACGTTGTTTGTTAAATTGCTACGTAAGAACATTTATAATGTCCTCAATTTCTCGTTAAGTGTTAAATAGAATTCAACACAATATTTATTATCATTTATTTATTTATCTATTTAGTCCCTTGCCTCGTTGTAATGACTCTTTGTGTGCCAACATAAATAGCCTTGCGTGCCAGCTATGGCACCCGTGCCCTGGGTTGCCCACCCCTGGCTTAAAGGAATACCACAGAAATAATATGTTTTCATGTTTTTACTGAACACATGTAAATGTTCCCAGTGCAGGGTGGAAAACGTGAACTTTTGGATTTAATAATTACATGAACAAATCTACAGGTGCAAATAAAGTCACCTGAGCCCGATGACCCTCCTTTGGCAGAAATAACCTTGAGGAGGAATTTTCCACCATTCCTCTAAACAAAACTGTTTCAGTGCAGCATTATTTTTGGGATGTCTGGTGTGAATCGCTCTTTTGAGGTCAGGACTCAGACTGGGCCACTCCAGGAGGCGTATTTTCTCCTGTTGAAGCCATTCTGTTGATTTACTCTGTCCCGTTGCATCACTCGTCTTCTAGTGAGCTCAATGTGGAGAACAGATTACCTTAAGTTCTCTTGAAAAATGTCTTGATAAACTTATGACTTCATTTTTCCATTATTGATAGTGATTTATCCAGGCCCTGAGGCAGGGATGCAGCCCCAAACCACTGTACTTCACAGTTGGGATGAACTGTTCAGGTCAACTTTAGTTTAATCAGTCCACTGAATGTTTTGTCTCTAGTGCTGTGGAACATCCAAGTGCTCTACCGTTAACTTCAAACATAGCATTTTTGTTTGTTTTGTGTTTTATGTATTGTAGATTCATCAGCCTACGAACAGGCTCAAGACCCACCTTTTTAGCTTAGCCTTTGGTTAAAATTCATTTTTCTTATCTCCATTAATTTTAGGAGCGTAGGTAATTTATTCTATGTTTATCTATATCTACCTTCATTGTTTTATGGTCTTTGTCTTTTTCATATAGTTTTTACTTGTCTTTATCCTTTCATTATCTTAAGCTACCCCCAGTGTTTCCTCTGTTGAGCCCTCTGCACTGGGAGTGGTGGTCGGCTATGGTTGCAGGGGCCTGTCATATTGGTCCCTGGTTCCTGGTGGAGGTTGGTGTCTACCACACCCCTCCTCTGGGCCCTATGTCAGGCTCCAGTGGCAGTAGCCGGCTCTCTATTACTGGTGGTTACATCTTTTAATATGAAAAGCGCTTTATAAATAAAATTTGATCTGATTTGATTTGATAAATAGATATGTTAGCATGTACTAGAGTTTTGTAAAAGTCTTAAGCTGACACTCCAGGATTTTTCTTCACCTTATTCATCAATCTTTGTCCTTTTTATAGACTGTTTGTCTTGCTAAAGACCAATGAACATTAGAACTTTAGAAATATTTTTTAGCCCTTTCAGTTTTATGCAAGACAACAATTCTTAATCCGAAGTTTATTTGTGCAAGACATGTTCCACTTCAAGCAATGTTTTTTTGTTTGTTTTTTTTTTAATGAGAATGACGAACTTAAAACTGGTGTGGGTTTTTTTAAGGACAGGGCAGCTTTAACTTTAATTTTCAGTCTTATCTCACTGATCACACTCCAAATTGGATAAGTCCTGACTCCAACCAACTCCAATCACGTCTTTTTCTCACCCTGCACTGTGAAGTGAACATGGTGTGTTCAATAAAAGCATGAAAACATATTGTTGTTTGTGTGGTATTAGTTAAATAAGACTGTGTCTCTCTGTTGTTGCGACTTAGACAAAGATCAGAAAACATTTTATGACCAATCTATGCAAAAATCCAGGTCATTCCAGAGGGCTCACATACATTTTTTGCAACTTTATCCGGTTCTATTTTTGTAACTTCCACATTATGTTACATCCTTTTTGTGCTCTTAGAGTTAAAATGAAAACAAATATTATCTGACCATGATGGATTTTAACCATCAGACCCCGTTTCTTTTTTCATATTTCCAAATAAATTTGAAACGTTTTAAACAAGGAGAATTTGAACATTTCACTTCAACATCTTAATTCTCTAAACTCTTCATTTTTTAGCTTTTTGGACCCTTAGCATGTGACACTGTTGGATGTAATCACATGGTGATAAAAAAAGACTGACACACTGAGCACATGGATTTCATGATGTAGCTTTGTATCACAAAAAAACCTCTCTGTAAAGCTTCAGCTCCCTCTGACTCTGTCCAGGATGAGTAAAACAGTTGGATGTTTCTGCGTACTTATGAATTTGTCTCCCTGGGGCTTAGCTCCAGTATGCGCTTGTGGAGAGGCTAATTGAGCATGGGTCAGTGGTATTTGTTTTACGTAAGCATATAAAAGCTATTCTGAGTTAACTGGGTGCTTGAGAATGGAGCAGATGGCATGTCCAGCCATGCATGTACAGTTCACATGTTTAAAAAAGCATGCACTGATACTTTCTTTGATCTGATCTGTGACGATCACCCTCAGCCGGCCCGTCACGTATTACATGGGAAAATAACGGTGAGCACGACTATAAATATTTCACCTCACTTTGGCCTGAGGACAGGGTCAGGTTTGCTGTCTATTTCAGAGCTCTGGCACCAGATGGCGCTACTAAATTCCCTTTGGCAACACTATGTTTGGTCTGTATATGCACTGAAAATGAAGTTTTTGAAAAGTACAAAGAATCGTTCACACAGCAACTACTTCACTGCTGTTTTTACTATCAGTAAAAACACAGATAAGACTGACTAACCAGCATCTCAGAGTCTGATATCACAAAGTAAGCTTTAACTTTTGATAGTAAAGACAGTGATAACAGATACTTTGACCTCAGGGACAGATGTAAACTGTCACGCAATGCTTTTTGTGTGAGTGTGTTCGACCTCACCTGAAGACATTCCTGTAATAGTTGAGGGCTCCAGTCAGAGCCCCCGGCTGTGAGAGTGCATACAGATAGGCCTCTAAGTCCTCTGCAGTGAGCCATCGTCCTTTCCTCCCGATCCCTGTGTTTCGGCTGGTGAACAAGGCCTTCAGAGCCTGCAGCAGACACAGCAGACACAGCAAACAGCAGACACAGGGTGAGTTAATGTTACCGCTGGAATATGATCTGCAGCAGGACACATCTACAAAAGGACGGCAGTGTCGATGAAATATGAGTCTGAAAATGTTCCTCTGTGATGAAAACAGCTCTGACGACCTTGGGTCACAGCTCTGGCACCCTGGCTTAAAACGCCAACACAGGAACGGTTGAATATTTTCAGTCTTAATCAGTAGAGAGTGAGAACATTGTTGAAAAACACACACTAAAGTGCCCGCTCGGGAGCTAAAACATGCGCTAAAGTGAGAAAAACACACTTAACTGTCTTGTTGGCTAGTTATAACATTATTTACTGCCCTATTGGGAGCCAAAATGTACGCTTCAGGGCTCTCTTGATTAGCAAAACACACTAAACTGCCCTCTTGACTGGTTGACTGGTGAAACACTATAAACAGCCAACTCAGGAGCTAAAATATGTGCTCAGGTGCTGTCTTGAGTTGCGAGAACACACCAAACTACCCCATTTGGTGGCAGAAACACACACCAAAGTTCTCTCTTGAGAGATACAAACGTGCAAATCACAGTTGTAAAAATCTTTCCATATTACTATTTGTAAGCTACCTTTACATGCTGAGTTGTGAGACACTTTTACTTCATTGAAGCCTAAAACGAGAAAAAATTTAGAATAATCATGAGAATGGAAGCTATTGTGAATCTCTGGAGTGTTGTTCAGGTGTTCTTTGGACACCGTGTGTGTGTGGACTTTAGGGCTCATTACATCTGTAGATTAACACAACAGAACATGTGGAAATGTGGCCTCATTAAATACGTCCAAGGCACACGGTGAGGTCAGCTTGAATTGGGGTTGCAAAATTCAAAGAATTTTCAAAGTTGGAGACTTTCCATGGGAACTTATGTAAACTGCATTTCCCTGTCATACACATGCATAAATATTATACATACTGGTTCGTTACAAGTAGACATGCATGCAAACATGTCTAATACAATATTTTTAAATGACATTATTAGTGAATTTTCAGGGAACTTTCAGTTTTTTTCCCTAATTGTGTCTTACTGTTATGAACACAGGTATAAATATTTGTCATGAGCAAACATACATCCAAACTAGCCTGACACAAAATGTTTAAGTTCAATAATCATTTTATAGAACTGTAGAACTTTAATGGTTTCTTTTCAGTACAAAAAAACTATGAATGGTGAAAAAATTAAAGGAAGATTCAGGTATTTACAGTGACCAAGAAATATTCCTTACTTCCCCCTCATCACTCCCCTCAAAAAATATTTAGTTTAGCTTTTCTTCAGGCCGTTCTTTCAACTCATCAAGGACCTGGACCTCATCGTCTTCAATAGCTGCTGTCTCGTTATGACTGGTTTCAAAAAATCTTTTGGGTAACACTTTATTTTGATAGTCCGTCTACTGACACTCAACAAGCTATCAGTAGATATTCAACGTAAATTTTTCAACAGACAAGTAACATACATCCAACCAACTATTGGCAGACTATAAAGTGCATTTCAAGGTTTTGCAACATTTTACAAAAATTGTCCCCCAAGTCTAATTTTTTAAACAGACTGTTTATTGACATTCAAATATCTGTAGATTGTCGACATCTTCATGTAAGTTTATTAGTCTGAAGTGATCTGTTAGTTGAAAGTCAACAGTAAAATGTCAACATGTCTCCAACGTTTCTCACCCATCAAATGACTCTGTTGTTACACACACGGTTGTCAACTACTGATTAGATTAATTGACTATCAGTAGATAATTTATTAATTAAATTGCAGCTGACTATCTGTTGATTGTCAACATGTAAACAACAATGAGGAGACTATCACTTGGCATTCTCAACTAAGCGTTTGTAGACCTGGGTTAAGACTATCCAATTTAAGTGAAAAAAGTCACAAAATTATGGGAACATTTCTTTAGACTTACACTTATTTTATCTCCAAAACAACTTAAAGGTTGTTTTCTGAAAAAGATCCCATGAGGGAAACCAGAGGCAGCTTGACTTAGTCTTATCTGTGGTAAGCACTTCAGCTGACAGGTTGATGAGTCTTGTTAAATACAGACTGATAATCTGTTGACAAGAAACTACATATCAACTGATAAAGCACCCTATAGTCTACTAATAGTTAGTTGAATGTCTTTTACCTGTCTTTTGCCCAGTCTTGTATTATATCAACTGATACACAGTTGAAATGCAACTACTTACCTGCTGATAGCTTGTGGAGTGCCAACCGATGGACTATCAAAACAAAGTGTTACCATAATTTCTTTCACGAAAAAACAAACAAAAAAAAAAAAAAACTAACATGAATGGTGAAAAATAAAGGATTTTTTTTAGCAATTGAATTTAAAAAAAATTCATTTAAGTTGACAGCAACAAAAGCCTGAAAATTTTCAATATTATCGAACTTAAAGTCCCATACATTTTCTGGTAACTTTCCTGAAATTTGCTGAAAATTTTCCACCCTTTTGCATCTCTGCCTAAGACTGAATCCACCTTAATGACATAATGATGTGTGTGTTTAACATGGAAGAGATTTTCATTGTTTGCAGTTTGATAGATTGAGTCTGGTCAGTCTTGGTTTGATCCCTAATTTTTACACCAAATGCATTTTTTCCTCTACTCACTTACATCCTTCCTTTCTACTCTCTTCCTTCAATGAGATCTCACTTCCTAAAATTGAGCTTTTAATTCCCTCATTCCATAAGCCCATTGACGAAATCTAGTTCCTTATTTATGTTTGCGAATATTATTGGGTTTTTTTTGTCTGGAGAGATAAAACTTAACCAGTTTCACATTTTTTTAATCAAAGCAGTTCATTTGAAAACCTATTCCTCTGGTTATTCTAGTATATGATAAACTTATATAAAAAATAAGAAAATTATACATCAGTGTTGATCTGGGAAAAGTGTTCAATTTGATCTTTAGTAAACATTGATTTAATTTCTCAATCTAACCTCTATAACAGCTGGTTATTTTCAGAGGAACTGATACAAACACTAAAAATAGCCTGACACTGTAACAACATGCAACATTCACCATTGCACGTGCATACAAACACACATGCTAAACACACAACACACACACAAAGACGCAAACACACACAACCTTGACCTTGAAACCGCTTAAGCCCACACACAACAGACCACCTTGAAATCATTGATGGAGAGCATGAGCTCTGGGAAGCGGGGCAGCTGGAAGAAAAAGAAATGACTGGATTTCAGCAGCTGGCTCGGGTGACGCAGAGCGTAATCTGGAGGAGAGGAGAGGAGAGGAGAGGAGAAGAGAGGAGAAGAGAGGAGAGGGAGAAAGAAGTTCAATATTAATTCTAACGCCAACTCTGCACACGCTGTGAGGTCGTGTACGTGATAACTCTCAATGACTTTGCTTCTCTGTTTGCAGCAGCTAAACCAGCTGTTCCAGCTCCACATTAGCCTCCTGTAATTAGCTTCTTATCTTCTTTCCCTCCAGGCAGAGGAGGAAGTGCCAGATGGATGCATACATTGAACTGAAGCAATAATACTTCCTAATTAATGATAATAATTATGGTAATAATCCAAGAGCAAAACCAGAGACTCTTTAATAAGCATGAACAAAGACGCTTTCCTTTCACAGTGACGGAGTATTATCAGAGCATACCTTTGTTTTCATGAGGAGAAAACCTACCTGAGAAAACAGATGGATGGGCACAGTTGAGAACAATGAGTTTTGTCACCATCTCTGGGTAATGAATGGCAAACAACCACGCGATGGTTCCTCCCCAGTCATGGCCAACAAGGCAGCATCTGTTGTATCCTTTGGACAAAAGCAAATACACATGAGACCGCTTGTTGTTGTAACAGAAATCTGTTAATGAGCAGAGCACAGCGTGTCCCGCTGATGTTGTTTATAAAAGCATGTCAGCGGCCTGCAGAAATCAATACCATTCTCACATTTTCATCACTGGATTCCTCCTCAGAGGACATTTACACCCATCAAATGGATGTATTTCATGACATACAGCCAAGTGCAGACCAAGGTCAAGGCGTACGCCTTCAGAATTCTGATCATCAAATGGCTTTGCACTAATCATCCCTGTACCCATGCAGGCACCTTTTACAGTCAAGCATGAGAATCACACCAGCAAGACCCAAACCAGCACTGATGTTACAAAATAACATCAGGGTTGGTTTGATAAGGTCATAGATAAGGTTATAGATAAGGTCATAGATAAGGTTATAGATACGTTTAGATAAATGATAATATTCAGCAGCATTTAGCTGAACAGACTTTGTAGAAATGGAATAAAATGATCATAAATACCTTCAAATTAGTAAATTATAATCACATTTGTAAATTTTTTTTGCAATTTTGTGAGCTCTTCATATCTTCCCTTTCCATGAAGGCTACAGCATTTTCTAATGTGACACAGACAAACTAGTAACACACAGGATTTTCAGTAAGTAGTGCCTCATGATAGAATTCATTTTTTGACAGTAAAAGCTCCTTAAAATGAATAATCTCATTTACAAAGAGGGCCCCCAAACAAAGATACGCACAAAACAGGAACATTACAGGACAACTTGTACAGTATGGACATTACAAATAACATTGGAGAAAACAGTTTTTGTTGAGGTAGGTCTGACAGCTGTTAACTAATTTTTGGGTGCAGGATCCAAAACTGATCTCAGCTTTTCTCTATCATGTCAAGTTTTTAAAATATAGGATCCCAGTTTTCTAAAAAAAAAAGAAAAATACTCTACAGATATGTGCTTGTTTTATGAAAAACTTTTAAATACTGAAAAACAATGAAATATAAAAGAAGCTGGCATCACTGAAATTTTTATTTATCACTATTTTGTTTTTACAAAGGATATGACTACTGGAGGAGCTCCAGGAGCAGGACAAAGAAAATATATACCTATGTAAATAAAACACAAAGATGGAATAGTTACAAGCTTTGAAAACTAAAAAACAGCATAAAATGAAATAGAACTTAAAACAGTATGTCCATGGTTATGAGGTTAAGAGAAAAGCACAAATCCTCTTAATTCCTGCTATGCTAGCTTTCTGTTTGCAGATATTGATTGCACTGACCTATTGGGAGCACAAGCTGCCATGCAGCTGTAGATGAGTCCAACCTTAATCAACTGGCAAGTCTTTGGCCATGTACACATGTAGCCAGGTATTTGGGAAACCGCATATATTTTTATACATTTAGGCTTGTCATCCACAAGAAATCACAGCTTTAAACACTTAAAATGATGTTTTCTGAAAACTCCAGCCAAAGTGAAGATTTTAGAAAACTCTGGTTTCGGTTCTTAAACGTCACAGCTGAATGACGGGGGCTCATTCTGATTGGCTGACACTGGTTTTATGTCTGGAAAACACTGCCCATTATGGGTTTGGCGTGCTTTGAGCTGCTGCTTCAATTTAACATATTTATTCTTTGATATAGAACCTCGCAATTCTGTTTTCATGTTTAGTATGGAAAGTGCCTACTCTTCCACTCTCTCAGAGTCACAAAGATGCGTTTAGGAACCTAAAAATGGCACCGTTTGATTTTTATTTAACTCTCTTCTATTGATTTTTGCATTAATTGTAAAACGTCTCACAATACATTTTTATAAAACAATCTTGGTACAGTTTGATTTTATGTGAATAGGTACTTGATATTACAGATAGAATTCTGTTGGTGCCTCTATAGCAGGGATCTCAAACTCGTGCCATGGAGGGCCGAGAGGCTGCAGGTTATCCTTCCAACCAAAAACTCCACCAGCTGATTTCACTGATTAGACCCTGCCCTCTGCTTGAAGGTGAGGTAATCAGTGAAATCATCTGGTGGAGTTTTTGGTTGGAAAGAAAACCTGCAGCCTCGTGGCCCCCCATGGCATGAGTTTGAGATCCCTGCTATAGAGGTACCTGATTTGGTACCCATCCCAAGTCTTACTACAGCTAATCAGTTTAATTTTACCCATCTGGGTAAGCTGTGGAGAAAAAACTTGACGTGCTGGAAAAAAACTGACTGTAATTCTGGAATCAGCTCACCAATTTTGGTTTTAATCAGCATAAAAATCTAAGTCAACAGATTTTTTTTTCAAATTGTTCCTCAGTGTAATAGGTGTAACATCAAAACTCAAACATTACAGAATATTATATGAAAAATACAATACAGAAATCGAAAAGAGAACAAACTTACTTTTGAGATAAATTAAATCACAACACTAACTATGATTACCCAGCAAAGCTAGTAGCAGGAGCTGTAATTATAAATGGGTAAAGAGAGGTTTTTTAAAGAGATGAAAAGAGGAAATTGATTTAGGTGAAACGGTAGATTATTCCAGTAAGAGGGGGCTTTATATCGAAGGCATAACGTCCAAGTTCTCTACATATTCTCGGAACGGAGAGAAAGACTCATCCTTAAAGTTCACCATGGCTTAAGGGGAACACTTCAACCAAGAATCCAATCACTAAATGTTCCTACTGTCCTTTGAAGTGAGCACTGATACCTTTAACTCTGACTGAAGTCTCACTTCACATGGATGAAAAATCGTACCGCTGCTGGCCCAGAGTTTCACTGAGAAAGACACTGGAACCACTGTCTCGCCTTAACCATCAGAAACTCAGAGTGTTATTATGTCCTCTTTTTTCCACATTACCTGTAAAACCCATGAGAAAACAGATGCAGCTGGAGTCACCTCACAACCTGGAGCACTGCTTTTAAAGACGTATTTAACATCTCTGACTTGTTTCTAAAGCTGAGGATGGCCTCCCTCCCTCCTCCCTCCTCCCTATAGAAAAGATCTTCTATTTACTTTATGCTCCACTCAGATCTCTAATGCCCTCTGCAGCTTTTCTTTTAATTGATTTTTGTATGTCAGGGTAAACACTTTCACTTTTTATGGCCCTTAACTTTGCAGCTCATCACCTGTGGGTATTAGAGTTGCAGGCTCGGCTCCATCTGTATTTTTAATTGGTAATTAAACGCCTATCTCTTTAGACTGACTTTTAATTTGGAGTGCTACAGAAAATACTTTAGTTTTTCAATGGTGTTGTTGTTCAGATTTTTACCTTTGACATCACCTTTTTTTGCAGTTACAAAACTACTTTTGTTTACTCTATTTGTGTTGCTCCACTCTTGACAGTGTGAAGTGCTGTGGGCTGGATGTTTGTATAAAGACTGCTGTACAGATGAAGCTCAGTTTAGTTTGATCCAACTGAGCTGTCAGCCCAAAGTAATACTACTGCAGCCCGACTTGACATGCATGATGGGAAACCAAACTGTACAAAAAGACTGTAATGTGAGACTTTTACATGGCTCTGTATTGTACAACCCTGAATCCGAGCTAATTAGTAACCATATGATCTATGCTTTCCTCCCACTTCCACTAAAATAACTTTTATGCATTATTGAGAACAGCTCCTGAAAGCCTGTTAGACATTAACAGTGACAGCCAGAACAATGGAAAAAAAAGCATTAACTATAGAGCTCTCTGATGAGCACTTTCCACAGAATGTGAATTTTTAATGTTGAATGGGCTTAAAAAGTGCCCAAGACTCACAGACTGTTCTGCTGCCTCTGTGCAACACTGGGTTTAACACATGATCCCATATTTACCTGTCATACACAATTTAAAGTAAGGTCTTGGATTAATTTTGTAGTAATGTTGGACACTGAAGCTGGACTGTCAAAAGTAAAAAGGAGGTCAGAGCAGAAAACAGTTTAACAGGCGAGTGATAGAGCACGAGCTAAAGGCTAACACATGGGTTAAACAAGGAATGTTAAAGTCGTGCCATAGAGGGCCGAGATGCTGCAGGTTTTCTTTCCAACCAAAAACTCCACCAGCTGATTTCACTGATTACCCCACCTTCAAGCAGAGAGCAGGGACTAATCAGTGAAACCAGCTGGTGGAATTTTTGGTTGGAAAGAAAACCTGCAGCCTCTTGGCCCTCCATGGCACGACTTTGACACCTGTGGGTTAAACTGTTTGTGATAATGTTCATTCCAACCCACAGTCAGCAGTTATTCTGCAGTGGTCTGTTCAAACTTGAGAGTCTATCAATGAAATGAAGAGTGAGGTTACGTTAGCTCTGCTTGGTGAGGTTGGAGTTGGTAGATGAGCTCTAGTAGGGCATAACCAGGATTCACTAACGTTAGCCAAGTCAAGTTAATTTATAGAGCACCTTCAAGAAGACAGAAGTTGATCAAAGTGCTGTACACAAATTCATGAAAATGAATAAATATAACAATAAAAGCAATCAAAATAGAAAAAAATGTAATAAAACAGTAAAAGTTTAAAAACTAAAGACCAGCTCATGAGCTCATTGATTAAACGCCAGGAAGAAAAAGTTGGCCTTAAAGGAAGATTTAAAAATCTCAGTGGTCTGGGAGGCTCTTATATGGAAGGGGAGACTGTTCCACGGTCCAGGGGTAGCCACTGCAAAGACCCTGTCACCTCTCGACTTAAGTCTGGTTTTGGGGACCTTCAATAGCAGTTGGTCAGAAGACCTTAGGGCTCTGGTTGGGGAGTAGCGATGTACGACTTCTGACAGTTACAGAGGGGCAAGACCATTGAGGGCTTTAAAAGCGATTAAAAGAATTTTAAAATCAGTGCGAAAGCAGACTGGGATCCAGTGGAGGGACGCTAAAACTGGTGTAATGTGGTCGTGCTTTTTCCTACCAGAGAAGAGTCAAGCAGCAGCGTTCTGAATGAGCTGAAGGCGGTTCATGGATGACTTATCTATGCCAATGTATCCACTTATCCATCTGTAACGTTACACGTTACAGACACGTCTCAGAGCACCAGGCTGTGAGGAACACTAAACAGATAGTCTGCTCACCTTCTGGACACTAAACTACAAACTGAGTTTACAAAGTTTGATTGTCGTCACCTTTCAAACAATAGCTCCATATACTATAAATAAACACATTACCTTGTCACTTTGCATCCTGGGAAAAGTTGTCTTGAACAAAGAAGAGTAGTCTTAAAAATTCAGTTTTAGCTCTAATGTGTGTTTCTCGTGGCAATAGATAGATAGATAGATAGATAGATAGATAGATAGATAGATAGATAGATAGATAGATAGATAGATAGATAGATAGATAGATAGATAGATAGATAGATAGATAGATAGATAGATAGATAGATAGATAGATAGATAGATACTTTATTGATCCTCAAAGGGAAATTCAAGATATCCCATTATTGCTCGTACAAACAATCAAGTTAAAAACACAAAAAGGTGGGATACACAGATTAATGAACCAAAAAGAACTTGACTTACAACTTAACCTGACTTTTCCTCAGCCTCTTTCTGTTATTGTGGCTGAGAAACAAAGCCGTGAACTTAAAGCCGGCGTCAGATGATGAATTCAGGCTGACGGATCTCGTCGTGTGAATGTGAAGTTCAGCACCCAAACAGCTGACAGACAAAATCAAACTGTTGGCCAGCAAACACTGAGGAGCACTTAGCCATGAAAAAATGACTTCAGGGGGATTTATTTTCAGACTTTCACTAACTGATCTGACACCAATTAAAAACAAGTTGTGCTGTGTGAATGCACAGCTGTCGTAGGCACAGTTTGGCTAAAATTTACCTGTTTTGTCTGTGACTTTTCTCTAGATCAGCTGAGGTAAACATGGAGCTAAATCTAAATCTACTCTTTTTTTTTTCACGACAGTTAACACATTTTGATTATACTTTTCTTAGGTCTGATAGCTACCATGATAAGGTTTTTGAATGGGCTAACTTACAACTATAAAATACACTGTGAGCACAATTATTAGGCAAGTGAGTATTTTGAACATATTGTCATTTTGATACACATTTTCCAACTCCAAGCTGAACGAACTTGAAAGCCTATTGGATTTAAGCATATCTGGTTTAGCTTGTGTGTAATGAGGAAGAGTGTGGTCTTAAGAGTCCTGACAGCCTTTATCATGTGTGCAGGATTATTGGGCAGCTTGTTTTTCTTCGGCAAAATGGGCCAGAAAGAAGATTTAACAGACACTGAAAAGTCAAGAACTGTAAAAAAAATCTTTCTGAGGGATGCAGCACTCTTGAAATTGCCAAGATATTAGGATGTGACCACATCAAACTTTTCATTGCATATGCCCAATAGGGTCACAAGAAACATGTTGAGAGAAAAAGATGGAAATTAACTGCCAAGATTTGAGAAAAATCAAACATGAAGCCACCAGGAACCCATTATCCACCAGTGCTGTCATATTCCAGACATGTAGCCTACCTGGGGTGTCTTGAAGTACACAGTGTTCGGTGCTCAGAGGCATGGCTAAGGAAGGCTTAAACCCAACCACCACTGAAGAAGACACACAAGTTGAAACTATGAAACTATGAAGCTATGAATGGACCAAGAAATATCTGAAGACAGATTTTTTAGATAGATAGAGCTCCACTCCAACTCAGACGTCAGCAAGGTGGAGGTGGGGTACTGGTATTGGCTGGAATCAGGGCTTGACATTAACACCCGCCAACCCGCCCAATGCAGGTGAATTCCAGCTGTGGCTGGTAACACTGTCACTCCTACAACCACTTTGCCAGGTTGAATTAATTAATTGTAGTTTTCTGAAATGCATCTGAAATACTAAACCCAGTGCAACATGAGACTACAGCACTACAACTCCCATGAGCACTGCCTGCACGGTCCATTCGCGAAGTCTTCTGCTGACAGGCGCCCAGACGCGTTGGTCTCCTGGACACCGTGACAGCTCCCGACGCCTGATAACGTGATTTAAAAGTTCACTCGCGTCATTTTTGCTCTCTATTGTGAACAGATTCCTGGACTTTAGTCACAAACTAGCGTTAAAACTCCCATAGCTTTTTAAAATTGAGGACATTTATTGGATGGAGCTCATTTAAGCTCACACTGCACCGATCTCACCAGCAACAATCACCCAGAGCAGGGGAGGGGAGGAGGAGAGGAGAAACTGGTCACAAATATGAGGAGCTGTAGGAACAATATTTAAACCTCCTAATGTACAAACATTTATCAGAGTAATATTTAAAAAGTTCACTCTTGAAATACTGTAAACAAACCTAGTTATTCTAAATAAATGAAACCTATGGTCCAGTGTGACTTATGTTGTTTTCCTCTTCATGACGCATTTTTTGACTCATTCGACTTAAAAAAGATGCATGATCATACTTCAGAGTGACTTATAGTCCAGAAAGTATTGTACTTAGTTTATTACTGAAAAATTACTCTTGTAAATAATATTTAAGCAGACAGTGTTTCTAGCTAGATTTTTCAGTTTAGTTTTTATTTTTTTCAATTAATCTTCAACCTTCATAACTTTCATTAAATGCAATAATAAACTTTTCCTTTAATTACTTTGTTTCAATAGTCTGCATATTTTCACATTTAAGGAGCACAACCGTTTCAGAGCTGAATACCTGATTTATGTAGTCTTTATTTGAGAGTGCACAGGGGTCATTTACATTTAAAAATGTTGTTAATCTATTTCAAGTAAACTTTACCATGTTATCATCCACTTTAATCATATTAAACATAATTATTCAACAACTAAATTGTGGCCAGAGAAAATGCTGAGTGGCTAGTTACTCTGGGAAACCACTAGCCACCGTGGCTGGTGAGCACAAAGGTTAATGTCAAGCCCAGGCTGGAGTTATCAAACAAGATGAACTTATTGAGCCTTTTCAGGTTAAAGATGGGCTCAAACTCAACTCACAAACCTACAACCAGACAATTTCTTCACACAGTGGTTCAGGAAAAAGTCTGCGTCTTTCAAGAAATCCATGACATTTTTGGACAATGCTCCTTCTCTTGCATCAAAGTACTCCACTGTGTAGCTAGCTAGCAAAGGCCTTAAAGATGATAAATAATGACATGGCCTCCTTTCTTACCCGACCTTAACCCAACTGAGAACTTGTGGGCTCTTTTTAAACATACGATTTACAGTAAAGGAAAACAGTACACCCATCTGAACAGTGTCTAGGAGGCTTTAGTTGCTGCTGCTGCACAAAAAGTTGATGGTCAGGTGATCAAGAAACTGACAGACTCCAGGGAGGGAAGGCTTTTCAATATCATCACAAATAAGGTTGCTACAATGGTCAGTGATTTATTTTTGGAAAGATCAGAAATGTTTATTTGTAAAGTTTTAGTTTTTTGTCTATCATTCTCACTTTGAAAGATAAAAAAATAAAGTAGTAAGATGAGAATATTTTTGTTTTCATTTGAGTTGCCTAATAATTGTGCACAAGCAGATATTCTCAATAAAAGCCAATACCTCACTTTAACTTCCCTAAATATTCAAGTTTGACGTTTATTAGTATCTTGGATTGACCAAGAGCATTGTTGTCATTCAGCAATAAAATTAACCCTCAAAAATGCAACCTTCCTAATTATTGTGCACACAGTGTAAGAAACAAAGTTATGATCAACCAGAATTACCCTCCAGCAAATGTAAGTAGACTGAGTAAGGACAGTGTGTACGTGTTTCAAAGTCAGGACACGACCATCTAAATTATTTCAGCGATCTTGTAATTAGTGCTGAAACAGTAGCTGTAACACACTTGAATATGACTTGACAAGTGTGAAGGCGAGGACAAAGATAGAGCTACCAGACACTAACTCCTGTACATGAACTCATTAGACGATCTGCAGTGACATTTCAGTGCTCAGGATTGACGTCTTCAGCGGTCTGTAAGCAGAGTTTAAGCCTGTCATTTACTTTCCAGTGAAGGAGCAAAAAGTATAATTCTGTCCAAGTGATGGTTAGTGTCTGCTGGTGTGAGCAGACTGCCTGAGGCTGGCTCCCTGCATGCAGTCAGCAGGCTGCGGGCTCTGTATCTACACAATGTCCCATGTTCGCTGAGAATGACTCACAGGAAGTTTGTCATGGCATGCTGCAGGCCTGAGGGCTGTCCACAGCTTAAGACTGATAAACAAGTTTATTTCTGACTCAACACACTAACAAATCAGCATCTGTGCCCTCACAGTGTTTTTCCCCTCCAAGACTGCAGAAGAGCACGTCTCTCACCTAAGTACTCCACGATGTCCTTGACGTCTGTGACCAGGTATTCAAAGTGGTAACTCTCAGTGGAGAGTGGCAGGTCGGACTCCCCGTAGCCCCGCATGTCGATGGCCACAACGCGGAATTCACTCTTGAACTCACGCAGCTGGTAGCGCCAGGAAAACCTGAAGAAAATACAAACATGAAGTCACACTCATACTCAAAGCGACACTTATCAAACCGTTTTTTCTGTGGTAACTTCGAGCAAACTATCATTTCAACTAGGGATTGGTACCAAATTAGGTACTTTTATAGGTACCGACCAAATTCTGTCAAATGTACTGGGTACCGATTCATGTAAAATCAGAAGGTACCATGTTTAGGTTCCTAAATGCATTCTTGTGACTGTGAGGGAGTGGAAGAGTAGGTGATTTTCCATACTGGACTTGAACACAGCATTGCAAGGTTATACACTGAAAAATAATATGTTAAATAAAAAAAAAATACATATTTTGTTATTAGAAAAATTGATATTTTTTACCACATAAACACAAAAAAGTACCAAAAATTGGTACCATTGGATACCGATACTGATTGCCAGGAACCAGGCATCTGTACCGTATCGTTTCAATTGTGAAAAGTACCCATCCCTACTTTCAACTGAGCCTCAACAGAAATATGGTTTTGCCCCACCAGAAGTTGGAACTCTGCAGAATAAAACTGCAGAAAAAGTCTGAATAATTTGCTCTAAACAGCTGCCCATGGGTCAAGCCACCACAACACTGGATCCCTCATTACCCATAATTAAATGATGTCTGCTAGTTGAGCCCCTCAAACTCAGACTCCCCAAATGCAGATCAGACTTTAAAGTAAACATTTGGTGTCTCCCGGCCCAGACTAAAGACATAATCTCTGGTTTCTTTGTAGGATTTATGTAATCTCTGTGGAGCTACAAATTATGCAAGTGTCTCACAGACTAAGTAGCATTTCTCGGTGCAGTAACGAGCACTGTCGGAGGGCTCAGCAAACTCATACAAAACAAATCTGAGAGTTGCAGATAAAGTTTTCTAAAGCTGAGATCAACTTCTTTAAAAAGGTGAAGGTCACTTGAGTATAACAGAAGCTGTTTAAGATTCTAACCACCCCCCTCTTCACGTGGGCTGGGCTGACTGTTTAACTGAAGATCTCGTCTGCGTTAGAAGCTCCTCATCAGGACTGAAATCCCCCCTCCTCATCTTCAGCTGTGCAGGGGGGGAAAAAGATGCAGAGCCCTGACCGTGAATCTGATGAGTCAGTATAAGATCCCTGCACTCAGCTCCCATCTTAGAATATAGATGAGGTTTAAAGCAAAGTAAGCCCCTTGGACCCCTGCACCCTCCCTCTGATGCACAGATACACTTCTCGTTTCAAAGAGGGAATTAGCACGTCTTAAGTGAGTGTGAAGAGATCTTTCCACCCATGTCACTCTCTGCACAGTTCGTCATCTTGTGAGGAATATACAGAGAGTGAAGCAGAGCACTCGCCTCTATCATTAATTAATCCCAGTTCCTTCTGCAGCCCAGATTTTATGTTGGAGATATGGACAGGCTTACAGCTCTTGACAACCTCTCTGGCCTCGATCCAGGAGCAATTCACAACGCCATTTTTCATTTCATATCAGGAGGAAGAGATCTTAAAAGCTGTGGACCACTCTTCCACTGATTGCGAATCATATCCCCTGGGGTGTGTGAAGTTTTTGCAGCACAGGAGAAAGACTGCAGGGATTAAATCCTCAACCTGAAACCTTAGGGGCAAGGATTTCTGTGAGCAGTGTCACAAACACCAGGCGGCTGAACAGGCAGAGTTTTACAGTTAGGTCGTCTGCTGCCTCTGAGTGCAGTGAAGCCTGCTAACACTGTTACCGCAGCTCCCCCTCCACCCTCACTCAGTATTCCCTGTGACCTACCAGAACTCAGGGAAGCCGTGCAGGAACAGCATGAGCGGCTTTCCTCTTTCTCCAGCAGCAACATAGTGAAACCTAAGGCCAGACTCCTGGGAGGAAGAACAGACAATGGCATTTAAAAAAATATAAAGTGAAGGCACTTTGAGGACACCATACAGCAAGTCAGCACAACGACTCGGAGAGTTGCTGTGTGGATTAAATCTACTGTAACAGGATTACAAAGGTTATTTACTTCTGCATCAAAACACAGACGCATTAATTATACAAATAGTCATAAAAATGAGAAAATTCATGCATAATGGAGAAGTCTGCTTTGTGAATGTGTTGTGTGACACTTTTATCTAAGAAAACCAAGAAAACTTGCTAACTTTAATCAACTCTGAGGATAAATATTACAAGTTGGGGGTCAGAAAAACATATTTTGTTCTCCTCTCAGGAGGTAAAGTGCAAAGCCAAGTCTGGCAGGAGATGAGCTGCAGCCCAGACCAGTCCCTTGTCTTAGCTCTAGCTCCTCTGTCTAACTTCTTACGACAGACTCTTCCTCTTGTTGCTGGGTTTAGGGGTTGGGGACAGCTAAAGATAGCAAAGGTAGTGTCAGTGTTGTCACTATCTGGAGCTCACTTGTACAGAGTCTGGGTCTGGTGAATGCGGTAATACTGACTGGGTTGGGCTGTTTTTTGATGGTAAAGAAATGATTCGGGACACCAGAGCCAACCATCAAGCCTGGTTCTAACTTAACAAAACACCACAGATGGGAGGTGCTCCACCCCTGTGGTATTCTGGCTTTTGCTGCCCATCTGTCTTCGGGTTTTGGGTTAAGGACTTGAAGCACTGGGTGGTATGGGCTCCTCTAAGGGCACAAGTATGTGTTTCGCTCAAACTCCAATAAAAGTAACCTGTGCATTAAAAAACTAGACTCAACAGCCCTAAGCTGCTGAATTGCTGTTATACTTTTTCCATTACTTGTCGAAGTCCTAAATAGGGTACTTTTATAGGTACCAAAACAAATTTGGCAAAAGTACCAGGTACCGATTCAAAAGGTACCATGTTAAGGTACCTAAATGCATTCTTGTAACTGTAAGAGAGTGGAAGAGTAGATAATTTTCCATGCTGGACATGAATACAGTATTGAAAGGTTATATATTGAATAATAAATGTGTTAAATAAAAAATGTATGTATATATATATATATATATATATATATATATATATATATATATATATATATATATATATATATATATATATATATATATATATATATGTATATATATATATATACTTTTATTATTAAACAAATTGATATTTTTTACCACATGAACACAAAAAAGTACCGAAAATTAGAACCATTGAGTACCGGTACCAACTGCCAAGTACCAGGCATTGATGCTGTATTGTTTCAAATGTGAAATGTACCCATACCTTGTCCTTAATCAGTACACTATTTAACTTGAATGTGTGTGGTTTTTTTGTTTTTTTTTGGTACAAAAAGCTTTTTTATCGTTTACAACTGAAGCTATGTTTTTCCATTTGTGATATTTCATGTGTATTCATATATGTTTGTACAAAAAGTGCACAGCTCAAGATGCTTGGAGAATGAAGGTTATTTGATTGTGAAAACCTTTGGCTTCTGAGAGATACACAACCAAATGGAATCAGCCTTCAAATATCATGCATAGAAACATCAGCTGTTTGTTATATAAATGTACAGCTTAAAATCCCTTTTATATCACATTTGCATTTTTCAGACTGTTTCCTCCTCTGTGAAAACCTTGGTTTTTTGATTGCGTTATGTAATAACAGTGAAGAGTTATATAGCAAATTAAGACTGACATATGTGATCATATTGTTAAAAAAGACTGTAGCTGAATAAGAACATAAGAGTATGCAAAGATTTAAATTATTATACTTTTACAAGACACAATTTGGATCATCTACCTTTAATTAAAGACTAATAATATAAAAATGGCATGACTTTATAACTGACTTGCTACACTCGACCGTTTCTCTGTACCTGACGTGCAGGACTTCAACAGATGTTTATATGTGGCACAGCAGGTGATTTTACTTTTCCCCTGTAAATAAACAATCCCTGCAAACACTGGGCTCCAGCTGGTTTTCGTGCCAGACATGCCGTGGTGTTTAATTGCATAATGCTGAGCACAGGTTGTTGGAGGCGGAGGAGCTGTTCTTTCAGCACCACCTGAGCGCAGCAACCAGCAGCAAGCAGCGAATCCACAGAAAACGGCTCAAAAACAAACAGACGCTTCCAAATCTGACCACAGATCAGGCCTGTTTGTCTTTTCACGACGCAACACTGCAAAATAAGGTGTTGTAGCATTTCACACCACAGCATCCTAGCATAGAAGAGAGGCTCACACTCATACACTCACACACACAATGGGTTTCCCCACCAACAGTGACCAGACACCTTTCATGTCCAAGTGCGTGTGTGATGACTTACCTTGATCCGAACATAACAGTGGGTTCCCAAGGACGTGTCATTCAGACAAGCCGGGGGAGTTTCACGAATCACCCATTGGAAGGTTGTTGTCGGCCTCAGGATGATGTTCCACCAAAGTTTCAGCAGGGCTACGACGGCGCAGAGAGCACAATAACCGTATATCAGCGACCAATACCCCAAAACTCTGATTTTCAGCGCAAGTCTGATTAGAAATAACAGCAAGTTGTGGAGCACTCTCGCCATCTTTACATTGCCGCAAAAAATCGATCCAGATCAAGTTACCTATTGATTTCTCTCTGTTAATCGGTGGCTTGTGTTTAAATACTGCTCTGACAATGCCGTTGTGTCGTTAGCGGCGCATACGCACGACTGTCTGAAGGGAGGATCCCGAGGAGCGTTTGAATGGGACGGTGGCTGGAGCATCACGTCAGATTCCACGCTTGCGTGTGACAGCAGTGGTTGTTCAGCAGGAGACGGCGTTGTTGACTATACAAGGCAAGTCCGAAACCGAGCCATAAAAGCCCGTGGATGCAGCCAGTGATTTACAGTGATTTCTGCACAGCTAAGAGGCGCTGTTAGGCAGGGAGGAAAAACACACCGGATCACCGCAAAGCACCGGAGCTCTCATGGAGACGACACGGCTTTTAAAACGACAGGAGTTCACAATCAATCTGCTCTGTCTTCTTATCTTAATGGGTTTGCAAAGCGGGGTTTGAACAATGGTTCGCCTCCACATGACGTGACTGATGGTTTTCAGGCTGCGCATTAATATAGTAATCATGTAATGCGGTCACAGGTGCGATATCACTCATCTCTCCAAACAAAGCAATTATTTAGTAGGATAACACACATAAGCCCTTAAACCAGTTAATCGACCTCAGATCAGCCTAATCCACCATGTGACTGGATATGTGACAGATCACACACCCAAGGTTCACAAGTTCTCCTGCTGCACCATCTCATATCTTATTATCTTAAACCCTACATGTATTAAGTTCTAACTGACGTGATTTCATCTAGAAACCCCAGTCTCTGAACTTATGAAATTCACTGCTAGTTGATATTTCAGCCTATTGCTTTTGTTGTGTGTCACAGTTAAAAAAAATCATCTTGAAATTTGAAACAACCTTTGTGCTCTTCAGCCTTAAAATCCAGCTCCACTGCTGCAAGATTTAGTAAAATATAACTGGATTCATGAATACTTGATGTTGTCCCTTTAATTATTAAAGCGCACAGTAAAAGATAATTAATGCTTTAAACAGTCAGTCAGAAGGGGAAAAAAAAGATTTAACCAAAGTTTTAAAAGTGATGGGGGAATTCCCTGTGTTAGAATCTGTCCAGAAACAGAACTGCTGTATTTAAAACATGTTGAATCTCATTTGTATGGCTAAGGCTGCAGAAAATCAGCCTTGCACATGAGGCAGAGTTGATTCATGTGCAGTATATCGCAGAAGAGAGGCCAGCTTGGAAAAAACACCTATATAAGGAGTTCTGTAAGCAAGCGATGGATTTATTCATTGTCAATAAATTATTCATATAATATTGATTAAGGAGCTGGCTAGACCAGGTTTGTCCAAAGTAAGGTTCATTTTCATTCGGCCTCCAGCTTTCATCTTACAATGTATTAATTATGTCACTGTAATGAATCATGTTTTAAATCATGTGTACATTTACATTTCCTGTCAAGGTCACAAACCAAACCAAAGTCTATCCAGTAAGGTCTCACAGATAGGGATGGGTACCTTTCACATTTGAAACGATATGGTACTGATGCCCGATACCTGGCAATCGGTCCCGGTACTCAACGGTACCACTTTTCGGTACTTTTTTGTGTTTATGTGGTAAAAAATATTAATTTTTTTAATTCTAAAATATTTCATTTTTCAATTTAATGTAATTATTCTTCAATATATAACCTTGCAATGCTGTGTTCATGTCCAGCATGGAAAAGCACCTACTCTTCTACTCCCTCACAGTCACAAAGACGCATTTAGGTACCTAAATGTGGTACCTTTTGATTTTACATGAATCGGTACCCGGTACTTTTGACAGAATTCAGTCGGTACCAATTGAAGTACCTAATTTGGTACCCATCCGTACTCACAGAGCTACATTTAGACTATTCATAAGCTGCTTGTATGAAGCTAAAGCTCTGTACATTCTGCAGAAACTCAACAACTCTCACAGCTGACATCTTTAAATGAATGGATTTATCAGGATGTGAATGTTTAAGAGTTAAAAAAAACATCAGAGCACACAAGACCAGTTTAAATTTAAGAAAAGGCACAGAAAATAGTTCAGAGTGCAGGATTGGAAATATCTGGGACTGAAAATGTTTGCAGGTAAAAAATAGTCTGAATATGAAAAGCAATCCTGACAAAATCCAGATCCTGCCATAAAAACAACCTGACAAATTTTCCCCATATCGCCCCCTAATGGAGAACATTTTCCTTGGTCAGAAGCTGAGTTTGCTGATGTTTATGCAGCATATAACACTGCAGAAAACTGACCACTTATCATCTGGGATCAGAGACACCTGAGGGACAGGTGAGCTTTGATTTCATCAGTCTATGATGATGGAACAAGGAGCTTTGAGCACACTCAGTGAATGATTTTTTAAAGAAACTGCTAAAAGAAATAGTTCACACTTAGGAGTCTACATTTGGGACAAAGAGGAGCTCAAAGGGAAGGCGCAAAGAGAGGTTCTGATGAAAAGTCCCAGCAAACACAAGACCAAGCTCCCTTTGCTAAATTCTTACAACATTTCTAATCCTGAGTCCAAAATCAGCACAGTGTATGAGAAATCTCATCGTCTCAGTCGCCACCCAGAGGTCATGACAATCAGTGAGAGCTGGAGCATGTATCAGCCTGTAAATCAAAGGCTTTGGCTTATAGCTCGACTCCCACTTAATCAAATTGTCCATTAAACCTCCACCATTTGTACCGACACTTAATCAACCTACGTATCGCAGCATTGTTATGGAAAGTGTCTGCGTGTGTGGAAATACACCCAGAGAGAACACACAGAAGAGGCAAAAGCCCATGGCATAAACCACACAGATTATTTCCCTGTGATAAGAGTCAACCATGGTGAAGCATAACAACAGAAGAGAAAAGAGACACAGCTTTCCCTGGGATTAAAAAAAGCACCTGATGGCTCAGAGCACCAGCCTTTTACTCATGCCCTTGATATACATCCCCACAGACTCCCTGGGGGGAGATGGTTGTAATCCTGCGCCAAATCCACAAAAGACATGTAGAGTGGCTGGACAACCTCTCATAACACACCCGTAAGCCTGAGAGGACAGAGGCCTGGTTTTCAGCACTGCTGTGTGAGCGTATGACCAAGTGAACAGTGAAGTGCTCACAGTGAGTGCACATTCTCCTGTGCCTGATTTTACAAAAATGGAACTGTCACCTTGGTTTGTTGCTGTCTCCATGCCTACAACTTTAAAGAGACCTGGACGGCTAAGATAGCTCAACATATGTAGAGCCCTCTGTACCTGGATCCATCCACTGCTCCTTCATCCCTGGTCTACACAAACTCCACATTAATGCTTTGAAAGTTTACGGAACAACTCTTACGTTAATTAAGTTTAGCGCCTTCTACTCATGTGCATCCACAGCTGGCTGAGGAACCCAAAGACCTGATACAGCCCTGCAGGTATACGAGATAGGGTTTCAGTCTTCAACCTCTGCATCCTCCAAAGAAGATGCAGATAAAGTAAGAGGTAACAAGAAGTGCTTCCCCTACCACCCAGCACTACCTCAGTCAGTGTCAGCAGTTCTCCCCTGCTGATGGTGGCCCGTGCCAAGCCCAGCTTTCTCTTCCTGAATCCACTGATGATTTGCCAGAACTTTGCTGAGGCCAACTGAAACCCTGCCACCCAGGTTTTTGCTGACAACACCCCTTCTGGCCTCCTGTTATCCATCTGCTGTTTTACAAGACCTCTGGGCCAGCCTCGCAGGAAAGGCCAATGGTGTTCTCAGGCTGGCACCGCAACAGACACATGACCTTTTGACCACAACTTTGTGAAGGTGCCTCCATAAGTGTCCCCATGTGCCCCTGAGTTATGAGTGAAAGTCTCCAGTGGGGGATTTCTGACAGTTATTGAAAAATAAACTGAAAAGTGACGTCTCCTCATGATACAAACTAAAGAAAATATAAATCAATCAATCAATCATATCAATATCAATAAAGACCAGTTTCTATACAGAATTTGACAGCTGTCAAAGAGGTTATGTAGGGATGGATGCTTAATTAGGTACTTTTACAGGTACTGACCAAATCTCGTGGTCTAGGTAGCACTCCATGAAGTCCGCCCTCGTGTGTGTGGCCTGGGTTTGAATCCAGTCTGAGGCCTCTCGCCCTGTTTCAAATCAAATCCAAATCCACTTTATTTATATAGCACATTTTAAAAACAGACAAACGTCTCGAAAGTGCTGTACAAAAGCAAAAACCATAAAATAAATAAAACATTAAAAAAAATAAAAGCATGAATTAAAATGATAAATAAGATAAAATAAATTATGTGGAGGGGCATAGCGTTCCAGAGTTTGGGACCGACCACAGAGAAGGCCCTGTCCCCTCTGGTTTTAAGTCTCGTCTTAGGCACCACGAGCTGGGACTGGCCCTCAGACCTCAGAGCACGCGCCTGGATGTAAATTTGGAGGCAGTCTGTGATGTATTGAGGGGCCAGTCCATTCAAAGCTTTAAAAACAAACGAAAGGATCTCAAAATCAATTCTAAAATTAACAGGGAGCCAGTGCAAAGAAGCTAAAATTGGGGTGATATGTTCGCGCTTCCTGGCCCCTGTTAAAAGTCGTGCCGCAGAGTTCTGGACTAACTGCAGCCGCGAGAGCGCATTTTTGCCTATACCCGTGTAAAGCGCATTGCAGTAGTCCAGTCGAGAAGAGATAAAAGCATGCACGACTTGTTCAAGAAGATTAAAAGATAAAAAAGGTTTTACCTTTGATAAAAAAAGAAGGTGATAAAAACTCGATTTTAAAACCGCATTGACCTGCTTATCCAGTTTAAAATCGTTGTCTATGGTGACGCCAAGGCTGGTGACTTTGGGACGCAAATAATTTTGTAGTGGTCCCAAGTCAATGAGTGAATTACCAAATAAAATAATCTCTGTTTTTCCTTCATTTAATTTTAAAAAATTTTGGGCTAACCAAGCCTTGACGTCACCAAGACAGTCGAGGAGGGGTGTCAGGGGGCTGTGGCTGGTTTTGGTGATGGGCATATAAATTTGGCAGTCATCAGCGTAAAAAAGGTACGACATGCCATGCTTTCTGAAAATCTCCCTGAGTGGGAGGAGGTAGAGGGCAAACAGAATTGGGCCCAAAATAGAGCCCTGGGGGACTCCGCAGTGCAGAGGAGCAGAAGAAGAGCTGGAGTCCCCCAGCCTCACAGAGAAAGACCTCCCACTCAGGTAAGATTCAAACCACTTTAAAGCAGTCCCGCTGACACCCACACAGTTTTCCAAGTTTTCCTACTCTGTCCACTGTCCAATTAATGGCAGTTTTCCAAGTTTTCCTACTCTGTCCACTGTCCAATTAATGGCATAAGAGCCCCCACCACCATAAAAAAAAAGAAAACAAGAAAGGAAAACTAAAATCATTAGGTATCATGTTTCTGTACCTTAACACATCCTCATGACTGTGAGAGTAAAAGAGAAAGCGTTTTTTCATGCTGGACATGAACGCAGCATTGCAAGGTTTTAACAAAATGTGTTAAACCAAAAACTTTGAGATTTTATTATTGAGCAAATTAATATTTATTACCACATTAACACACACAAAAGCAACAAAAATTGGTACTGTTTAGCACCAATACTGATTACCAAGTACTGGGCGCTGGTACTGTGTTGTTTTAAATGTAAATGGTACCTATCCCCAGGTATATGTAAGTAAGTAACTTTTGAAGAAAGATAGAAATCCCTCCAATAAATGATTGACTTGAAACTAACAGGAATTTTTTAGGGTCATTCCAACAAATTGGTGCTATTTCTGTCTCCAGGTAATAGAATGTATGATAAAATTAAAGGTAAAATACACTTTTCTATCCAGCCAAATGTCCTGCACGATGATTTGATTGTATATTAGATAAAACAAATTTAAAAGATTCATTTAAACTATCCTGTACACGGGAAAATAACATCCTGTTCCTGCTTTCTAATATTGAATTGTACTGTCAAATACAATAACTGAAATCCTTCTGAAATGTTGCCTTTTTACATATTGATGCATTAAGTCATAGGCCTACCTCCTTCCCTTTGCATCAGCTTCAGCTACTTCTCTGGATTATCCTGGATTTCAATTCATTGATGACCTGAGAGAAAAAAATCCAAAAAGAACAAGGATTAAACACAAAAATTCTAAAGTGCTAGAAAGACATTCTTTGAAAATTGAAAGTGCACATACCTGTTGATGGAGTCCGTATAAAATCATCAAATAAAATCAGATCTGCTGTTTTTTTAAGTCTGCACTCAGTTATTTCATGGGACTGCTCTGTATCAGCCTGGTTGCTGCTGAACAGCCAACACAACTTGGTGTAAAAGTGTAAAAGTGATGCAGATCACCAAGTGAAAATAGCTTTTTATTTCAAGTAGAAAAAGAAAATATTTTAGCTTATTTGAACTGAAACATACAGAATGTAATTTCCAAACACAACAACAGAACAGTCAGAACTGTATGAACAACAAAGTGCAGTGCGTGTGTGTACAGTAAACACTTTTTTCAAGTAGATAAGCATACAGGGAACGGAGCTCACCCAAGCCCACCTTTCTAACTTTGGCATGAACCTGACAATCTCTGTGCCACATACGTCTCTGTGCAAGAATGCTTTCAAAGAGGAAGGCATGCAAACATGCACGTAACTGATAACTCGTCTACTTTAGGTCCAGTTCAACAGTGATGATCAAGTGAAACATGGTGTTAAAGCTGCATCGATGGGACAACTTAACACAAGAACAAACTACTGCTAACAGGAAAGAAAACAACAAAGTGGTGTTCTAACTAGAGTATGGATGCATTCGTACGCTTGTCATCTACAGCTGTGAGCTGTAGAGCTCAGCATCCAGACCTGAAAAGTACAAACAAACAAGGTTTCACACAGGTTTGAGTTTTCACAGTGCTTTATCCTGATCATCTCTGATCTGAGAGGTGATCAGTTTACATTCACCAAACATTTCAAGTACTAGTTCAAAGGCAGGACCATTTATGTTTTATGTGAGGTATTACTTCTTCATTTAGAATTTTTTTTTCTCTCCAGAACAAACACAGTTAATATGACGCGGTCTGGAGTGTCTCAGAAAGATTCCCACGGTTTGAAGATGGAGCAGTCTTTCCAAGGACGTGTTTCTCCAGGACATTCACAGTTCTTTACTCCAGGTTCAGCTCAAACAGGGTCATGATCTCCTGCTGTCTAGTCATGTCAATGCTAGACATCTGAAAAGGAAATAAACAACAATAAGTTGTTAATGAACTTTTTCAGCAATAATGCAACCACACTTAATGACATGGAGTACGTACAGCCTCTCGTCTGCGACGTTCTTGCTCCTTCCTGCGGGCCATCTCTCTTTCCGTATCCACTGGAGACTGCATGGTGACGTGCTGGGTTTCTACAGGAGACTTCTTCTGCTCCTCATCCTTTGGGGAGTCAGCACTAGCTTCTGTGCACATGCTCTCTGGTGACTCCGGCTCCTCTTTTATGGGAAGTTCATTCACTTCAGCTTTACACAGGCCAGGCAAACTAGAAGAGGATGGTTCTTGTTAACTGGTTATCAAGCAGAGAAAAGCTTCTTCAAACTGTATTCAGCCTGTGTGACCATCGCTGAAGGACAGGTGGGTATGCACTGAGACCTCTAGAATGGTCAGGACTTTCAGATGACAGCTTTCCTGGCTTCTTTAATAATGGGAAATGAAGAGAACACTGTATTTAAAGATTTAACAAGTCCCATTAAGACCTCAAGTAGAAAGGGCATAATGCATTGATAAATCAGGAGAAAGTCGGCCCATGGTCTCATCTGGTTTCTCACACCCTGACTCCTCTTTTTGCAACCAGTGAAGTCGATCCTAGCTAAAGAGAATTTAACATTAATAGCCTCAGCATCAGCCACACTTTTGAAAGGAAAAGTCAATATCCCCCTCAGTCATACAGTCGATTAATTTACTAAATACCTGCTCTTCTCAGGAGCTTCCTGCTCCTTGTTTCCTCCCTCCAGTTTCTTCTTCAGTGCCTTTTCTCGTTCCTCCTTTTCTATCACAGCCTTCTTGAACTGCTGGAAACTCTCTTTTGAAGACTTGATTGTGGTTGGAGTGATCGACTCTCTCACCAGTTTTGCCCAAGAAACTGCATTTTTCAGAACTATCTCCTGAACGAAACACATTTACATTTTTCTTTAGTTCATTGAATAGTGTTGGACAGAAGTGGTAATAAAATTTGATAATCATATAACAACATAGGTTTATGTTTGGTCTCTCAGAGCAAACAGAAAAAGTAGTGGGTGGTAGCGTGGGTATTTAAGTGTTCATGGATGACATCTGGATGCCATCTAGTGGATGAAAGACTGACTGCATGGTTGTAAGTATGAATTCACGCAGTATTTAATAAAAAATTATACCAGTGCAAATCAAAATAAACCAACGCCTTATGTGTTTATACGCCATACATCTTACCAACCTCATCCTGATCCAAGTGAACAAACCTTTTTGGTTATTTGGGGTTTTCCCTCTTCAGTGGATTTACTTCCTGTGTCGGTAAAAGCTGCACTAGTAAGTTGGTTTTCAGGAACGTCCTCTGTGAATCTGAAATCTGGCAAAGTCATTTTTTTTTAAAAAAACAAACATGATTCATCCTGAAAACAAGTTTTATGAAAGCGGTGAAGGACTTACTGGATCTGGTTTCATCTTTAGCCAAAAGTGGACTGTCGCTCAGGGGGCTCAGCACTGGGCCCTGCTGGAGGGTGGGAATAATCATTAAAACAGTGGGGCTCTTTATGTGTAGTTAAAATACATGATTGTCAACACTCACAACTAGAGGTAGACCGATATATCGGCTGGCCGATATATTGGGCCGATATTTGGACATTTGTCTCTATTGGCCATCGGCCGTATTTTCTTTTAAAAAGCCGATTTTTGATCCGTTGTATAAAATGATGCAATTTTTGATCAGGCACGAAAAAGATGAGCACCTCAAACTTGTGGAACCACTTGAATACATTACATTACTTTTGTTCAAATTATATTAATAAGTTTAAATTTCTTTTTTGACATTTCAAGAAGAGTGTGAATGTTTACTACTGCTTGTTACATTGTGTGTTTACTCAGACAAAATATTTCATTGTTTTGAAAGCTGAATAAATGTTCAGAGGACTGGACACGACTTGTTGTAATAGATTTCTTTTAGTTGCTCAGAAATTGCTGTTTCACAAAAATGTGATAATTATATATTTATTTAACAATCGGCCTGAATAGCAAATTGGAAAAATCGGCTATGCATATCGGCATCGGCTGCCCAAATTTGGAAAGCATCGGCATGGCATCGGCCCCCAAAAAACCCATATCGGTCGACCTCTACTCACAACAAATGTAAATAATACAACGCTAGAGTAGGAACAGCTTTCATTTTCAGTTTTGCCATATCTAAGTAGAATGGCAAAAATTCAAACCTAGCAAATAAAGAGCAAAAATTTTAACTGAAATCATCTAAAATAAAATAATAAAATGTGAAGCATGCCTGCTTTTCATTTGCTAAATTTCTTAATCTTACTGCAAAACAATAAAAAATAATTTGACCAACGCTGTTTTACTCGTTTTGCTGTTGAGAAAAGGTGATGCCTTCAAAGTCCTCCATAAAAAAGTTGGCATCATACACTAAAGCTAGTCTTTAAATCCACTGTGTGTCGAACTTATCTCAGTACAAAATGCAAGTAGCGAATGCAAGGAATGAAAACCGCTAGCCAATGTTTGTAAAGATGCTGAATTTTTTTTTAAAATATCACTTTAAAAGCACAAGAATTATCAATGATGGTACCAAGGGATGGTCAAAAGATTTAAGATGTTTGGGAGTTTCTCAGTTGTTGTCAAAGCCAGCAGTCTGACACATCAACATCATCAAGAATACCTCAAATCTGGCAGCAGCCCAGTCCAGTACAACCCCTGGGGATACCATGGGGGATAAAAGCGTGGACAAGTCTGTGAACAGAAGATAAAGCACTTCACTCTAGTATGGAACATAACTATGTTAGGTTAATATGACGTAAAGAATGATGATACAGAGGAGATCTTCTGCATTTAGACAAGAAAACAGAAACAGCTCCTGTCAGCTCTGAGTCAACCTCCAAAGGCTGTGTGAGAAGTAGTTTGAGTGAACACATCAATATTATAGGACCTTCCTCAGCGGCCTACTGGAACTTTTCTTTTTAAGCACATAGGAAAAAGAAAAGGGATCAGAGAGCCTACGGGAGAAAGACCCTGAAGAAGAAGAGTTCATTATTTATATCATTTTAGGATTTATGATGTGGGGCCAGTAGCAGTGAGAATGCTGATAAAGCTGATCCGTCAGGTCAGGGTGGCAGTATTGATGCTGAAATGGCACCAGGACAAAAGGTGGGGAAGGACTCGAAAAGAGGGAGGGACAGTCATGTATAAAACTTCAAATATCGACATACCCTATTTCACAGCCATACCGCATTTTACTTGAGGAGAAAAACGAGGAATTTTAATTTAAATTGGAATTCAGTTCAAGCTTGGAGTGACCACGTTTTTTTTTCATCTGTCTACTGTCTGATTGAAAGTTTGCATCTAAAAATCTTCATGAGTGATAAAAAGCAAATTTCTAGAGATTTTTAATGAGTGAAAATCAGCTAACCCACTGTCCTGGCAAGAGTTTAACTGGAAAAACAGGGTGAGATTACTTAAACAGAGCAACTCGCTACCATAAATTTTGCGTTTGCACTAAGGTTGAAAATTAATGGATGTCAATCAGAGATAGCATGGAAAGAGCTTCAATTTTTGTTCTGAGAATCAAGAGTGGCACATTTGATATATGCTGGAAAGGATGGACTGATTTTATTAACATATACACTCACCGGCCACTTAATTAGATACAACTTGCTAGTACCGGGTTGGACCCCCTTTAAGCCATCAGAACTGCCTTAATCCTTCGTGACCAGACTCAACAAAGTACTGCAAACATTCCTCAGAGTTTGGTCCATATTGACATGATAGCATCACACAGTTGCTGCAGATTTGTCGGCTGAACATCCATGATGAGAATCTCCTGTTCCACCACATCCCAAAGGTGCTCTATTGGATTGAGATCTGGGGACTGTGGAGGACATTTGAGTTCAGGGAACTCATTGTCATGTTGAAGAAACCAGTCTGAGATGATTCCAGCTTTATGACATGGAGCGTTATCCTGCTGGAAGTAGCCATCAGAAGATGGGTACACTGTGCTCATAAAGGGATGGACATGGTCAGCAACAATACTCAGGTAGGCTGTGGACTTTAAACCATGCTCAGTTGGTACTAAGGGGCCCAAAGTGAGCCAAGAAAATATCCCCCACACCATTACACCACCAGCAGCAGCCTGAACCATTGATACAAGGCAGGATGGATCCATGCTTTCATGTTGTTGAGGCCAAATTCTGACCCTACCATCCGAATGTGGAGCAGAAATCCAGACTCATCAGACCAGGCAACATTTTTCCAATCTTCTCTTGTCCAGTTTTGGTGTTGCTGTGTGAATTGTAGCCTCAGTTTCCTGTTCTTAGCTGACAGGAGGGTCACCCGGTGTGGTCTTCTGCTGCTGTAGCCCATCTGCCTCAAGGTTGGACGTGTTGTGTGTGCAGAGATGCTCTTCTGCAGACCTCGGTTGTAACCAGTGGTTATTTGAGTTACTGTTGCCTTTCTATCAGCTCCAACCAGTCTGTCCATTCTCCTCTGACCTCTGGCATCAACAAGGCATTTTGGCCCACAGAACTGCTGCTCTCTGGATATTTTCTCTTTTTGGGACCATTCTCTGTAAACCCTAGAGATGGTTGTGGGTTAAAGTCCCAGTAGATCAGCAGTTTCTGAAATACTCAGACCAGCCCGTCTGGCACCAACAACCATGTCACGTTCAGTGTTTCTTAAATCACCTTTCTTCCCCATTCTGATGCTCGCTTTGAACTGCAGCAGATCATCTTGACCATGTCTACATGCCTAAATACATTGAGTTGCTGCCATGTGATTGGCTGATTAGAAATTTGCGTTTTGCTTTAACGAGCAGTTGAACAGGTGTGCCTGATAAAGTGGCCAGTGAGTATATAGACCAGACTTCAGGTAAAGAGACTTCGTTTTTATTGTTACTGCACTGGTCCTCTGCTACACACAGACTGTTAATTCTTTTCTGTTTGTTTGTATCACTGTAAGTACTTAATTTGAGGTTTTCCAAAAAAAACTGTTTACTTTAAAATGTTTTGTTCATGTTGACTTCAAGGAAAGTCAAAATAAAATATATAAAAAATAAAAAGTAAATTTCCCAGACTTTTGGTAACTGGTAAAGGATAGATGTACAAAGTACCTGGAGGTGATAGAGTCGGTTGATTACAGGTCCTCTCTGGATTCAGCTGTGTTTGGTGGCCTTGGGTGGTTTCTGATGACTGCACAGCAGGGGGGAGCTGAGATGCCTTGACTGCAGTGTTTGTCAAATCTTTTGTGCTGGATATCTGCTTACTCCAGGCAGGCTGAGTCTGCTTTAACTTTGTCTTCTGGGAGCAGTTCTGTCTTTTTTGCTTCTTGGTCTTTGGCACTAAAAACACAAGCACATAAATAATTCAAAGTCTACAAAGTCAGACCTTTTCTTCCCTTAAAACTGCTTACATCAATCATAAACCATGTCACAGTTTCTTTGCAAAGTGTGTGTGTGGGGGGGGTTGTTGTAACCTAATGACCAGCTTTGGTTATAACAAAAAAAAAGCAAAACAAGCAAATGTCAAAACATGAAAAAAACTATACTTCAGATAGAATGCACAGCTGCAGGTGAAACAGAGCACCTTGATTTGCTCTTCTGTATCTTTCAGGGTCATGAAATAGGCCTAACATGCAGGAAAAACAACCGCAAACATCTGATGAAAGCTCAAACAATATGACCATGCAACCAAGATGGATACAGTTTTAATAATGGCAGCAAATCTTCCATGTGCTGTGGCAGGAGAGTAACTATTTTAAAATCAGGAGAAGGCAGAATGAGAAAGCTAAAGGAGGTGAGGGGAGGGTGTAACAGCTCACCTGATTCAGAGTCACTGCTATCAGGAGAGCTAAAATCACTACTGCTGCTTTCACTGCTGCTGCTGCTGGATGACGAAGAGGAGGAGGAGGAGCTGCTGCTGCTGCTGCTGCTGCTGCTTTCACTCAAGTGTGAAGGGCGGTCAAGGTCAGAAGGAATGATTGTGGCTGTGAGAAAAAAAAAAGCAAAGCAACAGTTGGACTCAACGTCTCTGGTGTAGAAGTGTGACTGTGATGACACCATTCACCTTATTCACAGCTCTTACCAACTGGCTTGTTTTTTTTTACAATGTGATGGGCTTTACTGGCAGCCTCTGGTTTCTCAGCCTCCTTTGGTTTCCCAGCCTGTATTCCTCCTGTGGACTTCGCCTGCTTCTTTTCTACAGGGCAGAAAGTAGCACTCTATTTAGCTGCAAACTGTTTTGATCTGTACAGACATACTCCGTTCAAAAAGGATTTGCCAGCGAGTGAAAGTTGGAGGTTTGAGCTTTACTTACTGCTGACATTCTTGTTACATTTCCTCAGACAGTCTCCAACGAATTCCTGCAGGGCTCTCAGCGTAGAGGGCATGAGAAGTTCAAAGTCAACCTCAATTTCCTCAAGAGAAGAATCTCTCAGACACGACTCCTTGGCATGAATGATTTTCACCAACTTGCCCAGCTTGTCACCAGGCAGCTTGTTGATATCCTGTTTCAGCTTCTTCATCTCCTGATACGTCACTGGCTTTGATGAAGCCTCATTCTCACACTTTGAATGCACTCCATTGATCTCTTGCCTGTTGGCATGCCTACATGTAAAGAAACACATCCAGTATAGGCTGCAGAGTTAGTTTGAAATATGTTGTGACATCAGATGTGCTTACGTACGTGACTGAGCTCCTGCAGCTGGTCATTTTCTCAGCGGTAGATTTGGACTTGCTGGGTTTGTGCTTTGGCACAGCTATGTGCTTTTCTTTGGGCCTTTGTTCCTTTTTCAACTTGTCTTTCTTCTTTGTTTTCAGCTGGGGCTCGTGTGCGAGTCTCTTCAGCTGGTCACTCATAGCTCTTAACTGAGGAGCCAGCCATTAATGATACAGTTAGGAAAAAATGCACTGCAGTGATTAACTTCTCATAATCCACGTGCACTTTTACTGGCGTATATATACCAACCCTCTCCTGTAGGCCGGCCAGCTGCACGGCCACCTCCTCTGGTGGTCTCTGAGACTCTGAGGAACTCTCGCTTTCAGAACTTGTTGTTGTTGACATGTTTTCAACTGCGTTTCCTTTCGTCTTCTCCACTTTATGAGGTAAGGACAGACCTTCTTTTTGGGGAACCTTCAGATAACGGGTCTCAAAAACCTCCTGTTGACAAAAAAACAAACTGTTCTGGTTACAGTGTGCTGGCTGAGAAACTGAAACAATCCAAAAAGCACAATGTTGATCAATCAAGCATACATTTTATCTGCGAACCAAGCCATTTATTACTATTGCATCACCTTTATCAATCAAATATTTCTCATTAATTCCTAAAACATTTCACTGCAACAATGTGACCAGAAAAAAAAGACAAAAAAATTGCATTTCACAGCCCTGGATCATAAACTGGTCATGAGTAGAGCTTCAAAATGCAGAAAGAAGAAACAGGGGCTGAGACAAAAAAATACAAAATAGAGGATTTACTAAAAACTGACGGTAAACTCAAACACGTCATTTATCAGCTGATCACAAGTTTTAAGTATAACAGAACTTAAAGTGTCAGAAAAAGGACTCATGGCCACAGTGAGGAGCCCCACTCGTTTGTTTAGATGTGCTTGATGCAAGTTTTTCCAGGAGTCTGGTGGGCTGGTGCTCCATCCAATGAAAATGGCCTCATTAAGGAAACACACGGTCTGGATATGCCGTTTGTTTTTGTAAACTTCCATTCACATCCATCCCAGATGCTCTGAACAGGCTTTAGATTAATGTCTTCACTAATTTTTTTGATAAAAAAGTTCAGTAGAGTTACTCACAAGTAAGCCCTTTGACATTTTTACTTCTGTTTTGGTTGATCTTTTCGGGCTCATGTCTTAAACTTCTGATCAACTGATGAACGACCTGTTTGAGCTGAAATGCAGTTTTCAATAAAAATCATTTAGTCTTCATTTCTTGTCTCTCGCTCCCGTTTCTTCTTTTTGCATTTTGAAGCTCTGCTTACAACCTGCTTACAATCGCGTATTTGACCCTGCAGATCTGGTTTCCTGTCTTCAGATTTTTGTTCAGAATTCATTGAATCTGCTGAAGAGCAAGATATTTTTCTTGTTAAGTGGACTTGATTGTAATCCAGTCATTGGACAGTATTTGAGACCAGTGTTCGTAAGGTACGCCAGCCTGTGTCCTGACCTGATTCAGGGACGTTTCCGCTTTAAAATACTATTCTACTTCCACCTGAATGTTTTCTTCCACCCTCCAAAACGACACCTGCACACCTGGTAAAACAATCGAATTTTCGTGTTTTTTCCTCCACTCTTAAGATTTTGTTCAGGAGTGAATTCCCTTGATGTAAGAACAAAAAGATATACAAAAGTAAAGATTTAATCTATGCAAGAATAGTGACATACACTGATAAGAGTAGGGAAATATAGTTATTTGTAGGTTTGTTATTTTCTGCAGGTAATGTTTTATTTAAGCAGAAAATATTAAAATTTTTAGGTTTGGCATGTTGCTTTGACATGCTGTTCTTTAACAGAATTACTTAGTTTTTATTGATTTAGTTTACAGATATATTACAGTAAAATATTAAATGAAACGAAATACCATTTTAAAGTGTTTTTTTTTTTACTATTCTTATCCCCCAGTGATGCTTTTAAGTCCCTGCATTACTCATTTTATACTAACTGTTGATCTATCTTGAACTTGATGATTTGAGCTTACGACTTGGTAACATGCTGTGTAGTAGGATACTAAACGTCTCCTAAATCTGATCCAAGAATGCTTTCAAATGCTAGAAAACAGAAAGGTTATGTGTGAAAAATCGGGTATAAAATTAGTTAAGACTTTTACTGTCCCAGAAGGTCACTTAAGGTCCCCGTATGATATTCAGTTTCAAACAAAAAAAGAAATGCAACCTGGTTATTACCTCCATTAAAGAGGTTATGTTTCTGGGACAGTTTGTCTGTTTGTTTGTCTGTGAACAACATAACTCAGTAAGTAATGGACAGATTTTCAAGGAAATTTAATGAAATTTTCAGAAAAGTTCAAAATGGGATAAGGAAGAAGTGATTACATTTTGGAGGTGATCCAGGATTATTTAAAGGATCCTTTATCATTGTGAGATAGGGCCGTTTCCACCATATGTGTGTATAACTCCACATTAAATGGTCCGATTGCTTTGCAAAACAATACAAAACAAGGTCACCATAATTTCTGACAGATGTAAAAGTATGATCCAGGTCCTGGCAATATTCTGGATACTAAGATCTGAAATATGAACTGGGTCATCATAATTTTCAACACTGTCAGGAAACAAATTGTCATACAAACCTGCAAATTGTAGCAGACAATCTGCTGAAAGGGAGTATAACATTAAAGTAGGACTAAAGTGTTGGTGACAATCACAATATGCTTGGAGGAGGTCTGCGCTCTCTGAGTGCTTTTCTAGTTTTAAGTACTGCTGTATTTTTTGATTGACAACACATTTTACAGATACACACCTGCAGTTTTCTTGCCATGTAGACCACCTCATGTGCAGGGGGATTGTATTTGTAACAGTTGGAGAACATCAGCCGAACATCTGCAGCAAACTCCCTTGCATTTGCATACTCTCGCTGATCCATCTTTTTCTGAGAAGATGAGACTGTGAGGAAAATACTCCCAGCTTAAACTGGAAACACTGGTGTAAATCACAAGTAACCAGCACCTTACCTTTATGGTACCAAGATCCATAGGCTGTTTGATAATATCATGGTAATCGTGCAAGCCCAAAGCAACTGCATCCACAGGGGCATAGAATGGCCATGCATACATGTAGTGTCTCCTGGAGAGCAGCTCCTTCAGGATACTATTGCAGCACCTGAGCTGCTCAGACAGTCTGACCTTGTTGCCCTCAAATGATGGCAAGTCTTTCTTGGGAGGTTTGATGGGTCTCCCACTGCCACGCCTGAAGAGCAATGAGCTGGGAGCTGGATGATCCTCAGCAGGGGAGACCTCACTACAGGGCACCTCAGAGGTAAAGGCAGCTGGGGTCTCCATTTTCCTCTTACAGCCCTTTTTGATCTGAATATAAATACATACAAGGTGTAACCTGGATCAAAAATAACAACCAATCCATGATGAAATGTTGGTTTTAGGTCTACACTATTCAAGCTCTAAGGGCACAATAAATAAACAAAACAGGTCACAATACTTAGGACTCATCCTGCACTAAACATATTTTCTTTGTTACTGTCCATCAAACATTCACAACTTTAAATGCCCTTTCCGAATAACAAAAACAATCTATGAGCTGAGTGCACCATCAAATTCTTCTATAATTGCTGGTCAATATTTACAACTCCTTCCCAAACAGTTCAGGAAAAAGTCTGATAAACAAGCAACAAGGGGAAAATTTGGAGTTAAGTAAATACAACCACTGAAACACTTACCGTTGTACCCACGTGAGTAGAGAGATTAATGGGTTGTAGGAGTTGAGGCACATCAGAGGGAATGACCGTCACCGTCTGCTGGAGAACAACCTCAGACACGAGGGATCTTTGCTTGATTGCACCTGGATGCCAAAGAAAAGGTAAAAACATAAATAAAATGGAAGAACAAAAACTTCTCAGACAACAATTCATTGGAGTATTTGCTGGTGCTTCTTACATTCAATAGTGCAGCTCATTTGCAGCTGCAAGAATTGTTTTATGCAAAAAGCACAAATGAACAACTTAACATACTTTCAAAAAAAAAAAACTGAAATTTTTTTAGTATGCAATAAAGGACCACATGTTTCTATAACCTGTATGTGTCTTTCTCCCCTTCACTGGTTCCTTCGCAGTGATGTCTGTGATTTCATACTCGTCCTTTGGTATTTTGTCAATTTTCTGCAAAAAGAGCTTCTCTAGACTCTGTGCCATTATAATGATGTCATCTCCAGGCTGCACAAAGGAAAGAACATGTTATATTAGCATGACAGCACTTCATTCAGCAGGTTATGCTAATATGACAGAAAGTGGACTGTATTAAGTAAAAAAAGTGGCTTAAAAAGTGGGATCCTACTTTTCACTGGTGATCAGGGATAACAAAGTTATGGTCGTTCATAGCTACTGAGCCTCTACAAGATTTTATGATGTTTTCTACAGTTCCTCAGGCACTTTGCAGTTATGTTTACAAAAATATATTTATATCTGACAGTATGGTAACAAGCATTCTCTTACCCGGTTGTACAGATAGCAGTTGGTGAACATGGTCTTGAAGTCTTTTATACAGTCAAATGCTTTCCAGTAATATCTGTTCTGAAGGCGTTTCTTAATAGTTCCCAGGTCCATGGGGTTTTTAATGATAGAATAATAATCCTGAAACGTTCAAAAGACATTGGCATAAATACAGTCAATACATCAAAGAGAGTCAAACTTTTCACACTTGTACTTAAGAAAAAAGTAAGAGCCGGAAAAAAAATCCATGCAGCATCTTTTAGTCGAGCTGGGAAATTACACTTTTATTACTTACTGGAAGGCGCAGTGCCACTGCATCAACTGGCTGGCGAAAGGGCCATGAAAATTGATGCCTCCATAAAGCTTTGATGACCACCTTCTCCAGATACTGCAGCTGATTGGTTACCCGTCCAGGCGTCTTTGTATTTATGACCTCTGGCGGAGGGGGGTTTCCACTCACAGAGGGACAGAGTTTCACATCAGACATTGTGTTGTCCACAGGCCATGGAGGGGGAGAGCGATAGTCTTTGCTTCAACTTATCCCAATGCGTCAGACGTTTTCTAAACAAAGGAGAAGAGATTTACTGATTTAGTGCTTAGGTTGAAATGTCTATTTTTGAACAATATTTTAAACACAAAAGAACAACTCTTAATTCTGTTGGATTCACTTGTTTTATGAACCATATAAATACTGAAACTCATAAAGCTTGCATCTATAATCTTTTAGTCCTAACATAAAGTGAATCAGGGTCGTTGTTGGTATCTGCTATGCTCATACATTGGCTCATGTAGTCTTGAGTTGCCAGCCTCAAGCCGAAATAAAGAGCAGGATACCAAGACCTGATAAACTCACTTATATTTCACTCCAAAGAAGGGGATTTCTTTGAGTAAGCATGTTTAATACTCCAAGTGACAGTTTTGTGGCAGATTATCCACAGTTCTGCCCTGACATTCAACACACACATCAAAGCACAAGTGTGTAATGACTGTTCACTGTATGTTTTCATGGTCAATAGATTCTTTAAATCAGTTCCCAAAGACAAACATATATTCTTTAACTGTTTGTAGACTTGTCTAAAAATGATACACAGAAGGTCACCAGCACATCTCAGAGCATTTATTCATCAATGTAGCTGGATAGTGATTTCAAAAAATGATGATAGACAAATTTACTTCTGATTTTAAAACACATAAGCCATCATTCACAAAACATCTAGTGGACAGCTTTCCTGCTCTACACAGGCAACACTGCCATCTAGAGCATTGCTCAGGTATAGTGCCTTCCAGCACACCCAGCACTACAAGAAAAAGGTTGCTAGTTTATCTGTTTCCAACAATTTTTTTTTTATCACTTGAGAGGTAAAAAGTCGTGTTTTTCTACACAAAATGTGACATAGCTAAATGTAAGGTTGTTGAATTATGCAAGCTGGGACTCCAGAAAAGTTTAAAAGGTTGAATACCTTGTCTTTAACTGAGCAACAAGTTAGAAGGCAGCTGGGTCTTTACATTAGAGTTGAACAATTAATCAAATTTAAATCAACTTTGCAATGTAATAGAATGCAAATTTCAAATCGCAAAGGCTGCAATTAAAAAAAAAAAAGTTTTAAAGTGCATTTAAAAAGTGCAATCCACACGTTTACATATTTCAGTGGTTGAGCCAGAGATAGGGTCTAATTTATATTTATGCTCTTTATTTAGTGTGGGACTCATATATTTCTTATATCATTGTTCATATCAGGCATGTTGTTGTGCACTGCTTTGTTTCTTTCTCTGTTTTTATTTAAGGTAATTATTGATGATTGTATATCACATCTACAAGGTTTGAAGTGAAATAAATCAGTCAATATTCTAATGTATTCTAATGTGATTGTAATAGTAAAATAAAGATGTGTTATAAGTATCAATTCATGCATCAATTCATCTCATTTCATCATAACATATATGCCTGGTCTACAGGAAAGAATTGGTTATATGTTGACAGTGTCCTTTGCGTTGTTGGTCATACTACAAAATGGTTTATTGCTTGTGTTCAGTGAAAAATGCAGAAGGCAAATGTCCCCCCCAAAAAATCACATGCTAAATCGCAATCACAATATTGGTAAAAAAAAAAATCACCACTAGATTATTTTCCAAATTCGTTTAGCCATACTTTACATATTTAACTGGGAGTTTAGATTAAGTATTTCATATTTGTTTCAAATAGTTATAGAAATTTCTTTCTCATCCAGCAACTGAAATGTTCTTTTTCAGCACATTTGTTTCTTTTATCATCAAACCGAAACAAGTTTTAATTGCAAGTTTTGCCTCTTTATATCATTTTATCTTTAAAAAGACAAACCAAGCATTTCTGTCAGTCCATCAGTCCCTCTGGACAAAAGTATCTGTTCAAAGAAGCTGGAACACTGTGGTTTTAGCTGTTAATTTATGTTGGATGTAACCTTTCTTAACTATCTGATACATGCTGCAGTGAGTTTACAGCAGTTGAGTTGTCTGGAATGACATGGGTGAGGATGATGGTGATGACAAGTCCAAGGTTGTAATAGTTTACTAAAACGAAACTAAAAACGAAAACTAAAATTTAAAATACATTGCAGTTAACTCAAACTAATAAAAACTAGAAAAGAAAACAAAAACGATAAGTAAACTAAAACTGTATCTTGTGTTCACAAAACTAACTGAAACTAACTAAAATGACAGACAAAATGTCCTTGGTTATAGTTTTTGACAATATTAACAGCCTTTAGGATTTAAACTAATCCGACACATTTTCCCAACCAATTTTAGACAGTTTTCGGCAGTTGTCAGTGCTGCACAGCACCATCATAGAGGCGTATAGGGACGAGCTCGTTTACTGCACTGACTGGCTGTGCGCTGTGCTGCCACAAAACGTAGTGGAGCAATGAATCAGAGCATCTGTAATAGTTTAATTGTTACAGAGTCCAAGTTTTTATTGTATTTGAGTCTGCCTTTATTGTTACAGAGTCTAAGATTTTATTTACTGAAGCTCATATTATATTGTTTTTTTTATAATTTATGTAAATATTATTTTTATGTAATTCATGTTAACATTATTTTATATAATTTATGCATACATTTTTTATACTAAGTTTATATTATTTTCATGTGTTTAAGGCAGCAGCCAACAGTTCAGTATCAGCATTGACTGAGCAGTGAGCACTATGTTGGACTTGAAAATAAACAGTATGACAAAATATTTACTCTGACCTTTTTGAATCGTGCACCTGGTTAATAAGGTATGAAAAAACTAAAACTAAACTAAAACTAAACTAAATCTACGCCTTGTTGCAAAAATCAAAACTAAATAAAAACTACACTGCCCGCTCTAAAACTAATTAAAACTAAACTCTAATGGAAAAAAAATGTCAAAACTAACTAAAACTAAACTATAACGACAAATCCAAAACTATTATAACCTTGGACAAGTCCACTCATGACACAACCAGCAGCTAGATCATTTAAATCTGTTTATCAAATTGTTTTCACCCCCATGCTAAACATTAAATTTTTAAATTTGAGCATGGATATCCATCTGATTAAGATATTTCACCCTACATTGAATGAAACAAGCTTTATTTTTTACTCTATTTATTGGAAAAAAGTGCTTTGCTTTGCAAACATGGCACTATCAATAGAGTCCATGATTTTTGTTTATTTGTGGTGATTTGATCCCTGTGTTTTTGTATATTTACTTTGTTGTAGCAGTGTTATATGCTTTGTGTTGGTGTGGACTGAAATTAAGTATTGGCAAGTAAATGATGCCTATCCTCGCTTTAAACTTAACTTAAGCCCATTCCTTTACTTTACCCATGCCGGAAAAAGCACTCCTATTAATGACCCCAAGTTTAACATACTTCTACAGCAGCTGAAGATATTAGCCTTCTCTTTTTTATGTGATTAAAAAATTAAAGAAAATGTCTCCCCAAAGGTTTAAAAATGTAAATGGTGGCCTATTTTTGTGAGAAAACACAACATGTATTTAAAGTGAAGAGAAAAATGACCATTAATCTCATTTATTTTACTTTTAAAATAATGATTTTCATTATGACTTCTATTTTTACTTTATTTTCAAAAAATAGAAACTGTAATAACAGAAATTACCCTCTGCAAATAAAATCTTGGTTTTGAAAACAGCATGATCCACATTTCATTTTCATGAATATTGTATTTTATATTGTTGTTGTGAGAAGAAATCCAGGGAAATATGTTTTCAATGTTAAGCCAATGGGCAAATGGATGGGTTTCAACTGTAGGCATCAACTTTTGGAAGAAACTGTATTAAAATCTCTCCTGGGGCTGTGCACTCTTAAAAATCTGATCCTGAAACCGCCCGTGCTATCCTGACAACATGAAGGCATGGCTGCACGGCTGCATGCTGCACTGTTGACAGGAGGAGAGCCGACACGTGAAGCCTTACCACCACGCCCACCGGTTGGTTTGAATTTGGGTAAGCTAACTCCAAACCGCTGAGAGAACATGTGTCAACATGAGAGGGCTGAATGCGGGGGAAAGGCCAGGCTTTGACATTTATACACGCTGAGCTTCTCCTAACTGGTTGAACGCACCAACAGCCTACGCAGTTTCTAATGGATCTCGAAAAATGATTCTGCACATTGCCAGGCGACTTTGGCATCATTGCTAACGTTTGCTAACTAGCCGTTGGCGCTAAAATATATTCTTTTGACTCATTTGCGTGAATTTTGAAACTTTCTTCTAATTACCGAACCATTTTATGCTACTTTACATTCACTCTTTGACTTAGTAATCGTCCAATACAAGCACACGAAGGAACATCAGAGTTGAAGCTAACGTTTAGCTAACGGTAGTTAGAAATAGGTGCATTAACGTTTGAGACCTAACTCATTCGGGTTTCACTCGCATGACTTCATTTCTAAGACACCACCGGGTGAATTATGCTAAGTTTACGTTTGTGGGGTAACTGTAGGCATTTTACATCGATTGTTTACCGTTCTAGCTTTACCTTCTGAGATTTCTCGGGCTGTCTCTCGTTGGACCCTTCAGGAGCAGACGTCTCTACGGCAACCGCCTCAAATTTATAGCTCACAGCCCGCAGAAATGATTGGTCAAACTCTACCTGCACGTGTCTGCAGACGAATGCCACTTTCAATCTGTTGCTATCGTGCTTTAAAAATCTCAATCCCTGCAAGTCACCTGGAAGCTTTGGGCTACTTTGGAAAATGAAGCATGAGTCAGAGTATTTTTGTGGAGTTGCCGGGAACAAAATCAGCGGCTTGGTGTCACAGAAAGATCCTGGATGAATGTCGATGCATGGAAAAAAAAACTTTCTCTGTGTAAAATCACCAAGCACAGAGACAAAGTTGCCGATTCTCAGGCACTGGTTCTTCTCTCTGCCAGGGTGAGAGTTTCATGTGTGAGTGCAACGACAGGAGGAGTGGAAAGCTGGGATCTGGGCGGAGCGCTGAGTTCACGTGCTGTCCTAGAAGCGGAAAATATAGTTTCAGTCAGCACAACACACTTAAACAGTAAAGCAAACGCATGAAATGTGCAAAGTATTATTAAAAATAAAAATACAGTGTGATGTATGTCAATGGAGGCAATAATGTACACCTTTGAAAGGAAATTGTCAGTTTGAGAAGGAAACAGGAAATTAATGTTTTTGTTTATAAATAAATAAATAGAATTGAAGGATGGCTTTTACAATAATGCATGCGTGTATCAATGGGGTGGGGGTATGTTTGATTGTCATGTAAACAAAATAACTTCCGCGTGGTAAAATATGACTACAAAATATCGATGTTTGTACAATATATGTACAATATAAAGTAAATCAAGGCACCGTTAAAAATAAAATAAAATTTCACTCCCCAACTTTCCGAGGCGTCACGAACTAAGCATACAGTAACTTCCTGTCCTTTTTTCCCCCTTTTTTGAAAAAAAAAAAAAAAAGGAAAAAGAAAATCAAATCAACACCAGTCCAAATGGAGTGCAGAAAACAATTTAAAATCATTTTGTGTAGCTCTTAGCTTTTCATATAACCAGTCCTTCTCAAGACAGTGAAAACTGATGATAAAAGTATTTGGGTAATAACAGCAAGCAAAGAAAAAAGGAAAAACAATAAAGTATTAAAAAATTGGATTAAAAAAAAATATGAAATAAAGCCTTAAGTATAAATGTGAGTCTTGAGTTGAGAAAGAGGGACTGGCTAGTTTTGACCAGAGCTCTGCCAGAGGATCTGAGGCTGTGTCCTGCCCCCCCCCCCCCCCCCCCCCCAAAAAAAAAACAAACAAACAAAAAATAATAATAATAATAATAATAATAAAAATTTAAAAGAAAAAAGAAAGAAAAGGAGCATTTATTTGATTTATAGGACTTTTCCACTTCAAAACATTTAAACTCACAATTATGTGGACTGTATTTAGACATTTAGACATTTTGTCTCTCCTGTTGTCCAGTTGACAGAGTCCATTGTGAAAAAAAAAGGACAAGGACCTCAGGAAGCATCACTGATGTTGTTGTATCTCATCACATCCCAGGATGCTTCATCAGATAGTATTTAGTTAACTGAAGACTTCCTGTGAGAAAGACTTTTTTAGTACTTCAAAGCATTAGCTTAGCATACTTCAAAGTAAGTGGTTCTAAGAGGAGCAAATGAGCACATATTAAGCTACACGTAAAGTCCTCCTGGGTTACCAGTTTGATTGAGAAAGATTTTAAAGTTCTTGATTGAGTTATTTAGCTCTTTTTCTGTCTTTATCTGAAAAGTGGCCAAAACTAAGGAAAATATTATTTTGAATCTAGCAAAACTTGTCTTGTCCACTAGATGGAGCCATTGGCAATAGTTTGTTGTGTAAACTGTCCTTTGAAAGACAGACACTTGATTTAAGATGTTCATGGGGCCACTGTTGTGCTTAGCTCGACACCTAAAAGCCACAGACTGATACATTTTCAGCTTCAAATACACAATACTTAGAGTATACTGTGACAGTAAGTTCTTTCACTCCCGAAAGAAAACACAGGAAGCTGTGTAGGCCGAGACTGTTATGAAGTGTTTAGTCTAATAGATTCAAGAGCTGACTGTACATCTCTGCATGTATAAGAGAAAAGCTGGAATCAATTTTATCACAGGCTTTTATTGTAAATTGTATAAAGATCTTTTTTATACAACCAGTCAGTTGTTGCTCCCATTACTGACCCATAACTGATGAGGTGTTTGTTTTTCCCCGTCTTCAGCAATTTTTCACTCTCGGGTCACAGATTTTACAATTAACCCCCAAATTATGATATTTCATGTGCTGATGATAAAAGCCCAGGCTGTTTTGTATGTATGTCACAGCTGAGTTTTGGGGAGTTTAGAAAGTGAAAGGAATAGAAAGGAACTGGTGGTAAACCAGGTTGTCATGTGTCCTGAGTGACTGCTGAATCAGACCATAAATACCCACACAGTGTCCGTCCCCTGACAATGACAGGAAGCTTGTTCAGAAGGGAGGAGGTCATTTAGGAAAAGGATCTGCCCCCTGATGTTTCAAATGTGAGGAGTTACAACGGGTATTTGTTTTTGAATTGATAAATAAATCTCCTCCACCCAAGTGAGGGAAGAAACACCAACACAGTAGATACTACTGCAGCCTATGAGCGGAAGATACTACACTCTTTAAGTGTCATATGGCTTTTAAAACACTTTTTGTGCTTTTCTGACTCAGGTTTTTTACTTTTTATGCAGATACATTAATCAAAGCTATATTTACTGGTATATGTCTCCATAAGGTAAACACAAGAAGAGTTATAAGACAACTTACTATAAATGTATTAAATAAACAACACATCAAACAGAAATTGTGCATGCTGCTTACACTGTAACACGTCAGCACATGAGTTCAAAGTTATGTAATTATATTACAAAAAAATATGTGGAGCTTGCATGAGTTGCCACATTTGATACTTTGAAAGTATTCATTCGACTGGTATTTCTTTATTTCTTAGTCTGACAGCAGGATTTTTGCTTCAAATTAAGAATTTTAATGCTGCTTTTACTTTATTTTCCACTCATCTTGCTTCCATCTCCACTTACACAGCTACTTTCTCTTCTAATTTGTATATTCATACCTATCTAAGTCATACAAGAGGAAGACAAAAGCAGAGCAGGATCGTCTGTCTGAGGATTAAAATATGATGTTTGTTCTGGATGTCTGAATCAGAGTCTGAGTTGTTTATACCAATATGTTCGCAATCACCGTCCTTCCTCTCTTCTGAGAAAGAGTTGCTCAAAAGTGAATTATGAGCCACTCTCGGCACACATGAACACTCAGGCCTCAGCTCTGTGCAGGAGCAGATCCTGCCCTCTTTGGTCTGTTCATGTTGTACGCAGAGGGTGAACAGGAGAGGTGCTGGAAAAGGTTAGTCTTATTGTCATAAAGGAATTTTGAAAACCCTCTTATTGGTGAAATAACTGAAAAAGATCAGAGCAGCTTGACACCAAAATGTGTTATTAATTGTCCCTCAGCTGGAGTTTGTACCTAATATGCTCCATGTGTTACTAGTAAAGATGGGGAGCCTCTTCAAATGACTAAAGATGTTTGGAGTAGTCCACCAGCATGTGGTTTGGTTTCTAACAGGATTAAAGGAAAATTTGGCATTTGAATAGAACTCAGATGTCTTTCTGCTTCGATTTAGCGCAGAAACCAAGTAATAAAAAATAAAAGCAGCGTACAAGAATGAGTCTCATCTCATCTTTCCTGCTACTGATAGGTACTTTAAACAAAGTGAGACCATGTGAGAAAGTGTCCTGGTCCATTCAAAGCCACACTGTTGCACCTCCAGCCAAGTGGAGTCGAGTTAGAACCCTGGATTTGTTTTTTTCTGCGGCCATAAAGTGTTTGAGTAAGTATGAGACGGCGGATTCCCCTTCAAGAGTTATCTGAAAACTCCCTGTGACTCATGTCAGCCGCTGTTCAGCAACACTCACTGCCCTGATCAGATATCTAGAGGCGCTGTTGGATAGAAAGAGGATCTTCTGCGTTGGAAAGTTACTCTTCCATGTAAATGATCACTGCAGCTTGATTCAAAGCCAAACAAAGACCATTTGCACTCAAAGTGATAAAGATTATTTTGAATAAATAAAACTCCTGTGAGGAACTCTGTTTTAGGTTTGCTAGTTTAAGTTCAGTGTCTTGCCCAGAGACACTTCCGGCCTTCACTTGAAAAACCCCACTCCACCACCTGCCGCTGCCTCCCACAGCAAACGGTTAAAGAGTCAATCTGTTTACTGTTCGGCACTTCGGAGTACACCCAAGCCTTGTTTAAACAAATTACCTCACAGCTCCAAGTTCCAAAAAATATTAGCTCATTCTGCACAACTTCATATTTATAAGCCTAAATTGTGTGAAATTCACTGCAACACAAACATATTGTGAGATCATTTATTGTTTTCTGAAGTGATACTTGGTGGTATGCACCGCGAACAGCATATCTGACAGAGCATCATTGGACTTGACAGCTCATGCAATCAACGCGGCCCGTACACACTCAGAGAGTGGAGTAACATTAATGGAAAGTGAAGAAGCCTCAGATTGCACTTTTCTTTGATGCACTGTTATGCTTTCTATTCCCCTTCCTCTCAGCTGTGCTCAAAGCACTAACACGGTGTAAATAAACAAAGTGGAGCACTTTAACTGCGACATGCATATGTATGAGATGTAAAATAATTTGATCCCTTTGAGCGCTTCCTTGTCAGCCCTCAAAAGCAGCACATCAGTGGTTGTTTTGTGTGTTTTTTCCCACAACAAAAGTTTCCTTCCCTCTTGTCAAAAGTGTCATCTCATTAGTGGTAAATCACCAAGCTGACATTTATGTTGTTCCCAGTCACGCAGCATCTCTTCTTCAGTGGAAGTCTGATATCACAGGAAAGCAGCGTAGAGCAGTGTTTGTTCAGGAGGGTATGAGAGATTTCACACACAGAAATCAGCCTGCATACAGTTTAGTGCTTGTGATCGGGGATGTGGGGCGCTGAGATAAAAGTGTGTGTGATGAAAAAAGTCCTGTGAGAGGTTTAAAAATATTTTACATCCTAATGTTAGAAGCCAGGAAAACTTTGGATACAGAAGAGGTCCTGTGTTCAATTGGTGTATATTGCTTTCATATTGCAGGTTATGTAAGCATATCTGTCCTTCTGTCAGACCTTAAAACACATTTGCCTAAAATTGTAAAAAATGAATATACCACAAAAGACAGTGACAGCCTTAATAAAGTTTAAACAATCCACTTGCAATTCCTTAAAGAAAAGGATCTTCTAAATGAATATTTCAAAGCTCCATACTTCATCACTGCTGTTGGGACTCATGCTAGGGTTTTTGCTTAAAATTTGTCTTTTACAGTCAGATCTTGAAAGAGTTAAGGGTGCATACTTGCAGCAAGATTTTTTTCCAAATGTTTTTATTGTTTTTTTTTTTTTGTTTGTTTATGACGAAGGTAGAGAAAAAGAAGACACAAAAGTAAAAGTGAACAACTTCTGAACTAAAACAGCTCATTCATTCACACTCATTCACACCACAAAAAGAAAAACAAAAGGACAATACACTCAGTTGTCAATGGGTATTAACAAGTAGAGCAGTAGTATCGCAGAGAAGAAGAGAAAATAAAAAGATAAGGGAAAAGGAAGAAAAGAAAAAAAAGAAAAACACCTATATATCTGATTATATTTGAATGATAATAATAAGTGAGTAAATATAATAATAATAAAAAAAAGTAGTTCGTTGGTTTTCAGCATTGGTTTCATATGTAAGGTATCTATATGAAGTAAAAAAGGTTTCCAGATTTCATGTAAGGTCTGAGGGGAACCTTCCAAGGAGAATCTGATTTTCTCAGGTCTCATACACTGTAAAATTTCTTGAATCCATCAACTATGTGTGGGTGGGGACAAATGAATCCATTTAAGAAAAATGAACCTCCTTGTGCAGAGTGCTTTTTGAAAATGATAGAAATAGACAAAGATAGAAGTCCACGGCACCCTGCTGATTTAGCACATTCACTTTTTATTTATTTATTTATTTATTTTTTCTTTAATATCACTATTTGGTGAAACATGTTGATTTTACAGTAAGACAGTTAAAATATCCTGCACCCTTATTCTCACCTCAGGACATCTCTACTAGTCCAAATATATGCATCACATTTTATCAAACAATCAGTGTTTTTTGTGCAGTGCATGTTGCTACAAACTATTGTTGATCCATGATGCAGACTTGTAACAGACAGTGTCATGAGGTGTATCTGAAGGTGAAAGGCAGCAAGGCCAGCACAGCAGAGACCCTGATAAAGGGTAGAACTAGTGTAAGTCAGGGTGCTAGCTAACCTGCAAAGATGTCACAGTAATCTGGCAAAAACTGCTGGAAAGTATTTGTCAGGAGCAGGTGATGGCTCGATGGAGGCAGCAGGTGTGTTCAAGGCAGATCCAGGACCTCAGGTGAGTACAGACAGAGAGGGAAGAAGAGAGAGGACAAGGTGGGGGGGGGGGGGGGGGGGGGGGGGGGGGGGGGGGGGGCAGAGTATTGAAGAAAAAACTTCTGAAATGTGTAACAGAAAGAATTAGAATAGATTTCTTAAACAGAAAAGCTCCATGCTGGTCATACCCCAAAGCATCCCTTTGTTTGCAGAGAGGAATATTTTGCGATGTTTCTGTAGGTGCTTGATATTCAGCTGACACTACAACATATTTAAGGTACTGATAGAGTCCTGGGGGCCCCAAGGGAATATTTACAGAGAAAAGATCAACCATTACAGTAAAGTGTTTGTCTATACGCTCCACAAACTTTATTATAGATACAATCTTTAAAACAGACAATTATCATAAGTTGGTAAGAATATTATCCATCCATTATTTTTTCCCTTAAGCCTGTCCCTGAACAGGTCAGCCAAACCATTCACATTGGCACACACCTGACTATCTAGAACAATCTATCAACCTGATGAGTATGTTTTTGGACTGAGGGAAGAAGCCAAAAAACAAACACCAACTCAACAGATTACATCATTTAAACCTGGATACTTTTGACAGGGGTTCCCAGGTCCTTCTCCTCACAACATATTGTGGCTCTACATTAGAAACAGAAAACACAAATCACAAAATTGTGAAAGAACTGGAATAGAAAAAAAAGGAAAAACTCCTGTTTTATATTAAGGCTCTGCACGCAGTAGGATTAGGGTACATTACAACCCCCTAGCAAAACCAGACATTCTCACAATCTGGCATCAAGAACCCCTATGCAGATAAAAATCAATGCACAGGCCCTCATGTGATAAGAATGACCTATAGCAAACCTTTGCAATAACAGTTTGGAGAAGTCTGCACTGTTAATGGAGACAGATGGTTAAAACATTTCAGCACACCGTCATGCAACCTTAACCTTAGGTTCAGAAGAAACACTTCCTCCTGAAAGTCTGGGATCACTTGAAAATTTCTTTATTTCCATAAAATTCACAAACAATTTCAACTTATGAGAAGAAATTTAAAGAATAATCCAATTTTTTGTGAAGAGGCCGATCATTGGCAACTGTAAGCTTATTGTACCAATCTCCTGGTATGGCTGCTAAAGCAAGCTAATCATTTTTAAGGCTAACTGAGTAATAAGAAGCCTTTAACACCTGTGTTGCACAGATAAAAAAAACTGTTGTGCTCAAAAAATGAGCACAAAATGAGCATGGCATTCTTTGGGTTAGTTTAATATCCAAAGCATGGGCAGCTGTTTAAAGGTTGCTGGATCAAAATGGTTTGTAAGAAAGAACTTTCTCTTGAGCCCTGTCCCTCTATTGTTGTGTTAGCAAGAAATTGTTAGAAAACTTGAAATCTGTGGAGTGGGAGACCCTCGGTGCACATTTGTTTAGGATGACAAACATCTAAGAGTGGTTGAAGACAAAGGCGCCTTACAGGTCCTCCTCTGGCAGCTGCAAAAAGTAGGATCTGGTGAACACCAGTGTCAGGATCAAAAGTGAGTAGGTGACCACAGGATGCTGGACTTCATGGAAAACCCTAAAAAATGTGTCAGTAATATTTAAAGGAAAGGTCAGTCAGAATTCTAACTGCAATGGCCACCATGGGTCTGTTCCATATGAGCTGCTGTTAGAGCAGCTTTTGGTACCTAGGAAAGACTCCATCAAGACAATCCATCCTGTGTGTCTCATCAGACAGCTAAGTGTTTAAGTTCTGTGTGGGTGTAGAAGCTATTATTATTACTTTTTTTAAAGAACACATTTGTCATTTCCGTTAAATCACAATTTCTAACTGTGACAGTGTCAGCATGTCTTATTTATCCCATAAATTTCCCATTCAGACTAATTTAATGTGAGGTTCGATGGAAAATAAAAATTCAAAGTGTTCCCAAACTCCTTGGACTGAGTGGATGAAGTGAGTGGAGGAGCTTCTCGCGCCGCCGTGCACGCGGCAGCCTCCGTGCCCGCGCGCCCAGCTCAGCCTCCTCCCTCTTAGCCCCGCCCCCTCATGAAGCCCTCACTAAAAGCAGACAGATAGTAGTAAACTGTTTAAAAGTTGAGCGAGAGGAGCTGTTTATCCACACCTTGTTTATAAAAACAACACGTCAACTCTGTCTACAGCTGTTTTCCGATAAACAACCCGGGAATACTGCGAATGTCCAGCCGGGAGAGGAGGCAGTTTGATACTGACATCCACCGGAGCGACTCTTAACTTTTACTTGGGCATTTTCTGGAGACTGCATGGTACGTCCGCTTGTTTTTAAGATCATGCTGTGTGTGTTTCCCACTTTGCTTGTTTCAGAGGAGGTTGACTTTTTATCGGAACACTTTCATTTCTGAAGCAGAGTGTGGAAAATGTGAAGATAGAGTTTGTGATATGAGCTCTACCGCCCTTAAATCCAGCTGAACACATCTGTCTCCGAGCGTTGACATGCAGCCTTCCTTCCTCCTGTGCTTCAAGCTGGAGGCGTCAGACTCTCTCAGCTTTAGAAAGGACTAAATGTTCACCTTTGATCTATTTGGAATCTGTCTTTTAACGTAAACACATCATTTCATAGTAACAGAGAGCAGCTTCACGCTATGCGCTCTGCTCTCACTTTCTGGCAGCCCAGGCGCTCCTCAGGGATGACAGATCAGTGACGTTTATTATTGTACTCACCTAAAATATGCAATGTAATGTCGTATTATTGACTGGACTTCCTTTGTATGCAAAGCAGTGAAGTTTTCATTCAAGATTTGAGCTGTTTGTTTAAAAATAACCACCAAAAGTTGTGTCATTGAGAGTGCAATTAAATTATTTGCACTCATACAAAGAGACTGACACTTTAATTGATGCATGTTGGTAGAAAAACTTCTTTTAAAATCATAAACTGACACATGACTGACACATCATAAACCAATAGTTGTATAAAGAGGGAGCGGCAGCTGTATTCTTCTTTGTAAGAATGAATCAGTTCTTTATTTACTCTCATTTTCTCTACTTTACGACATCAGATGTTATTGTTTTTTTAAACAAATACTTATGATATTAAAAAAACACCCAAATAATTTGAATATGTAATAAAAAATAATAATTAAAAAAAAAAAAAAAAGGGTTAGAGAAAAATAAAAAATAATAAAATGTGCAGTTTTATGCTAATTTGCATACTTTTTGCACAGATTCGACCCTTTATATGCATTCAGAACAGTGTTTTATTTAACAAGTAACCTCATGTTGCAGTGTTTAACATTTTTCTATATGGTCAAATGAAAAGTTTTATGCAATCCAGTATCTGTTTGAGCTGCACATGTGCTTCAAACAATGCTGGTAGTGTTATTCACAGTTGTATTTGAGCTTATTATGTTGGACAAACTAAGCAATACCTCCTATTTTAAGTGGTTTTTTTTTCACAAAATTTTTTAAAAGATAGTGTAAAAGAACCACACAGTGATACATCTGTGATAGTCTGGGCAGATTAATCTAAAAATCCTCATGGTATGATGGTTGGAGATCATTTGAATGCAGAAAACTACCAGAGTGTGTGGACAGGCTCTTCAGGCAGAGATGATGATGATGATGATGTTGTACTCAGTCATTCTTATGTGATGGAAAAAGAAGAAGGTGGTTTGGTGTTCTTCCAGTCCTCTGCCTGTACACAGTCACTGAAAGAGGAGAAGAGCTCCTTCACCAGGTCATATGACCACACAAACGCCGTAATGACTTATAAAACAAACCAATGTCAGATAAGTAACATCTTACTCATGTAAAACAAGACACCGCACAGAAAGCAGACTCTGCTCCGGCCTGCTGTGCTGCTGCTCTCCCCGCTTACAGCTCTGTGATTGCAGGAACATATGCACCTCTGAATGTAGCAACACTTCAACCAACATGTGCATGCATATGTGATGAAAAAAGATACGAGCCAGGCCTTTAACATCGAGGCCACCACAAGTATGTGGCTTGGTTTTGGTTATATGCAGGACGGTCTGTCTGGGGTCTGCACGACCTGATGTACTTTCCAGATCTTCTATGGGTGAAATAGTTGCTGGGCTTAGACGGTCAGGGTTGAAGAGAAGTCACATGAGGTGATTTGAGTTGTTGCTGCAACAAAACCAGCACCGTGGCGTGGAGCTTTAGGAAGTAAAAACCTGAAGACTTGACACAAAATAAAGGGGGAAGCTTTGATGTCTTAAAAAAATCACAGATCTTAAACTACTGTGTATACCAAAAGAGTTTACCACTTCCTTTCAGCTTTCTTTGCCTTGCTCTGACTCATGAAAGGTATTGCCACACAGTGAACCTGCGTTTGCTTGTGAGGAGATGAAGGTCAAGGAGGGACATAAATCAAACGGAGAGCACAGGCGCTCCTCCTCGACTTGCTGAAAGTGTAATATTTGTCATGATCTTCCAAAATGACTCCCGAGCCCCTGAGCTGAAAGGCCCTTTTGTCCTGTGAAAGAGGCTTGCACTGCAGAGCGATGCACCTTGGTGCTTTGTGCACCCCTTCCCATATAACCTTCACAGCTCACCTCCATCAAGATAGGTGCACATCTGTGTTTTTCTGAACCAGTCACACATGTAGCTTTGGAAACCACGAATGAGCAATTCCTGTCACAGCACCTTCACCACACGAGTCACAGTTATAGAGTCAAGCTCTTGAAGTAAAGATCGCTGTGACAAACAGGGAGTGTAACTGTCTGACGACCACATCTCTCTACATGTTATCTGGGTTGCAGCTGCAAGAAAGCAAGATAACATTTAGACTTAAAGCAGATTCAGAAACAAAGTGTTTGAAACGATTCTTTAGAAGAAAGTGGTTCCAACTTTATCCTTTAACCCTCCACTTGAGCTTCCACTCAGACTTTCAAATACTCGAGCCCTATAGAAAACTGAGAATCACTTGAAATAATTTGTAGGTCATGTGTCTTAAATTCACATGCTTGTCAGAATTTATGTGTGTTTTCAGTTGTGTCAGGATCCTCTGCTGCCTCGCTCTGCTGCCTACAGCTCTCTGCTCCTCTGCAGTGACAGCACCTTCAATCTGCTGTCTTTAAACCTGTTCATTCAAGCCAGGAACATCAGACTAATACTATAATTCTCCAGTTTGGTTTTTAAAAATCAGCTGGGCAGATTATCGGGGCAGAAATTCATCATTTTAGATGCATATCAGCATCGGCCTTCTTTGTAAACTTAATAGTTATTAAGAAATCACTTAAAAACTTGGGCTGCACCTATAGAGGGATTATTTCAACAACGCTAGAAGCACGCGCAACTCAGGTGCAGAAGCACTGCGGAGTATAATGGTTTGTTAACTGACGTGGAGGAGTTAACCACCAAAAAAACTCACTTTTAAACTTAATATCATCAATTTGAGTAACGGTGAACGGCTCCCAGGTTTGTGAAATAGCAGTGAGTGGACAGAAGAGATCAGCGAGTGGACAGATATTAGGTGGACAGACGTTTTTAGCGGAGAAATCCGGCGTGCACCCAGAGAGCAATTTAAACACTCAACTGTCACACTATGACTGCATTATCTGTGGACACTTACCAGACTGTGACATTCCAGGATGTAAACACGTGTCGATAGATCAGAAACCCTCCCAGACTAGAAAAGAGCACACAGACTGCTGAGTCTGAGACCCGGTTCATAATGAAAGAACCAGAAAACTACGTCCAGAGTTAATTAATTACCCGCAGACGTTGCTGGTGTTTCAGCATAAAGTGTGACCCTGTTAACTGGTGACTCGGCCGTTAATCACTGCCACTGACATCTGAGAGTCATCATTTAGCATGGTCACTATTAGGGGTGTAACGGTATGTATCCGTGTCGAACCGCTCCATAAGGCCGTTCGGTTCGGTGCAGTGCTGTATTCGAACGAGTACAGTAAGTTTACGTTAGCCAATGCACATGGCTCTTTAATATTCACGTGAGTACTCGTCTATGATTGGCTGAGCAGGGAAGGCGTTTTAATATTCATGAGGAAAGTGGTCTGTGATTTGTGCTTTGCCATCATATGCATATTATGTGGACGTGACGTCTCACGGTGAGCCAATCAGAAGATGAATATCAAAGAGCTTCCGTATCCACAGGAGCTTGTGGCCGTTTTCGAATTCGCATACTATACTAGCAGTGCCTACTGATTCGACCAAAATGCAGTATGCAGTATGCGAACAAATGTCAGAGTTGTAGTATGAGAAAAACAGCCGGATGACGCACTGAATCGGGAAAAATCCACAGCTTCGCATACTGTTACCCACAATGCAACGCGCCTGGTCCCATATCAGAAGTGAAAATGGCAGAGAGCGGAGCAACAACAACCGGAGTAGCAGAGGAATATAAATATAAGAGCTATTTCTTTTTTATCTTTAAATCCTCATCATCTCCACCACTGAAAGTTAATATAAAATGCTCTCTCTGGCAATATATTTGCAGATAAGTTACTCGTGGTTCGTTTATTTTCTACATTTTCAATAAAGTTTTTTTGGGAAAAAAAAGTCAGCCGTAGCCAACTTCCGTTTTCTTCGAACTGAAGACCAGCGTAGCATACTACAAAAATTAACCCAACTGAACAGTCATACTACATACTGCTTATGAAAGTAGTATGTAGTAGGCAGTGCCTACTACATACTACTTTCATAAGCAGTATGTAGTAGGCAAATTCGAAAACAGCCTGTGTCTGAATTGTGCATCATGGCTGCTGCTAACAACCAACCGGAGCTTGAAGAGCCTCCCCCCTCGCTGTATAATGGCAAGTTTTTTGTTTAATAAACATCCATAACAAGCAAATGGTTTTGCGTTGTTCCATACTGTACCGAAAATGTACCGAACCGTGACCCTAAAACCAAGGTACGTACCGAACCGTGATTTTTGTGTACCATTACACCCCTAGTCACTATTGACTCCATAAACACCGGTTGCTCTGTGACGGTCCAAACTTGATAGATGTTGCCTCTCTTATACAGTATTGTTTCTAAAAACTGACCACAGAACAACCAGACATTTTTATGCTGATAACAGGTTGAATTTAGTGCTTAAAAAACGCTAACTTGTCAGAATGAATGTAGCTAAATGCTGCGTGTACATCTTTATGATGACGTAGACTGATAGTCCCTCTATACTGATCCTGGTTTTGGGTATTGGTGCATCGGTATCCCTCAAAGCGTGATTGGTATCTATGGGAAGGCACTGATCCATGATGCTGGTCCTAACAATCAGCTCTATGCCTTTTTTTACATGTGCTCTTGGCTACTTCATTTGAAATGTTACCTCTGATGTACTTTCTTTGTTTTTGCTGCAATACCAGCCCACACGGTATAAAAATCAATAATAGATTCTGTAATTAATAATAAATTCTGTAAATTCTGAAGCTTTGTTTTGCTGGTAAATGTTTGAATATTTGTTAGTCTTAATAAATTTTAACTTCACTAATTCTATATTTTTTGCCTTTTACCCAAAACATTACCAGTCTTATCCCACAGTAGGCCATGCTGGTTATTTTTTAACACTGGTATCACAGCCCAGTTATTGGTATCAGAACCAGAAAAGTTGTATCTGTGCATCCCTATTTAAAACTGTGTTATTTTGGGTCTGATGCAGCCACACTCTCTGTCTGCAGTCACTGCTCTGTCTGTTTTATTATCCCACGTAGTCACCCACCATCTGATTGTTTACACACAGAGCTATTTTTTTAGTGTTCATTTAACTTTATAAGACATGATGCTGAGCCTGGGAGCTGTGTAATAAACCTATGCTTAAAGACAGTTAAAGTTAAGTGTTAAAGTTTGTATTAATCAAAACTTTGACAAATATTTTCACTTTTACTGCGAATGAATATTGGCTCCAAATAGATCCTTGTATACTAATATTCAGTATTGGTATAGGTCCTGAAGAAACATATTGGTCTATCTCGACATAAAATACACTGCCACCCATTAAGTTGGACCAAAATCTTTTCCACCTCTTCTTATGAAATGTTTGTGATTCACAAAGGTTAGTTGTGGGTAAAATTTTCAATGTGATGTGTTTGGAGGAGACTGATCAATCAAGTTTTGAGGTGATAAACTCTTCATCTATCAAGAACACATCACAATTTCACAATCATTCTTTCAGAAGAGGTGGGAAATATTTTAATCCAGTTTCTGGGCAGCAGTGTGTTTGTTTACAGCTTTACCAGGTGTAATGTGTAGGTGAACCACTCGACTAATGCATGCTGAAGATACGTACTTCCAGATACTGGAGAAACAATAAAGCCATGAGACAAAAGTCAGCTCTCTAAAAGTTATTTTTCAGTAACAAAAATAAAAAATTAGGCATCTTGAAAGAAAAAAACATCTAAACAGATTTTATTTTCACATTTTCATTTTTCCTTAGGAGATAAAAATAACTTCTGACATAGTTGTGGAAACAGCATCTAGGTGTCGACTGTCCTCGGTGGATTTTTCTCACGACAGCCAGTGACCAACATTTCTGGGGCTGTTTTTAGACATACACCTCAGATTATCCCTGCTCAAAAATTACAGTACTGTGTTATCAACAATGACTGCAATAAAGTTTATCTTTTTAAAGATGTCAGGTGGAAACAGAGAGCTTTAACAGTGAGTTTTGCCTCTATATCAATTTACTGGTGCTTGCACTTCCTTGCTGCAAATGCTGAATTGTTTAAATGCTGAGGGTTAAAGCGGGAAATAAGAAAAGTAAGTCAAGGCAGATAAACCCACATTTGTGTCTTTGTTCCTGAAAGGTTTGATTAGTTAGGATAAAAGTAAGCAGAAGTGGAATTAAGTCACAGGAGAACAGTATGATGAGGTGCTGACTCAGCATTTTAATGTTATAAGTGCAAACTGGTGGTAAATTAAACCAATCAGCACAACAGAAGTATTTTTCAGCCAAGCAGCAAAACGATTTCCCGCTGCATACTCACATGGATTTACGTCATCTTTACACTGAAACCATGTGAGTGGGATGGTTGGAAATATTCCAGGTAGAGTTTTCAGGAACTTTTCACAACACAGTTTTGGTGGTGTGCTGATGACTTTACCTGTCACATCCGATAAAGTCAGCAAACATTTCTCCTGATTTGTTAAAGCCAAAGCCGCTTTCATTAGCTTCTGAAGCTGTTTGCTCTTTGTCAATGTTTAACATTCAGGAGGAGACACTCACCATTGAGTTTATACCTCCCCACAAAAGCTGCAGTTAGTGATCTTGTTAAGTGATTCATTGATTTATTGGTGTTCATTTCGACACCTGCTGAGTCATCTGCAGCTCCTACATGCCCAGGCTTGTGTCCACTGCAGAACAAAGATACTGTAATGGATTTAGCTGGTGTTAGCTGCTTGTCTTTAGTTTTAATGCTTGGGTTTAAAAGTGATAGGATTAAATATTCCACAAGCTCAGCTCTCATGAGGAAATTTGGTCAAAATTTACAGAAAAATATACGAACTGAAAAAAACTGACTGAAAAATAATAAATAGCTCCCTAAAGTTTTCTACTATAAATTAAGTTTTCCAAAATTTCAATATAACTAAAATATTGATTTATCTTTGATGTATCTTTGTTTTAAGTTCAAACAAAGAGAAAATTTTAGCATAAGGGATGGGTACCTACCACATTTGAAATGATACAGTACTGATGCCCGGTACCTGACCATCAGTATTAGTACTCAACGGTACCAACATTTTGTAACTTACTTTTTATGTGACTATGTGGTAAATAATATTAATTTGTTTAATTATAGAAAATATTTTTTATCAGTTTTACATATTTATTCTTTAATATATAAACTTGCAGTGCTGTGTTCAAGTCCAGCATGGAAAATCACCTACTCTTCCACTCTCTCACAGTCACAAGGATGCATTCAGGTACCTAAACGTAGAACCTTTTGACTTTTAATGAATCGGTACTGGGTACTTTTGACAGGATGGGGGGGAATCGGCGGGCTACCGTTATGCTAAAGCTTATCAGCCTTAAGCTCAATGTGCTTGTTTAAAGTGATTAACAGACACGTCTGGAGGGACTGCAAATGAGCAGAGTCTGTGTTTACGTGACGTTATTGGGCCCACAGTATTGTTACTAGTAGTTGTGAGTTGTAGAGGACCGGGATGTTTATTTCAATTTTGGGAGAGTCCTCTGCCTAAACTACCATCAAAACATATATCTGCTTTTCCACTCAGCAAAATCTTTTCAACAAAATATCCCAGTTTTAAATTTGTGTCTTGTCCCCAGTTGGATTTAAAAAAGGCCAATGCCGATATGCCTCAAGATGCTTGATATCAGCGCTGATAATTGACCTGGCCGATAATTGGTCTGTTCCTAGTCAGAACTATCTCAGTTATGGAGAAGGTGATGCAAGAAAATGAATTAATTAGGTCAAATTTCTCCATCCCAAACTGAAGTCTTTCCTTAGCTTTAGGTTTCCTTTTGAGTCATTTTTCATGTTTGCCTTTGAGAATCTTTAGTAGAGATTTTTAATGCATTTATTTATTTCTCAGCAGCAGTAAAATTAAGTTAATTTCAACTTTCACAAGTAAATTTCAATGCTAATTAACTGTTTAAATGCTGATGTCTTTTCTTTGGTAAATGCCTAATTAGAAATCCTGAGTGAACACTGGTCCATCAACTTTCTGTCCCATCACGGTGGTCAGTGTTTGAGGTTAGATTAACAACGTTAAAGCTCCGGGCAGGTCATGCTGATTGGTATGGTGGGACTAAGCTGCTTACTCAAGACCCCACTGGAGCATTCACTGTTTCCTGACGCTCTCAATTAAAGTCTGTGAGTAACCTGTGGCAGGCTCCAAAGTGTTTCACACCCAGCGAGCCACTCAGTTGTCCCACACTCCTCACACACTCTGTCTGGGCCCTGGAAGGTGTGTGCAGCAGGGTCCTTTGAAGCATGCGTGACCCCTAATTAACCCTCCTGGATTAATCCCCTTCCCTCCAAACCACTGCTCCTCTTGTCTCATCTCATCACTCCCACAGGTTTATTAAGCTGAGGCAGTCCCCTGCTGTTTGTCCATGCTCCATTCAACCCGCTGCTTCTGGATGACTTTCTCCACTTTTGTTCACTTTGCAGCTGGGGCTTGGAGCTGACTTCCTGAGCGCTGCGTCATAGAAAGGGAAACCTTCATAAAAAGCAGGAGAAAGGCCTGTTTCCTCTTCTTCATCACTCTGGAGGCTGAAGGATAAATACAATATGTCAAGAAGATCCCCTGTTCCCTTCTTACTCCTCACAATATGCTGCCTTACATCAGCAGGTAAGTTTCTCCTCTCTCTACATTTTAAACCAAGTGACCGCCTGATGTATCAGAACATCTTTTATTTACCTTCAGGTTAACCCGAGCATCCCTTCTATCACTGATAGATATCACTATGTATCATACCTCAAGAACTGTGTTGTTTGACAACCATGACTTTGCCCATACTCTGGGATTTTCCACTGTTTCTCCCAGCATGCCTTTCCAGACAGCGCCTGTCAGGTTTGAGACTGAGGGGGATTTACATTTAAGAAAGTGCTGACAAGTTCAATCTCAGAAACAAACAGTCAGCAGGCCCACATGGATCCCTCAGATTGATAGGAATGAGACTCAGATATTGCCAAACCCTGAGTGATTTATGAGTGTCAAACTAAAACTGACAAACGAGACACAGAGAGAATGAGTCTGCTGCTGTTCAGGTAGATAAATGCATGTCATGTCATGTTAATCTGAGGTCCCCTTTAATGAAAATTCTGCTTTTAAAGTTGTTGACATGTCAACTTGGTGTTCCTTTTATTTTATAAGTCAGAAGTGTCCAAACTTTTTCAAAGAGGTTTTGATTTTGTGAAAATGACCGAGGGCCAGAAGTTCTTGGGTAGGGAAAATGTTCTCCATTAGGGGGCGTTATGGAGAAAATGTGTCAGGATGTTTTTATGGCAGGATCAAGATCTGGATTTTATCAGGATTGTTTTTCATATTCAAACTATTTTGACCTGAAAATAACTTTCTTAGCCCCAAATATTTCTAATCCTGCATTCTGAACTGTGTATGCACCAATTTTTGCCTTTTCTGCTCCATTTCATAACTTTACTCTCATCTGATGTCCTCCAATGTGTTTGTTGAACTCATACACTTTCCCATCATAGTACAAACATTCATGTAAAGAAGTTTCATTTACATAGTTGTTGAGTTTCTGCATGGGGGCTCTTTAGAGCCTAAACGCTATAACCCGAAATGTAACTAAAAATTAGAGCTGCAAGCAGGTCCTCATACTCTTGCCCGGTCCCTTCTGCCGATCTGTCATACCTGTTTCCCCTCCACTGTCAAGGATTTACCTCCACTGTTAGGGTTTCATCCCTTTCTGGCCCTTTTAGTGCTATAACAGTTGATACCATGTATTATTATTTCCTTTGATGAGTCACATGACCAGCTGCACGGAACTCCTAATCAGTGTGTGACATCAATACAGAACTGCAGCAGCTGCAGAGGGAGGATTCAAATTCACAAGTTTACAAACAACTCATCATATAGGCCAGAATGTTGACCCTATCTATGTAAAAAATATATTTTGTAGGAAATGTTGTCAGGAATCCATTCATGTCAGTTTTAAAGGTGTACGACTGTTACTTTTTTGTCTAGAGGCCCAAATGCAGTAGCCTTCGTTTGCAGGACAGAGTAAAAGCATGTATTTTAATGGAGGGCGCTGAGAGGGTTTACCGACTTTGGGGGCTCGTCATTAGAAAACCGGGTCTAAATCATCAAAGTCACGCACATCTTTTGTAAAGCAGGGTCTAGTCTGTCATGTGAGCAGATTTCAAGCTGATACCACTTATGGTTTCAGAGGAGATAATTTTTTATTTATTTATTTTTTAATCATATTTTGAAAGGCAAATTGCCGGCTTCCTGTTGGAGATAGGTCAGGGGTGTCAGTGTATGAATTTTGACGTTGGTTTGATCTCTCTACGACATCCCTACTGGCCGCTAGGGCCATTTTAGTGTGCCTAGGTGGCGCTAGAGAGCGTATCATATCAAACTTTTTGGTGCTCATGTGTGTGCCAGTTTTGGTGAGTTTGAGCAGGTTCAGGTGGTCTAATTCAGTGGAGGAGGGAAAAATAAAAAATAAACAGATGAAAAACAATAGCGCCCTCTTCCTGCGGGTGAGGACCTAAAAATGTAATAAAGCCTAAAATGTGGTAAGTTGTCGATAGTGTGACAAAAGTGCTGAGCCAGAAATGTAATAACTAACCCAAAATATGACAAGTTGCTACACTTTGAGCAAAAAGTTATCAAAAAGTTATAAATTAAAACGGATGGGCCACACAATCAGTTTCGTAGATAAAGCATTTGGTGTTACAGTTGACCTTAAGATTCCCCTCTGCATTTCCTCACCCGCGATGGGATATACATTGTGGCCGTGGCACTGAAACAAAGATGGTCACACTGACTGAGTTACAAATTAATGACAATAAAAGCAGCTTGCTTGGCTGGGCCTATGCACTAAATAAGTGGGTGGGCACTAGGGCTGCACGATTATCGCAATCGCAATCGCAATCGCAATCGCAATCGCAATGTCAGCACACGCAATTATGTAATCGCAAAAGAGGATATCGCAATCGCAATGTCAGCACATGCAATTCAGATTTTTCTCCATGATAACCAAGCAAGCGTGTAGACTCATCATGACACAACTTTTTTTATTAAATCGCAAGCACAATCGCAATCGCAATATTGTCCACCTAATCGCAAATCGCACCTTTTCCCCAAATCGTGCAGCTCTAGTGGGCACCATTGACATTTAAAAAAAAACAGACTGGGACATTATTGATTGGAGCAACACTTCACAGTGAGGTGAAACTTCATCAGGAACTCTTATGATGACAGTTTGGTCCTTATCCAGCTCAACCTTTAACATTTTTACCACAGTATCACTCAGGGGCCTCGTAGCAATCATAAACCTAGAGATGCTCTCTCCTGCTCTGTTGTTGGTGTCTGGATTGCGGGACAGGGTGTTTATTTACTTTTCCCTGTCAGAGATGGTTGGGGTCCAGGAGCTTCTCAGACGACACACACCTGTGCAGACTCTCAAGACCAGCCTGAAGTGGTCACAATTGTTTTAATAACCCAAAACCATCATGTTTGCCACAATACCAACATGGCAGACTCTTCTAGGCAGATCAGTTTGATTTGATATGATCAGGTTGTCCCTTGTGTCTATTTTCTAATGCAGGGGGCATTGATTGGTTATTGATTGAGACTTATATTCTGTTGTTTTGGGTTTTGAAGTTTATAAAACAAACAACAACAAACAAAGCCAGGTCATTATGAGGATTTAGTCATGGCTCTATCATCATCTACAAAACTGACCTCAGCTTCATTTCCCCTTTCTGGATTTATACCATTAATAAGATTTTGTAGCTCATGCTTTTATTGAGCGAGATTGCTGCTGTTTTTGGTTCGTGGACAAATCTAAACTGGTCAAAGTTGGGCAGAGTCTCTAGTTGTTTAAGAGGTGGCCACTGGATGTTTTTTAAAGGAAGAATAAGTGCTTTAATGACCACATTGCCTCCAGTATTCAGCCTTGGTTTTCGTCTCTTAGTGACTTAACCAAAATAATCATTTAACTGACCAAAGCCTGACACTCAGCGCTACAGTCTGATGAAAAATCTGTCAGCTTGGAAACGCACTGAACCAAACCGCTCTGAGGCTATCGTGGGCATTCCTCTGTCTAAATCCTCGATAGTGAGATGTCCTGTTGACCGAAACTGGTTTCACAATGTTTTCCTTTGGACATGGACTCACTCCAGCTCAAATCTGCAACATCCCTGTTTTGTTTCTCTGTGGTAACACAGGAATAATTCCCCAGCAGGAGGCATGCTACATATCCAGCTCTCCAAAAAAACAACCAAAAAAAATGTGGTTTGTGTTTTTCATGCTTGCTGTGTCCCACTTGCCAACGTAGGTCATTATCTGAGGAGCTGTCTGGACGTTTGAACCACACTCCACAGAGCTGACTTTTACAGAAACAATAGCAGTGTAGTCAGAATGTGCTGTGGGTAAAGCAAACACCAGTTCTCCCACAATGCCAGGATCTGCAACACAATGAAGGCACGTATGAAGTTTTCCTCCAAATTCTTCCTCGTACAGCACAACGCATTGTTGTTCTGTGTCACAAGGGACAGATATTTACAGTAAGACGACTGAATGCCCTTTCCTCCAAAGAGCGCTGGCACAGAGTTTCAAAAATGACTGAAAGACAAACCGTCTGATCCTTCGTTTTCACAAACAAGCTGAATTCTGAGCAGGTAAACAGCTGCACAGGAAGCCAGTGTTTCAATAATTCAAAGACTATCTGCTCTTTTTTTGGCTGGATTCACTTAATTTTTGTTTACTTTAAGCTTCATCTTTATTTTCCCTCTTATTTTCTGTACACTCCAGAATATCTCACCTCTCTCTTTAGCTTCTATCATCTGGCAGCATCTGTGTAAACAGCCACATCTGCCCTCTAAACTTGTCAGGAGAGCTCTTACGTAATGTTTAGATTAGTCTGCAATGAGTCTTCTCTCAGCGTAATGCAGTCCAGGATCTGTGCCTCCCATAACTCTTTAAAGTCAGGCTGAGAGCACCTTGACGTCCATATTTCAGATCTCGGCTCCGCTGCTTCGCTCCAGTCTTTTTTTTTTATAACTTTTTTCCCCTCATATCCTTACTACCATTTGTGGTTTACTGTCCTCAGCTTGCCAACTGTTATTCTGCGAGGATATGGCAGGAACATTGAGCTGAGTTTGGGTTTCGTTACGAAACGGAGTCTTGCAGGAGCAATGCCAGATATTAATTTGAGGCACTTGCCAGAAACAGCTCCTGCAGGATGCTGGTTTTTCTGGAGGCACAACGCCGGCCTGGTGGCTCACTAACATTATTGATTGCAGGAGTACTTTTTCCTCCTTTAATGGCCTTTCCTGATTTCACTTCAGGACAGCTTGATGAATGATGAGCCATTAATGTGGATCTGTCTTTAGCTATTTATTGCTGGACCACATCGCTGTACAATGGAATTTTTCAATGTAAGAATAACTGGAAAAGGAAATTGAATTGTGCTCCTGTGATGAGTCCATATGTTCAGTTTGAAGGTTATTTTTAAATGTGTGGTTTCACGAGGAGCCTTGGCATATCAAGCCTTTAAAATGTTGTGTTTAGACATCCAAAGATTGGTGGTAATTTCCTTTTTAGCTTCAGAAATCAGAAATTCTGAGATGCCCGTTGAATATGTCACCAAGAACACCCACTGAGGAGTTCAGACTCTGAGAGCAACTTCAGGAAGCCCTAGCTTAAATAAAAATAAAGACACTACATTTGTGTTGATTTAAATCTCTGTTTTTTGTTTTGAATTATCAAATCAGTCACTTTGATGATATTGTGCAAATTCTATCCGTGGACAGCTGTAGTTGCAATGTTGCTTTCACACCCCCCAGCTTTCATCCTCCAATGTTTTAATCATGGCACTGAAATGAATCATGTTTTAAATGATGTGCACATTTACATTTTCTGTCAAGGTCACAAACAAACACAAAGTCTATTGAGTTCAATAGCTAAAGCTCTGTACATTCTGCAGAAACTCAACAACTCTTACAGCTGACGTCTTTAAATAAATGGATTTATAATGATGAGAAAATGTGAGGGTTCAAAAACAACATCAAAAGACAGAGGCCTGCCAATAGTTGGGGACAAACGGGTCTGTTGTCCTGGGCCAAGGGTGGGGTGGGGGGGTCAGAACTGGGCCCTCGTTAAATTATGGGGACAGGAGGCATACGATTTCTCATCCCGGGCCTCGGTAAGACTTTGAGCTGGCCTGAGAGGACACAAGAATAGGTTAAAGTTATGAAATGGAGCAGGAAAGACAAAATTGGTGCATAAAAACATTTCAGGATGCAGGATAGGAAACTTTTTGTTGTTTTCAGGTCAAAATAACCTGAATATGAAAAACAATCCTGATAAAATCCAGATCCTGCCATAATATATGTTCAGACATATATTTCCTCATAATGGTCCCTTTTTTTTTACCCAGCAGTTTTGAGGATATTAAGATTGTAAGCTCACCCAATCAACGGTACAGCTCAGCTCATGTGACCGACAGGTGCGCTGTAGCTGTACGCAAAGGGGCAACATCCGGTTAGTAAAAATGAAGCCTATGCTGAAGTGCTAAAATCGCTGTTTGTTGAGAATCCGCTTGAGGCTGGCTGCAGAAAGACCTGAAGTCACGTACACACCCAGCCATAAAAACAGACTTTTACCGCATTAAAAACACATTTACAGCCTGGTTCAACAAACAGCTTGGGTCTAAAACACTGATTTCACTACCAGCACACACTGTACGATGAGTGATTTTTTTTCTATCTCTGGGGTTTAGAAGTTATTAGGATCATTTGATTTTCCAATCACAGGCACAGCTCAGGTCACGTGACCGCCAGGTGCCCTGTAGCTGCTCGAAGAAAAACTCACAGCCGGCGACATAGCAAATGTGGCTGCATCCAGGTTTTATGATTTCAGGAACAGACAGGTGACATTGCGGATGCTCTGTCCATGTTTTATACAGTCTATGTTGTACGCGAAGCTCTTGCCACTTTCAGTATGGTTTCTTTGCTTTATTTTCTGTTTTAGAAAACAGTCGGGTGACGTTTTATGACGATGTTTTATACAGTCTTTGGTTGTATTGAGCCGTGTCTCATCTCTGTGCGCCACATTTGTGCGGAAAGCAAAATACTGCCTTAACGGAGAACATGTTCCTTGGTCAGAAGCAGAGTTTGCTGATGTTTACGCAGCACGTAACTCTGCAGAAAACTGACCACTGATCATCTGGGATCAAGAAACACCTGAGGGACAGGTGAGGTTTGATTTCATCAGACTGAGATGATGGAACAAGAATGTTTGAGCACACAGAGAGACTGATTTTTAATGTTCTAACAAAACCAAATATGGCCCTCTTTACTCGGACTTGGACACACAGAACTACAGAAACACAGTTTGATGTCTGAATCAAATTTAGAAAAGAAGATTCATGAGCTGACTCCAGAGCAAAAGTAGCTCAAATATTCAGAATATTCATAGAAATATTGTGGAATTAAGAGCATGTCTTTTGTCTTTTATTCATCGTGGAGTCAAAGTCATAAATACTGAAATTCATATTTAAGTATATTCCTGAAAGGAAAATATCTAAGTACAGTACTGGAGTAGGTTTACCATGTAACTGTCTGACCCTGTGGATAACAAACTCTGTGGTGAAATGTCAGGACGGTATGAAGTTTTAAAAAAAGCAGTCTATTTTATAGCAACACAAACAACTTCCTGTCTGCTTCTTTGTATGCTCTTGGCAGACTGAAGTCATTTTGATGGCAGGAGTGGTTGTAATGTTTTTTTTCCCTTTCCACAGCGAAGCAAAAGTTTCGTCTCTATATCCACAATGCTTACTTAAAGCCAGTGAAAAGGGGGGAAGCCAAAATGTATTGTGCAACCGCTGTAATCTGAGAGGTGGGGTAGCCAGGGGGAGGAGAGAGGCAGGCGCAGGCGTAGGTCGTCTGCTCCAAAATCCAAAATCGACACACTCCACACACGTACGGCGTGCCAAACCGACAGGGTCCCTTCCAGCGTGCTAAACCAGATGTTGCCCTGTGATTCATGCGAGGAGCCGGAGCAGCGCGGCGCGGAGCAGAGGCTGAGTGCTGCTCGGCAGAGCGGTTGGGATGTTTACATAGCAACGGGAGTCCCTTGTGTGTGTAATTACAGGTCTGCTCTCCCCCATGGTGAGGCCTTTATCTTAACTGCGCTGTCAAGGAGGACAAGGCAGCGGCTCTCAGCCCTGTCTGTTTATCTCTTTATTCAGGTTACTCCACGATTACCCACTTTAATTATCAGCAGCACCTGAATTAAACAGGATGCTGTTTATTTGGATTCACTCACTCTTCCTCTTACTCAGGCATCCACAAACACACACACATACACACACACATCTGTACTTCCAGATGAACTGATCTGCATCCAGGTCCATCTCGTCTGCCGTTAAGACGACGCTTACGCAAATCTGCAGGAGTAAACCAGCTCCGCCCCCTCCCCACACTCTTTCTCTGTCTCCGTCTCCAAAGTTCCAGTAAGCAGGCGTGTAAATAATTTCAGTCAAAGCCAGTAATGGAAGACAGCTGCTGTGATCATGCGTTTTCCATTGTGTTTCAGAGCCTCATGGAAATAAGCCACCAGAGTAAGCGAGAGTAAGACGGAGTGACTTCACTGAAAGAAGAAAAAAGTCATTGTAAAAAATTGGACTCTCTGAGTGCAGATAACCTTTAAAAGCAGCAGGATGAAATGTGTTTTCTGTCTCGCTGTGTGTGATAGAGCTGTAGTTTCTTTTCCACCACAACCGCTGTGTGTTTATTTGGTCTTTTGTTGCCTAATCACTCTGTGAAGGTGCCAGATCCTGAGAGCACGACTCCCAATCTTCACCAAAAGTCCTAATATGGGATTGCAGCTGAAGGCTTCCAGGTGGTGTCTTTCATCAGAGCAGCCCCTCCTGGGGCCTCACCTTCCCAACTCTGTTTCCACCAGATGAGCCCTGCTGAAAGACAGTGACCCAAATTTGGAAGAATACTTAGGAAAACAGGAGCGTTTGTCCAGAAACCACTGAGGGTCCTCGACTTCACTCTGATAAGAGATATTTGATTAAGACCACAGACACAAACAAATATAAAAACACTCTTTTCTTCAACTGTTCATTTTGTTTGTTTTGCTTCAGATATTTTACTTAAAACAGTAAATGTCGACAACTGTAGCTTTTTTGGTGGACTGACTGTGGAAACTTGATGCTGTCAGTTTCTTTCTACCGTCAGCTCTGTGCGCTCTTCTCCAGCTCATTGTTTTGTTGTGTCACTGACTTATGGTGACACCTGAAGAGGCCTGTGGTCTGCTTTTAGCATGGTTTGATACTGGGTGAGTTAAATATTCTTAGTCATTCTACGTCTGATCCTCTGCTGGACGTAGCAACAGAGGCAGGTGGTGATGTGCAGCGTTAGTGCTTACATGGTAAAACAGTGCTGTGCGATCGTGCTCGAGAAGTGTGCGTTAGGTCAGCAAACATACGAAACATTGTCCGTATCTTCTTACTCATCACTGTCATAGACTGTATATAGAGTAGACAGCATGGTTCTGCCATTTACCATTGTTTTGAAGCCAAACTACCCCGGTCACAGGTGCAGCCATTGTAGCAGTTGAGCAGCCAGAGTCTGCGCAGTAGAGACTGAGAGGGATTCTGGGAGAATCTTAGTGGCGTTGGGTGACATAAATAATAATTTTTTTTTTTCTTTGGAGAGTCTAATAACTTCTTGACTCTACCTACCGACATATTTTACAATCCCAGAAAAAATACACGGCATCTGTCAATCATCGTTAAACGTGGCATAAAGCCTCATTTTAACCTCATATAACTAATGAAAACGAAATTTATCAGAAAAAGAGGACTTGAATACAAGGCAGCCAAATGATATCTTCAAATCACCACAGCAATCGCACGTGAGAAACATTTGTAGAAGGTGCATTAATTTTTTGAAGTTTGACCATAGCCCATCTGGAATGACTGGAAAGCTAGATTTTTGACCTATACTGCAGCCAGTCACCAGGGGGAGCAGTTTTTTGTAGCAACCTCACTTCAAGCTGAGCAAGATGACGTCCATTTTTTTACAGTCTGTGGTCGCCATTAGCTCTAGCTCCTGTTTGCTCCATGATGGTGTTGTGCTCAAAGCTAATTTGTAATCAAGCACAAATAGCAAACATCATCTTGCAGCTGATTTCAGTTTGGCAGTATTTTGATTTAGTTATCAAGATGAAGTTAGATGTGCTTTCAGCTCAGACCGTTAACCTGTAATGGAGATTTGTTGCGCTAGTTCTGCTCATGTTAGCCACACAGCAATTTAGCATCAGATAACCTGGCTCAGTGATCCTTTTTTTAGTCATGTTGAATGAATTGTGCTCACTTTTGCCTGTTTTCTATTTTTTTTCTCCTCTTTAGGCTGGTTGTCTGCTCCAAACATAAATTAATGTTTTTATGAGTCCTGAATCAGTTACTCTGGGACATCCCTTGTATGTGAATGTCTGAGTATGTGAGTGTTTATGTGGAGCTCCAGCAGCTCCAGTTCAAAAGATGAAACTCTTACACTTCTCATGATGTGACATCACACACTTTGACTGGTGCATGGATACACACATCTGACTTTTTAATCCCTGATACCAGACTTGATACCTGGGCTTTGATATCAGCTGATGCGATACTGATTGGATCTATCGATATTAATTTATTGTTTTCTCATCATTAACGTGAGGATGAGACCGAGGATTATCCTTTGATAACTTCAGACCAGGGGTGCACCAAACACAATTTTCTGGCTGATCACTGATCTTTAGAAAGCCAGACCTGCCAATATCGATTTGGGCAGATACCGTTTTTTATTTTTTATAACTGACAGCATATACCTTCAATGTTCCAATCTTATCTTATTGAAAATCATTGAAAAATACCTGTGAAACAATAAAATCTTTATGTTTTAACTTAAACGACTAATAAAGTGTCCTGAGTTTTAGGTATCAGAGCAAAAAGCAACAATGGCTGGCTGTCAGACCTTCCTGGAGGTATATAAGATCAGTTTCATATGTAAGGATGAGCTGATCATCGATCTCCCAAAATTAAGGAAATCGGCACTGATTGGTGCTTGTCTACTTCAGACTTTTGCAACTTTGCAAAACAAAATGAAATGAAAATATATTTAAACTGGCTGTGTTATTATTTTATGGGATCATAAATGTAAAAATGTGTTGTGAGTACATTTCAACACCAACAGGAGTTACAGTTTAACTGTAAACCTCGGCAGAGGATAACTGAAGAATTAAACCTGCACATGTTAAAACTTGCCGTCCGAGTTGTTATAGAAACAAGTGAAATTTTTCCAAACTGCTGAGCCGCTGTCAGTATCTTCCTTCATGATAATTTAGCTCTGCAGAGAACAAATGCACAGACCTATACAGGATATGATAAACAAAGAAAAGCATAGAAATGGGTCAAATAGATCTGCCCAAGGGACCGACTCTTTGCCACTGATATTCAATCTCACTTTTTGAGTCAGTATCAGACTGATTCCCGATATCTGGATAGAGTGGTGCATGCCTTGTGTAAAACAAAGGTACGGTGATGTCTGGACTCCCTGGTACTGTTACAGAAGTGCAGTATGCCGGAGGTTTATCTTTGTCTTTTTTTTTTTTAAGCTAAAGTTGTATTCATAGCTTTAGAGATTTACAACTGTTTCAACAAAGATTTTATTCATCACACTTCAATTTGTTAACTGTCCAGTTAAGAGGCCCTCTCTGCGCCCTTTGTGCGTGTCAATACTTGGAGGCAGCGTGGCATTTGACAAGTCATTCTTCTTTTCTGCCGTCCCGTTCCTAAAGATGAAGAACCCCAGAGGAATGCAGTCTCCTCCAGCTGGTGTGAAAACGCTGTCTGCCGTGCCCTTTCTCACCTCTGTGGCTCCTTCACACTGGGCTCACACACTGGCACAAAGGCCCGGCATTGTTTCGCTCTTTGCTTTCTGTTGATGGCGACCTGCTGCTTCTCACAGACCCGCTTTTATCACATCTGAGCGATGATGTTTGTGTCAGACATCACAGGATCAGAGCTGGGTGTATGGACTCCTTTTTGATTGATGATTGGCATAAAAAGAAAACATCAACGTACTTTGTGCTTGGTTTGGATCAAAATATTTGCCTCAAGCTCCAGCAATATGAGAAAGATGAAGAGATCAACGTTATCCTACATGTGTTGTGCTGTCTGACATGTTGCCTCTCCGTCACGGCTGTTACATGATGATATTAAATTCTATACACTGAGTATTTCTGTCAATGCAGATGTACAGACTCAAACTAAATGAGGCTGATATCATGTAGGACAACAGAGCTGACCTGAGGGAACACCTCTGTGTCTCTCCTACTGGGTTTGGATATTTGTGGATGTAGATGAGGGATGTGCTGCCCCAGAACTCCCACCATGCATCTGTCAGAGAGCATTGCTTTTGCAGGCATGTATGATTGATGAGTGAGATGCCCCCGGAGCAGCAGGGCGGACGTTTCTCTCCATAGCTCTGTTTAACCAGAAAGGGCTCCTCTGTTCGGGCACTTGTGGGGCTGCTTTAAGTTCAGGAATGTGCAGGGTGAGCGGATAGAGCCCACTTATGGTGTCTCAACACAGTCATGTGCTCTTTAAACATTGCTGTAGTGCCAGAAAGTACCTGAATTGTTTAAGTTTATTTAAACATGTTAAACCATCCGCCTTGCAGGACAGTTTTGTTTTTCTCTCATTTTTCATTTTGTTTGATGGTGAGGGGGGTAAGTTTCACAATAAGCATCAGAAACTCCAAATTCTTTCACTATGAGGCTGAAAACAAACTCAAAGACTGTCTTCATACACTTTAAGCAGATGTTTGATGCTGAATGTCTGTCAGAGCAGATGTTTGGCACTTGGCTGATTATCTGTAACGGCTCTTTAAGTTTCTAATCACACATTAGATTAATCAGTTAAACACTGTGTGACACTTTGTGACTCTATTGTCACCAGTGCCTGTGGAAAAGACAGTTGGTTCTTGATGGTTCTCAGGTTAAACCAGCTCTGAACTAGGACTGGGGCCTCTGGGAGAGGGGTATCTGTCTAACATTATGTCCCGCCCACAAAACTATCTGATTGGCTACTGCATGGGTTATCTGGGACTGTGCCAATAAAGGCGGGCATAATGTCCAAATCAAAAATATGCTTTAAACTTGCTAAAGCAACGCGTTAGATGTTTGTTTAAATGTTAAGTTTGCATTTCTGTTGGTGTTGTAGATTTTTATACAACATTTCTACCATTTTTAACCAATTAAAGAATCAGTCTTATCAAACTGTCAAATGGTTTAACCACAAAAGAAAAACAAGTATTAAATAATTCATCTTCCTTGAAGTTATGCAAGTGTAATGCTGAAATAGGTATTTGTCTGTAGAGTGGGTGAAAAAATCAAATATATATATATATATATATATATATATATATATATATATATATATATATATATATAGGAAATCTTCATTTGAAAATATCAAAATCGGGATTCTTTGTAAGAAAAAATCTCTTTTTTTTTTCAAAAATTAAATTCTGCTTTTCACTCTTTGTTTATAAAATTGGAAAAAAAAAAGTTTCCTCTTTTCTCCAGCAGAGGGTGATATGTTTCTCCCTGACTCACGTGATGTGCATTTTATGGAAAATATGGCTCCTGATATAGTCTGTGGACATTATCATCAACATTTAACTTTTTTACATGGTCAAGTGTTAAAAAAAGCAAACTAAAAATTGCAAAAAAATATTAATCGTAATATAAATTGAATCGGCACCTCAAAAATCGTAATAGAATAGAATCGTGAGAATAGCATATCGTCCCAGCCCTCAAAGTATATTTGAAATATTTTATGTCTAAACTTGATAGTATTATTTTCATTGTACTGAACAAGTCAGGGAGCCAAAGTTTTCAGTGTTTTCTCTATTTTTGGGTCAGCTAGTTTTAAAATGATTTTAAAGTTCATTTTTGTAGTGTAGTAGACTGATAAAATCATAGTCATAAGCCGCGTTTCCACCAAGCAGTCCGGGTCGGTTCGTCTCAGTACGGTGCGCTTTTAGCTGCGTTTCCACTGACTCATCCCAGGATCCCTATAAACCGAGACGAGCCGTCCCACTTTTTTGGGACCCTTTCGTATGGGTGCCATACTGAACCGATCCGCTCTCGGGAGGTGGAGCAACACACTGCAGACAGTTGATTGGTCAAAAGAATCGTCACTCACCCCGACAGCGGCTGCATTTCTCCTGGCGGCTCACAGACTTCTCTGAAACAAAGCTTGATTGCACTTTGTAACAGAGAGTAACATGAAAATCACAGAGAGGACGAAATGCTGCATGTCTTCCATCCGTGCTCTTTGTTTACTGTGTCGCGTTTTCTTCTTTGTTGGATTTAATCATGGGGTAAGATGCTACGGCGTCGCGCTATTGTTTACCAGCTGCGGCTTCCGGCTTGTGGCTTACACGCCGCCCACCACGAGAGGGCACAGTTTGCTGTGGAAACGCAAACGGGATGAGACTTTACTGTCCCAAACCGTCCCAAACCGTACTGAACCGACCCGGACTGCTTGGTGGAAACGCAGCATTAGTAACCTTTTGGGAAATACCAGATTTTTGGAGAAACAATTGATAATTATCAGTTTACCAACTTACCATGTCTTCTGCCCATCTATATATCTGGTGTTGAAAGTTCCCGTTTTTATTAAGATTTTTTTTTTTTATTAAGATATTTTAAAAGATGTTGTTTGGTTTAGTTTTTAATACTTCAGATTCTTGAGTTTTGTAATCTTCTTCATGTTCCCTGTAAATGAATATTGTTCCCAATTACTGAAAGTGAATCAAATGGGCTTTATACCACATTTTAAGCAGAGGTTTCTGGAGGTTTTGAACTCTTCTCCTACTGTTCTTTTCAATAACTAGGTTTCAGATTTGTGTCAAGTATTTCTGGATTTATGTGGAAAAAGAAAAGACGTTACAAAGTAACAAAGACCTAGCAGAATACTGACTGTAAAAATCATTAAAGATCCGAATTTGAAGAATCAGGTTCCTCCTTACAGAGGGTTTTGTCTCATTAACACAACCCTCTGAAATTGAATTCATTCAATGAATTATACAAATAAACAAAGGTGTAATGTCCCAATGAACCGGATCTGTACAAATTCCAAACCTGTAAAACTCAAATAACTCAATTGGCACTGAAATAGGTGTATTTAGCATGAGCTAGCTAGTAGTAGCTACATTTCATTCCTTATGTAGAATAACATTTTTGAAGGTATTAAATTTGTGATACTAGGCTGGTCTTAAACATTTACAGCTTTGTAGGAAGAAGAACAGCCTGGTCTTGTTTCGTGACTGTGTTGACAGCGTTTGTGTCCTTTGATATTACAGCTCCGGACAGCACATGTCAGCACCCATCAGCAGAGACACACCGTACAGTGGCAGCACAGCCAGTAAAACCTTTAGTCATATGCACACATGCTCGCTCTCTCCCAGCTGTCTCACTTTACACACTGGCTCCTGTGTTCCTCTGGGAGTTAGTCCTGTCATCCATCTCTTCAAAGCCCTCTGATTTATGTTTGCGTTTAGAGGTAGAGAGAAATGTACTCACATCCATCGCTGTGGCTTGACTGTCGCTTTGTGCTCTCAGTCGCTTCTAAATCGTTTTTTTCTCCACTGTTGGTGATGGTTTAACAACAGGTGGTTCCTCTGACAGAGCTAATGACTGACAGCCAGGCTCATTGTCATTAACAGAAAAAGCTTTTAGCTGAATCTAGTGTCACAAATGTTATAAACTGCTTTGTCTTAATTAAAAAGATCAGATTAGATTAGCTTCAGGTCAAAATAACTGACACCAGATCTGGGCAAAAAAGGATTAAGAAACAGGATAATACTCAACAACTGACAGTGTTTTCAAAGAGAGTTTCTCAAGCTAATACAGAATTACATCTTTGTTTTTCAACTCATTTCATTCTCTGAACAAAGCCTCCAGCTGCCAAAAATCAGAGGCGGAAACCTGAGCTGACCAAATGTCTGTTAACAGGCATCTTTTACCCTGAGTGTTACCTCCCAGGATGTTTTCTGATATGCATGTTATCCATGAAAGAAAAAACTACTCAACATCTGTGTTTTTATCAGAGTTAATTAAGTCAAAGTAGCGTGCCACCAATCCAACAGTTCTCTTTCTAATTAGACATAGAGCAGTACTGTGTGTGAAAGAGTGCCAGGTCATGAATAAAGGAAGCTATACATTACATTTAACATTTAATAAAAAGTCAATTGTTTTAGCAAATGTACTTTTTCAAAAGGCTTCCCACTGCAAAGAAAACTTTTCCTCACACACCACCATGAGTTTGACGTTTGCGGTTTTACTTCTGGATTCATTTCCACAAATCTACTTGAGGTATCCGTGTCCTTGAAAGGGTAATTTGACATGATTATCCTGCTATTTTCAAACCAATTCAGCACTTAGTTTATGACCAATTACCTTCAAACGGATGGCATTCCCATCAGCCACAGCTGTGCCACGACTGCTCTGTTAGCTGTTGTTTACTACTCAACAAAGTTAATATGCTTCACACTTAAAATCTACGCCTCTATGGGACGGAGACTTCACCAACATTTAAGCCCAGTTGTCATCAGGTAATCTAATCTAATCAAATCGGGAAATTTAGTCGTGGAAAAGTGAAAAATAAACCCCAGTATCAAAAATGATTGGGTTATCGAATCAAAAATCTCCCTGCAGTGCTGAAAAACTGCAGTTCCTTAAGTGTCCACTAGAGGCTTGCTATAAAAACAAAGAAAACATGTTTACAGCCAAACATTTTTGGGGTTCATTTTTATTTTTTATTTTTTTATATGTACAGTTTATGGATGCTTTCTTGTCTTGTGCATTTGATAAGAGCACTTTATACATCAGCCTGCATTGTTAGGAGCACAGCTAAGTTGATATGTTTGGGCATCGATTACCAAGAGGGGAGGAGCCAACTTCAGGTTCAGCTCTTTCTCTTGTTTATTTGAGACCCAACTTGAGTCAGCATTTCCAACAAGGGACCAACCACTGCTTAACTTAGCAACAGTTTTCTGGAAGGTTATAGTTAACATTAGAGAGACCACATCTAAGTTTTATGCTATCTTAGATCCAGTCTTGGATGAAAACCTAGTTAATGTTTTTCAAAACAACAAAAGGGACTTTTATGCTGTTTTCCAAACTGCCTTCTACACTAGCAGTGCCTGCTGATTTGGTCAAATAGTCAAATGAAGTATTTGGCCAAAAAGCATAATCTTAACCTGACACGCCGGACAGACAGTTTCATATATCCGCCACAGAAATATTTCACTAGTCCATCTGGGTAGTAGCTCTTCAGATTTGTTCTCAGGGGTGGGACCTTAAAAAAAAAATCTGCAGCTGGTGATTAGACGACAGTTCTGATTGACACACTCACTAAAGACCAATCCACATCAAGCCATGGTATGACGTAGCTTATGTGCGCCGCTGCTGAGAAACAATTGACGAACAACTACAGGAACACGAGAAACAGCTGTGATAACGGCGTTAGTCGACTGCTGCCGTTTTTGTAAAGTTAACTTAAGAATCAAAGGAACGCTAACAAGTACTAAAAGTCTGCTTGTCACTTCCGCTGCTCCCGCCTCTCTTCCCTGATTGGGCCGGTCAGAATTTAGCCAAGTGAAATTGTTGGCCAATGGAGCCTGACAAGATGGATCCGCAAGATTCCAGAGACTGAATCAGGCAGGTCCATCTGCTCCGCAAGGTTGGAAAAATCTGCAGTATGCCATTAACCCCTGGATGTCTGACTGATTTGGGAAATTTTCTCATTATGCAACAGTCCAGTCTACTTCTCATTCTTTTTCCCACAATGCATGATGCTAATGTTGATCGGCTTTTTTGCTACTAATAGCTAGTTGCACTCAGTTTTAGGTGCATTACTGCCACCTGGGGTGAGTCAGAATTACAAATGCAACACCAACATACCAATCTCACAGGTAACTGTTCACTTCTACAAATGTGTTAAAGTCCACTTATTGACTTTTTTTTAAAAGCTGTAAGTTGACGCCAGGGAAGCATTTTTTTCCCCCCATCAACGTCACGTCTACTTTTCAAAGTGAAATACCAACGTGGCATTCTACAAAACAGACCCAACAGAACAGTCATAATACATACTATATTTAAAAGCAGCAGGCAGTATTGTGCGTAGTAAGTGGTTTGGAAAATGGTTTAACTTTGTGTAGATGTTGCGCCCCCTGTTGACAAAGTATGTTGTATGAAGTCTCATTTTGATTACTGGTAATCTGTAAAGTCTTAATGCAGAGTATCCAATCCAGTTTGTCTCAGAAAATAATGTAATTGTGGAAACAGATAAATATAGCTTTATCATTTTCATTCTCACAATTATCAGCACCACTATCATGATCTAACTTGTGAACAGTTATGGCAGGATGGTGGCCTGGTGTGAGTATGTTGATAGCTTGATTTACTGCTGAACAAAGCTCGACCTTAGACAGCTTTTAGCCTGGCTTTTCTTATTTATTTTTTTATACTATCATCATCAAAACTCCTAAGAGAGGAACAGCCTTTAAAAAAGACTGAAAGTTAAAGCGATGTTTTTGAAGATGAACAAAGGTAAACAAGACCCTTGGCAGCAGAGATTCACTATGCTAAAAACATTAAGATCTGATTTCTTTAGAAACACTCTGTACAAATGTACAAGATAACATCAAAGCAAATAGATTAAATGTTTCACCCTGACCACAGGGGGCGCCAAAATCAACACATACACTCTTAATAGGATCTTTTTTCCTCCATTCTTCCCCCTCCTGTACCTCAACTCCTGTATATGAGTGAGATGCATTTTCCCTGGCATCATGTTTTCCCTTTGTATCCAGAGCCTGAAGTGCTGCTGTGGTTCTTACCTCCACAGGGATGTTATTTATTGCCCGAACACCTGTTAACGTACTCAAGAACCAAAAAAAAGGAAAATCTTTGCTTGTATATCTATACATCCTTCAGCTCCACTTCACCCACAGAGGAATACATTTTCCTTTGAAACTCCCTTCTTTGACTGTTTCTTCAATCATGCGCCAGCTTACAAGATTACTGCAGACGAATCCACCAATAAAGATGTTTGGGTGATATTCAGTTACAGGCACTTTTGCGGGATTTCAGACTTCAGATTTCACACTTTGATGGGGAAGTTTACGACTTCCCTAATGGAGTTCAGGCTCACCCCTGGGCTCCTCCCTTCATCCCGTTCCAGCTTCCTTCTCTTGTGCCTCCAATTTTACAGTCCAGAGATAAATCCTTTTCAGAGGCAGGCCAGAGAAGTGAACTTACTCTACCCTTATGAAAGGCTTTACTCACTTCCTGTAGTAGTGGCTGAAGGTTCAGGGGTGAGTGGGCTGCGCTAATGTCAACAGTGTACAGCTACAGCTAGTGATTCTTCAGCCCAAAGCCCCTTAGGAAAACAAGCGCAGGCAGAATATTACGCTGCCTAAACTGGGTTGCGTGGTCCATGGGAATCATGCCCTGCAGGAAAAAAGAGCGGAGACCAGGGATTCACGTAATCCTGGAGTCCATATGGGAACTGGGATATCTTAGGCAGGGAGGAGATAAAGTATATTGAACCAGAGAGGCCCCTTCTTGTTATTCTGTATTTATTCTCATTAAATCTGCCTTATTATATCTCTGCATTATTGGAAAAGTGTATCACAATGCATTAAGTGTCATTACTGTCTTCATGAAGGGAGTCCTGAAAAACATGTGTTGACATGTGTAAGGTAATCATCTCCACTTTGACTTTCTCCTGCATCTGAGAAACACAATTAGCCTGCCTGCTGAAGGATTCTGGGAACTAGATATGCGAGGATGTGTACACACACACACACACACACACACACACACACACACACACACACACACACACACACACACACACACACACACACACACACACACACACACACACACACACACGAGGGGAGGGCTCTGTTTGTTTATCCTCGGAAATGGCTTTGTGGGAATATCAGATTTGTCCCTAACTGGCACACAGGCTGACATCACTTCCTGTACCCAGCTGTGGATGGCAACAAAGTGCATTCTTTGGGAGCAGAGGCGTTTATCTGGTGTGAGATAGGAGGGGACTGTATCGATCACAGGAGAGCCAAACTTCAACCTCAAGTCTTGCCTACTGTTATTGTTTTTAAACACTTTAAAGCAGGTGTGAACTGGAAAACTGAAACTCAGTGAGGGATTCAGACTTTGAGTCCCAACCAAGTATTCAGACACGTTAAAGTCATAAAATACTTCAAAATGCATTTTTATTCTTTCTTTTGTGTTACTAAAAAAGTCAGGTTTTTAATCTGTTTGGCATTTATTAATAGGGGAGCTTAACCCTTAAAAACCTTGGTCTCAAAATGTCTGCCTGGACTTTTTATTTTGCTTTATTTGACAGTTAAAGGGTCAGAAAATGACCTTTGAGTAAGAACTTTGGCCCATTTTTCTGGAACACTTGGAACATCTGAAGTTATTTCCAATTACCAATTTCCAATACACTGCATCTTATATAAGAGGCAAACAGTTTAAAATCAGAAAAACACAAAACTGAATTTGATTTTAGAGGGTAAGTGAAGGAAAAAAATTCTGTGATTACACATAAATAATAAATTTTACAAAATAAACTTAAAATTTGAATAAAATTGAACATATGTACAATAAAATGTATGAACATTGTCCCTTATTTTATTAAAAAAAAAAAAAAAAAAGTTTCTAACTGCATCACCACATCACCATAGCCTTTCCCTGTCCTAGCACACACGCTGCTTGAGGATGGCGCCTCCTCACCACAAGACAAACTGAAAGTAGAGGAGAAAAATATCCAGCTTCTCACACGTTGTTTTACAAAGGTTAGCTCACAGCACAAGACTTGGTACACTGTTCTGTCTTTGCACAAAAAAAACATGAGCCATTTTACACTGGTGCATACTAAATACAAATGTTCTGCTGTTCTCAAAAGGTACTAAAACAAGTAAATAAGACTATGATTCAATATTTATATCAATGATCAAAGATCAACAAAAAAGGAGTATCAGATTATATTGGCTTGCATCCAAAATCTATCCCTGATATAAGCAGTCTATTTCAGACTCTCCTCCAGCGCTGCTATCCAGCAGTACCAGGATCCGGCATGCAGAGCCCACGTGATCACAACAACAGCATGTGCTGAGGTGCTGACAAAGAAGCAGGGATGCCGGCCGTGTGGAGGTACATGTAATTAAAGTCCAAAAAGACGTTGGAGCTGAGTGCAAAACTTATCACAAACAAGTTCTTCGCTGCAATAACAAGTACTGTATCGGAAGTGAAAAGATTGCATTGAGACGCTCCTCAATTAGACTTGGTACATCATTCTAAAAAAGTCACCACACAATACAAGCCTCGATCTACACATACAATTACATATACAAAGTGAAAACTAGAGAGAGCCTCATTCATTCTGAAATTCATCCCATCTAATGTTACATTTTTTCAGAAAAATAAAGTTGCTTCGTCAGTCTTACAATCATGAGGAAACCTCAGTGGAGGTTTGATAACCCAGGAGGATCTTCTTCTTGGCTTCTTTGGAAAAACTCGGCTCCAATTTTTTTTGTGCTTTCACCATCTGCTCTGTGGGCTTCTTTACAGGTCTGAGTAATAACCACATCTTGGCTGAAAGAGCAACATCTCAGCTTTCACAAACTGTTGGAAGTTTTCTGATTGTGCAAACCTTTAAGGAAAAACAGTCTTCAAAGTGAGATTGCACAATTGTGTCAGCGCCAACACATCTGGGAATAAAGGGTTAAAAGAGACAGGAAACGTGGAGGAGGACACGCAGAGCAAGGCCGTGATCAGGGATCAAACCAGCGGCTGCAAAGGGGACTGTTGCCTCTGTACCTGGGGCGCATGACTTAACCACAACGCCAAAGCAGAGCCCCATGATTTGATGTTTTTCTAATGTTAAAAAAATGGAGACTTTTTGAAGCCTTATTTTGAGTTCTGGCTGAAACTTTCGCTTTTTTCAAATGTTAGTGCAGCGTCAGACTTCACCAGAGTGAAACATTTGCTTGGAAATCTAAATGTGGTAAAACTGAGTCAAAGTATCGTCACAGAACACGTCTGAGCATCACAAACTCATTACATCATTTCTGATCTTTCTCCAGATTTCTCGCTATTTTTTTTCAGTCCTGCTCAGTTTTCCCCCAAAATTCTAGTGAATCTTGTCTTGTTCGGTTTTACTTGTCACCGTCTTTGAACATGTGGTTTTCTGTCTTGAATAACCTTTTCAAACAGTGAACAGGACGTGAACAAACTTTGGAAAGAGCAATTCGACTTTTCCCTGTAATAACAGCTTGTTTTTTCATACATGAAAAGTTTGTGGTAAAAGGTGTGAAAATGAAACCAGGAGTCTTTATCAGCCTGACTTTTTTTATTGTAGCTTACTAATCAAAGAATACTTAGAAAGATGTAGATACAACAAAACAGGAAGAGACAGTTTCTTAATCATTTAAAAATTAGCAATCATGAAGAAGGGCTGAACTGGTTCATATGTCACTGCTATCCCTGATCAGGAGTCTTTCAGCCTCTTTCACACATGCACTCCCTAAACTGTCAGGAGCTTTTGCCTTCAGATTGCATCAAGAGTTTGCTCAGAGAGCTACAATATCATGTTTCAACTCACAAGATTGTCCGACAGTGTCTGCATTTACAATATGCAGTCAGATGTGCAGATGATCCTCCTTCTCTAGCCTCTCCTGTTTTATTCACCATGTGAAGCTTAACTCTTCAGGCTTTGCACCTGCTGCATGATCATTCTCACCTATCCCCTCCACCCTTGGTTCCTGCTGAAGCTTCCCAAATGTTTTTTTAAGCCCTGTTTTGATTGTCTTGGTATGACACCGTTTTGTGGCATTTCCTTTGACTAAAACTAGGATAGGTTCCCAAATTACTGACCTGTCCTGGTTCTTGGTGCCTTTCTGTTGGGGTGCCAGACTCAACTGATCTAACCCCAGAAGGTAGAGCTAGAAACACTGCAGGCCGTTGATTGTTCAAAGGAATCATCACTTACTATGTGATAGCAGCTGTATCTCTCCTGGAGGCACACAGTCTTCTCTGAAATAAAACTTGATTGTTCTCTGTATCAAAGAGCCACCTGCCAATCACAAAAGCCGTGTTTCCACCAAGCAGTCTGGGTCAGTTCAGTACGGTTTGGCTTGGTTTGGTAGAGTTAAGCCTGATCCCGTTTGTGTATCTACAGCAAACTGTGTAGCGGTGTGTAAGTTGGATGCCGAAAGCCGCATCTGTTAAATAATAGCAAGACGCCGTAGCAGCGCGACACAGTTTCCCACGTTAATAAATCCAGCAAAGAAGAAAAACGCGACACAGTAAACAAAGAGCATAGATTGAAGACATGCAGCATACTGTCCTCTATGTGATTGGCATGTAGCTCTTTGATACAAAGTGCAATCAAGCTTTGTTTCAGAGAAGTCTGTGTGCCGCCAGGAGAAATACAGCTGCTGTTGCGGGGTAAGTCACGATTCTTTCGACCAATCAACAGTCTGCAGTGTTGTGGCTCCATCTTCCGAGAGTGGATCGGTTCAGTCTGGCACCCATACAAAAGGGTCCCAAAAAGTGGGACAGCTTGTGTCGGTTATCTGGGGATCTGTCCTGGGATAAGTCAGTGGAGACGCCACAAAATGCACGCCGTATCAAGATGAACCAAACCGGTCTGCTTGGTGGAAACAGGGCTAAAGAAGACAGATTTCTGGATACCTTACATCGTTGCTCTTTGTGTTTTTCTTCCTCGTTGGATTTATTAGCGGGGTTACACTGTGTTGGGCTCCTATGGAGTCACACTATTGCGTAGCTCACCCCTTTAGGCAAAAACATTACCAGGATGTGGCCAGAAAAAGTTTACAAGGGTGAATTTTTTTCTTGCTTGCGTTCACACATGCAGCCCATCCTGTAAATTTTGGTAAGTAGTTTAAAGAGTTGAGTGTTGCATCCCCCCATTTCTGATCTTCAGTTGTAACTTCCTGTTTTTTGCAACAAATACTTTCAAAATCAATCATTAACGCACGAGTCATCAGAAGATAATAGAACATAATTAGTGTTGTATACAGAAAACTAAATTCATTTTGTAAATGCTCACGTCATTTCAAATGTAGAGCTGTTGTTTGAAACAACCTGTGTGTATACATGCCCATTTTGCCAAAGAGTACCATATATATATATATATATATATATATATATATATATATATATATATATATATATATATATATATATATGTGTGTGTGTGTGTGTGTGTATATATATATATATATATATATATATATATATATATATATATATATATATATATATATATATATATATATATATATATATATATATATAAATATATATATATAAATATATATATATATATATATATATATATATATATATATATATATATATATATATATATATATATATATATATATATACAAAAAAAACATTTAATTAATGGATTGTAAGAATAAAAATGTGGATAAAGTGTGTGTTTGTCATAATGGTCAGCTGTTTATCTGATAGACACACTCCACCAGAGCTTGAGGTGTTCTGTTTCGTTATTGAGCTGTTTTAGATAAGTGTGAACATCCTGTGCGCAACATGATTCAAAGGTTACGTTTTTACAAGATTCCTATCTGACTGTACCTCCCCCCTGGTCATGGAGACAGAGAGTGGTGATGAAAGTTTGTGATCTTTTTAGGTCTGTAATTTTTTCCAACCAAGTACCCGCCCTCTGACTTCTCACTTATTCCACCTCAGACCACAAAATCCTTTAATGCTAATGCACATGACTTTGCCTGTGACATGTGAAACTGTCGTTAGCCTTGATACCTGCCACTTTAAAGCCGACTCTCCTTTAATTTTTGCATTCACAGGAGCAAATGTTATGTTATTGACGCCTTTTAGTGAAAATGTGGCTGTGTAGAGATGCCTGGAGATGATCTGCAGGATGCTGTACAGCAGGCGATAACAAGCGTCTCTCAACAGATTGCTTCAGCTAAATAAAGTGGAGGATCCTGGGTTTAGACCAGCTGCTGAAAAAAACATCCCACTAAGCCTTTTTATACCTCAGTAGCATCTCTTCATGCGCAGCGTTGTGTGGGTGTGACCCGCAGAGCGTAACGCACGGCTGGAGAGCCAAAGGGTGGTACCAAGTTTAGTTCAGGTTGTTTTGAGCTGTTGGAGTTTCCAGTTCCTGCCCCTCTTTTTGAAAACGGTGCCACCAATCCCAGCGCGCTGAGTGGTCAGAGTGTGTTAAATCTGGTCTGGATGTTTTCTGTGATAACAAAAATAAGAAAATCCATATTGTCTTGCATTCGCAGAATATTTTATAGAGATCACCAGATTATGATTAAACTATAAAATCCTGTCTGTAACTTTTCTGACAGCTGTTAAATAATTAATCAGACTATTCAAACTGTAGCTTTAGTTATCTGAACCGTGACTGACGCGTGACCTCACAGCTGGACAGCAGGGGTTTCATGGGACTGGGGCACTGATGAGATGTTGATGTTGAGTCTATCAGGCTGGACCAGGATCTGACTGTCCTGTTTGTGTTAGTTCTTGTCCTAATGTCCCGTCTGCTGCTGACTTAGAGAAAAAATGGAAAGTTTTATGAAAATGAGGCTCCCATTGATGACAGTGAAGAATGAAAGTATGAAGCAGAACTATCTGACAGTCTTTGGCTGGAGTCTGGCTGCAGCGGTTGGTATGTCTCAGTTGGCAGGATCAGTGTTGACGTACAATGTGATGAAAGCTCATTATCAATATTTCTTTATTAAATGAAAAGGATCTCAGATAACAGGGATTGGGTTTTGTAAAATCCTGAGGAAATGAAGCATTTTACCACATTTCAAAATGAAAGTGAACTGTAATTAGCCTGCACCTTTCGTGGTTATGGATCATATTTGTGGAACTTGCTCAGGTTTAAATATATTTCATCGTGGCTGACCACAGTATATTTGTACAAGAACCTCAAAGTTTACAGAGTTACTCCAACAATTTGGCAACCTTTGAGGTGTGCAATAGTTGGTATAGCTACTCATCTTATCTCTCTGGAGAGATACTCACTTTAAAGATTACTGCTGCAGTCTGAGTTCGAGACTCACTGTCCCACTCTCCCTGTATTTGTTGGATTGAGTTGATATTTGTAGTAAAGTCTGAAGAGTGTCTGGTCGGCCCAGGACTGGACTTGTTTTTTTTTTTTTTTCTGAGCAGATTGAACAACAGTTTCACTCATTCCTGTGCTGTGGGTGTTTGGTCTGGCTGAGTAGAAAGGCAGTAGTAGCAGCTGGACAGGACATACTCTGTGCTCATGCGATGAAAACAGAAAGATGGCTGGGGAAGAGGAGGAGGAGGAGGAGGAGGAGGTGACAGAGGCGGGGAAGAGAGGCAGCCAGACAAGGTGACAGAAGACGCATCGCTATGACAGAGGAAGATTTCAGGTGTTTTTTTTTCTCTCAAATGGTGTTAGCATGTGTGATGAGGAAATAACTCAGGTATTCAATCTGGAAAGAAAATTCCTGATGAGGAATGAGTGAATGCCTTTGTCTGCTGTTTTATCATTTCACAGTTGGGGTTTATCAGTCAGTCATTGCCATTTTTAGTGTTAAACTTTCAATAATTGAAATTTCACACAAAAGCAATAAAATGAGTGTTTTGGTAAATTATTGTATATCACTTTTTGGTGATGATCTTGTGGCGTTGTAGAGCCAGTTTATTTCTGTTTTTGAATGGTGCCACATTTGTAAGAAACAGGCATTCATGGGTTGAGCAGCAGAGCTCTGGTGTTGACACCAGCCCTGGAACCTCCACATGTGGATGTCAAGAACTTGAGCTCAGAAACACCACAACCAGAGGTCAGTAGGCAAAAAAAGAGTTCAATCAGAGTCCAAGCAGAGGTCGGTACACAAGAAGACAATCCAAAACAGGCAGAGGTAACAGGCAGATGTGAGGCAAAAGGCAGGGTCTTAAACACAGCAAGACTTTGACTGTGACTAGGAATAAAGGCTGTGAAGAAGACTGTAAGGTACGACCAAAGACTGTATAAAACATGGACGAAGCATCCACAACATCACCCGTCTGTTTCCCTAAACCTTGAATGAAGCCAATCTGCAGATGCAGCCACATTTGCTATGAAGCCGGCTGCAAGTTTTTCTTCCAGCAGCTGCACGGCGCCCACCAGTCACGTGACCTGTGCTGTGTCTCTGATTGGAAAATCAAACGATCTTAAAAACCTCCGAACTTCCGAGTTAGAAAAAAATCCACTCACCGTACAGTGTGTGCTGATAGTAAAATCAGCGTTTTAGACCCAAGGTGTTTTTTGAACCAGGCTGTAAATATGTTTTTAATGCTGTAAAAGTCTGTTTTTATGGCTGGGTGTGTACGTGACTTCTGGTCTTTCTGCAGCTAGCCTCAAGCAGATTTTCGATGAACAGCACTTCCATATAGGCTTCATTTTTACAAACCGGATGTTGCCCCTTGAGTACGACGAACTGGTAACAAGACAGTGAGAGACATGAGGTTAAATACAAGAGATAATGAGGGTAATGGGAAACAGGTGGGGAGGAACAATCAGGGAGCAGGTGTGACCAGATGGGGGCATGGCAGACAGGAACACATCTAAAACAGAGACAAAGGTTAGTGATTTCAAAATAAAAGCATGAAATGAATGTGCAGAAATGAATGAAACCAAACAGACATGACAGCGGAGGAACGTTGCTGGTCCTGGCAGTTGGATCATAGGGTCGAAGTGTGTTGTGGCTGTGTATGGTTCTTCCACACGCTACTAAGGTATCTGTTTGTTCAATGAATGAATTTTTTGAGTGGCAATATGTCATGTGTCTTCAGGCTTTAATCATTCAATCCATGGAATGGATTATGACATGGTCCAATTTATTTTGAAAGTCATTGGGTGTTTTAGGTAGTTTCCTGTCACAGCGTCACAGCTCCATGTCTGACAAAAATAGGATGGCGGCGTATTAGCTGGGACATGACGAAACAGCTACTCATATGGACTTCAACAGAACAGATCCATAGTAAATTGACACATTGACTTGAGTGGAAACCAGTTTGAGCCGTTGCCTTGACGGACTGGAGACGGAGTGGAGACGAACTGCGGAAGCATCTGGTGTATTGCAGCCGTGATGGACGAAACCCTCATACTCATCTCTGCTGCTCATCCCACAAATACATGTTCCTGACGAATGAGACTCCATTTACAAGAGAAACATACTTTACAACAGAATAAGATTTTCTGAAAAGAAGCGTTGCAACAACACAGAAGTCATCTACCAAATCGAAATTTCTTTATAATTTGCGCTCAGTTTATGGTAAAGCTAACATACTGGCTAATTTCTGTGATTATTATGAATACTAGAACAAAAAACACAAACTTTCTGATGTATATCTGGTCCATTAATTATTAACTGGGGACAATGAAAACATAAGAACATTTAATGAAAGAGGGAGATGTGCTACTTGGTATTTATTGGTCTGAAGTAAGTCATGACAGAACCTATAGTATTACAAAAACAATACCATAAACCTTGCCCTACTTCTCTTTCCTTGTAGTACCCTTTCCTCCCACACGCCTCCCTTCTGTATCTCTAACCAATCCAAAATAAAAATCAGATCACCCCCCCATGTGTAATCTTTTGGCAGTCTCCCAGAAAGAGCTACGTTTTCTTTGTTTGTCTGGCAGTTGTTTGTTATTCTCCGTGTGCGAGGGGAAAAAGTGAGTTGGAGTGCCCTCAGACGTGTTTGTGGGAGTGAAGCCTGATGACATGGGCAGAGAGGGAATAGGCTTCGGTCCTCTGGGAGGAAAAGGGAGGGAGGGGGTTGAAGGGTGGGCGGGGGTTGAAATACTGATGTACCACAGGTTTTTGCCATTAAGCCTCTTCCTTTTATTTATCACTACGGTGAGTTCTGATATATATACGTTCCCCATTAGAGATTCAGGAATAATCTCTGAGTCTGGAGCTGGTTCACAAGCATCAAGAGACGGCATAAAATCCAGGTTGAGACATCTGTCAAGGGTTTGGGATTTCTCTCAAGAGACAGATATGGAAACAATAAAGCCTCTGTGTTTCCCACAACAAATAGGGGAGAGTGGAGCTCTGCCATGATGATCTCTGGCTTTATGCTGATATAACGTTGGCTTATTGGACAGCCTGAAAGAGAAAACAATAGCTATGTGTGCTGGAAAAAATAAGTTCCCCCCTGGCTGTACCCCACTGCTGAGGCACTGTGTTTTTGGAGTCAGTTTGAGAGAATTTTAGGTTGTTATCTAACTGTCTTACACTCAGACGTTAATGATTTCCAAATGCTCCATCTGATTACCATTGGCGACCGTTGCGTGTTAAGCGTGATGTGTTTGAAATGCGAGCAGACCTTGGCTGGCATAAAGCTTTGGGGTGAAACACACAGTCTGACCTTGAGAAGAAACACAGCAGCAGACGCTCTCTGAGGACACACACTCTCTAATGGAGAAGAGGTGTTTGGTACCTCAAACCTCAGTGCTGTGCCACCCTGACGTCAGGTCAGATGGGTGGACTCCTGTATGTGTTCAGGTTTCTCCCTGAGTGTAGAAGTGGGTCACACAGATGTAAACTGTAAAAAAAAGGTTTACATTATGGGTCAGGAGGATTTCAGCCTGTGGTTAAGTTTGTCAGCCACCTGGGAGCTTGTGGCTTGTTTCGTATCATGCAGGAGGAAATGTGAATGCTGAGTATCACTCTGTGGATAAAAGAACGATTCATTGTTTTTCACGTTCACAACGAGGTTCAGCAGATGTCTGTGGTACATTTTGAAATCAAATCCCAAAGTAGTTTCCTCTGTTTCCCTCCTTACAACCTGGTGATTTGACCACTGCCTGACACAACTGTTACCGTCCCATAAGAGCCAAATTCAAAGGAAATGTTCTTCACTACTGCAAAAAGGAAAAATGATCCACAACAGTATCTCCTTGTCTGGCAAGGAGAGATCTGTCCAGTGTTCTCACCTTATCAAACTTTTTGGGTACCTTTCACATTTGAAACAATACGGTACCGATGCCCAGTACCTGGCTATCCGCACCGGTACTCAATGGTACCAATTTTCAGTACTTTTTTGTGTTTATGTGTTAAAAAAATCAATAATAATTAATAATTAATAATAAAATATTTTGAAAATTCTGCAACATTTTTATTCTTCAGTATATAACCTTGTAATGCTGTGTTCATGTCCAGCAAAAAAAATCACCTACTCTTCTACTCCCTCACAGTCACAAGAATGCATTTAGATACCTAAACATAGTGCCTTTTGATTTTACGTGAATTGGTACCCGGTACTTTGACAGAACTTGGTGGGTACCAATAAAAGTACCTAATTCAGTACCCATCCCTATCATGCAGGTACTTAACAGGAGTCCGCCATCTTTTCACCTTCTTGAGTAACAGAGTGTTTTAATCCAGACTCTTACAGCCAGATATATCAAATTGCTCTTAGCAGGGTTTCCGCTACGTGTAAATGATCGTGACGCACTGCCACGCCAAAATAAATGCCTTCAGAATTATGATTTTTCTTCCAGATGTTTCAAATGTGAACTATACTGTACAGGGCTCTTGCACATATGACCAGAAAGCCTAATTGACTAAAACTCACACTCATGGTACGATCATTTCATGGTCAAGTGAGAGGCTCTCTAACAGTTTCAAAACATCCTGGAGGAAACCTTGCTCTGTATCATTACATTTAGCGGTATGTCAACTGGTAGGTCAGCACAACGTAGCTGTTTGTCAACTTTACCTTTTTAGGTGCTTTTTTTGCCCAGAAGTCCCAGGAACCATTTAGTTCCTGGGACCTCTCTTCCCAGGAACTAAATGGTACCTGAGGCCAATTGTTGTCTTCCAAGGCCTAAAGTCTCATGGAGATTATATGAACCAGGCCAGTGTTGTATGATGAAAAAAACAACATAAGTTCTTGAAACAAAGTGCCAGACCAGTAGAGGGTAGAGAGACAACGCAGAAGTCCATTCATCAAAAATGACTTTGCAGTTAGCCTGTTAGCATGGAGGAGACTCTGCTTGTTCTGGTTTTTAATGGGTTTAATTGCACTGCAGATGAATTGAAGTGGCAAAAGTTGTTTGAAGTCTGTTTGAAGACTTTTCAAAAAGCCTGAAGCAGCCTAAATTCATGGAATTGGACTGTGCTACAGCCTACAGTGATGGAGCGGTGCTTCGGTTTAGAAAATGAGTCCTGCATCCTTCTCAAACAGCTTCAGGTAACCAATAAATACTTATCTGATGCAGAGATTTTCACACATCGCTGTACACAAAGCTAACACCCTAGTGTCTGTGGTCAGAAGTACATAGTTGCACAAAGTTCCTGGGTAAAGCTTCTGTGGTTGAAAAGCACCTTATGTTTCCAGTTTCCAAATTAGTTGACGGTTAGTCAGAATTCCAAACATGGCTGCCGCCGTATCTTTCCATAACACCTCCTTAGAAACCTTTAAGGTGATGTCACTGAGACATGTCAAAGTTTTACACAAAGTTTTGCAGCCAATCATTAGCAAGTGATCACCCTGACCTTTAGACATGTTAAATACTGTAATACATACAATCCTGCATAGCATTGTAATAATTAACAATATTTAGTACTTTATAAAGGTTAAGTAAGTTCCACAAAGAGCCGTGACTCTGCGTTTAGGTCAGTTGTTTCTGCCGCCAAAAGGTCACCAAACATTTTATTACATCATTACAGCTGACTGTGAAGCAGACAAAACACAGAAAGAGACCCAAAAGACCTGAGCCTCAGTGTCCTCAGACCCCGCTGAGTTCTGCTTTGCTTGATTGGCCGAGCTCAGTCTCTGTTTCTCTTGGAGTCGGCTGCTGTGGTGTCTGAGACTGAAATGAGAGACTTAACCACCGAGCTCCAGAGAGATACGAGTGTGTCTGAGACTTTGGTGGTAATAAACTAAAATAGAAGTTCGTGGCCAGTATAAGCTATCTTTTACAAATACGTTGTTGTGCAAGTTGTTTCCATAATAAGGTCATTTTTTAAAAAGGATGCTGGTTGTTGTTTTTAATTCTATTAAAAGTGTATATCACCAAGTTTCCATTACTCTTATATTACATCAGATTCCTCTAAAAATGATCCACCTTGGTGCAGCAGGGCCTGATTTATTGTTTGCAGCTTGAGTCATTGCTCTTTGCAGGATGTGGGATTGACTCCACAGTGTTTTTATTTTCACCTTGTGGTTCTTCGCCCATGGTTATCAGATTTTATTCAGCTTTTCCAGAGACATGAAACACTTTAACTTTTCTTACTTTCCTTTGATTTCCATCCTACTTGATCAGTATAACCACATTGTTCTTGTCTTCTCCACAGGACCGCTGTTTCGCAGCCCCTGTGAGCTGCTGCCGGTTGGGATGGGACACCCCGTTCAGGCCATGTTGAAGAGCTTCACCGCTCTGTCGGGCTGTGCAAGTAGAGGCACCACCAGCCTCCCTCAGGAGGTCCACATCATCAACCTGAGAGGACATGCTCCAGAGGGGCCAGACAACACCCTGGCAGAGGTGAGTCACAGTCAGGAAAAGAGCTAAACCAGGAATTATACTCTCTACCACAATAATAAACTCCTCAATAAAACATTTGAAATTAGACTTTGACACAGTAAGGGATAATCTGCCCTCTCAGCGTCTTGTTATTTTTATTGTTTGGCTTAAAAAAAGCCGCCCAGAATGTTTCCACCGCCCTCTCTGTTCTATTTTTACATGGAGTAGCTCTTGTAGATTTGAGTCCTTTTCCCTTTTGCTCAGAGGAAGCTTCCTGGCAGAGGTTGGGGAGGAAAGGCAGGGTCATGAGTTGCAGAGTGAAGCTCATCCACATATCTTCACTTCACAGCAACACCCAGAGCAGGCAGGCTCAGCTATCTCAGAGCAACATGGTGAAACAGGCTGTGTGGCTCGTCACTTGATAATTCTGTACAAATGAGGAACAAACTCTCTCAGAGTTTCTCAGATTTTTCTTAACAGTATCATACCACTGACCTACAGCTTCATCATTGTCTTATGGATTAAGTTCTTTGGCTCTTAAAATCTAAATAAGGTCTAGATACTGAGAAAAGGAGCGTCAGAGCATCATATTTACCTTTTTTGTTTCGTGTCTATGCTCCATTTTTATGTGACACCTCATTACGTACATTTCAGTAAATTTACACGACTGTCTGGAAGATGAAAAACAAAATAATTGGTTTCTTATTCAGAAGTGTCACACTTGATATTTTCCAAACCACATAATTGTTTTGAGCGGCTCCTTTAAAGGTTTTTTTAATTGACTCTCCTAACACATCCCCCAGTGGTACTCCGACACTTCATGCCAGTTTTGATACCCCTCCCTGTCTGAAGGTGTTGTGCAGCGTGTCTCATCACAGGTCTTCTAGGAGTTAGCCATAGTTTCTGAATGAATCACGAGGCCCACGGCTTTTAAAAAACGCTGTGTCTGTGTTTTAGACTGTCCGGGGTTCCCATCCCCCTCAGTCTCTTCAGTGGGGAGAGCGGCGTGTACAGACTTGCCTTTGCAATTTAGCTGCTGATGTTAGCTTAAACGTTCTCCAGGCCAAACATACAGAGACTCAGTGTGAGTGTATGTCTCTTTGTGAGCAGTAATATGGAAAACATTTTTTTTCAAATATTTTCATTTATTTATTTATTTATTTATTTATTTATTATTATTATTATTATTGTTGTTGTTGTTGTTGGTGTTGTTGTTGTTATAATAATAATAATAATAATAATAATAATAATAATAATAATAATAATAATAATAATAATAATTATTATTATTATTATTATTATTATTATTATTATTATCATTATTATTATTTTCTGAGGTGTGAAAGCGTCCATGTTTGATATTATTTTTGCTCCATGCACACTGCTGACTGGATGGGTGGTTGGGATTGGGTGGTTGTTGTGTGGGATGAACTAGTACTTGTGTTGTGATTATAATCCCAAAGCTAATGGAAAAATAACCAACAAATAACTGATCATAAAAAACAGAAATCACAAGATAGTGAGGGATTTTTCATGCACTATTATACTCTATTATTCTACTCTGAATTGAAGAGCTGCACGGCTTCTTGTTAGATGATTACTTGAGCGGTTGTTTGTTATTGCTATCAGATGCATGTAAAGGAGGCATATTGCAATTTGAAGAGCCAAACTAGGTTCTGCATCAGAGATATTAAGGAAGAAGACAACAATCAGTTATTTTTGCACCCTGAATTGCACTCACTTGACTTAAATCTGATGGAAAATGTTGAAAAAGTTAGTTTTCACTTGGGTTAAAACGGAATATCCGTGCAACTGTCTGATGTATTTTCTGTGGTGTTGTAGCTCTGGTATAACTCATGTGAAAAGTAGATAGACATTTATCACACATGGATCTTCATCTTAAACAATCTGAAATCATTTAATCTATTCACCTCTCTGTGGCTGGTCACTGAAAGTCCAAACAGTGAGAGTCCTAACGTAAATTTAAAGGTCTCCTGATAAAGACACTTCAGATAATCAAACAGTTTCAACCACATCTCAGCTGCTGAAGCTGTCACAGCTCATCAGACCAACTGTTTAAATCTTTGTTAAAGTTACTCTTTAAGATTCTTCCTCCTGTGATCAGTCACCAAATTAAGACTTTTTAATTCTGTCAAACAAAGTCCAGCTGTAAATCTGTTTTTCTTGTGCTTTTCTGAACCCACCATGTATTTAAATTCCGGTGTTTAATTTAAATTCCAGCGTTTAATAAATCAGAATGAAAAAACATAAATCACAGTCTGCTTCATGAAGGTCTCTCACAGAAAAACTGTAACAGATAAGCCACCTTGACTTTGAGTGTCTGTGAAATCCATCTCCTCACATCAGTTAATCCAGCTGTTAGTCACCCATCACCTTCATGGTCAGTGAGGACTGGTGTGTAGGAGGCAGAAATCCAGCTGTCTGTCCCCCTGCCCACAGCCTTGGCTGCAGAAGGTCACTGCGGCTCTTGTTTTGGTTTAGTGACCCTGCAGGACACTCACTCAGCGGAGTGGAGGTCTCTGTTTGTGATAAGATAAGATCCCTGAAAGGATACTCGGACTGTCTGATCTCCCTCCCTCTGTGTCCTTGGTTTTCACCTGGGTCCTGGATCAAACTGTTCAGACTCTTCCGCAGAGATCTCCTTGGACATGAGGGCACAGAGTGCGTCACACTGATACTATCTGCTCGGAATCCGTCATGACAGTGAGAAAGGATGATGGAGTGGAAAAAGAAATTAAAAGGTCATCTTTAAATGATGAACATTGTTGCTCAAATGAGAAACTCCCAAGGCTGTGTGAAAGAAACCCGTTGAACTTTGTGCTCTATCCTTGAAAAGTCAAAAGCTTGATGCTGAAACATTTTTCTCGTCCAGAGCAAGGGTTAGTGAAAACAGCATTTTCCAAATCTCACAGACATATTCCACAGAAATGGACTATTCATTATTACCAACTCACAGACAGTAAAAATGGTCCCTCTGGGACATTGACAGTCATCTTTAGGCTGAAAGATATTGGTCCAAAATATTTGTGTGCTGTGTCAACATCTCAAGCGTAGTCTTATCATTGTTTTCCACAGAGAGTGGAAAAAAGTGGTGCAGATTTTTCTCTAAATTGTGATGGTTAGCATCTAAATGGTTTGTGGCCAAAAAGTCAGACAGTCATTGACGACAGATAATTGTATAGATATAAAGAGATGCAAATCAGAAGTAAAAGAAAATGATGCATCAATCAGGGGGATAGAAACAGTGAAATTGTCTAAAAGGGACCTTTTCAAATTCCCTTGAGTGAGGCTCAAAAACACAGGTCCAATTACTTCCAATTACCACAGGTGTTTCTCCTGTTCCAAAAAAACAAAAAACAAAACAAAAAAAACCCTTTAAAGTTATTGGGCCTCTAAAACTGAAACACAACTGAAATAAACTATTATTTTTCAAAATCAATAATAAAAAAACACACTTTTAGGTGATACTCGATGAAATAACATTCATGTGTAGCTCTAAAAACTTGCCTGAAAACACGTTTTCTAAAAAAATATGGAACTAGTCCTTTAATTTCAGTGGTTTAATCCGCTGCAGTTGTCAAACGTGAAAGCGTTGAGATTGATTCCTCTCTCAGTAATGGCTGTTTTTCCCTGTTTGCTTTGGCATGCCTGTACTTTGCTTATTTTCTAAGTCAGCACAGAGGTGGCTGCTCGGTCTGTGACTGTGGAGATTTCTCCTCCTCATCTCTGCTGATGTGTGAGGAAGTGGTGTCTGGGCCACAGAGCAGTCAGTGTGTGGATGTTTTGAGTGATGGCCTGCAGGACCCTGTGGGTGATGTGTTGCTGTCTGGGTTAAGAGGCTGCTGGGGAACATGTTGTGCCCCGGTGACTCCTCACTAAGTGTTTGCAAAGCTCAGCTTTAACCAGGTACGGGACTGCATGTGTTGGTGCACATGGTCTGTGAACTTATACACACAAAGGGAATCACATGGCCAATTTCGGACAGTTTTACACACACAGCCACACACACCCTACAGCTGCGATGTGTGAGGCCTGCTTCACATCTCTTTCACATACATGTGTGAACGCTGCGGCTTGCAGTGTGTCCATATTTTCTGTAAAGACGTGAGAGCAATGAATCGTTTCCTGCCTGCCCCGGTGAACCCATTCTGTATGGGTATTAACTAAGGGGTATGAACTGTTAGCCGCAGAGAGAAATGCACAGCTGGCCTTGACTCAGAATACACACTCTGGCCCCTGGCCAATTTCCACACTAAAGCTGAGTTATTAAGTGCAACAGAACACCTCAGCAGTGACTGTGCATGGTGCGTCGTCTGGGATACCCTCACATTTACAGGTCAGGCAGTCAGCGTGGAATAACACACCAGAGGGAGAAAATATGTTAATCATCCATTTCAGTAGCCTGAAGCTAGAATTAGCCACAATAATATTTTGGATTGTATTCTAGTGATGTACAAGACATGTGCTCAGGTCTGCAGTTGTGAAAGAATAGCAGTCTAAAGAAAGCACTGGATACGCTGAATTTTCTCTGATTGTAAAACCAACAGCATATTTCAAACTGCCTATCTGTGATTTAAGACAGATTTAACACGACTTGTAATGAAGCTACTCATCTCTTAGCCATTCAAACCAGAGTGTAATCACCATGTGGTCTGAAATTTTAGGAAAAACTTTAAGAAATAGAACAAAAGATGGAGTATCATTTATTTTATACAGACAAAAAAAGAGCACAAAATCTAATGTAGCTAACAGAGCTAGCAGAGCCTCTGGTCTTCTCTGCAGGTTGACATTCACATGCTTGTGCTGGTCACACTTCGCTCTGGTTGTGTGCCAGTATAACCTGAAACAGTATAAAAGCAACTTTATTTTCTAGATCAAAATACCTGCTTTTAGCAGAAAGGCGAATCCTGTTTCAAGTAGTGATGGGTACCAAATTAAGTAGTTTTGCAGATACCGACTAAATTCTGTCTGTCGTACTAAGTACTGCATTTACTATCTCAAATCAAACAGTATAATGTTTCAGTACCTAATTGCACCTTTGTCAAGAGGAGGCAATTTTTCATACTGGACATGAACACATCATTGAAAGTTTAGACATTGAAAAATAAATATATATATATATATATATATATATATATATATATATATTAAATTGAAAAACTTTGAGATTTTATTATTAAACAAATTAATATTTATTACCACATAAACACACAAAAATATCAAAAATTGGTACCATTAAGTACTGTTACTGACTGCCATATACCAGGCATCTGTACCGTATCATCTCAAATGTGAAAAGTACCCATCCCTAATTCCAAGGTTATTATAGTTTAACATATTTCTTTAGTTTTTATTTTGTTTAGACGTTCTGTTTTCAATTTCAGGTTCTTAGTCTAGAGATGGTGACATGGTTTTTGTTTTTTAGTTGACTAAACACCACAGACTGTGTTAGCAGACGTCTATGTGACATCATCCATTTGTTTCTGTTTCAGAGTTTTGACGCCTATCGTACTGTACTGTTAAAAATTAGCTGCTCAGAGTGATGCTATTTTTTATACCAGGCTGTAAACATGTTTATTCTTGCTGTAAGCTTGTTTGTTTCCCAGAACCTCGAGGCCCACCTCAAGCACATATTTGACAAACCGCAGTTTTCTGCATCAGCTTCAAGGTTGTTGGTTGCCGAACACACACATCGCTAGTATTCACCTTCAAAGAACAAGTTGTTTTGCTTGATATAATTAATAAAACAATTTTATTAGTTTATTATTTTAAGGTTATATAATTGACAATAAAATACACAATAGACTTATAAAAGAATATTCTTTGAAATATGGAGAGTTTCTGTTTTTTAAGTGCTGTGTAAAAGCAATAGAGTTTGTGCAGGGTAAGAGAGAGTGAAAAAGTTAGTGTCCATAACCGTATGTGATATCAACAAGAGATCATGGTTGTATCGTCAAAGCATTGGCGCCAAAGTATTAGCTTAAAGAAAACATTTTCAACAATTAATTTCATACTCATACATGATGAAATCAGAGTTACCTCATCATTTCTTAATTTCAAGATTGGTTCAGTCTCATTTCTTTACTGCTCCCATGGTATTTACGAGGCCTTAGATCATATTTATCTAATATTAACTTGCCCAATGCCAAATTAAGTCATGTGTTGCGTCTAACTTACATCAAATTCTACTCACTCGTACAGTGAACAGCAACTCTGGCTCTGAAAGGCCTGCTCTTTTTCTGTGAGACATGGGTGGAGTGGGTACGATCCTGCTGAAAGCCCTGAGGGCAAACACTTCCCGTTACCAATCACAGCCGGGTTTTCTCAGAAAGAGCTTTAAGCCAAAGACAGAGAGACTGAGGAGGATGATGATGGAGAAGAAAAATATGATAGAATGACTAAACAAGAGATCAGGCAATACAAATTGGCAAGAGAGTTAATTGCAGGGTGAAACTCAAGAAGCTTCGAACTGAAAAACACACTCCACCTCTTACATAATAAATCTTAAAGACAGGCAGGTTTTATTTCAAGTCAGTTTTATGTTTAGAGAGACAAATCTGTCTCAGAGGGCATGACAAGTCTGGACAAAAGTATCACAGAAGGCACATCACTCTGTCTGAAGAGACTTTGAGCCAGCTGAAAGACAAAAACGGTCAGGTCAACCAACAGTTTGGTCAATTTAAAAAAAAATCTCAACAACAACTGTGCTGAACTGCACGGGTCTGATCAGACATCCAGGGCTCTGAAGCTCTAAGTGAGTCAGTGTGCTTTGGTCCAGTTTGGCGAGGCAGATCCATGAAACGAGACCTGCCCCAGACAACTCCCACCTAGCATTAGCTAGGCGTATTATCCCCACATAACTCTTCTGTGATTTGAAACCTCAATATTTTTATGGTAATCTGGATTCCTACTTTACATTCCTCCAGACAGTGGGCTGCTTTTGTCACAGAATCACAGCTCTACTTCTTTAAACGGACTCGTGTGAACAGTTTTTTTTGCCTGAACAAAGACTGATGGTTACATCAGCTCTTGTGGATTTGATCAAAGTAACAGAAGCTCCTTTTTCTTACTTATACCCATGTGGGCCAGACCCGACTCTGTGTCCTGGACCAATAGTGACTTTTCTTGGCTCATATTTGCAAACCTCGTTATTCCAGACAGGGGTGATATGTGTCGAACGACGGCCCAATCATTTTCACATTTTCACAAAATTTTATAAGATTGGATAAAACGGATCTATTAGATCTTTCAGAGTGAGAAGCTAAACGAGAGTTGCAGTCAGAGTGAGTCGTCCTGCAGACCAGACTGCTGAAATTTCATCCAGCTATCTAACCCCCAGGGATTACGAGGCTGAATACCTTTTTGCTGGTTGACTACTGACCTGAAGGTGTTGGTGTTTAGCCACTTAAGCTCTACAAAAACAATGAGCTCATTCTGGAGAGCTATTTTCTCTCCTCTGTGCTCTGCTTTAACAGAGGAGGTATCAAGTTTGGACGTTTTTCCATATGTTTCATCTGTCAGATGCTGAAGTGGCCTTTTACACCTTGCTTACAAGCTGCCAGCATCATGTGCATGGATTTAAAAATTAGTATCATGGTGGACACCTTTGTCCTGAGTGGCAGCGAAAATGTAGAGCAAAAAAGAAGTAGTCCCAGAAAAGAAGAGGCCTGTCTGGGCACAGAGCCGGGTGATAGGGTGGAAAATCAACAAAAGGAGCTGGTGGTATCTAGAACCGGTCATCTTTCCGTAATCGGCTCACCAAAAGCAAACATCAAACGCAGCCACTTGCTGTGGATCAGGGTGAGGCAGAGCAGATGATTGCTTTATCAGCTGGAATTTGGAGATAGCTCGTGTGAGTGACTGTAACTGGAGGAGCTCACCCGGCAGAGAGGATAGCAGCAGATACGAGCCGAGCTCACACACACACACACACACACACACACACACACACACACACACACACACACACACACACACACACACACACACACACACACACACACACACACACACACACACACACGACAATCTGCTCACACAAAGACAGTATCGCTCTTACTTTAACCTGCTGAGCGGCTTTTGTGTGGATAAAACACACAGAGCAGTACCCGAGTCATAAATCAGGCTACCTGTTCCTCACACACCTGGCATCAGACACTTCCAGCAAAGTTTTTCTCATTGAGGTTTCATTAATGTCACTGTTGGCTTTACTTACTGTGGAGATTTCCTCAGTTCATGGAACACATTATAACAGATATTAGGGTCTCTTTATGACTACAAAGCAAATAAGAGCGCTGGTGAAGTGATTTCTTCTGCTGATGGTTATTTTAGGGTCTGAAACCTCTGCAGTGGAAAGGTGTCAGCCACAGTAATTAACTGCAAGCTGCTGAAACAGCCTTTGTTTCCATTTTCAGCAGCGGAGAGTTTAAATGAATGGGTGATAAGAGTGTTAAGATGGAGCAGGATCTGATTATTAGTTTAAAAACGAAAACTGAACCAAAATAAGGACCAGAGATTAGTTCAAATGGGGATGGTCCAGGTACCACCCTGAAATCCCAAACTTTTTTTCAGTCCTTGTATTTGTATGATGCATGTTTTTTTCTTATAGTAGTGCAAAAATCATTTTAGGTTCTAAAGATTAAAGCTATAAATATTTATTCAATGCAACTTTGCTGTTTCATCCTAAAGTCAGAAAATAATGGAAAGGAGTGAGACACATGTTTTTGATAATGAAGCGTTTAAAGAAGACAGTGAAAACAGAGAAGCTAAATGTATTCATGTGTGTTCGGACACAAACCACTGCCAACCCTGCATTAGTCAGTACCACCCCAATCAAAAGTCTATAAGTCAGTGTCCAGCAGCTCTGTCTGACATATTTATTAACCATGAAAGTAACTGAATTCTGTATTTGTTGACTTTTTCTTTAAGTGATTTCTGTAAAAATCAGTCTCTCAGTGCTCAAACCTCCTTATTCCATCATCACAGACTGATGAAATCAAACCTCACCTGTCCCTCAGGTGTCTCTTGATACCAGATGATCAGTGGTCAGCTTTTTTAAAGGTTACGTGCTGTGTAAACATCAACAAACTCTGCTTCTGACCAAGGAAAATGTTCTCCATTAGGGGGCGATATGGGGAAAATATGTCAGGATGTTTTAAAGTCAGGATCGGGATCTGGATTTGTTCAGGATTGAATTTGAATTTGAATTTATTTAGGATAGCCCCTTGAGATGCAGCATCTCGTTTTCGAGGGGGTCCCAACAAATTGTTTTTCATATTCAGACTTTTTGACCTGCAAACAACACTTTTTGCCAAAAAATATCCTGCATTCTAAACTATTTTTCCTGCTTCATTTCATAACTTTAATCTAGTCTTGTGTCCTCTGATGTGTTTTTTGAACTGATATTTTCACATCATGATAAATCCATTCATTTAAAGACGTCAGCTGTGAGAGTTGTTGAGTTTCTGCAGAATGTACAGAGCTTTAGCTTTAGACAAGTATCCTATGCACAGTCCACATGTGGGTTAGTGAGTCCTTACTGGATAGACTATGGTTTTTTTTGTGTTTGTGACCTTGACGAAAATATAAACATACACATAATTTAGACTTTGGACACGCTTGGTGTAGACCACTCTTGTATCAGGTATTTAAATCATTTACTCGATGTAAAGTAGTGAACAATGGTTCAACTTATAGCCCCTAAAGCCCCATTAAAAAGCCTGGAGCAGACCCTGATTGTGAATGGGAAACTAATTTATTCAGTGCTTATGCCAGTGATAATTTCAGGGTAAGTTTGTTAGGAACAGTAGGCCTCTGTGGAAAGTTTGGCCCCGAGTAAAAACCTCATGAATAAAGAAAGATCATGAATTTAACAGCTAAGTATAAAAATATATCGAAAAGTGTGGCTATTTATCAACATTATGCACCAAATATATCATTTTAAATCAGCTTTGCAACCAGTGCTCACTCCATTAAAAGTACTCTATATTTTTCTAACAGGGACAGATGACTTGTTTTTCTTTTAGACATCATCAGTTAGAGCCAAAACTTCCTGCCCACAGCACAGCAGAGCCCTCATTTGTGACATTACTTGAGCACAATAAATAAAACTTTATATCCTCTTTTTTATAAATTTGACTAAGTAATTACAGAAATCACATAAAAAAACTTAGATTTTATTTAATTTCAGTGCTTGTTGAATGAAATAAGTAATCTCTCCTCCTGGCCCTGTGTCCCGGCCTCAGTGCTGTGTTATTTTCTTCAGTACGTCCTGCCATTCCAGCATATCACTCTGATTGTTATCCAGACGTCCTGTCTCACTTTGACGTCTTTTCAGGCTGCTGGAGCTGCTAGCAGCTTGGCGTTGAGAGCAGACTGATTACCATCACAGTTCAGGGGAGGAAAGGCTCCAGGTAACATCCCCATCGCTCTCACAAATATGTGGGTGGCATGATAAGCGCAGTCAACAGGTTTTTCTGCCGCCAGCACTCCCCTCCATCCCTGAGCTCCTCAGCTCGAGCTGCCTTCCCTTCCCTCTGTGCACCCTCAGTGATCCAGAAAGAACCAAGATCCAGACAGACAAGACACATGCACACACATCAGATAAAACGCTGTGATTGGTCCCAGACAGTGTTCTTCTTGGAGCCATGACTTTTGGGACCCAAGGCAGACCTTTTTGTTTTCTACTTTCCGTATCTCTGAGGATCCAATATCTGTTATAAAATTGGAAATCAGTCAAATTAAACAGAGCCTGGCCAGTGTGAGATTTTTAAAACTAGTACGAAAGGGGAAATCCATCAATACAGAGATGGTGACTGATATTTATTTTGTTGCTATGAAAACAGACCTTATCTTCTTGGCTTGAGCACTGTGACATGGACTGATAGAAGACTGTGCTCATAAAATATTCCTTCTCCTAAGTGGTATTAAAAAAAATTAATTACATGTTGTCAACAGATGGGGCTAAGGGTATTGCAAGCTCAGAGTGGAGCTGTTCTTGAAAAATATGACACTGGGGACGTGCACGTTAGGTAACAAAAGCCTGATTTATACTTCTGTGTCAAATTGATGGTCTAGCCTACGTCTACTGATCACAATGTGTACTTCCTGTTTTTACAACCAAATGGCACACAACATCTCTTCCAGCATCTATCTTTGAAATAGTTGCTTCAGTGTAAACAGAAACCTGTTTCTGCTCTAAAAATGGGGCTTCAATGTGAGGTGAAGAATCAAGCAGAAAATGTATATTGAACACACTGCCCTCATGTGTTCTGGAGGAGTATTGCAGAGCAACCAACACAGAAGTCTGTATAGCTAATGACAGCGTTAGCCACTACAGTGTTAGGTCAATGCAGAAACATAAACCAGTACTGAACCATCACCGCCCTCACAAGTTGGCACCAGAATGACCCATCAATTCTCAAGTTTCTGGTTCTTTTTAATTATGTACGCCCAAAACTCAGGTCATATGTAAACTGCTGTGCAGCCACCTGCCACTAGCCCGGGCCATATCCCTGGTTCATGGCTACTACCATAATGCTGTGATGCTTGACTACCAACTTGTATATAAGCACAGGTTACAGATTGGTATCTCATAGCATAGTGCTGTTTGTAAGAATGGGTATTAACAACTGGTTCCTGCTAAGAATTCATTAGACGTGGTTCAATTCATTGACATCATTAGCTTTTATGCTTACCGATTTCTTTCTGGATTCTTGTCATTATGCCAGAGCAGCCCGACCTTCCATCAACATCATGCCACATGCAGACATGGCGATTGCTCTAAGACTGCAAGGGAAGCTCAGCTTCCCCTAAAATGTCCCAAAAAAGAGTGGTGATATGTTCTGCTGTGTGTACATTTCATTGACAAAATATGCGCTGGAATTCCTTAATCTTTTGTTCAGAATCAGCTCAATATCACCTCCTTCTCATTCATCCCCGCAGCGTCTCGGCCCTTTACCACAGTAGGACGCTGAGCGTCTTCTGACTTCAGCGGGGAAGCGTAGAGTGGGTTTTTCCACTGTGGAAACTGGACAGTCATTGGATAAATGCTGGGCTTTGTCCCGCCCATCGAACGCACAGCACTGGGGGTCTATGAGACAGCCAGCTGGCCTTGACGCTGGGCTCCTGCATGATGATTGGATGATCTGTCAGAGGCCGAATCCCTTTTTGATTGACAGTGAAATGAGCCAGTCAGCGATCTTGAAGTATAACCCTCCACCAGAGCATCTTCTGTAGAGAGGAGCTTCTCCTCTATAAAGCGGCTCAAGTCTTACACCCGCAACACAATGGGCCAAGGCCGTTTAAGCAGTTTAGCTCTACTGGCCATAGAGAACACTGGTAAAATCCCTGGAAAAAACTCTTGGTTGGTACACCGTGGTCACAGATCATTTTCTTGAAAAGAAACAGAGGGTAGAATTTATGTTTAAATAAGTAAACAAATTTATGATGTAGACCAGAAAAAAATTAGCTTCCCCTTCTTGACTGACCAGCAGCTGCCACTGGCCACATGTCAATCATGTTCGTCAGTCAGCAACAGAATCCCCAAGACAATGGAGGAGAGATCAAAGGGATTGAAGTGATTAAGAGCTTGGCTTCACTTTACCAAAAAAGAGCAAAGTGCAAAGTGCAATTTGTGCAACACTGTGACATCATGCAAGGGCAGCAACACCACCAATGCTATAACATTTTTTGACCCACAGCATTAATTACCAAGACTGTCTGACAGATCTATACAAAAGACTCAAATGCACAACTCAAAGAAAAATCAAAGTCTTTCATGAAGAAAGCTCTCAAAATAAAAACACAAAATCACAGCAATGCTGGAAAAACTAGCTAAAACAGAACACACTGACAAGGAGTTATCTGGCAACACATGACACAAGGATCTCCCACAGGACAAAGGGAGACAGACTTTTATACAAGAGGTAATGGGGCACAGGTGGAAACAATGAAGGGCGGGACAATCAAAATGGTGGGAAAACATGAGGGCAGGAAGTGAAGTAGCCTGAAATGAGAGGAAAGACATTACTACAACATAAAAGCTGACATGACAAAATGAAAAACAAGACTGAAGTCAAAAGTGCCAATTTAACATAACTGACGAGTCATGACACTGTCATGTCCATTTATTCACTTATAAACTCTATAAAAATGATGTTGACACGGAAAACCTGCTTTTTTAAAATAGAAAATTCACAGGAGCAATTAATTTTAAGATCATTAATCCTCATTTTAAGGCTTTGACTGGTGAACTCTACTGGAGTAGTATGTTTCAAGCACAGACATGTGGACTTTAACCTGCAGGTTAGCTGGCAGTGCTAGCTCTGCTATCTGTAGCCCCCAGGTTGACATTGTTTAAACATGGACCCTGTGATCCTGTCTTCATCTGTTTAATTTTGTCTGTTTTGGGTGTTTTCTTCAAGACTTGTCAGAAATGAAATTTCTGTTGATTAGTGAATAGTTAGGAAATAAATTGCTTTGGAAGATCTCTCAGCTTCTAATTCAAACTTTTACTAACTCTGATTTAAAACATGGAAGTCAGTCAGTCATTGTTATTCAGACTCTCTTCATCTCAGGGATTTTTTCCCCTTGATTATTATTTCCTGGGAGGGAGGGGTTGTTCCTAGATTAGTCTGACTTTGTGCCTAATTAAAGGATGTTTGGGGTTTTCTCTGAATCAACAGGCATCACCTAATCAGCTCTGTCAATAACGGAAACTGCCGGCACTGATACCGCGCTCTGACTGCTGGCTGTCAGTGTTATGAAAGTATCGTATAACAATGTTGATGCTCTGTGTTTATGAAGCACACTTGAGACTTGATTTAGCTGGCTTGAAAGGTCATGAAATTGCAACCACATGCTGAAGATGGAGCAAACAAATCACCTTTATAATTACAGCCATCGTTTGGCTCTAAATCTAACTGTGGAGCTTTGTTATGAAACACGGGGCTGTGGATGATTCATCATTCGCGTTTCAGCTGGTGCTGCGTTTCTTGCTGATTTGAAGCTGAAAGTTGAGGTATTTTTTTAACATTTCCATTGTTTACTCATGCTACCACCACTAATGGTATGCTCCCTGATGGGCCTGGCTGATCCTGCTACAGCTGTCGTCCCCTGTGTGGAGTGTAGTTTCAGTAACGTGAGAGCGCTCCATCCCTCGCTGCTGGCAAACGCGCCCCCATAACTGTGACAAACCCTGGACTCAGGAATCCCTGTGCCAGCCAGCCTCCTGATAATCAATCAGGTGTGGCCTCCAGATCCCGGCAGACCCTCTGCTCTTTTTAAGGGGACGGACTCAGAGCCACTGGACCTCAAGGCCTTTCTGTTTCTGCACTCCTTCTTTTCACACCCTGGCTGTGTGAGTGGGTCTGTTGCTATGTAAACCAGACCTTGTTACGGTAACTCTGGGGGCTGGGATGCTCACCAGCTGCTGTTTAATCTTAATCATCGCTCACATTGTGCAACCAAGCTCTGCGGTCACAACATATCGAGCTCGGTTTACTGTTTACCCGCTAACCGTTGGACAACAGCCGATAATTACTAAAGTTTTCCCTTTTTCACCATCAGCTCCTCTTGGCACTTCCTCCTCTTAAGCGCTCTGTTTGTATTTGGTTAGCAGGTGACTCACGTCTTCTGGAAATGTCTCTGTCTGGGTTTAATTTCCTCATCTTTTACAACTCTCCCCCCTTTCACTCACTCACAGCTCTCCTTCTGTCTCCCTCTTCCATCTGTCAGAGCCAGAGCCTCAAAGCCAGGCCAGGTATGATCATATCTTGCTTTTTGTTATTCTCAGAGGAGCGATGAACATGCTTTTTCCACAGTCTGGACTAAGTGGAACAAATATGCACATAAAAAAAGAGAAAGCCAGCCGTGAGTCTCTCATCTGTTTGTTTGGATCATTATCCAGTTTACAGCATAAATAACTGCTCAGTAATATCTTCCATTTGCTCTCAGAGTAATGACTTTGGCAGCACATTTGTGGACCAACACTCGTTTGTATTTCTATCCTCCGGCTTCAGAATCTGCAGAGGAGCCATAATAAGGCTTTGGTTCTCCGTGTTCCCTCTGTCTGTGAGTCTTTTTAAGTGGCCTCGTACTAGCATCACAGGGACAAGTCTTTGAACACAGAGTATCTGCCAGAAGATAAAAATCACACTTGACTGACTGGAGCACATTTCTCCAGAGTGTGAGAGAGGGATATGGATTCAATGCTCGTGCTCATTAGCAGACAGAGTTACAGTACTCCCAAGAAAGAGGAGAGATTAGCACATTTTTTCAGTTGGTTTAATGTTCATGGGAAGGGTAAAGGCATAGTTCAAAACTTTGGCATCAACACTTAAGCTTTCTCTCAGATTGTGTGATCATTAAAATGAACAGAGGCAGCAAAGGTTTAAATCTCTTTTTATCTCAAGGGAATCTGTGGTTTTACAAGTCATTGAAGACAGTGTTTTGATAGGTTGATTAAATATAAACTTAGGTTTTCTGAAATATAAGACTATTTTTGTTTTGTTTTGAAAAATATAACCAAAGTGTTTACCATTTTTTAACATCATATAAGCTGAAAAAAAACAAAACAAAAAAACACCTCAATGGGTTTCAGTTGGCGCTGACTGACAACACTGGGGATGTTTTTGGGTCAAGTCATCCACAGGAGTCAAAGCTGGTGGAGCTGAGGTGGTAATATCACACCTCTTTATCGAGCCAAAGCAAACAGTTACCTAACTGATAAAACCACAAATATCCCCCAGGTGGAGTACGGTCCACAGTGGAACAGATTGTTGGGGTCAGTTTGAGGTGAGCACTCATGGATATGGCAGGTCTAATGACTCGTCTAACTCTGCAGAAAGGAGCTGCATTTTCACAACAGAGCTGTCAGGTCTCTTCTTTTTAGCATCAGAGAATTAACAGTAACTAAACCTGTCAAAAGAATGATGAATCACAGATAAATCAGCAATATAAGAACAAACTGTTACAACAGAAACAGTGTCAGCCAGTAGGGGGAGTTTTACTTTTTTGGTTTCATTTTTGTGGAGATATCGTGTCATCTCTCCTGTTTTACAGGCTATGGTTTTTATGATGCAATTTTTTTTCTTTGCAATGACTTTCACATTAACGCCACAAAATCAGTCATTTTAAAATTTTCTTTATTTCTTTCTAAAGAGAAAACAGATGTTTTTTAATTAATTCAAAGGTGCAGTGTGCAGCATGTAGCAACATTCAGTAGAACAGATGGGGTGAAAATTGAATATAACATTCAAAAGTGTGTTTAAACCAGTGCATAATCACCTAAATGTATATTTTTTGGTTAATTTAGAAAAAGTCTTTAAAAATAAAGACTGTACATATTCTGGTAAAAGCAAAAACTGCACCCTTTTGAAAAAAAAAAGTACACCTTTTTATAATACTTTTAACAGTTCTTGTCTTGGTGACTTTTTTTTGGCCGGGCAGTGAACAGTTGTCGCTGCAGAAAAGTCGTTTTTGTTTTTCTCCAGTTGTGAATCTCACAACTGCACCTGTGTTTATGTTATCGTGAAAGTGTTTTTGTTATTGAGTGGAAAAAGACAAACAGCTTTCAGATGCCCTACAAACACCTTCTTATGTTGTATCACATGACAATGAGGATCTGGCAAAAACAATGGAAGAAAATACATTTTTAAGAAGACAGTCACGTTAACTATTTGTTTTTTTCTCTGTAAGGATTTTTCCAATATTTAAAAGCATGACTCATGAATGACTGGTATTTTTTTATTCTTGAGCATTTATTCACTGCAAAAAAACTGAAATATTATCAAGGGTTTTTGTCTTATTTTCAGTAAAAAATGTTTTTTAGACTTAATATTAGCCACACTCAACTTATCGGTCCAGAAAAATGTCTTCTTTCAAGTTATTTAAAGACAAAATTTAGGTCTGACTTGCCTGTAACAAGCAAAAAAACAAATTCCCCCAATGGAACAAGAGAAAAGTTCCTTGTTTTAAGACATTATTCTAGTTTTGAGCACATTTTTCTTCTTCCATCTGCAGATTTTTTTTTACTTGTTACAAGCAATCGTACTAGGGATGTACGATATTGGATTTTTGCCGATATCCGATGTACCGATACATCGAAACCCCTTTTGGCCGATACTGATACCGATACTGATACCGATACCGATACCGATACCGATAATCACAAGTTTGTTTGTTTTTTTCACTGTAAAGTAAGCTAAGTCTATCCTGTATTGGAATTTATATGTTACTCTTATTGTGACGGTCTTATTTGTTTAAGAAACACACATAAAACAAGACAAAAAAACATTTGATTTTACCATAAATAAGAAATGTATTAGTTTTTCAAACTCAAGACATTCAGTATTGAAATACAGAAAAATAATTTCTCTGGATCACATGAACTTTAAATGTACAATGCATTTTTAAACATAACCAAGTTGCATTTGATTATTTTGGAGCTACTGTAACAACCTGGTGACAGACACAGAGCTCTGCAGTGCAAATAAATGAAGTGCTACATTTTATTTAAGGAGCTTATTTTTCAGATGGAAAATAATAATAATCCTAACTGAATAGCACCTCATCGGCTGTGCATATCGGCAGAAATTTTCATATCTGCCGATACCAATAAACGTGTTTTTAAGCTTTTATCACCCGATACCGATATTGTGCCGATAATATCGTGCATCCCTAAATCGTACCTCATTTTTGTCTTTAAATAACTTGAAACGAGACATTTTTCTGAACTGACAAGTTGAATGTGGCTCACATCAAGTATAATAAAACATTTTTTAATTGAAATGAGACAAAAAACACTTGATAAGATTTCAGTTTTTTGTAGTGTTCTGGTTCAAACCCTGAACCAGTCTGCTTGTAGAAACCTGATAACAGCGACTGAAATAGAGCTTGAGCGTTGAGCCAGAGCACATGAGGCCAGCGGAAACTCATTGTAGAAGAAAAAAACGCTCTTTGCTATCATTGCTGATCTTCATCTTGATAATGTGCACGCCATAACTGCATCAAAACAAATGACTGCTGAGATTACTCTCTGCAGCTTCTAACTCACTCAAACACTCCTAATAAGAAACTGTCAGCTCATATTTACGATCCCCGTCATCTTAATTACAAATCATTTATTCCATTTTTAGGTTCAATGGAGGCACAAAGGCTGTGTTTGTACAGGAAAGGCGATGAGCCAATATTTTTGCAAGCCGTGACTGATTAAGTTACTGCTGGGGTCGTTATATCACATAATGCTGATCCTTGTGAGCTGAATTAGTGATTTACAGACTTTTACTGCTGATACACAGGATGGAGCTAACACGATTAGTCTGGGAAAACAGAGGAGAGGAAGTTTAAAGTGTCCACAGTATCAAGTCACATCAAAGCCGAGGAGAACAGTCGAGAATTTCAGCTTTGGTTATGGAAAGATTATAAACTATTCTGATCAGTAAAACGATGATGGAGAGCCAGAGTTTTGCCTGATAATGGAGTTTAATGCTCAGACCATAAACCACCTGGCTCCAAATGGTCCAGACGGAAGAAAACAACAACAGCTCCTCTCACAACATCCAGTTTGTTTTTCTGCATTTCACTACTAGACTGTGAAAATCTGTTTAATGGCTGTCTGAGAACCAAAGGCATAGTTGCATGCTGTAAAGATGCTAACAGAGCCCCTCTACTTTCTATTTTTTCCCTCTGCTAACAAAGAGTCCACTGTGTGAAAGTTCAGATCCCTCTGAGGCTACATATCAGAGCTAAGCAAGTGCCTTTTAGGGAGAACACAGCACGCCGCCTTTGTGAAATTATCAGCAAAGTAAGTCCATAAACAACCACAGAGCCTGATAAAAACTGAACAATCTACAGCATTCAGCTCCGCTCCTACACCAGCAGAGATTGTCCCTGTACCGCCTGATCGCTTTACTTCTATTTTAGTCAACATGAGAAAAAAACGTTGACATTTACCCACAGGGTAGCTGAGTTTCTCTGTTTTTGCCCTTTTCTCTTCCTAAGAAAACGCTTTAGACCACTCTCTTGTTCCCATATGTGCCTCCATTCAGTATTTTTTTTTCATCGTCTCTCCAGGTTGAGCTCCATCTGAAGCCCATCCAGTCCCTGCTGCGCCACCACAAGCCACTGGTTTTCGTGCTCAACTCCCCCCAGTCGCTGATCTGGAAGATCAAGACGGAGAACCTGGCCCCGGGCGTTAAACATACCTTTCATGTGAGTCCAGCATCACTAAAAGCCTCTAAATCCTACTTCCTAAAACTGTGTATTCATTTCCTCTCAGGCTAAGCTGTATTCCTGTTTCAGTAGCTCTTATCTGAATGAAATATATGAAATGATTTGAGTTTGCAGAGGAGGCCTTTGCACGCTCCATGTGGGGACACTTTAATCTCTGTTTACAAAAACAAAACATTTAATGTGGCAATGCCTACGATGGATGCACTCTGACATTTTGAGAGCTGATTATTCCTCTGGTGGAGGAGAGTTTTTATTATTTTCCCCAAACTCAAACCAGCATCACCCTCTCACATCATGCTGCATGTTCTGTTCATCTATTAAAAAGCAATGTGCTCTGTCAGCTTTATCCCTGAACTATAACCACAGGGCTATTCCCTCTCTGCCTCCTCCTACTCCTCCTCCTCCTCCTCCTCCTCCTCCTCCTCCTCATGGCCCTGTTGATAGCTTGGCAGCTGTTCAGATCAGACAGGGCGTAGCCGCAAAAACCCCGAACAGGGGGGAATGTTTGGGAGCAAACAGTAAACTGCGAAAGCTCTCCTGAGAAAGGAGTTGAACTCTCACCTTCAAACTTGCTGACATCCTCAATCATGTCGTTAAGTTGTTTTTAATAATTAATAATCAGCTAAAAATGAAACTTTTCCTGAAACAAGAGACTCATTTATCACTGACTCCAGATGAGACTGGGCAGCTTTTTCAAAACTGAAGCCATGGACCCGAGTGGTAGCAAAATTTTCACAAATGTAGCACTTAAAGAGTGGGGCTATTACAACCCGAGTCATAATCAGTAATATTACAGAAGTCCCCCATGATCTCAATAGATATTTCTACCTTTAAGCTAATTCTGTCACTTTTCCAAAAGGCAACACAGTGTAAGTCATTCAGATGTATTGACAAAGGGCAAAACTGTGACTTGAAGTCATAGTTATCACATTAAAAACACTGTGAGGACTTAATAAGTGATCTTGAAATAGTCCCACTTTTTAATAATTACCTTGTATGCGTTTTGTTTTCCTCTTCAACTATTAACAAACAGAGTCCAACCTTAGCAAGCCCGGTTATACAGCTACAAATAGGGATGTCCAGATCAGCATTTTTGCACCCTATCCTGATTATTTAATATTGAGTATTGGCTGATACCGAGTCCCGATCCCATTTTTGTGTTTGGAGATAAACTTTTCTGAAGAACAGAGAAAGAGAAGTAGGACAGTCTTTTTGTTTTGTTTGTTAACAATACTAAAGAGTAAAAAATAATACTTAAAGCTTATTAAGTCTATTTAACTTAGTCCAGCTAGTTTTGAAGTTCAGACCCTCTGGATCCAAAACCCATTGGTGGGATCAAAATACTATTTATTTTAGATAACTGGCATTTACAAGCCATTTGTCCAATCCAAAAACTGAAAACACTGGAGTAATTGTCAGATTCTCAAGTTACTGAAGGTACCTGAATGTATCACATACAAAGCTGGAAACATGTCTTAACAGGACGACGAAGGGGGAGAATTAGTGTTCGGTTTTACTGACACGTTTGCGATCGGCAGCAATTTTGGCTTTATGACGGCTAACGTGAGCTATCGGTTGAGAGGACTGGCCAGAATTCCCGTTCACTGAAAAAAAATGCAAAAATCAGCCCAATCGGATACCAGGGATCGGGATTGTAACATTCCTTGCTACAATCATTTCATAGATTAACAAGCTATTTGCCATTATGTATTAATAGGGGTTAGAGAAAATATTGATTGATCCGTGCATCACAATATTTCAATATCAGTTCATCCCTCTCCTGAGTCTCTGCCACGGACATCTTCATACTACAATACATACGTCTGTTATGTCATTGCTGAAGAGTGGCGTGACTTGTTTATCTCATCAATCCACAATCAAATTCACTGTCCTGATGGCACGATTTCAGCGATTTTAGGAAATGTTTTGACTTTTCTTGGTGTGTGTCTTTTTGAACAATGACAAGCTGGAATGAAACAGGAGTAGTTAGGCTATTTTTGAAACATGCAGAGTAGAAAGTAAAGATATTTGCATAAAAATGTAAAAAGTTGGCTAAAAAATAGTTACTCAAGTAAAGTATAAATACACAAAATTTTTACTTAAGTAAGGTTACAAAGTATTTTTACCTCAGTACTTGATATCTCTGCACGTCTCAGAGCACAAGGCTGTGAGGAACAGATAGTCTGCTCACCTTCTGGACACTAAACTACAAACAGAGTTTTATTGTTGTCACCTTTAAAAAACAAATGCACGCCTTGGCAAGAGTCAGGTTTTTACAACAGTTGGTGATGGTGCCCATGGGAAACAGAGCCTTCATTTCGGCCAAAGATGTCACTACAACAGCCCCAAACAGAAAGTCAAACAGAAAAATAAATGGATGCTGGTCTTAGAATAAGGGGTTACAGTTTTTGATATTTCTGGGTGCAAATTCAGTAAAATCATCCTGCTCCAAAGCATGGGGACAGATTCTCTGAGAGAGAAAACTCATTTCCATCAGAACAAAAAAATAAGAATAGTCAAGAGGTTTTCATGCCACAGGGCATCATGCAGTACAAAATGTTCTGTTTCTCACTGTGCTTTACAGTTTTGAAGCCCATCAGAAGTCATGTTAGAATATGAAGTATGTTTGGCCATGTTGGCTATTATAGGTTTTTTGTCTCTTCTTATAAAAATCACCCAGCCCCTCTTCAAAGTTGCAGAAAAAATCCCTCTCAGAGGCTTGTTTAAGGAGCAGGGTACATGTCAGGAAGGAAGAGACCAGGGTTTGGTGAGGGTTATGTCAGAGTAGCTGGAGCCAGGTCCCCTGGAGAGCCGGCCATATTTAGTAAAGGTACCATGGGGCCTCGCTGGGAAACTTAATAAAAAATGTAAAAACGGACTCGCACAGTGGCCTTGTTTAAAGCCAGTGTCTCACATGAGAAAATCATCCTGAAATGAGGTCCAGCGCCCTCAGCCACGGCTTACCATACTATATTGCGATGGAATTTCGTTCTATGCCTTTAAACGCTGAGAAAGCTTTCCTGTTTTTGTGGCTTCCCAAAAGTAATCATTTTCAATTGTATGTTAACACCACAGCATTCTGCAAGAATGCAGTATCAGGTACACAAATGACTTCCAGATGTGGTCAAGTGTTTTTAGTGCTCACTTTTCCTGAGCAGAAATATTCTGCCGTGAAAGCCGATGTGACACGGGCGAGAGCAGAGGTTGATTGTGAAATCCTTGCATTATGCTGTCTGTGCATTCACAAACACACACATACACACATAAAAAAACCTTACATTCCCTTCATATAGATTCTTTTCAACCAAGTGTCTTTGACATTCAGAAATCCAGGGCACAGGGTCTCTTCTAGGCCACGCAAAACTTGTCAAGTCTTATCTGACTGATGACTTTCATCATGATGTTTATAAGGCATGCTTCTCTACATTCAGAGAGGTCACTGTAAACAAGGAATGATAAAAAAAAAATAAAGCAAGGATCTTATTTCCAATATTTATGACATCTACAGAAAACTATTCGTTGTGAAAGAAAATTACAGCCTCTAAATGTAAGAACCAGGATGTGAAATAAACAGGAAAGCGCTGAAACTGACATGAACACTCCTCTTAATAATTTCCTGTTGTAATAAAAATGACATAATGTCAGTACAAACTGATCTACTCATGAAGATTGATGCTCATTTGACATGTCTGTATTTTCCTGAGCTGTGTTAACGTGTGGCTCATGACACTGATGGTTTGTAGAAACCAGCAGGTCAGCTTCACATTTAATGTCTCCTCTTGTCAGTGGTGTCAGAAAGCGCCCAGCTGACAACCATCATGGAAGCCTTCAGTATGAGCTGAGCTGTTTCTGTGTCCATGAACATTATTATTGCCTTTAGCAGAGCGAGGAGTCTACATGTCTATTCATACCCATGTAAAATGCTGCTTTCTTAATGATAAGATGCGTCTCTGTGTCAGAGAAATGTGAATCTGCAGGTTAAAGTATCAAAAGGTATTAGCTTCATCTGTTCACACTTCATCATGCTGTCTCTCTGACACATACGTCCTGTTTCAGGATGGTGTAAAAAGAGATAAAGTGGATGTTAATGTTGAAGGAGGAGGCCTCTGCAGCCACACAAAGCTGAGCTAATGTCTTCAGCTGACTGCAGGGCCCCTTCTGAATGAGGTGTTAGGTATTTAGTGTTTGAGTGACAGCTCTGAGCCCTCTTGTAGTGTGAGCTGTTGGCATCTTATCCACCAGCCTGACTGCAGATGGCCCAAACCCAGGAGAGTCCTGGAGGCTGCTGCTCTTCCAAGGTTCACCCGACAATGAAGGCTCCTTAACATGCCACACAACTCAATACCACGCTGTGCTGGAGGAACAATCAGCAGCTTTCTGTCCGCTCTCAACGTGAACTGATCTCATCAGAATGAAACTGCAGTTTTCTGGTCATCAAGCTCTGCTTGCTCTCCATCTATCACTACTGCTCTTTATTCCATCCTGTATATAGCACTTACTATCCTTATGATGGGACCTTGGTTTAAGACAGAGTTGCAAAAAAGTAGGCTTGTCAGTTCACCATCTCAAATAAAAACTCAGACACGCAGTTTCTCGCCACTGGATGAGGCTAACATCAAAGAGTTTTTTGCAGGAACCACCTGAGTTAGCCTCTAGTGGCCTTTGCACACTGAGTTCGTTTTTTTGTCCTATGTTTTGTCAATCATGTTTCATGCACACTCACTCCAAAACTTTCGTCCATCATTATTTTTTTCAAAACAGGTTAGATTTTTGTGTTTGTGTTTGTATTTTTGCTACACATTTTGGGCATCGTCAAGATGATGAATGAAGACTTGTGTATGTGGGTGTGTGTGATGGTGTGTCTGTGTGCCTCGTGTGAGGCCAACATCAAACATACTGACAGCCGCTGCTCAGGATCAATTGCATCATCAGTGCTTGATGATTCCGTTTTTCTTGTGCTGCAAATTTTCTCAAATAATACAAATAAACGCATCGGAGACAGCGTCTGGGCCTTTTTTTTTTTTTTGTGATTACAGATCCAAAATATGCATCCTAATAAAACAGACTCAGTGTGCAAAGACCTTAAGGGTTTTGACCATCTCTTTGAAGTAGGGTCAGTTTTAACGTAGTCTGAAATATAGAGTTTATGGGCTCTAATTTCGTAGACCAGGCGCAGGCGCACCTGCCCTTCGCCGTGCGCACAGGGCGTGACCGGCGCACTTTGCAAGTTTCCTGTAGTGCCAAGAGAGGCGCAGTACAGGCGCACATGAGCGCAAAGCTGCGCGTCCACGCCTCCCTCCGCGCAAATGGAAGAGAGGTAGGAGAAAAGCCTTGAGTGGGTTTAACACAGCCAAGCGCTGTTTTCACCAATCAAATAAGCGCCTCTCCTCGCCTTTAAATGCCCTGCGACTGAGGCGCAGCGTCTGATTGGTCTGAGTGATCTCCAGCACCTCGGAGAGAGTGCTGGTAGCGGAGACGGTCAGAGCCGCTGTGCCTGCAGCAGGTCAATGGACAGCGGGGCGCACCGGAGGAAACGACGCGCGTCACCGTGTGGGCCAGCTCCTGGGACAGATTTAATCTGTTCCTTTGTCTTTAATAGGAGAACAAAATGAAGAGACAGTTACACAGCTGGCTTATCCATTCAGAATACTTTTGATCCACCTGCACTCCTGGTTTGTCATCGCTAAGCAGAGCCTTTGGTGATATACTGTATACTCTCCCAGTGTCTCCACCTCATCCTCCTTACAATAACGTACTCCATCTTTTTAGATCAGGTTAAAAATAAAGACTAAAACAGAGAAATATGGGAAATCACGGGTAAATCCTGAGTGACATACATTTATTTTGTCTGTTTTTTCTTCGTCTTTTCTCTCCCTCTTTTCTTTGAATTAAATGAAATGAGAGAACCAGATATATACTCAGTATCAGATGTTAAGGCTGTTAATTGTTTAATTGTAAGATGTGCATCAAACTTCCAGCTGCCATCAGGTTAACTTTCCATTATGACAAATGACTTTAATCTGACATCAGATGTGACGGGACAGTTAATATAGATATAAATGTATATGCTGGTTCAGACAGTTACATTAAATAGTGATTGCTGTGATTGTTTATTGCATTAAAATGTGCCTGACACTCTGGAAACCTGCCTCTAAGGCTTTGATGACATGTGCGCACATGTGTGCCTGTCTCCAAATTACAGCTGCGTGGGGTGCACTCCGCCTTGCGCCGAGGATAGACCAGGTTGGAGCTGGCGAGCTTTCAGCGCACTTTTTTGGCACGAAATTGTCGCTGCGCCAACATGAATCTGCTGACACCTCCCCCTGGTGCGCCGTCAACTCCCGCTGGCGCGCCGTCACACCCATCTCTGCGCAGACGGTCTACCAAATTGTCAAATTGGCAGCGCACGGCGGTGCGCCGCACAAAATTAGCACTGCGCAGGCTGCGCCAGGCTTGCGCCCCCTGCGCTGCGCCACGAAATTAGAGCCCAATAACTTAAAATGAGATGCAATCTTAATGGCACTTTGAGGACAATCAGGAATCAGCAGTAGGTTTTTGGGATAAAGACTCCGCTTCTCATGAGCACCACCACCCACTGTTGTAAAGACATGACTCTTTCTAAGGTATGCATTTGTTTGGTTCAGTGGATCTTCTGTTATATGCTACTCTTCTTTATTCATGAAGAGAATAGAATACAGATACTGATAAATAGCATTGAAAATAACCCGTTATGGTGCTGATAACCTCACTTCAAATAAAGGGATTGTAAACAAGCAAATGTACTAAACTGAAGCTATTTCAAGATCACTTATTTAGTCCTCAAAGAGCTTTTGAAGATGAATTTTGCTTTCACATAGAAGGTTGTTACCATACACTGTATAGTATATGGACGTAGTCTTCCTGACATCACCCATCTGTTTCTAGAACAGAGTTTTGAGGCAAAACTGCTGGTGCAGCCATATTGGAAGTAAACTTTTGTATTTTAATAGAAGAATAGAAAAACGTTATTTATCCCTGAAGGGAAATTCAGCCACAGCAGAAATCAAGAAAACAATGTAAGAAAGTGTATAGAAAGTGAAAAAAGGTCCATAAAAAATAGATGCTGACAGCCGGCCTCCACCTCCACAGGGTCCAGGACTGAGCTTCTTCAGCAGTCTGTTCAGTCTCTGTCTCCTGGGAACTGTGTGCTCACAGCAGGTGAAGCTCTTCCAATGGGGCATTGGTGTCTGGTGTCAGCTTTGTTAGCCCTGTCTGTGAATAGCATGATGCTACTCTGCCTTCTGGTATTCCCTCCGCTGCTGGGCTAGCACAGCTAGCTCATCTATCTTATTGATCTTATTGGAGATAGATCTTACGTTCCGAATAACGATGGATGGAAGGACAGGTCCATGTCGTCACTTCTTAGCTCACACCTGAGAACCAGCACATCGTCCTCACCTCCTTCTCCTCACCTTGTGGGGAAACATTAGGCCCTGCACTAGTTAGCACTGACATGCTACAGGCTGCTAACAGCTGAGTTCACATGTAAACAATGCAGCCATGGTTACATGAAGGATCTCCAGACAAACAGGAGCAAAAATAGTAAAAATATCACTGAAGACAAAACCAGTACGGTGTCCATGACCAACAAATGAACCATACAAAGTAATGATCCACTCTAAAAGCAAAGATGATGAGAAAAATCACAAGAGAGGCACAAAGAAGAGCGAGCTGCCACAACGGGAAGCCACAACAGGGCGGTGCCTATAGCAACAAATGAGGGGTGTCTAACATGTGACAAACATACCAACCTGCCTGCCCAACCGTTGATGAGGCATTTGACTTCCTCTCATCCCAACAAAGCAAACAACTTAGAGGTGTGAAAGCCTAAAGACTGAAGCACAGGTTTCATCCAAAGTATGAAGTCAGCACTTATACCGATGACTGCTCAGTTCAAAGGCTGCATTTCAGTTTGTCCTGATTCCCTGGTATCAAAAGGAAAAAGTAGGACAACACATTTTTCTTAGAAAAAAATTGCTGTCAATTAAAAACCACATCTTTTAAATAACCAACGGATGTCTTTCAACACTAACTCAATCCTCAAAAACAGTGGTAACATACATGCCAAGAGTTAATAACACTTGAACTCAATTCAGTTGTCCATATTAGTCACTGACAGTGGATTTTACCATAGCTGTTTTGTGTAGTTACATACACGTGCAAAAAAAAAGAGCCCAGTCCTTTTTTATTGAGTCAGCTTAAGGCCTCATTACCGTTTGAGGAAATGTGGAAAACCTTGTTTGGCTTCTTCTCACACAGTTTTTTTTTTCAGCAAACTTTTATTTGAAACGACAGAAAATGTTTTTTTGGATGCAGACAAACTGATGTTTTTGGCGAATGTAAAGCCATTTGGAGTTGGCTCAGGTTTCTGTAGTGTAAACTTATTCTAATGCAATGAGAGCCGGGCAGAGCTGATGACGCTAGCAGAAAGTCTGAAAACACACAGCAGCAGCTTCTCCAGGTGCAACGCAGAAAAGTTTTTTTTATGTCATCTTGATCCTGAACACACAGATGTCACCAGTTATTAATGCTCTAACTCTTACTGTTAATGATATGCTAGTTATCTGGACAAGACGATGGTGGCGCTCACATTGGACGATGTAGTCCTTTCACTTAAGCTTCATAGAGGAGGATTTAGCTCATGGGTTATCTTAAACTGGCATTGGACCTTAAAAGTCTTCATCTAATGATAGCAGATGTCAGTTTCTGAGTGTCAATAATGATTCTGCCAATTCCCACACCCGCTCTGTGGTCCCTCTCTAGTGGAGGACTTGCTGCGGTGAGGGCTTTCAGTAACAGAGTCAAGAGGAACTGGTTTTGGGCCTAACACTCAAAAACAGAAAGCCACAGCCAGACCTCCCTCACATAGGCTTTCCATCGTAGAGGCTGTTTCCTGGGGCAAATTAAAACCTGAATCAGGCCTGCCATCCCTTGTTTCCTGGTTCCAGTGCTCTGGACTCGATGGACCCAGATGGGCTGCCTGGAAAAGCTTCAGAGACGCTGAGCACACTGTTGCTGTTGGCCACTGGAGGCTGCTGAGTTTTAAAATGCCAGAATCCAGAGTTTTGTTGTAAAACATGTTCTCCACGGCACTCCCTGTCAATCAGCAGCAGGCGGGAACCACCGGGGGTCTGAAAAAATGACGTGAAAAATGAGGTTTGAGTGTGGGCCAAGTTTGATTTTACCAGGGGACACTTGGGCTCAGAGTGAGACACATGTGCAGAGTGCTGTGTTGACTTAGTGGCTGTATGTATATATTTCTTTTTGGGGGATGTGAAGAGCTGCGTTGCATCTTAACTGGAAAGGCTTAACTTGGATTAAACGTTTTATGACTGGTGATGAAGCAGCTCTGTTAAGTCTGCTGTTGGCTCGTGTTGCCTATTGTTTGTTTGACAAGCGTTGCCGTTTCACTCCTGTATTTCTCTCATTAGCTGAAGGCCCTTTGTATGAGTTTCGCTCACACACGAGCTCCCTCCTCGGAGTTATTGTTGATGGAAAACATGGGTAGCCTCTATTGGTTTTTACTTGGAGACAGGAATGGCAGAGGAGCGCCGCTCCAGAATGGCGTGCAGACATATGGTATTGTTTTCTCCACAACAGAGCCCGCCAGTTCACAGGAACACATGCACATATGTAGGGAGCAGCGTGATTGGCTTCACATATCTCATCAAGGGGGGAAGAGATCAAATCAGCCACGAAAGCATTTATCACATTAATATCACCAGGGACTTGGTGCATGCTCATAATCTCTCTCAGCCCTTTTTGCACTTCCCTTCACCCTTCTCTGTTTGCAACACCTCCTAATTTCCAAACAGACTTTTGCGATTCCCAAGCTGAGGGTGTTGCTCGGCAGAGGAATACAGCTCTATGATAATTGATGTCAAACATTTGGCGCCATTTCTCCTTTTAAGTGCACATATGGCTGTAATATGTTGATGCTCATAGGCAGAAAGGACAGGAAACATACCGCTCGCTGTGTTGTCCAGGCAGATGTGCTTAAAGAGGAGTGTTTTATGACTTCTTAAAGAGCCGGCGCTTTGGAATAGTTTGTTAAACAGATATAAAAATGAGCTGACACTGTTTATTCAGAGAGCAGTAACAGTTTGAAGTATCTGCAAATATCATTGCACCGAAAAGTACATGTGTTTCTGGCTCGACAAACATGAAAGCAGCAGCTTCAGTCCACATGGTATGTCGCTAATGTCTCCTGCATTTTTCATGTGCACTCGCTGCCAAGCCTGAGGAATTCCTCCTTAAATCCAGGTAACAGCCAGTTTTCATGTTTTTAAAACTGAGAAGACTTCACAAAGCCCTAAAATCTCACTCCAAAAGTGTTTTTGGCGCTTTAAGATCCAGCATGCTTAGAGAGATGAGTTCTACTTTCTTGAGGTGAGGTTTTTTGTTATATTTGGCAGCAGGCGGCTGCTTACAGCTCAGACGGACTCTAAAAAAAGGGACTTTTACTACAGAACATGCTGGTTACCAAGTCAACATGTATCAAACACACAGATCTGTTCAACCCTCATGTTTTATAGCTGAGAACAGCCCCTCTGGCTGGAGCTGAGCTGTAGTTTGACTCTTTTAAATAATGCTCCTCCCAAAACTGCAGGTACTGTTCTTCCTACACGAACATAAGCAATATTATGTAGATTACACAGTTAAGCTGCCATGTTTTACTCAACAGAAAACTCTATCTATATTCATATATTCCACATAAACCCATGAAAGAAATCTCTGTGTCGCTTCCAGAATTTTCAGGGCTCTTTCCTAAAAGGCGCGCACATTAAAGGAGCAGAAAAAACAAAACATTTTGGCTCTCATGCAAATGGGTGTGACATGCAGATCTTTGCAATTTTGGTGACCACAGGCATTGGCAAACCCAGGCACAGCTGGATGCAACAAATAAGAAAGACTCTTATTAGAATGAGGAATAGAGAAAAACGGGTTCAGTCAGCATAAATTTTAAGTACAGACAGAAAGTGAGCCAGAAGATGAAGAGAGGCCGCGGCCTTCTGTGAGCAGATTTAGAGTTGTTTCAAAACACCAATTAACATCACCCCAAACATGCTGTCGATACACTATAAAAGATAGATGCTTTGGGTTTACACTGTCTGTTTGTCCTCTGTTAAATTTACATAAAACCAAACACACTGATTTCTTTTAAGACCCTGTGAGGATTTTATATGGGATTGTGAAATAGTCTTACTTTTATAAAAATTGCCTGTTTATAATCCATGATTTAAAATGAGAATATCAGCACAAAAATTGGTTATTTCCAGATGTTATTTCCCAGTAGATGTGATCAAGTTGGATTTTCTGTGGAGAGCAAGAATCAATACACGGCACGCAGACCAAAAGACCCTTTGACGACTTATGGCAAAGTTTAGCAAAGAGAAGAATTTCTTGGATATATTTTGTAGTGATGTTGGACACAGGAGCTGGACTGTCAAATAGAAAAAGGAAGTCAGAGCAGAAGAAAGCTGAACAGGAGAGTGATAGAGCACGAGCTAAAACATGGGTTAATCTGTTGTGATAATGTCCATTCAACCCACAGTCAGCAGTTATTCTGCAGTGGTCTGTTCAAACTTGAGAGTCTATCAATGAAATGCAGAGTGAGGTTAGGTTAGCTCTGATTGGTGAGGTTGGAGTCGGTAGATCAGCACTTGTTGGACATAACAGGGCTGGGATGATTTGCTACTCTTGTGATTTGATTACGATTTTGAATGCAGATTTGATTTAAACTGTGATTCTTCGATATTTATGACTTTTGTGATTTTTAGTTTGCTTTGTTAACACTAGACCATGTGAAAAAGTTAAATGATAATGATAATGTCTACAGACAGCATCAGGAGCCATATTTTCCCATAAAATGCACATCACCTGAGCCAGAGAAACTTTTCACCCTCTGCTGGTGAAAAATGGTAACTCTTTTCCAATCCAGTCTATAAACAAAGAAAATAATGAAGAATTTCAATAAAACAGTGGTTGTTTTTTTTTTCTCAAAGAATTCTGATTTTGATATTGTCAAACAAAAAATCCAGATATATTGTATTTCAATTTATTCTTCCACTCCTAGGACATAACCGAGATTCATTAAGGTTACACGTTGCAGACACGTCTCAGAGCACCGGGCTGTGAGGAACACTGAGTTTACAGAGTTTGATTGTTGACACTTTTCAAACAATAGTTCTATGTAACTACAACTTAATACCTCACGTCATTGCTTTGCATCCTGGGAAAAGTTGTCTCAAACAGAAAAAAGCAGTGTTAAAAAGAACATCTACTTTCCAAAACAATAGCCTGTCTTGACAAGAGTCAAGTCTTGAAGACAGTGGGTAACGGTGCTCATGGGAAATGGAGTCTTTATCCCAAAAAACCCCACAGATCCCTACCAAAGGTGTCACTACAATCAGTGGCAAACAAATACTCCTCACAGCACTTTTAAAGCCACTAGCTGTTGAACAGATCTAAATCAATACTGATGTGTCTTTGTGACCTGGAAAAGCAAAAAGGCAGTCATCAAAAATCTGAATTTTCCTGATTAGATGTAATTTTTCTTAAAGATGGGCAGGTGTCATACTGTGAACTTACTGCTTGATTAAAACAAGGCATTTCTTTACTGAGAGTGACAAAAAAAGACATCAAGATCAGATGTTTGGTCAGACATTCCTCCATTCACATGCAGGACAAGATCAGCAAAGTGATAAGAATGTGCACCTTGACCTATAGGGGGAGCCAAAATGAAAACAAACCAAAGGTCCCTGACACCAGCTTTGGACTTCAAGTAAGCATGGATAGGTTAAAGCTGTAAAATCACAGTTAATTTTTTATGTATTTATTTATTTATTTATTTATTTTTTTTGGGGGGGGGGGGGGGGGGGGGTCTCTGATTAAGGGATTTTCATGCCTTTAATCAGATTGTGGATGACAGTGGAGTGAGTAAGAAATGGAGTGAGAGTGAGGAATGACCACCTCTGGTAAATACTGGTCTAAACATAGGAGACAATGCAGAAGCGCAAAACCTGTAGTTTGGCTCCTAAAGTATCCTAAGTATAGGGGTCACACACACACACACACTTAGCCAAAAAAGCAGTTTCACAGAAGAATTAAACAAAACCCTTCCCCTCTGGTATAAAACGCGTCCCCCCGTCTGAATCACTAATTTCAATATTGGCCCACACCGTCCAATCAGAGGTACAGCTCAGCTCACATGACTGATGGGCGCCCTATAGGTGTTAGTGTGTACACTCAAAGCTTAAAGACCTTCCCCAATATGGCCACACCAGCCAAATTGCTACAGAAATCTGTTTCAGAAACCGACGGGTGATGTCAGGGGAACTACGTCCATTTATTACCCAGTCTATGACAAGCAGGCCACAGGTTGGATTCAAACCTGGGCCTCTCACTGAAAGGCAAACCTCATGGGGCACGACATAGACATCTGTACCCCAGAAACCATTTTTAATTCATCAAGTGGAGAAAAAAAAAAGATCCCCAGACCAAACTACACCTTGTAGTTAGTATCAACAGAAAGAATTTACACCAAATTCTGGTGTCGTAGCAGAATGTGTGAATAATTATGTCATTTTTCGGGTGGTTTCAGTGACATTCTGTGGTATTCATGGTTTGATGAATGTGCTGCTATGACTTTACCCCCCAGCTGTTAATATTTATCAACATGGCTACAGTCTAAAAATGGAACGATGTAAAACTCAAAAACAAGGTTTCTCAATCATCTTTAATTTGATGCACGTTTCAGTCAGTGTTGAAACTGTATAATTGTTCTACAAACATTCGTGATAGCTGCTCTGGGATTTCAGCGACAACATTCAGAGACAGATCTGCCTCTGTCGCCTCAAGCCATAAGAATATCTCTCGTCTGCATTTGCGCAAGATGTTGTCCAAGCAGAAACAAAACCCCAAGATTGCCCACAGTCTGTCTGTCCCTCTCCTCCTTCCTCGTGCAAACACATTTATTTGGTTCCAGGAAATCACCAAACAGGCTCAGACTAAAAAAATATACTCTCACAAGAGGAAAATTGCATAAAAACTGCATTTTCCCCCAGAGCTGGCTGCGAGCCTGCAGGAAAATAGAGCCCCGGTCTTTCTGGTCTGTCATCTGGGCATGCAACAGGGGAGACTTGAGCGCGAGAGAGGCAGCGAGTTTGTTAAAGTGGTCCGCGCTTCCCTGTTTCACATTCTTGAGGTTTTCAGTGTTCTGGAAAGCCTGGAGCTAATTTGGCTTTCAGGCTTTCCCCCTCTAATTCCTTGCGACTAATTACAGCTGTATTCCCGCAATTAAACTGATAAACTCTGCTGAGCTTGGCAAAGTCGGCGAAGAAACCCCAGCCCCTCCTCACTGCCTCACGATACCACCTCTTCGCCATCTTTCTTTCTCTTTGCTGTAGTAAACACACTAAAAATAAAATCAACCTGAATTCTTCGACAGAGTCTGTCTCCTAGGCCCCAGTATTTACTGCCTCTGGTGACAACGCCAGGAACATAGCGAGGAGCGTCCAGAGGTCAGGCAGATGCTGTGCTTGAGGAGATCTGTACAGGAACATGAACGCCCTAAAGGAATATTTTTCCATTATCACTGAGGCATGATTGCAATTTGGGGACAGCTTTATGTCATTATCACAAATAGGTCTTATTCCTCCTGGATTAGAACGGATTGAATGTTTTAATCGGAGCTTCCAGCACTGTGTCAGCTCATGCATAGGGATGGGACACCTAGGGAGAAAGAAAAACAAGCACGGAAATAGAATGAGGTAGCCTGTCTAGACCGTGTGCTTGGACTCATTTGGTTGTATGGCAGAGTTTTCAACACATGTGAATGTTTATCTCCCTGAAATGAGGCATATGGGCTGAGCTCCATTAAGTGCCAAAGGGGTGGTCCCTGCTCGATTCGCCAAGGCCGGTTTCCCTGTCAGGAGCAAATCAGCACTTTTTATGCTCTTCAAATTATAAAGCTTTGTCCTGGTTTGTGAAAGTTGTATTTTTCACAGCTGGCTCAAGAGAGCGACCACATTTATACCTCTGTTTTCTTTCTTTTTCTTCACTTCTGTTATTCCCTAATTCAACCAACCACAGAAAAGAAAAGAAAATTGAAGTTAAGCCAAATTATTGTTAAATATAAAAAAAGGAATAATGGAACATATGGCAAACAGTTGGCACACCTCTAAACCAGCAGAAGTCAAAGGTCACAACTTTCATTGTAGTTTCTATTAATACCAATGCTAATGGTTGTGGTTGTGTCTGGATTGCAGGACAGAATGTTGCTCCACACAGTAGCTCCCCAGACACGAATGTCTTGACGAATGTTTTTGCCACAGTGTCAACAGGCAGAGTTGAAATGTGCTGGACTCTTGTCCAGAATGATTCAGTAGAATGTGTGTGTGTGTGTGTGTGATCAGGTTGTGGTGATCCTTTAACCCTCTGGTGCACAGAGGTCCCTGTTCAGCTGTTTAAAGTCCTTTCCCCCTAAATGTAATGGTCTCTATGGTGGAGCTGCAGATCAGCCTCTAGAGTGCTCTCTGCTGCCACTCTCCTTTGAGCTTCAGTCAGTGGTCAGCCGCTGTTACTGCAAGTGAATTTTCTCTGACTCAAGACAGCCACACCTCTGAACCCCTGCTGACATGTCCCATCAATCCTTCTGTTCTAAAAAAAACCCAAGAGGTGGAAAAAATGTGATGATATACAGTAACTTTGAAGTTATAGAATTATTATGATTGTTTTGAATTTGGTTTGAAAAAGCAGTAAATTACCATCAACCCCTTGATGCCTGTTGTCACAAATTTGCGACATACCCTGTCAGGTCTTGATGCAGCTGAAATGACCTTTGTATCTCATTATTACCTACTGAGTCATATTCTACACAAACCAAAGATTGTATCAGATCCATTATGTCACAAAATATATAACTATTGTATGTACTATACTCAAATTTACAATCTCTGTTTAATTTAACATCCGTAAGAATGCAAAAACACATATAAAAATCTATTTTTACAGTTGTTGATTTATTCAGGCGGCAAGGGGTTAATCATGCTACACCAAGTACAATATATAAAGTCAAAATGTGTGAAAATATGTTAGAATGTTTTGCAAAGCATAAGAAGAAATGATTATTCAAGTTATTACTAAAAAAGGAAAACGCAATTTGATCTATTTTTGGATTGAACACATACTGATTTATGTTGAGTGCTCAGGTGCATGTAGTCCACTGCTGTGTCGAGAAAAAAAGTTTTGAGGAAAATATCTTGTCACTGGCTTTCACATTTATGCATCAGAGGATGAAAGAATAAATCACTTCTATCGCAGGGTTTTTATAAACCAGAACTTATTATAAGATCTGATAATGTCACTTGGAACAAGAAAAACAATCATCATTTCAACTCTTGAAGTATTACATCTCACTTTCACCAGGACTAATCTATTAATTTTGAATCTTCTGATATGAAGGAAGATGAGACCTAAATCTGAGGTAAGATCACTTGTTGAGAAAAATATGACTGAACAGAAGAGCAGGTCTAAATATATGGTTGAATAGTCTTAACATAAAGGTTCAAAAACAGAAAGGGAGACTAAATTTAGCAATCAAAGTTTTTGTAATCATCACAATATACGGGCAGTTCAAGGCTCTCGCTTTTATCCAATAAGAAAGGTTTAGAGTGATAGGAAATTTAGAGAGCAAAAGGCACCAAATCCTATGACTGAAGCCTCTGTACATGTGGGGTGCCCTCTTTACCAACTGTGCCTCAAGGGATTCTGGGTACACATAGCTTTTTACCTTAATAAATTTATAGGATTTAATTTCCAACTAAAGAGCACCAAAGAGCTGTGCTGAAGTCTGCCTCTGGTTTGCCGTGTTGTTGTTTTAACATGGTAATGCAACGGGGCGGCAGAAAAGCTGAAATGTAATTTTTGGTTAATTGGTGCATTGCATAAAAAAGTTAGAGTGGCCAGAGTTTCTGTCTGTACAAATGTTTACAAGTTGCATTGATTTAAGACTAACAAAAGCCCTTAATGCTATCCTGCATGTTTTGTTTGTATATTGTGTCTTCACATCTCTCATTACGTCTTTTTTTTTTGTGGGTAGACTTTCTCTTTTATGATCATACTGTGTTGCATAATGTAACCTTACTCTGACTAAACACCAGACGTATTGTGCAAAGAAACATAAAAAGAAAGGTTTGCAAACAAAGAAACCACGACCAGCTGAGCTCTAAGTTCTTTATTTGATACTTTCCTCTCACCCTGGGTTGTAAACAGAGATGTCAGGCTGAGCTGACTCTTTGGGTTTTCATGTCTTATTGTTTAGATCTTAAGAAGGAGCTGCTGGATTTGTCTGAAGCTGAATGGGCTGAAGATAACGTGCAGAAATCGGCAGTGTTTGTCGGGATTTGCAGTCTCATTTCCCAGAACTGAGATAGCAGCTTATCAGAGCAGCTCTTTTGTCCTCTAACATTCCTCTCTGTTTCTCTCTTAAAGGTACCCGAGGGCTCCGAGGTCCACTTCCAGCCGGGCAACTTCTCTTTCGCCTGCCAGATCCAGAAGGAGACCCTTCCCCATGGCAACGAGCACCTCCTTAACTGGGCCCTGAGGAAGTACAGGGCAGTCACCTCCTTCTCTGAGCTCAGGATGACTCAAGACATCTACATCAAAGTTGGGGAAGGTGTGTGCTGGATTCCCTAAATTCCCAACATAGCTCCTGGCCCCAAGGCACGCCTCCCTGTTCCCCTTTTCCTCCCTAAACTTAACTTAGCTTTTGTGTTGGAGCCCAGCTCGAGGTTTATACGCTCTGCTCAGGGAGAAGAATGTGCTTCTCTCAGCAGGTACTCAGTCTTTCATACTTTCTTACAGCCTACCTGTGGTAACTCTGGGCTGTTGCTGCGCACATGTAGTCGAATGATTAATCTGATACAGGAGCTGCTGCAGAAGCTCAGAGATCAGGAGTTTGTCTCCAAAACCAAAGCTGTGTTAACTATATTTCTATTCTTATGCTCTAGAATAGAAGTGTCACAATATCTTTCCTCCAATGTGCCAAGTCCTGCTGCTTTTTAAGAATTAAGACTCAAAAGAAACAAAAAGAATTTCAAAAAATCGAGCAAAAGTCACGTGTAAGGTGGGTTGGCTGATGTTAGGTGGAAAGTTATCAGAAGTGAGCTGGAAAAAGACCATGCTTCCCTCATTTTCCGATAGATGAGATAGCGTAGGAGTGTGGCTAAAATGATGAAGCACGGGGGATTCTCTGGAGAGGTCGTGATCGATCGTCACACATGTTAGAGTCATGAACCCTCGATTCTTCAAACCCTCCTTTCCGCTCCATCCAGTGATCTGAAAACACCTCTAACGTCATGACGTAGCAGCTCTCTGACAGAACGTCTTGTTTCTAATGGGCATCTTTCACCGCCTATAGATAAAACAAAGCTCATGTCTGGAGAGAAAGAATGGCTCCACCATCACCGCTATTGCTGAGAAGTCCTGCCTCTGGTTTAGTAGCTTTGGAGAACAGAGCGGTTGCTTAGCCCTCAAGCTTTTAGCTCATGTCGTTAAAGGGAGGCAGCGGTTTGGCAACAGCTCAAAGTGCTGTGATGTTTACTTGGAGCAAAGAGCAGTAGATTTCCACTCCTTCACATCATCAGTGGGGCTTCATGAAGATGGACGGATTCAGACTTTGCACCAGAGCCAAGAAAGCACCGCTGCCACAGGGGGTCCACAGAGGGAAGTGCCAACCTTCAGTTTACAATTTGTCCGAGGCTCTGTTCGCCAAATAAGGAAACAGCTGTCTTCTGTTTTTCTTGAGTGCTAAGAAGAGGTCTGACATTTCAAGTTCTGAACTTTTTAAGAAACATTTCTGAAAGTTAAGGAAGGAACATCAGAATATGTTTATGAATTTCATCCTGTTAGTGCTGAGAGATTGAGGAAGAAAATCCCTCTCTTGGTTTTCCCATGTGAGCCCAGAACAGAGATTTTCCTGTTGATAAGATCAGAGGTGGTGCCAGGCCGAGCCCCCGACTCCATGAAGTGCAGGTTTAGTTTGGGCTAAGACAACGAGGACAGCAGCTGCAGGGCCACAGGTGAGCTGTTCACCAGCCGGAGCAGCCGGGTCAAAGCAAACATCCATGAATGATGACTGCAACTCCCTTCGAGTAGGCCTCCCTGTGTGTCCGTTTAAACCTCTGCTGATTACCCAGAATGCAGCAGCATGTCTGGTCTTAAACCAGCCCAAAACAGCACATGCCACCCCACTGTTAATATCTCTTCAATGGCTTCCAGTGGCAGCTCCAATCTAATTCCAAGCTCTTCCTCTGGCTTACAAAACACTGACAAGAACAGCTCCTGCCTACCTGGGGTCCTTCATCCAAGTCTACACTCCTTCTTGCCTACTACGCTCTGCTTGTGAAAGATGCCTTGTGCCCCCAGCCCAGGGCGGCTCTAAATCTCTAGCCAAACTCTTCTCCTCTGTTGTTCCCAAATGGTGGAATGAATTACCTAACTCTATACGATTCACAGAGTCCACTTAGGCCCTCATTTGACCCTTCTCCTCTTTGTCCCCAGAGGTAGAATGAGTCAGTAGGTCTCAGACCCAGCTCTTAGTCAATATTTTGCACTGATCATTGAATGTTGTTGGAGGTTGGAGTACACTCACTGGCTATTTTATTGGGTACACCTTGCTAGTACCTCCTCCATTCCTCAGAGAGTTTGGTCAATATTGACATGATAGCATCACACAGTTTCTGCAGATTTTTCAGCTGAACATCCATGATGAGAATCTCCCGTTCCACCACATCCCAAAGGTGCTCTATTGGATTGAGATCTGGGGACTGTGGAGGACATTTGAGTACAGGGAACTCATTGTCATGTTGAAGAAACCAGTCTGAGATGATTCCAGCTTTATGACATGGAGCGTTATCCTGCTGGAAGTAGCCATCAGAAGATGGGTACACTGTGCTCATAAAGGGATGGACATGGTCAGCAACAATACTCAGGTAGGCTGTGAACTTTAAACCATGCTCAGTTGGTACTAAGGGGCCCAAAGTGAGCCAAGAAAATATCCCCCACACCATTACACCAGCAGCAGCCTGAACCGTTGATACAAGGCAGGATGGATCCATGCTTTCATGTTGTTGACGCCAAATTCTGACCCTACCATCCGAATGTGGAGCAGAAATCCAGAACCATCAGACCAGGCAACGTTTTTCCAATCCTCTATTGTCCAGTTTTGGTGTTGCTGTGTGAATTGTAGCCTCAGTTTCCTGTTCTTAGCTGACAGGAGGGTCACCCGGTGTGGTCTTCTGCTGCTGTAGCCCATCTGCCTCAAGGTTGGACGTGTTGTGCGTTCAGAGATGCTCTTCTGCAGACCTCGGTTGTAACCAGTGGTTATTTGAGTCACTGTTGCCTTTCTATCAGCTCCAACCAGTCTGTCCATTCTCCTCTGACCTCTGGCATCAACAAGGCATTTTGGCCCACAGAACTGCTGCTCACTGGATATTTTCTCTTTTTGGGACCATTCTCTGTAAACCCTAGAGATGGTTGTGGGTTAAAATCCCAGTAGATCAGCAGTTTCTGAAATACTCAGACCAACAACCATGCGACGTTAAAGGCCCTTAAATCTTCTTTCTTCCCCATTCTGATGCTCTCTTTGAACTGCAGCAGATCGTCTTGTTTACATGCCCAAATGCATTGAGTTGCTGCCATGTGATTGGCTGATGAGAAATTTGTGTTAACGAGCAGTTGGACAGGTGTGCCTAATAAACGACTGGTGAGTGTATATTATGGTTAGTTATGGTCACATTATTCTACATGGGAAAATAACAAACAAAAAAAATTATTGCACTCAATGGTAGCACCTGCAGCCAAATAACTTGTAGCACTTTGTTGCACTGACTAAGGTTTTCCCTACTGTCCACCAAATTCTTGCTTGTGTTTTTCATCCCTTTGAACAGAAGCTAAATGAAACTGGAGAACTGTAACATTTTGGACACTGCTGGAGCTGGAGGAGCTGTTCTGCAGCTGACCCCGCTCTGTGACCTCCCTGTGGTGGAGGGGAAACAAAAATCTGTATCTCAGCCTTTCTGAACCTCTAGAGAGTAACACAAACACCTCTCCACTTTCAGACCCCGTGTTTTCTGACACCTGCAAGATTGATACCAAGTTCCTGTCTCTGAACTACCTGGGCGGATACATGGAGCCGCAGACATCAAAAGGCTGCATCCTGTCTGGACCCGACAAAGACCGAGAAGTCCACATCGTCGAGCTCCAAGCCCCCAACTCCAGCAGGTATGCAGGCAAAGCCAAGAAAAGATGTTGTCATGGTTTATTTTTGAGGTCACGATGCTCTCACTAATCTCTGTGGGGTTTGTTTTGGATGGAAACTAACAGGAAGGCTCAGAGGGGGGGTGTTACACTCTACTTTTTTTGGGCTGTGTATTTCAAAACCTGGTTTGAAAGTCCAGGTTGCCAGATAATTCCCTCACTCCCTCCGAGGAGCGATAATTCAGAGCTCAGCAAAGAGCTCCAATGTGTTGGTTGCCGTGCTGTATCTCAAGTGTTATCTGCTCTGTAGTGCATATGTCTGCTTTTTCTCCGGGAGCACATCCAGCTCTTTAATTAGTTGGCCAGACACACGAGGCGTGATAACGCAGCGTACTGCAGAGCGTACCCTTCAGATTTCCTTTTTTCTTCTCTCTCCTCTCTGCAGCGCTTTCCAGGTGGACGTCATCGTGGAGCTGCGACCCCTCGAGGACGGTGCCCCGCTTCATCGTGACGTCGTCTTGCTGCTCAAGTGCGCAAAGTCGGTCAACTGGGTCATCAAGGCTCACAGTGTGATCGGAAAGCTGGATATAGTGGTAAGCTCAGAGCACGTCAACAGATAAAAGCTTTTTTCCTCCGTCACAGTCTTCCCCACGGGGAGTTAAACTGTCTTATCACACATCCAGCAGCTCAGAACTCAAGTCCCAGAAAGAAATGTCATCACTTTTCAGCACTGACCAAAAAATGTGTCACACCAGGATGTGTGCGGAGATGGTGCCTCGTTCCTCTGTTGAAGGGGGAGTGAGGGGATAACAGGTTAGAGAAGGGACTGTGAGGCCTCATCACAGCAGCTACAGGGACTGTCATCACATCCAGAGAGCCGGGGACAGGATCACGTATTTCAGACACACACACACAGCCTGAGCTGCTCCCCATCAGTCGGAGTGTGAGCTACGAGCTGCACTTGCTCCAGGCGCGTTTTTTAAGCTGCGCTGTTCAGACCTCCTCTCTACTCTCCAAAGACAAACACCGGCTAATTACTGCGATATGTCAGAGTGCCCTTTTACTGAGAAATACAGCTAACACAAATCACGCCTGATGAGGACACAGTTTTGATTTTAAATCTTTATTAGTATTACTCCAGTCTCCAAAGAGCCTGAGGAACTTAGAGAAAATGACACCTCATGTGTTCAGCAGAGAGGAACAGTTAAACTGTAGATCATGTTGACAGCGAACTGGAAGATGTCCAACCACCGCGCTGCTTCAGGGGAGGAATTTAAGACCCTTTATTTTGGTTAAAAAAAAAGGCAGTGCAGTAAAACAGACAGAAACTTGTGTTTTAGCGTGTGACTCTGGGGACTTTTTCAGTGTTATATCTGCTGTTGTGCTGTGTGCCCTCTCTGCTGTTAACCCTGTGCTGGTTTCAGAGGAGGTGTCAGGAGAGGGCTCTGTGTTTCCTCAGTCTGTAATCCTGATACTCCTGCAGGGCTGCTGCAGCCATGACACTGCACTTTAGCCAGGCATGGTGTGTTTTCACAGCTGTAGGGTCACTGCTGCACTGTACGTCAGTCAGGCTGTGTGGGTGTACTGTCAGGTCACCTGATGCCTGTGGTACCTACAGAGCAGCCTCAAACCATACTCAGGCTTCAGATAGAGGCTCCTCACAGATCAGCATTTTCTGTACAACATTAAAGTCACCTGGATAAAGAATGCAGATCAGGTTTTACAGTACGGGAACAAGCATGATGCACACATTTTGTCAGCATCAGAAACATCCTGTTGCTGATGACTGAACTTCTCACAAAGCATCACAGATTCTCCACAGCTCTGCTCTCTGATCACATCTTACGAAACAGAAACCATGACGCTGATCTTTATCTGGGTCCTTCAGCATTGAGTGTCTGCTCATGTTCTGATGTATTTTCCGGCACAATATGTGAAGCATTTTGTTCCTCATAGTAAAAGTGTACCATTAGATATATGAAAAAACTACTGTCAGGGAATGGATCAGTCAGAATTCAGATCTTGAAGGAGACATATTGCACCCCTTATCATCCATTTCATACAGTCCCTCGTGGTCTAAATGAGATGTCTGCACCGTGTGTTGGTGAAAGTATGAAATAGATAATGTAATATAAGGTTGAGACCTTTCTGCTTAAACAGAGCTTATCTTGAGTGTGTCTCTTTAAACGCAAATTGAGCTCTTTTTCACCCTGTCCCACTCTCTGCGTCATGTGTTGCACCCAAGCGGCAACCTCAGGAGGTAGGAAATAAAGGTTAAAGTTCTGAAAACTGCCATTCATTGAGAGTCCACCTGAGGCTGCAGAAAGACCTGAAACTATGTCAGCAGCAAAACCAAAAAAAACCCCCAGATTTTTATTGAAAAAAAAAAAAGTTATAAAATGTTTTGGGTATGAGTATCTAATTTCTCCATCAGCCCACACTGTTCAGGGGGTGAATTTTTTTTACAACTCCTTCTTTTTAACACCATTAAACTGACAAGCTTTGCCCATATAAGGGCATAGGTGCCCTGACTGACTGGTGGACACTTGTAGCTGTCTGTAAAGAGGCTAAAGACCTGCCTCTTTACTGCTTTACCTGACTCAAACAAAGCTAGGTTGAGTTCAGCATTTCTAATATGGCTGCTGTTGAGGAAGGGCTTCAAAACGCTGTATCACAAACAGATGGGTGATGATGTCATACAGTCTGTGGTTACACCCCACCCTGAGATCAGCCTATGGAGCAAACAACTGATAGCGAAATACACATAAAATGTCTTTAGTGTTCAAAACCATAAGATTTACTACACAAGCAAAAAAAATTATAAACAAGGTTCAGGAAATGAGAAATCAATAAAGAACCATAATACAACTACAGGGAAACCACTAGGAGTGGGACAAAAATCAATGTATTATATTATTGGGATTTTTCACGTTTGTTGATTTTAAATCAGGATTTTTTTTTTGTGAGATTTTTTTTTTTTTTCCAAATTCCAATTCCAATTGTCCTTCATTTTAGTCTTTGTTTATGAGCTGGTTTGAAAAAAAAGTTGAGATGTCAGATCCTCTGAATAAATACTAAAGGGTGGCTCCCATGTGGTGTGCATTTTTGGGGAAATTATGGCTCCAGATATAGTCTATAGAGATCATCATCATTCAATTTGTACACTTTGTCTGGAGTTCAAAAAGGGAACCCAAAATTGGCAATATTGAAGAATTGCAATTAAAACCGAATCAGCACCCCAAAATTCATGAAAGAATCAAATCAGGAGAAAATCAGTGTCCCAGCCCTGGAAACCACACATATTATGTATCTGTTTAGGCCTGTCACCTTCAGCTTTGAGTCACTAAAAACAATGTTTTTTAAAAACTCTGGCCAAAGTGAAGATTTTGGAAAACTATGGTTTCATGATTTTATGAGGAAGCTGGTAAATGGAGTTTTTGGTTCTGAAACGTCACAACTGAATGACGGGAGCTCATTCTGATTGGCTGGCTCCACATCTGAAAAACACTGCCCAATATGTGTTTGGCACGCTTTGAGACGCACTTATTGGATTTCCCGCTTGGTGTGGATAAAAGTGTTTTTAAGAAAGAACAAAGGGGGGCATTCAGTTTTTGAAAATACCCGACTATGTGTGTGCAAGGCCTCAGGGAGGCAGTGGACCTTGAAACGCCTCAGAGCAGGGGAACCTCGTTAACTCATCATCAGATTCACCTGCAGAGGGGAGGAACATGCAGAGCAAGAACACACACAGCTGTTACATGTGAGGCTGTTTTGGCACACCGCCCAAAATTTGAGCTGTCAGAGGGCGAGGGTGGAGATGTCAGGTAATGATTCTGTGACTCTTACTGAGACATCAGAGTAAGACTGACAGATTATCGGTTTTCAGAGACATGTGTGTGGTTTTTCTTTGTTTAATTTCAGTGGATGTTTTGATGAATTCAGTGGATTTGTTTTCATACCAAACCAAAACCTGCAACTAACACTATTTTACGACTGCTGCAGCTCACAGCATGTCAGTGTGTGTCAGAACACAGGAGGATAGCTCGTCTAAACACACTTCCTAAACCTGATTTTTTTGTCTTGACAACAGGATGCAGAGCTTGTGTAACCAGTGTTTGGGAGAGTGTCAACTATGAGTGCGATATCCTCGTAAAAGCGAGGCCTCTCTTCAGTTAGAAAGCAGGTTGAACTCAGTGTTGCTCAACAGAGCTGAATGTGTGGGAAACGACTGTGAGAAAGAATCCTAACTCCCTCACACAGGGAGGGTACGCAGCAGGGCAGAACACCAATCTGCAGCGCTAACTAACATGTTGGTCTCTGAGCACGGGCTTAGCGGTGGCACACCCATCCCCTCACGCTCATGCACGTGATTCACACGCTTGACTTGACACAGGACTGTACTTGAAGTTGAATATCTGTTGTGATAGTTGGGCTGTAAATCATGCCGTGCTGATCTGAAGATCCAACCCAAAAATAAAGGTCTGAAGCTGTGATGGAAAACATGTGATGAGAACGGTTTCTTCTCCTCAGGCCTCTGATACCGTGAGCTTTGGCTCAAACATGGACAGGCTGATGCAAGTCTCAAAATCGCCCAAGCAGCACTTACCATCGGGACCACAAGCTTTGATCAAGTGGGCAGGGGATCACGGCTACGGTCCTGTAACGTCCTACACCAGCACTCCTATGGCAAACCACTTCACCATCCGACTCAGAGAGCCAGGTAAACCTAACACACATCGTCTGACTCCTTAAGTTTCAAACCAGGTAAATCAGGGATAAAAAAAAACCCATCAATACATGTTCAGCAAAAAGAAAACGTATATTTGTGCAGCTGTTGCCGTTTTTTCATGAATAATAGAGCACATTTCACAGTCCTCACAGAAAGACCTAGCGTAAAATTGAGTAATGGTTTTATTGTCACAGTCCTGTGTAATTTCCCGGCCTGTAAAATCAGCCTCTCCAGGCTCTAACCATGTGTGACTTCCAGATGTGGTGGATCCTCTGGAGAGCATGCTGCCTCCAGAGCTCTCCATCCTTCGTGACCCCAGCTCCCACCCAGGAGTCGGAGGAGATGTAGGGATCGCTTTGAGACACTCTGGTCTGCCTTTCCCCTTCCCCCCACCCGGGTCTGACGGCCTGCCCTACCTGGAGCTGCCCGGCTCTCTGGGCGAGCACCCCTGGAACAGAGGAGAGCCTGAGGAGCACCAGGGTGTCCTGAATGTTGGTCTGGTTGTGCAGTGTGAGGACACAAAGATGGTGGTCAGCATCGACAAAGAAAGCTTACAAGTGAGTAAAAAACGGACTAACTGACCAAGAATCCTGAAAAGTGATGATTACCTAAAGAAGAAAGATGCATACAAGATTAAAATGCAGAAAAGAAACTCAAACAGCTTTATGTTCAGCACTTTTCTGACAATCCAGCTTTGTTCTTGGAGGGTGGTGTGGAAAAAACGTCCCTTTATCCCTTTTACCAAAGCCTGGCCTGATAATCTATCATGAGACTGGAAATATCTGACACATGTTGTATTTATTTTACCATAAAACATTTTGTGGTAGGATCAAATGTTTAAGAGCTCACGTAAATCCTTAAATGTCTCATTATAAACACATTAGTTTGAAAAACGTCAAACTTAACATCAGTATTTTAACAACAAAGTTATTGTTAAGGCAACATGTTTCTCTGCAAGGAATCAAGGAGTTGAGCAATACTGTCATCTGAAGTCAAATAAGAAAGCTGAACATGATTTATTTTTCCAACTCTTTTTATTCAGTTTGTTTTTTGCAGTATACAAAGATTTGTAAATGAGAGCTCAAAACACTGAGGTGGCTTGTCAACAAACCTGTTCCTCTTCTGTCCTCCAAACCACCCACCCAGCTCAGGTCAAAACCAACCAGGGACATTTGATACATATTATCAATCAATCATACAGCACAAACACACACCCACCCACACATGCACACACAGACACACACACACGCACACGCACAGGAAACAGCCAACCCCCTGGGAGGGCAGAAAAAGAACAATAACAAAAACAAAATAAAGGAAAGAATAATCATTAAAAACAGCAGACCAGTATACAAACACATATTGGGAAATGAGCAGTACCTGTTCAAATTAATAACCTGGAAACATGAACACATTTAAGGCTGAACATATTCTTTAGATGTTCAGTGAAACTTTATTCCTGAATCTGAAATTCAAGATTATTTAATGACCCAAATTGGATAAATGCTGATTATTTTAAATGCATCAAAGTAGAATTAAACAATTAAAATGTCACAGTCTGAAGAGGAATTTGCTCTAAGAAACTTTTAACAGACTCTGCTTTTGTGAAAGACTGGGTGTGACAAAATAAAAAAACAAAATGTCTAATAAAATATTAATACGAACCCATACTTAATGCGTATGTTTGTGTTCAAACAAACTGATAAACACATTAGTAGCCAAATATTTTTCCCCTGTAACAAGTAGGGATGGGCACCTGTCACATTTGAAATGGTACAGTACCGATATAGTAACCCGGGATCAGTACTGTTACTCGGTACAAATTTTTGGTAATTTTGTGTGTATATATATGAAATGTGTATTCATATATATATATATATATATATATATATATATATATATATATATATATATATATATATATATATATATATATATATATATATATATATATATATATATATATATAAATATAAATAAATAAATGTATATATATATATATTAAAGTCTTACAATGTTTCAATTTAACCTATTTATTCTCAAGATATAAACTTGTAATGCTGTGTTCATGTCCAGTATGAAAAATCTCCTCTTCCACTCCCTCACAGTCACAAGAATATGTTTAGGTACCCAAACATGATACCTTTTGATTTCATGTAAACCAGTACCTGGTACTACAGATGGAATTTGGTCAGTACCCATAGAAGTGCCTTATTCCATACCGCTCTCTGGTAACAACAAAATGTCTCAAAGGTTTTAAGTTGTTGTGATCTACATTATTGACAGAGTTCAGGTGTTTGTATGAAGGCTAAAGGATATTTTCAGATCAGAACTTGCAGGAACATAGACCAGGTGTATTTGCTGTCACTCTTGATTCAGTTCCTGAAGTTATTTCGCGTCTGCTGGGAAAGTAAAAGCAACTCTTGAAGGTACAATGACAACTATTGTTCTCATGTTCTGACTTTTTATTGAAACAAATAATAGATACCAGCTGCCCAACCAGCAAGTCGAACAGTTTTTCAGTGTTTGGCATCTCAACAGAAGGACAGCGCAGTCAGCCCACATCACAGAGTGGAAACTGGCATAGACTGTAATTAGGAGAGGCTGTGGCTGCAGCGAGACCACCTTGTGGGATTTGTTTATTCCTGGGAACCCAAGAGTCAAACACGACCGCTCGGACTTTAAGACTTTCTTTTATAATTGTTAATGTGACTTAATGAAGAGAAGTTTTTGATCAGTGTCCAATAATGTCATTTCTGTGTGTTTCCTCAGGCAAATGGTTTTTCTCATGCTAACCTCACGCTCCAGGACCCCGCATGCAAAGCTCGAGTCAATGCCACCCACTACACGCTGGAAACTGCTCCTGAAGGCTGTCAGACCACTGTGTTCCCCATGCAAGGCAGCCCCATGGCCCTGCACATCAACTCTGTGAGTACAGACCAGTTCATAGACTGACAACAAAAATCAAATACAGCTGCTCAAACTGCGCACCATAAACCATAAACCAAATGTTGATACAAAATTTAAAGTTCACGTCCAAGCTAATTTTGTTATCAGGAAAAGAACTTTTATTTGAATCCTTTTTGTAATAACCAGTAGTCAATGGCCTCAATTTTTAAACTCATGATATTCATTTTTTTTTCTGAAATGTTTTTTTGTTGTTCCAATATATAACCATGCCATATAAAAATGTTCAACCCCTTGTTGCTTTAACCCTTTAGAGCCCAGCACAGTGCTGGCGCTACAATTAACATATTAAGTTTGAATTGGCGGTAGATTTGAAACCAGATAAGGTAGATCCATCATTCTTTTTGCATATAAAATCTGGGGAGTAACATGTTCATGTTTTTTTTTCAACATGTCTCGGAGCGCTATTTTCTTTCACTAATGTGCTTTGAAGAAATCCAGAACACGGCGCAAACAACAGAAACATTACTTCGCATTACTCCCTACTTTAAATACACATCATCACATTTTTATATTTAAAAATTTAAGGAATACAGCCATGGCATTTCTGTATTTAGAATAAAAATTCGTGAAATTATTTAGTTTTTTTGGTTTATTACACTTTTCAGTTGAGATGCACAATATTATTGGCACGTTATTTGTATCAGATGATATTGACTTAAAAATGAACTAATGGCCATCAGCCAGTGTTCGCTGTTACCAATAACATAATGTGCTGCTGCTTACTAGATTAAATGCCTGACCTGCTTTTTTTTTAATCAGTTGTCATAAATGTGAATCCAATTTTAAACGTAGTGTGAGGAGATTTGTTTCAACTGGACTGCATTGGCCCCTTCTTGCCCAGAGTCTCACATCTTTAACAGGGAGTGTGATCAGTATGAAATTAAATGAAGATCTGATTGGAACAGATTTTCTTTGTGGTAATGTTAGTGAATCCTGGTTATGTCCTGCCAGTCATCTACCAAGCAGAGCTAACGTAACCTCACTCTTCATTTTATTGATAGACTCTCAAGTTTGAACAGACCACTGCAGAATGAATTGGAATGAACATTAGCACAAACAGCTTAGCCCCTGTGTTAGCCTTTAGCTCAGGTGCTATCACTTTCCTGTTTAGCTTTCCTCTGCTCTGACTAGGGATGGGTACCTTTCGCATTTAAACCCTTCGGCACCGTTAACTGGTACCTGACAATCATTTTCGGTACTTAACGGTACCAATTCTTGGTGCTCTTATGTCTTTATGTGGTCATAAATATTAAATTGTTTAATGATAAAATATGAGTTTTTCAATTTAACATATTTATTCTTCAACAAATAAATGTACAATGCTGTATTCTTGTACAGTCTGGAAAATCACCTACTCTTCCACTCTCTCACAGTAACAAGGATGTGTTTTGGTACCAAAACAGGGTACAGTTTGATTTTATGTGAATTGGTACGGGGTACTACATACAGAATTCGGTCAGTACCTATAAAAGTACCTCATTCGGTACCCATCCCTAGGTCTGAGGTCCCTTTTCTGTCTGATCCGTCACTATGAAATTAATCACAGAAATTGTTTTTGCAGAGAAAAACACAGATCTCTCTTATCACTACTAAACTTTGTCAGCTGTGTGGTGTTGTCATGGAGACTTAGACGTGCCATAAATCAGTTTGGTCCACTAAGAAGCTCCTCACAGCCCCTTTAAGTATTTTTTTAGTTTTGCACAAGAAATTAATATTACTTGATAAATGTGATGAGTGTGCACCACAGTACTACAGGCAAATTGTAGAAGAGAGTTGATGATCTCTATCATAAGTTGTGTGCAGATAAAAATATCTGTAGCGGTATCTGTAATCAGCTAATGAGTTAAAAAATATAATTTGTATTATATAGGCAAAAAAAATCCAGGAATCAGGAATTCTTTATTAATCCCAGGGGGAAATTTGCTATAACCATTTCTCTTTACATAATATAAAAGTTGGAAATAAGATGTAATAGGGACATACAATAAACTAAGAATTAGAAAGATGATGATAGCTTTATTCTTCATTGCACATGTTTCAAAGCAACAAAATTACATTTCAGTTACATCTTGTCTAAGAACATACAGTGACCGACAGGGGGGAAGGACAAGAGTCGGGTATCAGGTATACAAATAAATAAGCAATTGAGTATCAGTAAGTACCATCCCTGCGTCCCTTTTTTAGCCACTTTTTTAGTTAGTCTAAGTAAGTTTATAAGTCTGCCTTTATTATAAATTGGGATATAAGGGATAAATGATGTACAGCAAAAGTTTTATGCAACAATTTATACTTCAGCATGTAAAAATGTAAAGACATGCTCTGGCAGCCTTGGTATGGCAGGTCGTAATGGGTTTCAACTGTGCTTTTTTAATTAAAAGTTGAGGGATTCAACCTGACCTGAACCAAAGTTTAATAACTTTCAGCCATGTGGTTGGCAATCAGTCGTATGAAGATTCAGATTTTAAATCCTTGTTGAGGTCTGGTTTTAAATGTGACATGCACTGTGATCTCATTAGTGAACGTCCTGTGGCTGACCTGTTGGCCTTCTCAACCAATCACAGCACAGAGATAATTGCCAATTACAGCTCAGTCGGGCAGAACCGCTCTGTTCTTTGTCTGGGAAAACAAAGTCAATGCTGGAGTAAAAAAAGCTGCAAGTACCAAACAAAAAACAAACAGTGAAGGTTATGAAAGGTTGGGGGCGGGGCTAAACTGACTGACAGGTGGAGCTGTTTGCCAGGCAGCTCGTCTTCGTGTGAGTTAGCAGCAGCAGCAGTCGTCTCAGTGCTTCAACATGCCTCCTCAGAAACTAGAGGGTGATGTCACTGTACTGTACAGCCACAGAAATTCAGAGATGGGAGCTTCCCACTGGAGGCTTGAGGCTTTAACTCATTTTCCAAATATCTCCTCCTCCTTTATTGGCTGAGCACAAACTGGGAAATATATTCACAATAGCTGTGGTGTCATTATGGTCAAGACGGAGAGTAGGAAGTAGTTTTACTCTGAGCTTTGAGGACTCTTTCATGTGATGGTGAACACTTCTATGCGTTCACATGCTGACACCCTCAGTTATCTTCATTATTAAGGAATGCATTCACTCAGAGTGTTTGTTCCAACAAGCCGGGATGAATCACTTCCCCCCAAACCCTGTGAAACCTTTTGTGGGGGAAATTTTGAGCAACACATTTTGTGTCTAATGCAGATTGAAAAAACCTGGGCACACGTCCAGGCTTGTCTTTGTGTAAACACTTGAACAGAGGGGTAGCCCCTGACCTCTGGTCAAAGGAGACACATCAGGGTCTCCACACATCAAACACAATCTGTTTGGGCTGTTGTTTTCTCATCCTGAGACTTATTGGCTGAAGTCAGCGGAGGCAGCGGCTCATGGCGGGTCACCTCACACTCGGTTCAGACTGAAGGAAAACACTGTCAGTGTCGTGGAGATCGTCCTCCCACCTCATTAAATGAAGCTTTTTTTCAAAGCAGCATGTACTCATCTCAGACCTCTGACATTCCTCTGCTCTGCTGAGAAATTAAAAGAATGTTTTTATGTTTTCCTTCAGCGTGAGTCCCACTGCTGAAGCAACAGGACATTCCCACATTTTAAATCCAAGTCTGAATGTTTTGGCGAACCCCACTCAAAGATTCAGATCTCCGTGACTGCAACTTGTTGAAAACTCTGAATTAAGCAACACTTTCCACAAGTGGATCTGTAAAAAAAACAAAAAAACAAAGTTGGATAAGTTGTTGCAAAAGTTTCCTTTCTCATGGTGCTTTGGTATTTGTGAGTAAGAGATTCCTCCCTTGGTTTCAGGTTTTGATAAGTCATACTGAGAATAAAGATGGGAGCGGAGGGCCGATGGACTACGATGACCTGGAATCTGGAGAAGTGCTGTTCCCGAGGGATCCAGAGAGGACGCTCACAGAGCCCACAGAGCACCAGTCTGTCATTGTGGTAAGAGTGTGGTTCAGTCTGTGTGAGAACTGTGCTTTGCTGCAGGGTCAGAGTTGAAAAGTCAAGACCAACAATCATCAACATTTTTATGTAAATTATTCAGAGTTGGAGAAAAACTCCATTTCCCAGAGTCCCTTGGTGCTTGTAAAGCCTCCTCTGGCTCCTGCAATCTCTCTGACTTTCCATGATATCTACTTTACAAACTTGATCTGACATTTTCCATTTGAAGTCTCTCCATCTTCATCCCTCCACAGACTCATTTTCCTTTGTCTCATCCCTCCCTCCCGTTCCACTCATTGTTCTTGTTTCAACAGTATCTTTATTTTCTGGTCCGTGGTGATGTGGTCAGCTCTGCACACAGTCATGGAGAGGTGGAATCTGATGTCCGATCCCTGCTGATGTTTGTGTTGGCTTTGTCTTTGTCCTCCTCCCAGTTTAACTGCACGTACCATAAACAGCGGGAAACCTCAGAAACACTTGACCGGATCGTACCAGGATCCGGGAAGCAGCCGGTCAACAACATGACGTTCAACATGGAGCTGTACAACACGCTGCCGCCGTTCAACAAGCCTTCACGGCAGGCCTTCTACACTGTCACACAAGATCAGCAGGTCTTTGTGGAGGTATGCTGCCATTTCTCACACACACACACCGTCCTTTGTACAATAGTTCAAACCAAATGCAAAGATTAAAGGGGAAACCTGGTTGGACACAGCACAAGAATCTCAAGGGTGAGAGAAAAAATGTAAACAATAAAATAAAGAAAATATAAAAGCATTTACAGTACAAATGAGAGAGATCAACAAAACAAACAACAGAAAGATAAAACCAGAGGTAAACAAATGACTTCAGAAAAAGAAGTGGACTGGAAAGTTGTTTTTGGCTCTCTGTCCTGTAAACAACTAATGATCCAGATTATCAGAGGGACCCAAATGCTTTTCAACAAATAAACAAATGACATTGTATTTCGACCCATAACAATTTTTCCATTTGAAGGCCAAGAGGATCTTTCTCTTCCTTTCTATCATTTTTCCCGATTTTTCTGTTAAATCTTCTTGAGTTATGAAGTTTATGAGTTTGCTCTTTTGTAAAATATGACGGTCTGGTGACTGCAGATCATGGTAAACTGTTGTCTCCACTCAGAAAAAGACTCACTTCAGACTCATCTGTTAGATCCAGTAAAGCCAGGTAGCCAAAAGTTAAATATGGTGGTTCCACGGCCAAAAAGTGAGACTTTACAACAAATTTATCGGGGCAATACCAGCCTTTTTTCAAGGTATCAGTACTTGTGAAGGCTGCAGATACAAGCAGCAGATACTCTTGGCAAGAAAATCTTACGTCGAGCAAGTCCTCCTCACCACTAGTTGCTGCTGATTGCTGCGGTTTAACACCACGACAAATGTGCATCAGGTCCTGCTCAGACAACATAAATGAACCAGGGAGAGTTAACAGTTAAATTGTTTAATTTTCAACTGATTTACTTTAAAAAAATACTTAAACTCTGACAGTTGTTAGTTTTATTGTGCACTTTTAATATATATTTTTGTAATATTTATCAAAAAATTCTGAACTCAGAGGGAGTTTTTTATGTTTTATTTGGACTTAATGTCAGAGTAACTGTGCTGTCTTTGATCAAAATAGTCTGTCACTGTTAATTTAAAGTTCATGTATCAAAAGTACTAGTGGTATTGGTGAGTACTCAAGAGGGAGTACTTGTACTGGTATCGGTCTGCTTAAAAATTGGTAATGAACATCCCTAGAATTTATGAAGTCCGTTACTACAACTGAGGTTCACTGACTCAATCTAATGTTGTACCCTGAAATATCATTATTGAAGCTACAACTGTAGGTACAGTGGTTCCCAACCTGTTTTAGATTCACATTTAAGAAAGTGAAAGTATAGAATATAGGACTAACACAATATACTTTTCTCTCAAAACAATTCTTTCATGATCTATGAGGTTTCGATTCAACTGAAATTGCAATTCTTTGATATTTCAGATTTTTTCAACCTAGTTTATAAACATAAAAAAATAAAGGATTTAAATAAGAAAAAATAAATCAAAAAACAAAACAATTTTTAACAAAAAATCCTGATTTAGGGGTGCAGATGGCCTAGCAGTTTAAGTGGCGCCCCATAAGGTCCACCCCTGAGTGGGTGGCCCAGGTTCAAGTCCAGCCCATGGCCCGTTTCCCACATGTTGCCCCCCACTCTCGCCCCCTTTCCTTCTCTATTCATTGTTCTCTACTGTATCATTAAATGCACAAAAAGCCCAAAAAGTAATTCGACAAAAAATAATTAATAAATCCTGATTTCCATCAATTACCTGACATTTCAGGCAACAAAACAATGTTAGCAGATTAACAGAACGTATTTTAGATGGCAAGAACAGGAGTAAACCTCAGGATGAATCATCTGTTAAACAGAGCAAAAGTAAAAGAGCTGATGCTCTAATAAACTCAACATGTATCACACAGCCACCTGCTGTTTCAGTGTGTGCCTGTGTAACCTGGATCAAACCATCTACAGAGGGGTTTTTTTTTTTTAAAAAGTTTGGATATCAGGCACAAAGAGATGACTTGATTTTGATTTGGAGAAATCATTAGTACAGCAATAGAAAGGGTTAAAAAGCAGAAGACTCCTACCTACATGGGGATTGATTTCAGGTCTGGAGGCTGATTTTGTTTCATTTTACTGTTAAATTAAAAAACAAATAGTTGCAATAGATTCTTTAACCTTGGATTGCGGACTTTAGTCTCATTGAATCATCTGATCAGTGGCTCCTAGCCTTTCCCCTGAGAGGCCAAACATAACTCTGGTTTTTCTGTGTCCACTTGTTACAGGTTTTAACAAACTGCGCTCTGTGTAATCTCTGTCTGGGATATGAGCTCTTCCTCTTTGATCTTTTTGTGGGACATCAACAGTGTCAATTTGTATTTTGTCTGGCCAGGGCTAAAAAAGGCCAACACTCACTTTCACCCCTCATCTTCTTTGTATCTCTTCTCCGTGTGTCTCAGTATCCCGTCTGTCTGGCTGGAAGTCCTGTCTGTCTGTTTCGCAACAGTAATTATGGAGGTCATGTAAGAGATGGCAGAGACCCATACTTTGAGGTCCTTTGAAGAGTTGATTTATGATGATATCAGCGGGAGATGCTGCGCTGACAGCGTGGACGTAGAGCCAGCTGCTTACAAAGAGCAGTCTGTGTATGTGTGTGTAGGACCTTTCCAACGAGGATACCATCACTGATGATCAGTGAGAAAAAAAAAATAGACAGAAAGAGGAGGAGGAACAATAACTCAGAGGACTGTCTCATGGCTGAGGAGACATTACTACCATCCCCTCAGCTGTGACCACTCTGACATATTTGTTGTCGCAGAAATAGCTCATGTGTTACCCAACGCTTGTTCAGACGCCAGCCGTCAGAAAAACATTAGCGCTGATTTAGAGTCGTTTTCTGTCCGCCTGATGAATAAAACTCCATCAATGGATGTTTCTGCTCTGCTCTGGTTACCAGATCACTACTGTGTGAAGGAATCTGGACTCTTCAGACGCAGAATGCTCCTCTTTGTTGATCTGCTTGTTGCTGCTGTCACTGTTGAGTGAACATTAACAGTAAATTAAAGAAATCACATAGATTCAGGCCGAGGTGGCTCAGTGGTAGAGTGTTCTTCTCTCCATTGGAAGGTCGAGGTTTTATTCCCAGCTCCTGTAGTCACATGCCAAAGTGTCCTCAGACTAGACACTGAACCCCATATTGCTCCTAGTGTTGGTCAGCAGTTTGTGGGCGATTAGTGATGTGTTTGCTAAAACTGATGATCCCCTACTGTAGCAGTCTGTACCATCAGTGAGTGGATGTGGTGTGGATGTTTGAATGAGACTGGTAGTTTAAAGCACTTTCAGCTGTCAGAAAGACGCTTTATAAAACAAGTCCATCCAGCTTAAAAAGGTTATAGCTATGACTTATTAAAACAAAGTATTTAGTAAAAGCTGCTTTAACTGTTTGATGTTCAATGCGTATTGTAAACTCATTAGGGAAACACACTTAGGGAAAAAAGTGTGTCAATCTTTTATTACCTGAGTGTGTTTTTAAGTTTTCTTAGCTTAGCTTAGAACTAGCCTTACATAACTACACAGAAATGGGTCTCCATCCATGGAGGTGACAGTATTAAAGTCCCCTTATTTCTAAACTGGTTACAGATAATTTTTTTTATAATTCGGCAAGTTGGTGTGCAAAATGCACCATTTGAAAGACAATTAGAAAAACAAGAGGTGTTGTCCACAGACATTTTGATGCTAGTAACTTGGGATCATACTAATCATGCAGGACAGGGGCCTTTTCTCATTCTTCTCCATAATAGATTTTCTGTTTTTTCTTGATTTTCAGTTCACTGACAGGATTAAATAAAGTGTGAGGTTAGAATGATTGAATTAAAAACTAATGATTCAGCTTTTTAACTCCTGATACCAGTATTGATATTTGGGCTTTGGTATCATCCAATACGGATACTCGCCTGACGCCAGCGTTAATTTAACAATCTCTATTCCTCATTATGAGGGTGACAGGGTGAATTATGTTGTGGAAGTTTTAGGCTTTTCTAACCACATGAATCATCCGTCCATCCATCCACCCACCCACCACTTATCCTGTTCAGGGTCACGCGGTGGCTTGAGTCTATCCCAACTGTCTTCAGGCAAGAAGCGGGTTAAACTCTGGGCTGGTCCCAGTCAAACACAGGGCTTATGTGAATCAAACTGAAATGAAAATATATTTAATATTCATGCATTTATTATTATTTTTATCTTATGGTATTATTTACGTGGAGATATGTGGTGATTAATTCTCTGTCATTATCATTAATTAGTTTAACTGTTGAAAAAACAAACCTGTGGAGAAGTGATCAAGCTTGACCTCTCTGTCAGAATTTTTGTCGAAAAAAACCCCAAAAGCATTAAATATTTCCAAACTGCTGAGCTGCTGTAGTGACCTTTCTTCACTGTATTTTACATACATATGGTTGAAGTAACCACAGAATAGCATAGAACTAAATTAGATCGATCTGTCCCATGTATCACCCTTTGTCACTGATATCCTGTCTTACTTTTTGATTCTGTATTGGACCTAGTGCCAGGATCAGATCAGTGCATGCCTTATATAAATAAAGATGCCCTACAAATGACTGGTAGTCCAAATGGTTAAAAGTCCTTCCTCACGGTATTTATCCCCAATGTTCATTTAGTTGTTTTTGACTTCAATGGGGTTTTTTATGTCAAAATGATACATGTATGATCAGATACTTGAGTGGCGCTACTTTATAATATTTGTCTTTAAGTATAGTTGTAGTTTATTTTAAATCTCTTCATCAATGGTTCAGTAATAAGCAGTTCCTTCATTGAAATGCATTTTAGAAAGAGAAATGAGAAAATAAAAAAGGGATTATTCGGATCATTTGCTTTATGTGATAAATTAGACTTTCACAGACGTGCTCACGGTCGGAGGTTCCTCTGTACACGATGAATAAACGTTTATTTTTCCTCTCCTTTCTGTACTTCAGGTCACATCAACCGCGTCGGATCCGGAGCTGGGCTTCACCATCATCACATGCAGCGTTTCTCCCGACTCTAACCCCAGCGTGGCCTCAGACTACACCCTCATCGAGACAGTCTGCCCCACCGACGACTCCGTCAGATACTACCCTCAGAGGGATTTCCTGGTCCCTCACATGCAGACCGAGAAGAAAACTTTCAGCTTCAACTTCAACTCCTACTTTAACACATCTCTTCTTTTCCTGCACTGTGAAATGTCTCTGTGCTCCAAGAGGCCTCGGGGTCACGAAACACTCCCACCGGTACGCTGACAAATCTCCTCTTATCTCTAATTAACATCTTTTATGAACAAACATTTTCTCCAGAGGTGTGTGGTGTGTGTGTTATTGTTAGGTTAATCTTTAGTGTAATAGTGTACCATCTTTGCTCTGACTGACCTGAACCACACAGCATCAGGTCTCCACTCAAACAGGAAACATGAATTGACATAAAAGCTGCCAAGTATCCAGCTGCAGAACAAAACAAGCGTCCACCTCAGCTGCTGTTTTCATTTTTCTCTGACTGTGTTATCTCTCCAATTCATACAACCTCTTATGGCGCTTTCCTCATGGTTTTTTTTTACCTTTAGCTCATAAAAAGTTGTGTTATTAACACCCTGAGGCTGACACGTGACTGTGGAGGGAGTTGTTATCTTATGATTACAATCAGTGTAAGGTGAGAGCTCATGAGTTTGTCATTTGTTTGACTTCCAAGTTGAAACCAGGAGTCAGGAGTGATTGAAGGCATTTCCTTGAGGTAGTTAAATGTGGTGCATTTTGCTTGAACAAAACCATGGTGTTTTTTTTTTTATTTTGCAGCCATCTATTATTTATTTAGTTTTGTTTGAATTTTCAGTTTAAATGTCTTCTCTACCTTCATTTCTCTAACTCTGTCTCTCACAGTGCTTGCAGCCTGGTGAGAAGTGTGACTCCCTGAATCTGGACAGTATCCTGTCGTTGATGATGAACAAAAAGATCTCCACCAAGCCGTTAGTCGTCGTGGATGGAACCAGTCAACCAGACATGACAGGTTAGTAATTAGAGCTGTGTGATATTGGGGAAAAATGATATTGCAATAGTTTTGTTTCTTGAGATATACCATATCCATCCGAATATAGGACAATCCCAATTATAAGACGGCCTTCTCTTTTCAAGACCAATCTACAGAAAAAGACTCTGATAACCATTATTAACTTTGTTTAAGGAAACTTTTTTAAAATTTTGAAGTAATGAAAAAATCATCACAGTAATAATTAGAGACTTTTTTTGATATTTGGCTAAAAATAAATGTAATAAAAGTAATGGTTTTGCTTTCATTACGTTTCTCAATAACAAACTCAATCTCTACGTAAGGACCATGATACGCTTTTCTTTTACAGTTCACATTTTTTCAGACGGTTTTAATGGATATGGGACCTTCAGACATTACTCTCCGTAACTCCATATATTTTGGCTGCCTGATTTTGTTTGATGTCTCTGCTGCATTGACCATCTTTATCTTAAAACTAGCACCATTACTCCACCTCAGTTGTTCAACTTGCCCAACTTTTGGTCCACTTTGCTTTGGACAATCACCACACCTCTTTATATCTCACCTCCTGTCACTGAGTCTCTGCTGCAATTTACAGATCACCACAGCCACCGTGAGTTCACTGGCTTTACAAAAAGCTGGCGCTCTCTGATGTTGCAGGGACCCTGGACAGCTATCAGCATGTGTTTAGAGATAGACCCTGATTATAAGACGACCTCCCACAACTGTCACATTATTTTCAAAGAAAATAACATGGCCTTGTATTCAGGTCAATATGGTATATTGTGATATTTTCTGAAGTTCTCTCTTTGAACTGATAACAGACTCTTACCTAACTGCCTCTGTCTCTCTCTGCCTCACTGCACACTATTTACATTGGCAAAGAGTCTTGATCGTGCTGATATCTGTTCCTTACTGATATAGATCTGTAATATTTCCAGCAGGTGGTTCTTCTCAAACCAGGTCAGACTTCTTAACAACATGCTCCTGCACAGAGGTTCCATCATTTAAGCTTCCCTCTGCTACCAAATAATATCACAGGGTTATTTATTGAATGTTAATATGCAGTGCCCCTCCAGCCTGCCAGAGTGCCAGAGCCACAACATGCACATTCACCCAGTAGCTCACAGAGTTTGTCCTCCTTCTGCTTTTTGCCTTTTTTTAGACTTGAATAATCTTTTGCCAGAGATGTGAATCAATAAAAGTCATGTTTAGAGAAATTTTCAGAACAAGGAAAATGCATTTCGTGTAGATGGGAACTTTAAGCAACAGCTTACTTGGACATTCAACTGTCACTGTTTCAAGTTTTATGGCAGCTCACAAAATCATAAGGCGTGGGAAGGAGGATGTGAAATAAACAATAAAATGGGCTGGCTCAGAGGATCGAGGCTTAGATCTCAAAAACAAACAGAGCCCATTCTGACTGAAGACAAAGTTGAACACACAGATCTGAAAGCTGCTGCCTTATCCCTGAAAGTGTTAAATATAGCATCATGTGTGATATTAAGTAAAAGCAAACCCACTGAGAAAAGAGATGCTCAGAGGACGTCGTTTCAATGTCACTTTTGGACGTCAAACTTTGGTCTTCTGAAGGTACAGACTGTTACTCCAGATGACGTCTTTTTAAGACGTATACTGAGCGTCCATTTATGACGTCCACAGTACCTCTGTACGCACTTTGGCTAGAGTCCCCCCAAAATGTTTGAACATGTTGGGCTCTCGAACCAGCATCCCCCATGTCCCACAGCCAAGTCCCTGTGAACTGAGCTATTGTCTTTGCTGCTGCCTCCACACTCATTTTAGGATGAGAATTGTTCTTGGACCAACTATAACCAGCAGTATAGACTTGCATGTCCATCAGTCGTCCAATGTTCAGTGGTAACTTTCAGATTGTTAAAATCCCTGCCTCATTCACATTCACATTCACATTCACCATTCCCTCACGCTGCACATCGCTCAGCCCCAAACAGCAGGTGAGACGACAGAAAACAGAGAAGGTACTATAACTGTGCCAGTTGTTGCATGTTATGTGAAAAATATATGAATGGAAGGCTACGTAAACCAAATAGAAAGCCTCAAATATATTTTTAGCTCCAGGCAGGACTTTTTTATTCATATCACACAACCTTGTGATATGATTATTGCACATGCGCACATCACCATTCTGAAAGGAAATATCCTGCAGCCCTGTCAGTAATGATAGGAAAACATTTCCTCACGCTGACTTCTCTTGAGAAGATGCTCATGGGTAGTGAAATTTCTTGTCACCATCTCTGATACTTTTGTTTGATCAGCGCTACACGTCATTGAAGAAGCTCAGATTTCCGTTGTTTTGAGAATAAAGTGTGATAAAGGAGCTTCAGTGCAGAGAGAGGCCGGTGAAAGCTCAGTCCAGCACTTGGAGATTAAACCAAAACCACAAAACACTGCACATCACTCCCTCACATCTGGTCATCATTAGCTGCGGTGTGTGTGTGTGCTTTTACATTGTGTGTGCAAGTGTGTGTGCACATTTGTGTCTGTTTACACAAGCGACAGTACACAAGAGTGTGTTTTTGTGTGTGTGTGTGTGTGTGTACACTAGCATGTGGTTGACAGCAGTGGATGGGAGTAAACCCAAACTGAGGCCCTGTTCTGCTGCTCTGGACCGGCCCGTGCTGAGGGAGAGGTGGAAAAAGAGGTGTCATACAGAACCAAGCTGCAGTTGTTTTCACTTAGGGCCTTCACTGTGGCCTCAGCTTTCCACTGGAGAGGGGGAAAATGGAGAAATGAGGGGAGTGGTGGTCCAGCCAGGGCCTGAGGGCTTGATCGGAGCGTGAACAGTCATTGGTTTGTCCGAAAGGCTGTGAGAGTGATCAGGGAGAGAGCGGACTGTGGACTGGAGGAGGGGGCCTGAATCCAGATTTTACTGATTATGACTTCAGCTCGGATGGAGTGATATCATGAGTGCCCGCTCTCTGGTGGAGGGCCAGAGCCTCTCAGATCAGCATCCCCTCTGAGCCATGACATCACTCAGAGATCTGTGGTCCGTTTGAGTCAGCTCACTGACTCATTCACTTCAAACAGTGTGAGAGTCAATCTGACCAACAGAGAATGGGCGAAGTCAGCAGATCGATTACTTATTGTACTTTTATAAACACACGCTGTGAGTACATGACAAGTTATGTTTACTGTAACTCAAAGAAGTGTCAGACATACCTCATCATGGGGCTGAGCACCTCCCAGAGCTCCACAAAGAGCCAGGAGTTCATTATCAGTGGGTCTGGACCGTGGACGTCTTGATGAGCCACTCCTGTTCTGAAGCCAGCTCCATGTCACCCAGGGTTTTTGTGAAGGGCGGCCTCAGGAAAGCCCTTCTTGTCCCCAGTTATCTTGTTTAGTTGATATTTGTAAAAGAGGATTGCTCTCTGTTCTGGCCAAAAAGTTGCTGTAAAATCAACTTTTCACCATTAGCCACACACTAAGCCTCACACCAAAGCATCCTTTACTGTCTTATTAGATCAGATTTTATAAAAGAACATCATGTTGCATGGAAAAAACTTTCAGCTCTGGATTAAGGTCGTAAATTTATTAAAAAACGCCAACTTTGGCGATAGATCCAGTCAGAAGTGTGATTGCATAAACTAACAGTCATGCTGATAGGAGAGTCGCAGCTTCATCCAGAGTCCCTGTAAATCACACAGATACAGAGGATGTCTGGCCTGATTCTTAACGGTGACTATCACCCATTTAATTATGAATTTAAGACTTTACTTTCTGGACGTGAGTATAAAGTACCAGACTATTCAGCTAAGAGCTATAGCACAGCCTCATTCTGATCAACAGGTCATGGTAATGTAGCTCTGATGCTGTAGAAACAAGTTCACTTTGATCTATTTTTTATTTTCCCCCATGTTTTTACTGATGGCACTTTTTCTAAACTTTTTTTCATTTACCTTGATTTTATGGAAAGACAATTGATCATCTTTCTTCTTTTGTTTTTATAGACTGCTTTTTTGTTTTTATGAGGGCTACCTGTTTATTTCAGAGCACTTTCTCACTTTCTTTGTTGTGTTTTGTCTTGTGCTGACTGTTGTTAAAAGAAGGCAGACTCATTCACTACAAACCCAATCTACCTAAGGGAACAAATAAAGTAACCTTGAAATTTATCATCTGGTAGAGTGGTCCCCAACCCCCGGTCACGGCCACGACTGGGTCGTGGACCAGTACCGGTCTGTGAGTCAATTGATACTGGGCCGCACATAAAAAATACTCAACTTATATTATTTCAGTTTGATTTATTATCTGATTCTGAATAAGGTTTTGTTTTGAAAAATTACCAGAATCTCTCCGTTATACCAGTGTATGACTCATTCTTGATGTCAAACTCCCCAAGCTAGCAAAATAGACAAAAAAAACAAACATCTTTGGAAAGTTTCTTTGGGCATTCTAAAAAAGCCAGTGAGGCTTTTTTAGAAGAAGAAGAAGAGCCAGTCTGTAAGAATATTGTGTGGCATTAAACCGGTCCATGGCAGAAGGAAGGTTGGGGACTGCTGATCTGGTAGATGGCCCCCTGCTGGCCATTTAAAAGAACAAAGGTTAAAGGGACCTTTGCAGTGTGTCCAACAGCCTGCTTTGGAAAAACAAACTATTTCAGTAAGTTAACTTGAAGTTTAGGAAATATGAAAAAACGTTTTTCACAGCTCTACAATCATTAATTGACCAGGTCCAGCCATTAGTGATGAAAACAGATTGTTTGTACTATCGTTGAAAAAAAAAGTGATTAGTATTATGCATAAGCCATGTTGACGCCCAGGTAGACCTCACCATTACAGGCGCTAACAGCAGGATCACCTCACCTGTTAGGCTGTTTTAGAGATGGCGGACATTGTGCTCATGCGTTATCATTGAAGAACAAAATGGGAATCCTTTGGTAAAGTGTGGTAATGTTGAGATATATCACTAATTTAGATTTAGGAGACACATAATTTACATTTTTATCAATGTTTGATGTGGAGAACGCATGCGCGTCTTGAACTTGTTAGTTCGGGGTCTTCCAGTGAGTTTTCTGGACATATGACGCTCTGCATCTGCCTCACTTGAAGATGCAGTTAGTTAATCGGCCAATTTTTGGCAGCAGTGCATACAGCTAATGCTAAAACCAAACGGGCCATTCCCCAACAGTACATGATGACTAACAGTCCCATATATCCACTGCGCCGTATCAATGACAAGTCTTACCACAGTTTAAACCATGTGCTAATAACACATTTCCATGATTAATAAATGAGACGTTTTCCTCCTCCATTAACTGTGAAGATGTTGGCCTTCTAAATCCAGTTTCAGCTCATTTCTGCAGTGAAATGTTGAACTGTGGAGAGTCGATTCATTACAGTTTAACTGGTCATTGGGTTTCAGAGCTGGGCACCGATACAGATGCCGTCACTTTTGAGCACAGGAGCCTCAGTGTTGATCTGAGAGAAACTGCTGAGGATGTTGGTGAGCCTCTGCAGCGTGCTGTAATTAGGGCGTGAGTTTGCTCGGCTCGTCCAGGGTAGGAAGCAACAGGCTTTGCCCACATCAATATGCAAGTGCAGCGGGTTTGTTTTCCATGGAGCAGATTAAGTAAACAGCGATACGCAATAAACAGAGTGGAAAAAAAACGTAATTTCAAAGACTGTGTTTTATTACACAAAGACATCTCTGATGCAGGGATGGCAAACAAAACAAGCAGCCTTTTCAGCGGCCACAGATCTGCACTGGACGTCATCCCAAAGAGCAGAACTTGATCTACAAATCAAAGGGGGCCATTTGTGGCCAACTTGGTGCATGGAAAAACATAACGGCCTCAAAGCTCTGCCGTCAAACGTAGATTTACTGCTTCACAACATCAGTAAATTTTATTCCTTTTTTATGGATCTGCTAACGTTCAGGAAAAAGTTGAGAAGTATTTATTGGAAGGGTTGGCAGAGGAGATGATATCATTAAACCAGCTCAGGTAGGTTTACTTAAGTTAAAGCCAGCAGACGGTAAAAGAAAGCACAAAACCTGAAACTAGAGTTTGTTTTTTTTACATTTTTAGAGAATAAATCATAATACGCTTTAAAAGAAATCAAAATACCAGAGTTATTCTATCATGTCTGTGTTAAACTGAGGCTGTGACGTGTGGAGTTCTCCCTGTGATGTGCTGAGCCTTCAGTTTGCTCGTCTTACAAAGGAGCCGTGATAGATCACTGTTTCTGATGCATTGTCTTAAAAACTGCTGAACGGGGTTTTATGTTCCCCATGTGGGCTGATGTGTTCACTGAGTCAGTATGAAACAGCTCACTTCATTATTAAGAGGAACAAAAGTTATAGATGTATGATCTAAGAGCTCAAAGACGTGGATGTTTTTACTTATAGCTCACTGTCTGTTCTTGCCAAAGCAGATTGTTACCAATAAACAAAGCACTAAAGACACAGATCTGTTCTTTTCTGAAAAAAACCTTTGTAACTGTATGAAACCACTTAATATTATTAGTGAGGGATGATATAAGGCGTGAGAGGCCTTTCAGGTTGAAGTTTATTCCCGCTGGAGGCTTTGAACTGTCAAGTTCAACTGCAGTCGTCTTTATAAGTATGAACAACTGTTGTCAGGTGTCTCAGAGAGGCCATCCGTGGTTTCTGCACGCTGTGAGCAGAGGGCAGAGGTCAACAAAAACAAGTTCCTATGAAAGGCTCCTCTCTCCTTCCGCAGCGAGCCAACTTAGACAAACAAATGACGTTTGTAGAGATATCTGAACTCTGGCAAAAGCTCAAAGCCACAAACATGAGTTATAAGTTAACCTCCACACTGTTCCCTGTTTCTATGGAAAAGAAGAACAATAGTCACGATCTGACAGATGTCCAGCAGAGTACTGTTCCAGTTTAACATCATGGCGTGACTAAAGAAGTACGTGGAAGTCAGCGTGATAACCGTGATCCCGGGGATGTTTTTTATGTAAATTTTGATGGTTTTCAGGCCAGTTTCTCCACAGAAAATCTAATCTTTGAGTCGTGTTTCCAAGGACACACTCTTCCTCTTTCTGCTCATGGAGCCTCAGCGGCTACTGTCTGCATTCTTACTGCAGCACAACACTTCACATGGGACAGATAACACTCCAGCGATAGGACGGGGGGGGGTGAAGGGTGGCAGGGAGGACGTCCTCTGGCCATCGTCCCCTCTGAAATTAAAGTCCTCTCTGATGACCTGTCACCATCTATTATGGGAGATGAAAACCTAAAGGTGTCCTCTCCAAGAATAGCATCCTTTGTGCCCGAGCCTTGGACACGTACCAGGAGCGCCTATTGAGTTTGGCCATACACAAGCGCCTTTGTATTGTTTGTTAAGACATCATTAGAGCTAAGTCACTTTTGAAAGCCTTCCAGATGACTTGAAATAAATGGGTTAGAGGAGCCGGCTGGAGTCAGTCAGTTCATCCTTTAGGACACTGTCAGCGCACAGAATAGCAGCTCTTTCAGCCATTTCCTGCTCCAGGTTTCTGTGTCACATTCCTCAGAGAGCTGCTTATCAACACACAGCAATATCAGTAATCTGCTGATCCTCCGGCATGTAGCTGACAGGCTGACTCGCAACACATACTGTGTTTTTTATAAATAATTAAAAATTGAAATGTATACCATGAAACAGTATACACCATGGTCAGTATATATATATATATACCATCTCTGTTTTTTTTTTCAGTTATTCCCACTCCCAAAGCACCGCCGAGTCCACAGGATCCTTCTAATGAGGGTAAGCAGTTTTTTTATATGTGTGCTAAGTATTGTTTTTTTGTTGTTCATATATTAAAAACAGTCCAACGTTTGGCCTAAAGCATTAACTAATAAACTTTCAAGCTTTCAAAATTAGTTTGATGTGATATAAAACTTCCTCTGGACATGGAACCAGTAGGAAAATATCCATGTTTAGCCTGCTGAATTAGCATGCTATTCAAAATCTAAGCTAAGTGCTAAATGTGCTGAAAGTTATACACCCCTTTACAGTTTGTAAACAATTACAGCTGTATGCACATTTTGGCAGCCTAAGTGTTGCAGAAGACGATGGTTTGTCAAGCTAGGCAATGGGATTAACAACCCAAAAAAAACTAATATACCTAACATGACTTTGAAAAACATTAAACTACATCAGCAAGAGGACAGACATTTAAAGGAAGGATGTTTGTCCAGCCTGTATGTCAGAGAGGAGTATGATCACACAAGTTATTTGATGTTTATGACCACATTATCCATGGACATTTATAGACCATCATGTGAAGACGTAAACTTGTGTCAATAAACCAGAAACCTTCCCAAATCCAAACATGAGCACACAGGCCACTGAGTCTGAGACCTGGGTTAAAATAAAGGATCCAGAAAACGGTGTCCAGATAGAGAATTGCACCAAATATATCTGAATAACAATGGTTTTGCATTTTAAGATTTCTATAAAGACTGGGTAATAGTTTGATGGTATAAAGTAGTATAACTGTGACATGAAATCTGTTTCTGTTAATCATAATTTAAACTTTCCCTTTTTGTTTTTGTCTTGTGTTGAGTACTCTGTCGTTTTTGGTCATGCCTTGGCTCCAAACCAACTTTTTCATGAACTACACAAAATAAAAACTGGATTTAGAATTTAATCAGTTAACAACATTTTTAAAGTCAAACCTTGTGAACTGTGGTTGAAACAGAAACATATTTAATAACTCACAGCCACAGACATATCTGGTGTTCTAGTGTAAAGTGTGACCCTGTTAACTGGTAACTACCGGCCGACAATGACTGACACGTTCAGCTGAAGGTCTCCAGTTAGCTCAGTCACTCTTCACTCCAAAACACCAGGTGCTCTGTAACAGTCAGAACTTGATACAAGTTGACTCCTTGATACAGAATTGTTTCTGGCAACTGTCTGCTGAACAATCGAACATTTTTATGCTGCTTACAGTTTTAATTAAAAGTTAAAAGAACGCTAACTCGCCTGAATGAATCAAGCTAAAAGTTGCTTGCATCACCAAAATGCATGTGCATCTTTATAGTGATGTACATTGTAAAGGGATTTGTAAGAAAATCGCTGTACCTCTGTACAGTTCTTATAAAACAAAGTAAAGGGGCCCAATCTGTTTGTCTGTGCTGGCTGTAAATATGGTAAATTGTGCTGAATAAACAGCATTTTGATATAAGTTTTAATGGAGTTTTTTTGGCTTTTGTAGTCAGCCTCTAGTGGACACCTGAGGAACTGCAGTTTTTTGCACTTAAATTTATCTCTCTATTTATTTCATTTTCATCACAGGAGGTTTGAGGCTGTACAGTCTGATTTAAGAGGAAACACACTGTAAAATTTGTAATTTTATTTTATTCATGTTTCACTTCTGTACCCTGCATTAGGAATTGAATATTTAGGAGATTTAAAAGTCATGATTTATGTCACATATGGTTGGATATTTACATTTTGTCATGTTGCTGTGTTCACCAGGCACGCTGTACGTCCTGGACACTCCGACCGTGGTTGGGATCGCCTTTGCTGCCTTTGCTATCGGAGCTCTGCTGACCGGAGCCCTGTGGTGTATTTACTCTCACACAGGTAGGTTCCTTTACCTGCTGCTCCACAGCCCGGCTCACCTTTCTTCCACATTAATGAAAAGATAAGATGCAGAGGAATGTCCGAGCGTCTCTGTGCCAGAAATGTGCCGCTGAGACTGCCAAACATCCTGCTGCTGACTGAGGCCAGTTCACAATAACATATTGACTCCTCCACTGTAAATATATCCTGTTGGTCAGCAGCAAGAGCTCTTCTCTTTCCTGCCTTTGAATGTTTTCTCGGGGCCGCAGGGTGGTCAGCGAATAATCTCAGTACAATGGCTGGAGAAGAGTTGGAAATTCCCCTTGTTGGGTGAGTGGCCCTCACAGGAAAAGACACACAATCTGTCCATTAGATGCCAAGACCTTCCCCATCATCCCCTGCTTGTCGACCCCTGCTGACCCCTGAGAGGAAGTGAGCTCCCAGCAGCCCTCAGAGTTCACCGTTGCATAGAGCTGCCCTGTTCTCGCTGACCTGACGGCTTGACTGCTGATCCGCCGTGCCCCTGACCTGCTGCCCCACGGCTGATGTGTTCTCCACGGTCCTCTTTCATGGACCAGTGTTTGAGCTAAGCAGGCTTTCATAAAACACAGCACTGTGAGTTTTTAAGTTAACTCAAAGTTAACAAAGAAGCTGAGAGAGTAAATCATCCTTCCTGAAGGTTTAGGAATGAAGATACGGACACTCGTCAGCTCTGCTGAAAGTTATGACTGAAAGTGCTGCAAAGTCACATTTATCAGCATTTACTGGACACATTTTCTAGTAGCAGAAAAGATCAGCTGTCAGATTTAAGTGCCCTTATCTTTAACACAATATTGGTGTTGGCTGCCTTTAAGAAAGCCACTTCATTTAAGCTTTATGGGTTTTTCTCAGAACCAAAAAACACAAGCACTCTCCAAAGAAAGAGGTTAAAAGTAAGAAGAGACGCAGGTGGAAGCATGAATGTTGCTGAAGGACTTCTAAATGTTGCGATGAAGAGCCTGTTGATGTTACTAAAACAGGGATTTGTTTTTAAGCGTACTTAGCTAAAATGACCTTACATGGTAACATCGGCTGTTCCACATAAACCCCAAGAATGGAGATCCCCAAAACAACAACCCAAAGATATCCCGTCAGAGTATTTTAAACCCGTGTACCGGGTGATGAAACATGAAAACAGACTGGGTCAGTCCCCTCAGGCTCTGAGGACAGGGTTCTCAGTCTCTTGAGGGGAAATTTTTCCCTTCTTCTGAGCTTCACTCACTCGTTGGCATTAAATTTGAGGTTTCATGGTCATCGCTGCTTGATTCCCCAAAAGGCAATTACAAATATCAATGCTTCAAACACAGCCCACTTTATATCCTCTGACGTTTTGCTCATTATCTTGGCACATAAAATCCATCTTCCCTCTGCCAGGGCTGCAGTAAGACTGCCAACAGATCTGCTCCGCACCTCAACCCGACGTGTGAAATAACACACGAACAAAAGATCAGAAACAATTGTGAAAACAGACCGAATCTCTTACAAGAGGGGAAATTTCACACATTATCTGCTCTGAGACACAAACATGTGCAACAAGATTAGAAAGTAATGGTGATCACACGCTGGGTAACGATGAGATCAACTCTGAGAGGAGGGGAAACCGTTCAGGAGTTTCTTTGTTCAGCTGTACGAGCAGTTTGACTCATTTCAGGGTTTTATCCTCAGCTTTGGGACAGACTGATGTGAAGTTTATACCAACAATCATAAAAACCAAGACAGCTAGATACTAAGGACTTTAATTATCAGCTGATTACTCTTCTGGGATCACCTTCAGGTTCATATCTTCATTTTGGAGGAGAGATGAAAACAACAACAGTGAAGTAGATATATCTACTGAGCTTAAGATGGGTTGTAATAACTTTTCCATCTTCTGGCCAGACTTTTAATCAATAAAACATATTACTTTAGGGAAAAAATATGTCCAAACTAGATATAGTTCATTGAGTGTTTGATGTGCCAGAAGACAAAGACGAGTCAGGTTTATTTTAGGTACATTTCAGCAAAAGAGACACCTCAAAGTGCATCACACAAAGACATTAAAACACCATGAAAGAGGACATTAAAAATCACTAAAAGAGACCACGAAAAATAAAAAAGACAGTTGTAAAAATCAAAAAAATAAAGTTTTAAGGTCCATTGACTAGATTTTAATGAATTTTAAGTGTTAAATTGATAGACAGGTTCTAGATAAAGCACTCACCTGCTGGGCCCCCATTGTTGAGGCTCTTGTGATTTCATAAGAATAATACTCCAACTGTCAGGTTTTACCACCAAAATATCAATCAAGTAGGGATGCATCCAGCTTTTTAAGCCCCAAGATCAACACTGGTATTTAGGCTTTGGTATCGGCCAATACTGATCCAATCTGATATCAATATTAATTTAACGTTCTCTATTCATTAACATGAGGATGAGACAGAATTATGTTTTATTGACTTAAGGATTTTCTAACTTTTAAACCAAAATGGTACTGACTGTATTATTATTTTATGGGATTATAAATGTGTAGATGTGCATGAGTAACTCTCTAACACTAACAGGACTTCCTGTTTACCTGTAAACCTCAGCAGAGGATCAGTGGGGAATCAACAAATGAAACAAATGAAATTTAATCTCCTAAACTGCTGTAGTTATTGTCCTTCATGAAATTGTAGCTCTGCAGAGCACAGGTGAACAGTGCTACTGGTGTTGATGATGTAGTACAACATTGTTGTTAACACAGAAACAAGTTGAATAGATCTGCCCCATCAGTCAAATGTCATGATATTTGGTCTAACTTTTTGAGTCTATATCAGCCTAAACCTGGTTCCTGGATTGAATCTGTGCATCCCTACTATCAGTGCAAATTGTTTTGTGCGCAACTCTTTTAACCACTTACTAAATACAAAAAAAAAGTAACTAACTAATTTGCCTGTTCTGTGCTACTGTAGAAACATGGCGGTGCAAGATGGTGGCCATTGTTGGGTCCCAAGATGTAGATGTAAAGGCTCTCTCTGAGTTAAAAAAAAAAAAAAAGTAATAAGATCTCATATTCAGGTGATCAGGCAGAGCCATTGAATCCTGGAAACTGGCGCTAGTAAAAATGCAGAACAGCAGATTTAGACAAAAACTTTAAATTATAATGAAAGTGCAAACTTTGAGATTGTTCATCACGGTGTTGATATTTTCCTCCATAGCAGATTCACCAGATTACATTTCTCTTGCGCTGGTTTATCTCTGTTGTTAAAGCACACGTCCCTGATGCAGAGGCTTCAGTCCTTGAAGTTCACAGCTCGGGCCCTGTACCCCTTCTTCCCGGTTTTCTTGTCTAGTTGGAGCTTTAAAAAGACATTAAGTTCAAAATGCTACAAAAAGGTCCAGTTAGTTTCTAAATCGTCCAGAAACACAACTTTTGTGCGATAATGGAAAAGGTTTCTTGATGTGATTAAGAACGTCAGACTCTTGTTTTTGTATGTCTCCAACCTTTGACAAAGGGACGTAGTAAGCAGTCAGTTTATTAATGTAAAGTGACTTATCCCGCCCCTCCACGCTGCACTCCATCTCTGCTGTTGATCGAAGGATAACAAAGTCTTTTCATCACTTGTCAAATTAGAGCGTTTCACTGTGTCTCAGCTTTGAAAGGAGTTTTCTGCAGCACATAATTCTGAGCTTTGTTATAAACATTATGGATTTAACGTATTGTCCAAGCACAGAGATACTGGGGTTACGCTCCTGGACAAGGTTTGATTCTTGTTCAGAGTTTAATCCCTGTTGTTCCTGAGTCAGACATCTGCTGCACCAGTTTTCAAACACAGCATGTTCCTGTGACATGAAAAGCGTCCTTTATCTCTCCGATCTCGAAAGATAATATTGGACTTGGATTAATATCATCTGTCGAAATTCCCAGGTCCCTTTGTTTCGTGGAGCTTTTGGTCCTGAGAGGGGAAAACTGCTGGCAGCTCTGCTCTGGTAAACATTAGCAGAACTCAGGGGCCCTGAAGAGGGAGGGGATGCAGGATCGCCTGTGGACACATGTGCCTGTCATATATGTGAGCCCTTATGTATACATACACAAGCTAGAGTCCAAACCAGACTGTCAGCAGAAAATCTGCGTCCAGGAGAGGAGATTTAATTGGGACTTTTCCCTTTTTCAGCCCGAGAACAGATTGTAGTAATAACTGAGCCAAAAACTCAGATTCAACACAGACCTGGCTTCAACTCAAGACACATTCATTATCTGACAGAGATGTTTTCAGTAAACAAGTTTAAGAAGTTTTATTAGCTCCTCCTTTCTTAATCATCGAGCCCTGAGAGTCTTTGACATGAAACGCATATCTCAGCACAGGGCAATAAACACACGAGAGGTTTGAGTTTCAATTAGAGAGTCCTGTCATGTGTTTGTTCTGCTGTATCCACTGAGGCCGTGATAACTCATCCCAGATAACAAAAGAAATCAACTCCAGACGCTGGGATCCTCTTTGGCCCTGATGTTCAAAGTGTCTTCTGTCAGTGTGGATGTTAGTCGTTGTCTCTGGGCTCTCTGAGGTGATATTTTGGGGTCCTTTCAATTGAAGACAAGCTGTGAATCTGTCACAGATTGTACTTGAAGATGGTTAAAGTTCAGGCAGATGGAGTCCAGAGATCCCAGTGCTGGGGTTTGCTCATGTGCCAAGTGCAGTGTGCTGAGAACAGATCACTCTGCGTGAGGTGGTGTATTAAAAAAACGAGATAACAAAGTGTTAAAGACGACTCAAGTTAGTCTTTTTATTTCTAGTGAACACATGCATGCTATGGCAAAGCAAACCATGGATCATATGTTTCATCATTAAAGGTCTCAGGGACAGATTTCTGTTATAATTATCAACCTTGATGTAACTTTTAAGACCTGCAAGAAATCTTTTAAGCCTTAAAAAAGGGAACCAAAGCTGTTCAGTCTTTTCAGAAATCATACACACAAAAAATTGTTGAGTTATTTTTTCAACCCAACAGCTGGGTTGAGACTGTTGGTTAGTTTAATTGGGTTGTTTTCATTAAATTGGGTAATCTAAATACCCAGATTGCTGGGTTATTGTAGTTGATAGTTGAGTTATTAGCTGTTGGGTTGTAATTTTCAGTATATTGTGTTGGGTTATTTTGGACTACCCAACATGTTGGATTGACGCTCGCGCATGCGTGACCAGCAGGAACATTACCCCCAGTTTACCCCCACTCATTCGACCCCCCCCCTGCACGATTTGGGGAAAAAGTGCGATTTGCGATTAGGTGGACAATATTGCGATTGTGCTTATAAAAAAAAGTTGTGTCATGATGAGTCTACAGGCTTGCTTGGTTATCATGGAGAAAAATCTGAATTGCATGTGCTGACATTGCGATTGCGATAACCTCTTTTGCGATTACGTAATTGCATGTGCTGACATTGCGATTGCGATTGCGATTGCGATTGCGATTGCGATTGCGATAATCGTGCCGCTCTAATCACAACCAACCCAACTTGTTGGGTCAAAATAACCCAGCATGTGTTCTGTCAATATTTAACCAGTGTTGGGTTAAAAAATAACCCATATTTTTATAGTGAATTAAGAGGAGAAATCAGAAAATAAAAAAATATGTATGATATAACAGATGATATAACAGAAAATATTGAAATATTGGTTTCTGGCCAAATCGTGCAGCCCGACTTTCTAAGAAAAAAAATCGGAAATTAAAGAGAATGAACGTGAATATCCTGGGAATTCTGGGGAATTGATCTTAACTGCATTTCATCATATCGATGTATAAATATAAAATATTTTGGTTTGTTATAAGACATGCATGCAAACATGTCTAATGCAAAGTGTTTGAATTAAGTTGATATATAAAAATACCCCCAAAAAAAATTCCAAATTCCTGAGACAAAATTTCCCTGGAATTGGTAAAAAAACAAAAATCATTTAAGTTAAGGGCAATAAAACCCTAAAAATTTCCACTGTTCCTGAGCTAAAATGCAAATGGACAGTTTCAGGAAACTTTCCTGAAATGTGCTTCAAATCTCCCAACCCTCTGCAACCCTATGTAGGTCTTAATAAGCACCAAATTTGTTTTTAAAAGTGTTTTTGAACCTGTTGAATAATCAAAGCTGTAGGCAGAGGAACAGTGGAGGCTGCAGTGCTGTAGAGGAGAGTAATTTGTACCTTTTAACCAAACTATTTGTCAAGTTCCTTTCCGCGTCTGCCTCTCATTTATAACCATTCCCTTCTCTTTCTCCCTCCCTCCTCTGCTCTGTGTCCAGGCGAGGCGGCTGCAGCCACACAGCAGGTCCAGAAGTCTCAGCCTGCCTCAGAGAACAGCAGCGCAGCCCACAGTATTGGAAGTACACAAAGCACTCCCTGCTCCAGCAGCAGCACGGCGTAGCCCAGGATGACACCCTGACAGGGCGCCGGAGGGATCTGCGTTCAGGGGGACGGGTGTGTTGATCTCCTTCCATGAAAGGAATTATGCAATCAGAAGATAAAAAGTATTATTGAGAATAATGATCGTAATAATAACACCTTTGCTCCTTTTGTAGATCTCTTATATCCACCTCACTAGATGCTGTCCTGGTGTTATTTGGTCAAAAACCTACACAAACAAATTCAGGCTTTCTGTCTGATCCCAATGCTGTTTTTAAATCCTATCACAGCTCTTTGTTTTGACCATAAATGGTTGGATTTAGGCTGTTTATATCTGGCAGGTGTAGTCAGACAGCACAGAAAGCCGTCAGGCAGCAGCAGCACGTCAGCATCAGTAAGTGAGATGTGGATGGCTGTTACGCCGACTGTATGACATGCTAACCTTAAAGGGGCAAAAGAGCGAAGCAACCACTAAAAACATGCGGACAGAAGTGCAGTACAAATGTAAGCCCTCGTCTCACAGAGGGGGATGAGGGCTTTTTAAGGAACGTGTAGTTATTGAATGTATACAGAGGAGTAAACGCCAAATAATGTGACAGAAAAATGTGAAAAAGACGTGTTTATAAAAGATTATAATGTAATCACTTTGCTGATACATCCCTAACGATGAAAGCACACATAGGTGTCTGCTTTGTTCTCAGTAGATTTAGTAGAGTTTTTCAGTGGACGTGGGTCTGAGACTCATTCATGTTATGAAACTACACCGGGGCATTATGTGTTCCCTTTTTAGTTTAGCATCACAGAACGCCGTAACATTTTGGAAAATGTGATAAATTCCCTCATATCTCTGTGCTGAGTCAAAGCTGGCCACATTGATGTTTGTATAGATGGACGACAATCCAGTTGGAAAAAGTGAAGCCAAAATGTCCCTTTGTTTGGAGTTAGTCTGAAATACAATCTGGTGTGACCACAATGTATTTTATTTTGAAAGTCAACTCAAAAGTCAGATGTATCTTTATTGTCCCCACAGGGAAATTCGTTTGCAGCTTGAGGCAGACAAATGCAAAATCAAGACAAACAAAACGTCAAATAACTGGATGTTCTAATCCAGTTTTAGTAAATGACTTCCTCTCCTGCTTGATCAGCTCTGTGCTAATTAATGTGGTGTTGATACAGCATTTGAGAAAATAGAAGTCTTTGCTATCTGATCCAGAGCCAGCGTGAGTTAACACAATGGCTTAAATTAAAACCTGTCAGATCTGGTGTTGTGACGGAGCAGAGGCAGCTCAGGTGTGATTTGGCCATCACTGTGCCATCTCCACTCTGCCAGCCAGGTGCACGCAGCACACGTGTTAACAGAGCTGTCAGATACAGGGCTAAACCCTTTGAATAACTGATTTTTACTAAACCCAGACATCAGATAATTAGCGGTATGAAATAAAAGGAAATGACAAAGAAAAATACGTCAGATGTACATTTTGTCTGTGTAGTTTGACCTCATCTGTCAACACAGAGGGGGGCAGCTTTGTGACCCATAATTGACCCAGTAGAACAAACGCCACATTTTGGCTTCACTTCTGGACATCTGTCATATCATCCATTTTTTACACTGTCTTTTTTTTTAACAAATACCCAAATAAGCCGCATTCATCTCCAGTCTGACTAGGCTACATCACGGATCAGATAGGTTTCCATTCATCTCAATGTGTTAGTTCGTCTGTGTCCCTGTTGCGTCTCTGCTCCGGCAGGTCGCAGCAGACACACAGCCGTCCTATTTTCGACAGATGCTAAAGCTGTGATGCTTCAATATAACAAAAAACAGCTTAAGCAGGACAGGAAGTTGTGCACAGAAACTACCTAAAAGCACCCAGTGACTATCAAAATGCAACAAATTGTGTCAAAACCAGATCATATTCATCCTGACTCCAACAACAAACCAACATAATGAGCACAACCGGACCAGGAATTGACAGGTTTGAGGTTTTACAGCCTAAAAAAGATTGAGGAGAGGCTCATTAACCCCTTTATGCCTGTTGTCGCAAATTTGGGACATACCTTGTCAGGTCTTGATGCAGCTGATATGACCTTTATATCTCATCATTGCCTATTGCTTCATATTCTACACAAACCAAAGGTCGTATCAGATCCACTATGTCACAATAAATTCGTCAGGGGATGAACTTCTCATGTCTGTTTTAGCTATTGTGTGTACTATACTCAAATTTGCAATCTCCACTTAATTCAACATCTGTAAGAATGCAAAACCACATGAAAACAATCTATTTTTATAAGTATTAATTCAGGCAGTAAGGGGTTAAAGGATTGGGAAGTAGGGAAACTCTTAAGCCCTTTGACCCCAGCTGTCTGTCGTCATGCTAGATGCTGGACAGAACACGCAGCCGGTGTGTTCAAGCCGTGACACAGTAGGTGGAAGACTAGCTTAGCATAAATTAAAGGAAACAACGCAAATTAACTGAATTTATAACACAAAGGGTTCCTTCTAAATCACAAAGTCTAAATAGTTCAAGAAATTACAAGCTTCTACAAGCTAGCTATCAGTTCTTTATCCTCAGCTAACAGCTAACTAGCAGGCTCTGTCTTAAACTCTGAACACAACATTCAAGTCATCTGAGATGGATTAAGCTAGCTGCTTCCCTCTGCTTGTAGTTTTTAAGCTAAGTTAACCGGCATCCTTCATTGACTCGAGCACATTTTCCAAAATGTTAAGCTGTTCTGTTCAAACCTGTATATTTTTGTAAGTGCTGTAAATACTCACAGATGTTATGAGCTGAAGTACGAGCTGATCCTGTTTGAGAACTTCTGGATAAAGACAGAAATTGGCAGAGTGTTTTTGAAAAGGGCTAAATGAGAAGTGATGTATGAAAGGGTTAGGGCATAATTTAAAGATATTAAGTAAGATTATGGATTAGAAAAGTTTATATAGTTTTGTTTTTATGAGTTCCTCTACAATGTAGGATGTTTTTACTATTTTATTTCAGAGTTAATACCTAAATACACAGTTTTAAGCTAGTGCTATTAGACCAAAACTTAGAGATAAAATTAAATAGGTTAAAAAAAAGTGAATCTACGAATTGGAGAAAAGTAAAAAAAGAAGCATTTTAAAGTGCCTTAAGAGTAAATGCTTCTGTTTATTCAACGTTCAGCTTATTGTCTGATGGATCGTCACATTATTAAGTCATATGTACAGTGTGTGTGTTTAATCCTGTTCTTGTGTATAAATCTTGGCACTGAGAGTGTTAATAAGCTGTAGCTGGAGCTCATTATTACAGAATTACTCCTATATTATCTTATTTCTTTTAAACTGCAACACTGCGATTCCCCCACCGTCTCAGAATCCGATGAATGTTTGCTGCCGTGCCTTTTCTCCAACCTGTTTGTGTTTTTTATCAGACCATCTGTGGGCCCTTTGAAACCGAGGAGGGAAGTTTTACACCATCAGAAAAACAGAATGTATGATATCTCAACCTTTGATTCTTTTATGTAAACATGTATAAAGCTTTCTACAGAGGGAACAGAGTAAAAATATATATATTTGTGTAAAGAATTATATTTTGGAATATATTTACCAAGAGAAATTTATTGTCTTGTGTGTGAAAGTACTGTGAAATTTATGGATGTGCTCTTACAACATTTGTGTTTCTAGGGGAACTTATTCACTTCATTCATACTGGACTCATGACGCGTTTTATGACACTTGGATGAAAACTAAGACTCATATTTGTAATGCTGAATTTATACTAAGGAATCACACTTTGAGCTTGTTTTTTAAAGAATTCAAAAAACTAAAGTTAATGCACAAAACTTTCCGTTCTATCACGTTTGAAAAGCAAAGAAAGCTGCTCTGAAATGTTTATTTCATTCTGTATTTCAGATGCTACCTGAATCATGTGTCATAAAACCTGGATTGAGCTTATGTTTGATGAATATGTTCCCCGTTAGAGACGTTATCTGCTTTTATTCATGGGTCAAATCTCCTTTTGATTGTTTGGACCCAATCTAACTTTAGATCTTCACACAAAAAGTTATTTTCATATGAAGTTCATAAATTGGATTTTATCAAACCTGTCAAAATGTAATGGCTCTGACTTTAAAAATAAACTACAGCAAAAGATTGAATCTATAGTGTGAGATAAGGTGGAGATAACCGTTCAAACACATGGGAGAAAACAGGGAGTAGAATCAATAAGCGTGACCCGCCCTTACTGAAAAGTTTGTGAGGGTTTCATTCCAATAACTTTCCACCATCTGTTTATTTCCTCTGCTTTGTTAGCATCATTGATCATTTTACTGCTGCCCACAGCTTGTATAAAACTGGGATGCTGCCTCGCTAACGTCACTGTTGGTTTCTCTAATGGCATTATGAAGCCCAGAGAAGGCGGTCATCATATCAGGAGATGCTGACACCAAATAACTTCAGGCTGCTCTACAGACATGCAAAGAGGCCAAGCTGAGGCCACAGCTCAACCGCCTGGCAAACAGCTCCAAAGTGTCACTCTAATCATGCACACCCCTAATTATGTCCAGTTATGCAGAACTCTCAGCCTTTATATAATCAGCATGGATGCTTTGTGAAACAACCGTGCAGAATAAACTCATAAAGAAATGAAGCAAAGAGCAAAACTGTTTGTACCAGACTGTAAACACGTTGGAGTCTGCTGTACAAACAGGGGTTTTGATATCGATCCCTTTACAACCTACATCATCGCAAAGAAGTGCACGCATTTTGGCAACAAAAGAAGCATTTAGCTTCATCGTTAGCGTCCCTTACACTCTGAATTAAAACTGTGAGCAACATCAAAGTTTCTAACAGGATCACAATGTTACAGAGTGATACCGATCAACTGGTGCTTCAGTACAAAATTTGACCATGCTAACTGGTGACTTTCAGCTGAGTTTTTGAGTGATTGTTGACTGAGAGTCACCAGTTAACAGGGTCACACTTTACACTGAAACACCAGGGACCTCAGTTGACCAGGTTTGACTGTAAATACATTAACCTATGTTATTCTAAATCCAGATTTTATTTTGCGTAGTTCATAAAAAGTTGGTTTGGAGCTGAGGTTATGACCAAATATGACACTGAAGACCCAGTACGAAGAATGAAATGATGAACAGAAACAGATTTTGCATTCACAGTAAAACTACAGCAAATTATCAAACTGTTAACTACTCTATTAGCCAGGATGATTATTGGCACCAATATTTAGCATTTTGCTAATTGAAGCATATCGGAATCCGCCTTTTTTTAAAAAAAAAACAAATAAATAAAAGATCTGGCCGCTGTTAAGAAATTAAATTTAAGATTTTGTTATTTTGTGTCCAACACAGCTGCCCATCTCTGTCTACAGTCACTACTCTGTCTCTAGTGTTGTCCCACCCAAAGTGCTATCTGATTGGTGACACACAGAGCCATTTTTAGAAAACTTGCATACTGTCGAAAACTTTAGGGAGCTTTTTATTTTCAGCTGCCGTGCCTCAGAGCTGTTTAATGAACATATGCTTAGGGCTTTGAGCTAAGCCAAGTGTTGGCGCCAATATTTTTATTTGGACTGCAGTTGAATATCGGCTCCAAATATCTGTTATCGGCTTCCTTGACTACTGATTATGGGCATGTGTATCTGCCCTGAAAACCCATATCGGTCTATCTCTATTCACCATTCTTAAAAGTGATGTTCATTCATTCATTTTCTATACCGCTTATCCTGTTCAGGGTTGCAGGTGGCTGGAGCCTATCCCAGCTGAAATTGGGCGAGAGGCAGGGTACACCCTGGACTGGTCGCCAGTCAATCACAGGGCAAAAGTGATGTTATTCAGATAAAAAATTGTGTTTTTGGTGTAGCTTGTAAAACCACTGTGTACTTCTGTTGCCAAAATGCCGCACATCCGCAATGGTTTACAAACAATGAAGGGGTCTATATTGGCTTTAATGAGATTTTTTGGCTTTTGGAGCCAGCCTCTAGTGGACACTTGGGGAACTGCAGTTTCTCGGTCATTGGCATTGGCTTTGCTTTCCAAAGTGGAAGTTGCTTTCACCTAACTTAACACAATCTTAGACCTTTTAATTTTACCAAATTCATTTTATCTGATATTGTTTAACAACATTACACTGATTCTAAATGCGCATTGAACTTTTTTTTCTTACTGACACAGCTCACAGTGCCTCACTGTGATGTTTGTCTAACTCTAAATAAAAAGCATGTTTTCTCTGCAGGGATGGAAACAGGATAGTCAAACCTTCCTCCACTCTTAATTTTTACCCCACATTACCAATTTTCTCATTTTGTCAGCATCATGTTTTCTGTCCCCTGCCTTTAAATTGTTAGTCCTCTTTCCATGGGTCACTGTAAACAAACATGATTCTTTCCAACACACACACGCTGGTTACTGTTGTATCACATAACAACACCCAGATAACCAACTTGTTTGCGCTCTCCTGTTGTCACAACAATCAGGAGATCCCCTGCAAGTAATGACAAAATGAAATCAAGGCGAAAACCTCTGATGGCAGCGGTTCAACCCAAATGAAAGGGCAGTGTATTATACTGTGTGTGTATTCAGTTACAGTGAAGGATGGAGAAAGTCCAACCATTTCATTTTGCTTTTGGAAACTAAACAGTTTTCAATAACACTTGAGAAATGGTTTTTATTGAGTTGCGTTGGAACCACTCGGTCTTAGAGCAACATTAGAGCTTGTTTGTTTTATCGGGCAGGCTGCCAGGAGCGCCCGTGCCAAAGTCCCCGCTGAAACCTCTATTCAGTAAAGCTCAGAGTAAATACACAGCAGTGATAGATAGTGCTCTGGTGCTGTTATCATGCAGCATTATTGTGAACACTGCGTCCCTCTGTACACAGACACACTCGGAGAGGATCCGTGTTTCCCCGAGCTGAAATGCGCTGCAGCCTGTAATCAGCGGTCATTGTGGGATTAAGACTTTCTGACGTTCCTGTAGTTTTGAGGTTTCTCTTATCGACTGCGGTGAATCCTTCTCCCATGTGTAATTATCTCCTCCGCCCCCCTCGTGTCATGCTGTTAAGTGGCTGAGCCTCAAGTTATGTTCTGGATCTAATCTTCTCATTTGAGATAATTGGGGGATATTCTTTCACTCAAACTAACATTACAGTCCATGAGAGCTGCCTTTCTAACATTCCTCCCGGCTTTTTGCCTCAGTGCATGCTGGGAAAGGCTCCACAGCTCCTTCCTCTGAGAAAATTCATTGAGATAATATGAAACAATGATACCAGTTAAAAGAAAAGGAGCATTGTTGAGAGTGTGTGTCCTCTTTATGAGACTTGTAGATGGAGCACAGTCCATATTTGGAGATATTGATTGTATCTTTTATAACCATTTGACTACCTCATGTTGTTTTATGAATGTGTAATTTGTGTATGAAGTGTGTGTGTGTGTTTTCTGTGATCATGAAATGTTTATTACAGACTGTGAGTGGATGATTTTGGGCCCCTCTGTTGCAGTTTCACTTTTTTTCAATCTCAAATCAGTCAATGAAGATGTTGAGCTTCACCATGTTGCCAAGATTGCCTTATTCGGGCATTTTGTAAATGTGTAAAACATTTTTATGATCTTTTTTTATTTTTTTTCTCTCCTTTTGATATATGCTGTAAATATGCATGATATGTGTATACCCATTATGTCCAATAAATTCTCTTCATATTTTACATCTAACACTTGTTTACTGGTGGTTTCTGTGCCACTCAGTGGGCGCTGGGTGTGTGTGTGTGTGTGTAGGTGTAGATACCTCTTGTATGGATCTGGTTTACAACAATGAGCTGTAATAATGATGTGTTAGGTTTGGCTCTGCAGGCTGAAGTCATGACTCGTCTCTGCTGAGCTCATGACTTGATACGGACCATGTGGACCTCTGGCTGGAGCTTTCTCTTTTTTTTCTTCACTGAGATCTGAGCGATGCATGAGTCCATACCTCCCTCCCTTTCTCCTCCCCCACTGCCTGTGCTTTGTTTTTGATTAGAGCTCCTTGGAGACCAGCTGTAAGCAGTGTGTACTTGACTCGCTGCGATTATGGCCATATAGAGGCCAAGGGCGGAGGTTAAAGCAGCCTCTTTATGCCAGCTCAGGTTTGGGTCGACTGGTCAACATGTTGCATTTGAAGCCTCTGGAAACTCAAATCTGGAAAAAAAAAATTCAGCGTAACTTAAAGACATACGTACATAATGAGTAGTGACTAAACAGAATCAGTTATAACTTTCAATCCAAACCTGAAATGTTGTCATCTGAAGCTCCAGAGAGGAACTTTCTCTTCATTTTAGTTTTGGCGTACACTGCCATGAAGCAGTTCTTGGAGCCGGTTTAACATTTCTGAGATTCATGGAATCATTACACAAGGAAAACCAATTTCTGTGCTTTTTGATTCATAACACCAATATAAAATGCTCTAGATCAGGTTTTACATGTCTACCAGGAAGTAATGTTACTTTGTTTAAAAGTATTTGACTCAGTTTTCAACATTGTAAAAAGAAAATCAGGTGGACTACAGGAATCAGTCCGAATTTAGCAAAGCTTCACTAAAGAAGATAATGACACAGCAAAGAGCAGCAAATTCAGCAAAGACTTTTCAGGCATGGAAGAACGTCCAATATGACAAAGCAGTTATTTCAATGCAGTGAATTTGGGGGAAAGCACTTTATTTGATGTGCTGACAAGATATGAAGGGGGATATCGCTTTAGTATAGTTAAGTCACCAGCATTCAGTTAAAAAAGCATCTTTATTCTTAATAGTTGCAGTTTGTTATTATTCTTGTTCATCTTTTAAAGGGATATTTCAGAACTTGACAGTATTTACAGTTACTAGTAATAACTCATACAACCCCTTATCTTGAGAACTGAAACATCCCTTAAAGGCACTTTTTAAGACTTTGTTACTGATCTTGAAATAGTCTCACTACTAAATATTTGCTTGTTTATGAGCCATGATTTAAAAAGGAGATTATCAACCCCAAAATTGTTTTATTCTAGATGATATTTTTCCATATCTGTGGTCGGATCAGATTTTCCCTGAAGAACAAGGAATGATTTACGACATGGTCCAAAAGTCCCTGTGATGACAGAGCACTGGCTGGTAAAGTTCAGCAGTGAGATTTAAGATCTGTCCTTTTTCTCTGCTGAAAACGATTTCTTGGTAGATGATGGTTGATTCTGGAGCTGAACTGACAAAAAAAGGACAAAAGAGTAGGTTTCAAACATACACATTACCCCGTTGCCTTGTATCTGGCAAAAAGTGGTCCCGAACAGAGAAATGTTAAATCGAAGATCTGCTCTCCATTAATTTGCTTTGAAACAAATGCACGTCTTGATATGAGTCTTTACGACAGTGGATGGTAACATCTTTTAACCCAGAGTAACACTACCAATTCCAGCCAGAGGTGTCACTGCAATCAACTTCAAGTAGATCTTCACAGAGCCTTCAATCCTTTAACTTGCAGCTCTGTGGTTTAGTTAAGCTGCGTTTCCACCAAGCAGACTGGTTTGTTTCGTCTCGGTACAGCGCGCTTTTTGCGGCGTTTCCACTGACTTATCCCGAGACAGATCCCTAAAAACCGAGACGAGCAGACCTACTTTTTTGGGACCCTTCCGTATGGGTGCCAGACTGAACTGATCCGCTCTCGGAAGGTGGGGCAACACACTTCAGACCGTTGATTGGTCAAAAGAATCGTCACTTACCCCGACAGCGGCTGCATTTCTCCTGGCGGCACACAGACTTCTCTAAAACAAAGCTTGATTGCACTTTGTAACTAAGAGCTACATGCCAATCACAGAGAGGACGAAATGCTGCATGTCTTCCATTTATGCTCTTTGTTTACTGTGATGCATTTTTCTTCTTTGTTGGATTTAATAGCAGGGTAAGCTGCTACGGCGTCACGCTATTGTTTACCAGCTAGGGCTTCCGCCTACCACGAGAGGACACAGTTTGCTGTGGAAACACAAACAGGATCAGGCTTAACTGTACCAAACCGTCCCAAACTGTACTGAACCGACCAGGAATGCTTGGTGGAAACGCAGCTTCAGAACATTATCTAAGCCGCTACGTATCATTAAAAATCTGTTGAATTGAGTAAAACCTGATTGAGTTTTCTCTACGGATTAAAATCATTTTTCATTTTTTTTTTCTAGTCTTAGTGCTCCAACAATAACAATATCATTTTAATGAATTATTATTATTATTATTATTATTATTATTATTATTATTATTATTATTATTATTATTATTATTAATAATAATAATAATAATAATAATAATAATAATAATAATAATAATGATGATGATGATGATAATCATATTTACTTTTCCTTGCATAAAACATCAAAGGGTTTAAAATTAAATAAACTTGATATCTCTTGCATGTAACAAGTAAAGTCAAATGGTTAAAAGGACAGGTAGTTGAAGGGTTAAGTAAGAGTAATGAGTTGTTTTATGAATACAGGAATACAGGCTGGCTAATCCTCTTCCTTGAAACAGTTTAGAGTTTTTTTTAATACACAAAGATGATAGAAAATGAAGAGAAATGAAATAAGTTAAATTAGACTGGTGCCCAACCCAGCTTATTGTTTCGCTAGTCTCATCAGCTGTATAAGAAGTGATCCCATGATAAATCTCATCCTGTTTTCTCTAACATTAGACACTGGTCAGCTCCTGGCTTCCATGCCAATTTTTTGGTTTCTCCACTGAAGAGGCCAGGCTGAGTGAGGTCCTCTGTTAGCAATCGTCTCATTTTACCCCGCTCAAAAATGTTAAAATATTCCTTTAATCAAGGGATTTCTGCATTGTGGTCATGGAAAAGCCACTGAGCAGATATTTTTCAGTGTACATCCTGTGTGAAGGTGATTTTCTGACTACAGTTCAGTGAAATTCAAGCTGTTAGATGATAAACTACAGTAGATGAGTTTCACTCTGTTATGATTTTGATATAAATGATGGATTGGACACTTTTGAGGCTGCATCTGTAGCTCAGAGAACAGATGTGAGGCTTGAGCTAACCCTGGGTGTGAATGCTAACTGCTAGAAGGGAAGCAGACCATGTCTTCAAAGCCTCGAGAACTATCAAAATCACTGCCAAATAACCTCTTTCTGTTTCTTTTTTCAGGTCATAATGAAGTTAGTTTTTCTACTGAGATGCCTAATGAGGCTCTAAACTTTAATCTTGCGTGTGTTTTTTACTGTTTAGTATGAGATTATTAAGGCCTCGAGGCCTACATGGCGTTACATCTGTGTCTATTTTTTCCTCAGACTGCCCCCTCAGAGGAATCATCATGCTCCAACGCTTCGGTCCAACTGATGACTAATTTATTGAATTCCCCAACAAAACGCTCATCCACCTCATCCAGTCAGAATGTAGACTATGATGTAATTATTTTCATTTCCAGCTCTACTCCTCTGGGTACCTGGAACACACATTTGTTGTTTGGCTTTCGACACTGTGCAGCTAATGCGTTCAGTCACTGATTGCGTTTGCCCCAGACAATAGTCCATGACAAACACACGATTGAATTAAGAGAGGCTTTTTGTTTCTACCCCCCAAACACTGAGGCTGAGGAGGCCAGACTAATTCAGAGCAGACCTTTGCTCCTAAACATGATTACGAGAATGAAGTCAAGTGAGATGTTTTGGAACACTTGGCAGGTATACAACATCAGAGGGGGATGAAAGCAGATTAACAAGGTCTGTGTATCTCCCTCACAGCACCTCTTCCTGCACAAAACTGGAACCGTGACAACACGTCCTGCATTGAAATGAGGTCAGGGAAACAAAAATACGAAACATTTCTCCAGGATCACATCAAAGAATGTTAAAACATGATAAATGAACCTTTAAAAGTATAATCCTCCTTATTGATTCACAGTTTTTTGTTTTTGTTTTAATTTTGACTTCTAACACTTTTATTTACACCCATCATCCACTGACTGTATCTTCCATTGAGCTATGAGTGATAAACATCACGAGTGTTTGCTGACTGACCTGAGGCCCTGCCGCAGCTTGGACGGACATTAGCGTCTCCTGGTTGAGTCATCAGCTGAAAAGATGAGCGCTGCATCAGAAAACATCTGGCCCTGTGATAAACAGTGAAGAGTAAAACTCAGTGCTGAGGTCATTCTGTCAGATTAAGTTGAGTTTTCATGAGAACATCTCGTCTGGAACCTCAGTGAGACATGACTCCTGACTTGCTTCTTAGGAAACAAACATGAAATCACAAAAAAAAAAAAACGAGACCCATAAAACATTTTTTCTCGGTGATCACACTATGTTAATGTCAAAAGACTGAGTACTTTGGGTTTTGAAACATCAAAGATTTTTGTTTTGCGCTTCTCATCAGTTTGATGTGGGAGGCTCAGTCCGTGCCCCATTTAATGCTAACTGCTCTTCTGAAAAACAACTCTAAAACACTTCAGTAGACTTGCTTTACAATCCAAAGAAACTCATTATTCGCTGCAAACAAAGCGTGCATCACATTTAGTCTAACAGTCATTAACAAGTTTTATTTGAACCAGTGGTCAGAAGAGGACAGCTGGGTGTCTCCACGCTGAGTTCAACAAGGAGAATGAAGAACTGAAGCATATTTCTAGAATCAAATGCTTTGAAATGGATATATATGTTTTCCAAAGAATATGGCTGAACCATTGACTGTTTTTGGAGTGGACAGCGTGGCTCCACCATGCATTGTACAGCTGTCACAGGTGCAGCCATTGTAGCAGTTTGCAGCCAGAGTCTGCGCAGTAGAGACTGTGAGGGATTCTGAGAGAATCTGAGTGGAGCCGGGTGACAAAAATAGTAATTATTCTTTTTCTTTTGAGAGTCTAATCACTTCTTGACTGTACCTATTTTATAATCCCCCCAAAAAATACACAAGAACGGCAGTTGTCAATCACTGTTAAATGTGACGTAGAAACCTCATTTTTAACCTCTTATAAGTAATGAAAATGAAACTCTTCAGAAAAAAGAGAACTTGAATACAAGACAGCCAAATGAAATCTTCAAATCACCACAACAATCTGACAATCTGAAACTTTTCTACGAGGAGTATTAATTTTTCAAAGATTTGACCACAGCCCATCTGGAATGACTGGAGAGTCAGATTTTTTTTACTTATACTGGAGCCAGTCACCAGGGGGAGCAGTTTTCGTGGCAACTTTACTTAAAGCCGAGCAGGATGACGTCCATTTTTTTTTTACAGTCTGTGGTTGTAACATACATTGGGCTGAAATGTAAAATTATGAATTGAGGACTATGACTGAAGATATTGAAAGCTTCCTTTTTTCTTCTTTTTTTTTTACTTTTAAAACATACAGGCTGTGGTTCTGAAGAGCAAAGGATCTAGCTATATAATGGAAAACGTATCATATTTGATACAGAAATTTCAAAGACCTTTACCCCATCAACACAGGGAAAAGTTTCCTTGAAAACCTGTTAAAAAATCTTAATTTATCATACCACCTTCAGGATTATCATTCCACATCAGGCAGATGACGTTTTTCTGTATTGAATGAATGCACATTTACTAAAAACATTACTATAAAGGTTGCCAAAACTGCCCAATTTATCAAATGTTACTAAATGTATCATAAACAAAATAATATAGCAATATTATGTTGTGGATTTTGTTAAAAGGAATAATCCACATCTCTGGCTGGATGTTTTTTGATGGGCCAGGATTACAGAGATTTACAGGGATTTACATTCTTTTTACAGTCTATGGGCTGAACTAAAGTAAAATGACCTTTAATTAAAATTATATTAAAAAAGTTCTCCTCTTGTCCAAAGTTAGTCATCATGGGTTTCCGGTTCGTCACTGTTCAAATAAATCAGTGAATAAATAATAATTAATATAACTGAAAATCACACTCATTTACCTGTTTTCTGCTTGCCATATCCACCAAAGACTATTAGAGTTAGGTTGGCTGTGGTTTCACTCCCAATTGGTTGATTTAAATGATTGACACTTCTATAGATCTGTCTGAGCCAATAGAATCAAACTAAAGGGACCAACTTTATGTCAATCACTCCAATAGTGACACAGGAGGAGGCAAACAAACAAGTGTCTTCCTCCAATCAAACTCCTCGAACAGTGTTACGGAAGTGGTTGACAGAGCGGGAAATTTCTCCCAAAGTATGCTGGGAGACGTAGTCAAGGGGTGGCAGTGTTTTTATCACAGTGGATAAAGTTTTCCTTCACAAACAGCAAAGGTAAGACAACATTTCCGGTTGTCTTTTTCAAAAGTAACAATTTTTTAAATATATTTTGTCTTTTTTGGCTGCTGGATTGAATCTTGGTTGAAGAGGGAGAAAACTGTACTGTTGAGATTTAAGAAGTCTCTGCTTTCAGGTTGCCATGTTGTGTTTTTTGCTTGGTGTTTTAACTGTATTTGAAGGCCATGTAAGTAGTTTCTGTGAGCCTTTAGCTGAGTTTCTGAGCTCCCTGTGGGTACGTCACATGACAATTTGTTGTGAATGGTGTTTCAATGTGGCAGCTAGCCCCCAGTACCGGGGGTGTCAGCGAAAAAGAGGTGAAGTCTGTTGAGATATTCTTTCATTTTAAGTCCCAACAAATTCAAGATATTGAGCAATAACCCTACTTATCAGACGCAGCTATTTTTCCCGTATGAAGATTCTTTTTTTGGTCTGAAACTGTAGTCCCCCCTCTCTGCGCCAAGCTAACTTTAGCCTCTCATCACAGCTGGTTCCTATGCTGCACCAAAATATGACTATACAACGTTTCATATCGCTGCCAAGATCCATAAAACACTCTGATTCTGCTGAATCGCAAAGCCTGTTTTGATTGTGGCACATGGGTACTGCATGTGTGTGTGTTTTTTTAGATACTTGAGGCCCTCGTACTTACTGCTGGAGAGCACAGAGTGTTTCCAGTTGGAAGAAAAGAAAGAGGAAAAAAAACTCTGAGGCCTAAAATTACACTGGTTATAATGAAAAGCTCGATCATAACTAGCTTACACCACAAACATCTCCCACTCTATTAGCGTCTCTTTTCTCTGCGCCCCTTTTTACTCTTCATTAAGACAAACCTTTGCATGCACATGTGCTAAAGATCATTGCTCCACAGACTCCAAGTTTCTCTGCTCTCAGCATTTCTGAATGTTTGCTCTTCAGGCCACAAATCCAAACTGACAACACAAACAAACACAGAAAGGAGCTTCATTTATTCTTACATTCTCTCTGTTTGGGCAAACTGTCCAATCAGCATCTCTTCTTCTTATCTGAGTCCAAAGTGTTTGTACTTTGCTGGTTTTTACACCTGGTCACATCTTTACCTCAAACAGCAGAAGTCTGATTGCATCCACCCAACAGTTTCCTGTCAAAATACCCTCTCTGAGTTTAGCTGGTTGAGTTTATGTTTCCGCTGGTGTGGTTGAAGTCGTAACATTTTAGGAGGAGCATAGTGGTGCACGTGGCTTCTGCAGACACATCATCCATTTACACTTGTGGGCTCAACCCCAAAGTGTCCCAAACCACCTTAGGAGGTGGTTTTTAATAACACACAAACATGTCAGAGCCTCTGTGAGTGTGTGTGTGAGTGTGTGCGTGTGTGTGTGGGTTGCTTTTGGCTTTAAATCTCATCCATCAGTCCCTGAGGTGGCTCTGTAAATGAGCAGAATGTGTTTGTAATTATTTCTGAGATAATTATTGTGAAATCACTCTGAGCAGTGACTGTTTCTCGAAAACTGGACTGCCTCTTTTTGTGAATTGAAGGAACTATCACTGAGCTCATTTGGATTCCCGCCAACACGAGCAGATCATCTGTGGAGCAGATGACATTCACACAGCAGACAGGGCCGGCTGCTGGCTCGATGTAAGTCTCTCTAATGTGTCTCAGTTTATCCATCAGCACGCTGAGTTTACAGAGAAGCTGTTTGTGGAGAAGAGCTGAAATGTACCGTCAATCCCAAGAAACAAAGACCTGTCCTGGTAAAAGAAGGGTCTCTTGGGTACTCAACCTTCCAAGATTCAGTCATGGAAACACATTAGCCAAAAAGATTTCTGATAAAAACCCAAAAGCTTTCTGGAACATGAAAAAAGAGTAAATAAATAATACTTTAGTTAGCACTCAGTGTGCTCAGGTTTTAACCTCCCTTAGGTCAGGCCAAGGGGCCAATTGCGCTTTCACCTTGTAGTGTATTAATTATGTCACTGAAATGAATCATGGTTTGAGTGATGTGTGCATTTACTTTTTCTGTTAAAGTCACAAAACAAATCAAAGTATATCTCGTATCAATCAAGGGATGGCTACCTTTCACATTTGAAACATTATAGTACCGATACCCAGTACCCAGGAATCATTACCGGTACTCAGTGGTACCAATATTCTGTACTGTAGCATACTTATTTCCCAAGATATAAACTCTTGTTAATATCTTGTTGATAAATGAAATAGAGAAGACAAAAAACGTTGTTTGCAGGTCAAAATAGTCTGAAAACAAAAAACAATCCTGATTAAATCCAGCTCCTGATCCTGCCATAAAAACATCCTGACATATTTTCCCCACATCGCCCCCTAATGGAGAACATGTTCCTTGGTCAGAAGCAAGCGGCAACCTCCGGTCTGAGAATATGAGACAATGCCCAAGTGCTTTTATAGAAATGTAGTTCTGTGTAAGAAATCTGTTTTTTTCTCGAGTGTCCACTTGAGGCTGGCTCTGGAAGTACCGGAAGTCACATACACACCAAGCCAAAAAAAAGCTGTTTTCAAAGCAGAAATTAACCTTTTCACAGCCTGGTTCAAAAAACGTCTCCCGCCTGAGTTGCTAATTTTACTATCAGCACACACTGTACAGGGGGTGAATTTTTTCTAACTTAGCCATTCAGAGGATATGAAGATCCCGAGCTCGCCCAATCAGAGGCACAGCTCAGGGTCACGTGACCGACAGGCACCCTATAGCTGTACGCGAAGCCCTTGTCACTACCAATATGGCTGCTGATTTGCTTCATTTACCTTTTCAGAAAGGGCCTTTTTCAAACCGCCCCCTTCACACTCTCCCTACCCACTACCCCTCCGTTTGGGCGTTCTCGCGGAGGGTCCGCCACATTAAGGGCCATCCCAAACCGATCCGAGGGGAGGGGTAGTGAGCTTTAATACCCTCCACAAGCGAGTCTGCACGGATGCTGACTCGCTGAACACGTGCAGCGCTAAATTGTGTCCGGTGTCAGCCATGGAGAAAGCAACATACAAATGTAAGTTCCACACATATGTGCCTGCACAAACACTGTTAAACTAACACAAATATTTAATGATTGTCATGCAGATGTTCAGAACTTTAGATGTGTATGTCATTGATTAAGGCCTGCCTTGCATTTGTTCAGACAGTTCATGTTTATTTGAGTGTTTGATATTTTCAGGGACTTTCACAAAAACAAAAGAATTCATTCAAGTGAGAGTGAAACATGAATAACTCTTCAATAAAAAAATAAATGCAGCCAAAGAAGCATGGGAGTAAGTTTCTTTAGTATTTTCTACCTTATGTTTTCTTTCTTTCTTTTTTGTTTATCTGTTTCTGCCTGAGATCGAGTGAAGTTTCTGTCCCAAAGCTGTATTTATACCCTACACCCTGATGAAGTGAACTTGATTCAGCTGTGAGTGTGACTCCGTGACGGAGTCCACTCCGTCGTGGAGGGGGAGTGTGTAGGGGGCAGTTTGAAAAAGGCCCAAACAGATGGGTGACATTGGGGAGACTACATCCATGTTTTATACAGTCTATGGTCTGAAGCAGAGTTTGTCGATGTTTACACAGCACGTAACACTGGAGAAAACTGACCACTGATCATCATATGGTAAGTCTGTTTCTGTAACTCAAGCACATTCAATCTAATGTAATCCACCAACTTTACAGAACATTTAAGGAAAAAAGTGCTTCTTTGATTCAGAGCATTATTTAAAAACATAGTTAAAAACATAAAACAGGATGTAATAAATCAAAACCTGGGGTTAGGATTTAGGACCTGATCTGATGTTATACGTTGTTCTATTTGTTCTGTATTTTTTATGTCGTATCTGTCCTTGATTTCCTTTTTCTCTCTCTTGGTGGATCTGTTGTGCTTCTTTGCCTGTTTCCTCAGTTATGTGTTATCCTTATGCTGTTTATCCTTTATCCTTCCTCAGTCTTTAACAGTGATCCATGTCCCGTGTTTCAGTGTTCCTTGTGTCTGTGTTTCCATGTTAAGTCTTCAGTGTTTCCTGTTTTATTTTGCTCTCTGTGTGTCTGGTTCAGTTTTGCCTCCTGTCTCTGTTTTTCCCTCCTCTTTGATTGCACCTTACACAGTTTACCTGTGTCTCTTTGTCACACCTGTTTCTGGTTACCCAATGTCTGTGTTTCCTCCATGGACTGAATAATACACGGACGTACAGGTTTTGCACACTGAGTCCGTCTTTTGGTTGCAATTTTTGGATCTGTAATCCGACAAAAAACGTCATGCACACTGTGTCCGATGCATTTATTTTGTATTATTTGCTAAAATTTGCTGTGTGAGAAAAATGGAATCATCAAGCAATTGATCATGAGCAGCAGCTGTAAGTATGTGTGGCGTGCACAGGCACTCAGACACACCATCTTACACACACACACACACACACACACACACACACACACACACACACACACACATCATCATCATCATCATCATCTAAACATGGATCAAAATGTGTCAAGAAAATATGTCAGAAAATGTGATGTTGCAAGTATCTACAGTGTCTCTGAATTGCCAAACTACCCAGGAAATGAGCTGGGCGGATGCAAAAAATGCAAAAAAAAAAAAAATGAACCTGTTCAGAAAATAATGACAGACGAAAGTTTCGGATTGAGTGTGCAAGCATGATTGACATAACATAAGATCCATTTTATTTTTTAACATGCGTAAGTTTTGGACCAAAAAAAAACAGGATCAGAGTGCAAAGGCCTGTAGTCTCAGTGATGTCACCCATCTATTACTTAAACTGAGTTTTAAAGCAAATCGTCAGCAGTAGCCATATTGGAAATGGGGTGGTCTTTAGGGGCTCCAGCTTGTCAGTCAGCTGAGCTGTGCCTCTGATTGGTCGAACTCTTAATCAATTCACCCCTTTACAGTGTGTGCCACACAAGAAGTTTGCGTTAGTCATAAACATTAGCAGCAGCAGCTCTCAGTCCACTCAGGTATTATTGTCCTGTAGGTTTGTGGGCAGGGTGGGAGGACTGAGTGTGAAACACTCCATACAGTTCAAAATGTAATTGTTACCTTGTTGTGTTGTCTGTACTCTGTTGTTTTGGACGATAAAAAATAATTGATAAAAATCACAGAGCAGCTCTGTAATATACATAAAAACTAATCAAACACAGAGCTCATACAAGCTCCTAAAAGATTTAAAAATACAGTAAATGGGACAATAAAGAGACTCAGAAAGACGTAAACCACACAGCTCACATGCTGGGTTAAAAGCTGAGGAATAAAAATGAGTAATAGTTGGTGGAGTGGGGGGAGGATATCTCATTCCACGTTATAGGGACCCACTCTGCTGCTGAAGAGATGTGCTCACCTCTTTTATTCAGCCTGACCTGAGGAGAGATCTCAAAGACGTCATGGAGGCATAGACAGAGGTCAGGGAGGAGGTGTTAACCCATTTAAAGATTTAAAAGACACTGAAATTTCTGCTTTTTGAAATTGATATTGGTGAGAATCTATCTGAGATAATAGTTTTGTAAAGATGAGACTAAAATGAAATATTTGTAACAGAGGTTTTTCCCTGCTGACAGTTACAAAAGAATTTGAGGAGGAGTTTGTAAGTTTACCATATGTTGTGTTTCTTTTAAAATCTGAAAAATATGTTGACTAAGAGCAAAGTGTTTATTTGATTAATATCTGGACAAGAGTTGTGTTTTCAAGTCTTTCAGTATTGATCATAGTCAGATGTTATTTCTTGTCCCACAGCATACAGAAAAAGGTCTTTTATAATTATGTGGGTAATGATCCACATTTAGGAAAACAATGAACATTTATACAAAATGTGGTAATTTCTAACACAAAAAATAAACGAATCTTTCTGACACAGGGGAAAACTTATCATGAACATTTTCCCATTTAATCAAACTCTGAATCTGATTGCTGCTGGATTTTCCTCCAGGATGAAAACGTCTCCTCATGCTGTCAGGCCCACGAGCAGCACACAGCGCAGTCTGAGGAGGGCAGGCCAGACTTCATTAAGATTTGTTTTTCCATCCAGGATCCTGCACAGAGAAAACCTCCTCTGCCAGGCCTCCAGAGATCAAATCTGCACGGTTACCAAACCAAATAATCCAGGTCCAAGTACCCACTCCTAAATACCTCCAGATGTCTGCCCTCAGCTAATAATCAGAGAAAATACAGGCCTGCCCTGCCATTGGACGGTGGAAGCCCCAGCTGATCAGTGAAAGCTGTCATCCACAAAACAGATGTGTGGACTGAGAGTAGAAATTACGCTCGCAGCCTGAGGTCGCGCTGAAAGGTGAATGGAGCAGAGGTGTAGTTAAGGAAAAGGGTAAAATACAGCATGTAAAGGAAAGTGCTGTGCAAAAATCTGCAGCTGATTTACACACAGAGGAAGACGACCAAAACTCTGGAAAAGGTTTAAAGCCAGAAGAATATATCTCTGCACGCAGTTTATCTCTGCGTATATTTTCCAGAAAAGCTCGTACTGACTTTCTCCTGCGGATATTAAAAATTATTTGAAAACTTTAAACGAAAGTACAGCTGTCATAAGATAAAGCATTCATCAGCTGATCAAACTGATTTAACTCTGTCTGGTTGGTGGAGGACAGGACGGATCAGATTACAAAACTCAGAGCTCTTCTAGCTGAGAGGAGGAGCCCGAGGCGACCCTGAGGCTGAGACGTTCACTCATACACCACACCGTGAGTGGGTGAGTTGGTATTGTCAGGTATCGTGTTAAACACACATGAAAACTAAACACACACGTCAACATTTCAATGCTGGTGTTTCCCAGAGCACCAGAGACAAAGACATCAAATCTGAATAATTTACTACCTCATTGAGGAAGAGTGCCAGCCAAAAATGAAGTCTAATTTAAAAAAAGTTTATTTAAAGTCTCTGTGAATAATATTTGTTTAACATTGATTGCAGTGACACCTTTGGTAGGGATCTACAGTGTTTTTTAAAGATATAGACACCCTTTCCCATAAGCACCAATACCTTGATATGTAGTCACATAGAGCTGTTGTGTCTCTAATGCGTAACGTCAGTAAATCCTGGTTTTGTCCTGCCAGTCATCTACCAATCAGAGCTAACGTAACCTCACTCTTCATTTTATTGATAGACTCTAAAGTTTGAACAGACCACAGCAGAATAACTGCTGACTGTGGGTTGGAATCAACATCTTCACAAACAGTTTAACCCATGTTTTAGCCCATGCCCTATCACCCTCCTGTTTAGCTTTTTTCTGCTCTGACCTTTTTCTTTTAGACCAGGGGTCCCCAAACTTTTTCCCGTCAGGGCCAAACAACTTTTCCCTTTTCTGATGGGGGGCCAGGGTCAGTTTGTACAAGAAAGTGTGGCGATGACAGAGGTGTCCAAACGGAAATATTTATTGTTTCCCAGAAAGCCACGCATAACCAAATATTAATAACCCTTTCTGGGATCATGACAGGAAAAAAATATCAGAAAATAAATAATGACATTATTAATTGAATATATAAAACTATTTATGAAATAAATAATAACTAAATAACCCTTTTAAGGTTTTTCACAGAAAAAAAAGACCATGAAATATCAACTTTCTTGTAGACACCACTGTTTGCAGCTCTCTCTCATTAACTTCACTGTGAAAACCAGAAAGCAAGCAGGCTGAAAAACCAAACTAAGTGAAACAACACCTACCAGCACAATACATTTCACTGCCAGTATGGTTATATAACAGGATTTTTTTAGGGAGGGGTTTCAGATAGGGCACAGACTGCAGAAGGGTGGAATAGAAAGTAATGTTCTATGCATGTGTAAGTCTTGATCACATGGCCAGACTGAAAAAAAAAAATCACAATTTGCCTCTGGTATTGTTCAGGGGGTCGGGCAAATTGTGGAAGCGGGCCGTATCCGGCCCCCAGGCTGTAGTTTGGGGACCACTGTTTTAGACTGTTCAGCTCCAGTGTCCACCATTACTACAGAATGAGTCAAAGAAATAATTTCCTTCAAGAAAAAGGAAAGATCTTGCTTATCTTACTGATAAACTTCATTGGCTGGGGGAGTGTCATCCAAGGAACTTTTGCCTTAAATGGATTTGGTTCTCCCAGGAAAATCCAATCTGACCACAGATACTGAGAAATAACATCCAGAAACAATTGATTTGGTGCAGATAATCTCATTTTAAATGTGGATTTTAAACAGACAATTACATAAAATATTTTATTTGAAGATCACTTATAACGTCCTCATGGGGCCTTTAAAAGCCCTTTTTCACCAAGTAGTCCGGTTCAGATCAGTACGGTTTGTTACAGGTTGGCTCGGTTAAGCTTGGTCGTGTTTGCGTTTCCACAGCCACCTGTGCCCCCTCGTGGTAGGTGGCGTGTAAGCTGAATGCTGATAGCCACATCAGTAACGTAATAGCGTGGCGCCATAGCAGCGTGACACAGTTTACCCTGCGAATAAATCCACTGAAGAAGAAAATGTGACACAGTAAACAAAGAGCAACAATGGAAGACGTGCAGTTATTTCTCTTCTTTGTGATTGGCATGTAGCTCTTTGATACAAAGTGCAATCAAGCTTTGCTTCAGAGAAGACTGTGTGCTGCCAGGAGAAATACAGCCACTGTCACACGGTAAGTGACGATTCTTTTGAACTTTCAACAGTCTGCAGGGTTGTAGCCCCACCTTCCGAGATCAGATCGGTTCAGTCTGGCACCCCTTTAGAAGGGTCCCAAAAAGTGGGCTGCTCATCTTGGTTATTCGGGGTCTATCCCGGAATTAGTTATTAGGTGGCACACAGACTTCCCTGAAACAAAGCTTGATTGCGCTTTGTAACAAAGAGCTACATGCTAATCACAAAGATGAGGAATCACTGGATGTCTTCCATCATTGCTCTTTGTTTACCATGTCGTGTTTTTCTTCTTTGGTGGATTTATTAGCAGGGTAGACTGTGTCACGCTGTTACAAAACTTATACGGCTATTGTGACCTGGATTACACTCCACCTATCACGATGGGGCACAGTTGGCTGTGGAAATGCAAAAAGGATCAGGCTCAACCAATCCAAACTGTACTGATCTAAAACAAACTGCTTGGTGGAAATGGGGCTTAAACTCTGAATCTAAAAGTGTTTTGACCTTGGACTTCTTGTCTTTCTCTCTGTTGGCATTAAAAGCAGTAGCTGGTAGCTTCTGCCCCCCAGGACTAAACTGTGTACAATGGGTGATCGGGCATTTAGCTCAGCCGCTCCTCGCTTGTGGAATGCCCTCCCTGAACACCTGAGGGCTCCACAAACAACAGACTCTTTTAAAAAGGGCCTAAAAACCTTTCTTTTTAAAAAAGCTTTCACTGAAGGCATTTAACCTCTTTGTAATCTTGTTGTTTTTAACCTTGTTAAATTGTCACACTTTGAGATCGCTTTGATGAAAAGTGCTCTACAAATAAAATTTATTATTATTATTATTATTATTATTAAGCCTGATAAACCAGCAGAGGGAGAACTGATCACCACTGACGTCACTGAAAGCTGAGGTCTGTTTTTCAGGAAGCTCAAGGACAAATGTGGAATATATTTTTGTTATATTGCTCACGTGCCTGGTAAAATAAATATCAGAGTACAATAGTTTCTGGTTATCCCTTAAAGGGGCCCTCTGTGTTGGCTGAAGTGAGCTGATTCCACAGACACGTTACCATTAAGTCTCCCTGAGGACTTTTCATCTCTCCTCTCAATCTTAATAACAGACTCGTCCACACAGCGCAGTCATGGTTAGGTCAGACCTGGCTTTGGTTTGTGTCTTCATCGCCTCCTCTCTATCTACGACTACAAGTCCCCCTCCCCCCGCCTCTCCCTCTCACTGAACAATTAGTTTCTCTGCTGTAATCTGTCTTCCAGGTTTGGCACTTGGATTCCTGCTGTTTTGAAGCCAGTTGACACGCAGTTGGAAAAGCTCCTCATTATGAAAACTACTTGTTTATACAGCCTGACAGCCTGACTCCACTTGCTCTTGGGTTCTCCTAAAGATCAATAATGTTGTGCAGACAGCAATGGTAGGATTACATAAACAGCTCTGATGATGAGGGCCCCATACTCAGCATCACAGCTCTGTACGCTCTGGAGACACAGTGCCTCTCACTTTCTCGTATCTGCTTCTTTTCTTCTCGATGCTGTCTGGAGTCAAAGTAACACGCATGCAAATTCACCAAAGCGAAGTCCGCTGATTCTTATAAAAGTCCTGCTGTCCTGATTGCTCTGGTGTAAACACTTCTGTCCCAGCTCTGCAGACCCAGCCGTGCTCAGCTGCCCTGCACAAAGTCTACACCCTATATGGTAAGCATAGTAAAAACACCCCGGGTTAGGACCCCAAACAGATTATTCACGGGGAACCTCTGTTTATGGAAGTGTCACTTTCCTGAAGTTTCACATTTTTGTGAAGGTTCCTGTCCTCTGCAGCAGCCCAGCTGCACAAAACCTCACTGTAAGAGCACAGAGACGTGAAATATTAACCCCTGCAGTCAGAATGCATTGTGCATTCAGATATAACATCTCAATGCCATAAATCCCTTACCATCAATACGTCACACACACTGGATTAAAGCTGACATCCATTAAAAAGCCACGCGTGCTTAAGCACCTGAGAGACCTCCACAGGCCCGCAGATGTTGTTCACCATCAGGTTACATCAGCTGTTCACTTTATTGAGCATGCACGTGTGTTTCATTTTCTCAACATTTGCCAATAATGAGGGGAATTTACTGGAGTGCGAACACCTCAGCGCTGATATAAATCAGACTGTGATATGATGCAGAGCACGGCGCGGCGACTCTGCTAGTCCAGAGCTGCGAGACACACAGACAGTGTTTGGGTTGATTTGCTAATGCGTTACCCAGCTGGACCCTCCTCCACTTTCTTATTATGGAGTCGAATAAAAGGCCGCAGAAAGTCAGTCAAAAAAGCTAAATGAAAAGTTAGAGTGGTATCTAAATACCAGATACTCTGCTCTATATAATTTATAAATTTTTGAATATGAAGAATGTCTGCCTTCAATTTTTCACTATGTTTTTCTCATCAGTGATAGTTTGTCTTTATCACTGGCGTAGGAAATAAGACTGTCCAGGTGACATGTGGTGCAGTCTTCAGTTCAGTCATCCTGTTTTGATGTCTGTGACTTGCTAGCATTGATTTGGCCTGAGATGCCCCAAATGCAACTTTGTAGACATTAACTACATGTAGAGATTAACTCAAGACTCAAGGTCACAAGTCATAAAAATCATGGTTAGAGGACAGATAAAACTCTAAATGCTATATAAGGATGTGCTTTAACCTCTTAGAATCCCAAAACAACATCTGCTAGATCAAAGGACAACATGTGAATCTGTGTATTTATGTACTATATGTTACAGCATGGCTGTGTTACACATTTAAAGAAGATGTATCAAGTGTTTGTTTCTTTTCTTTTTTCAAAAATTGAAGGTAAAAGAAAAATTAGGTTAGTTCTAAATGTAAAACAAATTGTCAACTATTTTCATGTGTTTTGGATCCCAAATCTGGCAAAATATAATAAGGCAACAAGACAACGCACTGCTTCTGTGCACTTTTAGGGATTTATTCTTGTTCCTGCCTCACATAAATCTAACCCCAAAGTTTATCCAATTTGTAAAAACATTAATTGGTCAGTTAAAGTTATGAAATGGAGCAGAACAGATAAAAATTGATGCAGAAAAATAGTCCAGGATGCAAGAAAAGAAATATTTTGAGCTCAAAATGTTTTAAAGATGCTAAGAGAAGAATCTGTTTTGACTGCACTCTCTCGCCACCTTGTGGCACGGAGTCTCTACACACTGTGGTAACTTATAGTGAGGCTTGTGTTTGTTTTGGAATTAACTGGAGCTTTGACCGACACAAATTTTCTTTATTCAAGACAACTTTTTACTGGATACAACGCGCCAAGGTAAGGTACTTACCAGTACAGTTATGTAGTGCTACAGTTTGAAATGTGACAAATCAACGTTTTAGCAGCCGGCTATATGTTAGCGTTATCTGCAGTCAGGTGCTCCAACGTATCTGTAGGCTAATGTGACAACAAGCAAACACTGTCAGTCTGTTAGTAGTATAGTAGCCCTCTATAGTTACTGCAGCAGGCGGCCTGGTAGACATGTCTGTTATGTGTAACGTTAGTGAATCCCAGTCATCTACCAATCAGAGCTAACGTAACCTCACTCTTCATTTTATTGATAGACTCTCAAGTTTGAACAGACCACTGCAGAATAACTGCTGACTGTGGGTTGGAATGGACATTATCACAAACAGTTTAGCCCCTGTGTTATATAGTGATACAGCTTGAGCTAAAGGTTAATAAGCCTTTCCCTCGTGCACTATCACTCTCCTGTTTAGCTTCCTTTTGCTTTTCTGTCCTTTTTCTGTCTGACAGTTAGGCTCCAGTGTCCACCATTGCTACAAAATTAATCACAGAAATCATTTTCAGCATAGAAAAACACAGATAACTCTTCTCACTACTTAACTTCATCAGCTGGTGCGGTGTTATAGACACCTAGACGTGCTGTAAATCAATCCGGTCCTGGTCGACCGGAACTGGAAGCTAAGAAATAGCAATTTAAACAATCAGTTACCAGTAATATTGGTGCTGATATTTAAAGAGTGGATTAAGATTAGGCAAATATCTAGAAGGGAGCCTTTCTAAAGATCACTTTCAAGCTCCTCACAGCCTCTACAAGGTCAGTATAGTCTGATCTATGTAAAACAATCCTGATCAAATCCAGACCCTGATCCTGCCACAAAAACATCCTGACGTATTTTTTCCATATCGCCCCCTAATGGAGAACATTTTCCTCGGTCAGAAGCAGAGTGTGCTGATGTTTACAAAGCATGTAATACTGCAGAAAACTGATCACAGATCATTGGGGATCAAGAGACACCAGAGGGACAGGTGAGGTTTGATTTATCAGTCTGTGATGATGGAACAAGGAGGTTTGAGGCCACTGAGACTGATTTAACAGAAACTACAAAAAAGAAATAGCTCACAAATAGAGCATTCAGATGTAACATGTTAGCCTTTTTTTTGCTTCTATTTCCATCCCATTTTTTTTCTTCTAAATTTCTCCCTGAAGCAGGATGGTAAATAATCTATTTGGTAATCTTGTTTAGTCTCTTCAGTAGGAATCCTGTGAGATATAGGAGCTGTGCAAAACTGAATGTCTTAACATGTGAAAGGAAGTCAGACGTTGAGGTCTTTTCAAAGTCTTGTAGTTGGCCCCGTTAAGACTCCATTAAGATTTTATTACACAAATCCTACAGTTCATTCCAAATCACATGACCGTTGGTGGGCTGAGCAGTTTAAAGTTTAATTTGAAGTGATTATTTTTCAGAGATCTGAAGAATTATTGCTTGGCAATCGAAGCAGCGCTCTGATCGGATCAGAGGTTTCGGCTGGATGTACTTTAGGCTCAAGCCAACACCATTATGCTCAGCCTCACTGACCCTCAAACACCAACCTGACTACCTGCTCTAATCTCAGTCCAGTTCATGTGTAACTGGACAAGTAAAGCAGCCTGTGTTACAAACTCCATAACATCCTAATCCTGTGGAAAAAGTCTCGCTTTGTAAAATGTTCCATGGCTGCTTCCAGCTCAGGATAATTCAGTGTGATTCAGTCATAGGCATCATGTAACTGACTCAATCCTGCTTTGATTTTTCATGGTGGAAGTCTTAAACACAAGTTACGAGAGCAAAGTTTTTGTTTTTTCATTTCTTTCTTTTTCTTTTTTAAATGTCATTCCCAGAGTTTTCCTCTGTGACTTTGTATTATCAAACAGACAACCTTGACACACCTTGGCCTTTCCTCCTAACAATAGTCTCAGATCTTGACAGAGAGGCCTCTTTGCATGAAGCTGCTATATTTTTGGTGTCCTTGCTGGATCAGCGCTGACTGACCGACCTGCTCACCAAGGTTACCTCTGCTGACTCTGTCAGCACACTCTCCAGCTGTTCCTCTGTGTAGTTACCATGAGCTCTTGTTGATTCCTTCTATGCTTAATGGCAAGAAGACAACGAACTGTGACATTTCATGAGTGCTAACTCCACTGTGATGTCTCAATCCAGTCGGTTAATAAAGACCTTATCTGTGAATTTATTTGAAGTAGTTTCATCCTCTTCAGATTCATGATATGCTGGTTGTTGGCTCGACTTATCCTCTGAATTTCACTATAAAAGATGATGTTCTGTTTGTAGCACTCAGATGGATTGGATTATGTTTAAAGGGACTAATTATTCAATTATAACCTCCATTACAACTGTGGAAGAAAATCTGTGTATGTGTCTGGGTCCAGAAGGAAACATTAAACTCTTGTGTTGTTGATTTAGTAAGTGTAGTTTGATTCAGAGTTGTGTGTATTCAGTCTTCCTGTTGTGTGTAGCAAAATAAGAGCCACTCATAGACAGCATCTCTGATTTGATGCTATCTTTATGCATCTACAGAACAAAGCCAGCAAATGTTAGAGGATGACTTTGTCCACAGGGGGCGCCAGTGAACAAAGAGTTTAGAAAGTCTGCATTCACCATCATGCAGACTGAGCCCCAGTGAAACCTGGTCTGATGTATATACAGTATGTGTGATGTGTACTTGTGAACTCAGAGAAGCCCTTTGAGGCAGCTGCAGAGCTGCAGCTGAGTGGGCTCAGTGGCTCATGTCATCAGGGACTTGGACAGTCCACTTTGATTTGACAGGTCCTCTGCGATCCCATCAGGGTGTCTGCGGTCCTTGAAGAGCCTCGTCAGTGCCCTGCAGGAGCCGAGATATATCACTCCTGCTCTTCATCTCTCACTTTGCTGTTGATCCACAGACTTCAGTGGTCAGGGAGTCTCAGATGTAAAGTCTCTTTGAGGAACAGTTTCACAGATTCCAGCTTGAGTCTGATCCTGAGGATCTTTAATCAGCTGTTAAAGCTTTTTGAGTGGTGTTACTGTCATGTTAAGTTACACATATAGAACATTTTAAATGACCGCTGAACAGTCGATGTATTAATCCTCAGAGCCAGTGACTTTGTTCTTAGGCTTTACCTCGTGACTTTTTTGTTCCATAACCCTTAGGATGTTTGAAGAAATTCAAAATGGCTGTCTTATGACGTCCAGCCTGGAAAGCAGTGGCTGATTGGGCCTCGCTTATGCAGCTCAACAATCTGACCATGTTCAACAGGAGAAAGCTTTTTATGCCTTTGACATCAGGAGGTCGTGGCAGAGAGATCACCTGACAGAAATGACACTAAATCAAGTTTTTTTTTTTTTTTTCAAGTGTGGTCTTAAGCTTTAATCAGCTGATGAACAGCCTAGTTCAGTTTCATTTGCAATCTATTGCTTACTCGGTTTTTTTTTGTTTTTTTGTCATCTCACTCCCATTTCTTCTTTTTGTATTTTCAAACTTTCAGATGTTAATTTGTGCAATTTTTTTCAACTGGTGAACACTAGAGTACAACACATAGGGCTTGGTGTGGAGAGTAAACAATAAGAGGAAGTTTAAGCTATGATTAACAGAAAATAATTGTGTTCATAGTAAAATTACAGTAAATTATCAAAGTATGAATTCAAATTAGTGATTTAAAATACTAAATCATTATTATTCTGATATATTTGGTGCAGATTTCTGTCTGGATGTAGTTTTCTGACTCCTTTGCAGGACTCAGGTCTTGCAGGATATTTTTTATGTTAAATACTACATTTTTTATGGTGGACCTCCTCGTGTAGCTTGACTATCCATTGTACTCTGCAGTACCTCCATGACCAAAAAGTGCCTTAACCATTTTCAAAAAGTGCACAGATTTATAAAGAATGACTCATTTTTGAAGCCAGCCTCTAGTGGCCAAGTGGGGAACTACAGTTTGTAGTTAGCTTTTCCAGCTCTGGAGATTCCTGCTCGACTAAAACATGTTCAGTTCAATTAAGTCCAGACTTTTGAAGTCTGCTGAATATTATTTTTGTTTATTGTGTAAGTGTATTTTGGATTAACAGCACAGTTTTACAAAAAGTGCTATGAGGAGGATATGTTTTAATAGGACTGCAGTGCCACCTTTTGGTCCGGAGTCTCACATACACTGTTGTGAAGACATGAATTTTAACAAGGTGTGTGTTTATTTTGGAAATGAATGGAGATCTGATAGAAACAAATTTTCTCTGTTCAAGACAACTTTTTACCCGACACAACGATACAAGGGAAGGAATATGCCAACAGTTACGTATCTCTGTCGTTTGAAATGTGACAACAAGCAAATGTAAGTTTGTACTGTAGTTTAGGAGCTGGCTACAAGTAGCACTACCGGCAGCCCGGTCGATTGACGTAAATCAATCCAGTCCTGCTCGACCCAATCAGGAAGCTAAGATGCAGCATTTCGAAATAACCTGTTTAGATGCTGATAGTATGATTTTCAAATGTGGAATATGATCAGCCAGATATCGAGAATGAAAACTTTTTCAAGATCACTTAGACACTCCTCACAGCTTCTTTGACGTGGACTGTGTAATTTGAACTCCTGCAAGAAACTGAGCTAAGACGTCTCTTCAGGGTGGTTTGGTTTGAAATTCTACAGAGCTTTTTATTGACATTGTAATCAGACTATGATAACGCACTTTTAATCTAGTTTTATGCTTTTATCAAACGTAACTCAGGTGTTTATGACAGACTGCAGCCTGATTCAGCATCTTATCAAGCATGGTGTAAAGGAAGTGTGTTTGTGTGTGTGCTGTGTAAAAATGCAGACCATCTGTTTACAGTGGTCTCGAAGCGGATGAGGACCTTCTCAGCTATAAAGTCTGTGGTTAATGATGCCTGTGTAGCTCGTGTGGTAGCCCTGCCACAGCCAGGCTCAGTTCCCATGGGTAAACGTAATCACATGGGCAGTCATTACGGTCCAGGCTCTGTTGTGATCAAAACTGTGGCGTACACACAAAGTGCTCCCCCTACTCTTATAAAACATATTTAGACCATTAGATAAGCCACAAGTCACAATTAAGCTTCTGGCTGGCTCTCCCACACGCGTTTTCCTGAGCCTGGTTTAAATCTCAGACACGCTCTCTGCACGGAGCCACGGGCTGCTTGACCAAACTTCAGTTTGATAATAGCTGTGAAACAGTGACTCTGTGTAAAACCGTGACGGGTTTCCATCCTCTAATAGACATGAAGTTTCTTTTTGAGCATGTGAAGTCGATCTTATCTCAGCCAGATGTTTCCAGGTTAAGTCCAGGTTGGTTCGTGGGACTTAAAGGGTGTTAGGTAAAGGAAATGACATCAGCTGTCTCCAGACTTACAGACAGACTACTGTCATACAAAGGCTTTTCTCACATCCAGCCTGGTAAACAGGAAATACTCAACAATCGTTTCAATTAGCTCCACGAGCTGCAGAAAACTAATCTGAAGCTGAATTCTTCCATCATTACACAACTTACTGGAAGAGATGGATTATTTGATCCAGTTCTTTCCAAAGTAAATCAGTGAAAAATCTGATTCTGGATCTGTGCACTCATTCTTGTGTCTGTTATTTGTTGAGATATTGCATGGCTTTGAAACATTCAATGGCATTTTTTTTTCAGAGTGGTTTACCTGCAGCCACCTGTCATTTCACCACAGAGCAGCAAAACATCTGGAGCCTGCAGAGACTTGGCCTCTGAGTGTAAGCATGGTGAGCAGACAGCAAATCATAGAGAGAAGAGGAAGAAAAATATGGAGAGGTTAAGAGGCTTTTACAGATGTTGCATTGCAGATGAATGCAAAAAATCTGAGCGCAAGGGGGAGAAAAAAATGTGCTCCCAGAGCCAGATGTGTGCAGGAAGCGTCTCCCAGGGGGGAGACTCCTGTCTCCTCCTGACAGAGAGGAATAATTCAAGCTCACATGAACGCTGCAGGCTCTGCTCGTGGTGCTTTGGGGCCACAGGGTCACCAGCGCTAAACCTATCTTCACTTTTATTCACCCATTGTCACCCTAGCAAGAGAACAGAGAGGAAACTGCCTTCTCTTCTTTCTACTTTCAGAAATAAATCCAAGCAAAAGAAATACATAATAGACAATAGATTTTAATATTATTTTACCTGCTGTGATGTGGCTTTAATTGAAAGAGTTGCATGCTTTGCTAAGATAGGTTACATAGGTTACAAAAACATGCTAGAAGCAGAGGATTCTGGGACAAATTTACTTACTTCAAAAGTGAAAGCATAAAGAAGTTTATAGAGGGTCAAACTTCAGCAAAAATTCAGAGAACAACTTTGTTTAGACCAAACACATTTCCGTTTGTGGCCCTCATCAGGGTCCTGATGCTGATGAAGGTCACAGGTGTTGCTTGAGTTTAAGCCTTCATATAAAACTTGCCGGGACATCAAAATTGTCTTGAATGATGGGCTATAATTGGCAATTCAGCTCTGCTAATCAGCAACCTGACCCAGAGCAGCTTTATATAATGAATCTACCTATCTGTGTAAGCCTCACTTAAAGATGCTATGAGGATCTGTTTTATGGGCTGTTTACACAACAACCGATTTAGGGTGAAATGCAAAAGTTTCGTTGCGTTTCAGCCTCGCATTTACACTGAAACAGTGTTTCAGCCGACCTGAAATGCAAACTTTTGAAAACAGCCTCCAGAGTGGGATTTTTCTGAAACGCTGCTGACACTGTTGCCGTGTAAACAGTAAGCTGGCGTTTTCAGTGGAAACGCTGACGTCACACTCCACTTAGCTCGAGCACATACAACAGGACAACAGTAACAATCATCACGAACTACCGTGCTGTGCTTGTGCTGCTAGATCTGCTGAATCTGCTGACTGTCTTTAACAAAATGTGCTTCTGTTGCTCCTCTTCTGCTCTTAGTATTCACCAATACACCAGATGATCGGCTCAATTCTACTTTGGTGGAGATCTCCCAAAAGCTGTTTCTGGACAAGACAGTTATTGCACCACCTACAGGCCTGGCATGCTTACTACAGCGTTATCAGCCCCTCAGCATTTCCCTGTAAACACAGATTTTTTTTCACTGTGTTTTAGCGTTTTCAGATAAAACGTTGTCGTGTAAACAGTGCCTTAATTAGAATGCCATGACATCCTCTGACTCGAAGTCTCCGCACACACTGTCGTAAATTACTTTTAAAGAGGTGTGTGTTTATTTTGGAATTAAATGGGGATTAGATTGAAACAAATTTTCTCTGTTCAGGACAACTTTTTACTGGATACAACTCACTGAGGTAAGGTATTCATCAGTACAGTTACACAGCGCTACGGTTCGAAACGTGACATCAAGCAAACATTTTAGCAGCCAACTATATGTAGCGCTTTCAGCAGCCTGGTGCCCCAATGTATCTGTATGCTATCAAAACAACAAGCAAACACTGTCAGTTTGTATGCAGTTTAGTAGCAATTCATTGTAAGCACAGCTGTCAGTCCAGTGCTCTTATAAATGTCTGTAAAGTGTAACATCAGACATGTCTGTAATGTGTAACGTTAGTAAATCCTGGTTATGTCCTGCCAGTCATCTACCAATCAGAGCTAACGTAACCTCACTCTTCATTTTATTGATAGACTCTCAAGTTTGAACAGACCACTGCAGAATAACTGCTGACTGTGGGTTGGAATGAACATTATCACAAAAAGATTAACCCATGTATTAGCCTTTAGCTCGTTCTCTCTCCTCGTGCTCTATCACTCTCCTGTTTAGCTTTCTTCTGCTCTTCTGTCCCTTTTCTGTTGACAGTTAGGCTCCAGTGTCCACCATTGCTACAAAATTAATCACAGAAATAATTTTGAGCCGAGAAAAACACAGATCGCTCTTTTCACTTCTAAACTTCATCACCTGGCGTGTTGTCGTCATAGAGACTTAGACGTGCCGTAAATCAATCCAGTCCTGCCCAACCTGATCAGGAAGCTAAAAAGTAGTAATTTAAATTAACCTGTAACCAGCAAACTAGTGCTGATGATCTCATTTTAAAGTGTGGATTATAATCAGGCATATACCTACCTAGAAACTTTTTCAAGATCACTTAGAAACTCCTCACAGCTCCAAACGGAAAAAAAGTGAAACATGTTCCTGAAAATACGCAAGCTACATTTAGTCTCATTCTTAAGTACAAGTGACTGAAATATGAGCATGCAGCATTAAAGCTAAGCTAGCAAACAGGGCTTTGTTTTCAAAGCAATCTTTGTAATATCTCCAAAATACAATACAAGAATAATGCAGTGTTTTTTTTTAGGTGTCCTCTGTGAGGATTCTCAGCTGATGGGGATACAAACTTTGGCTCCAGCTCCTCTTGACCTGTGATTAATATCAGTTAGCCGAACCATTATGAACACCTGAATAATCTGCTCCTCTCCTCAGGTCAGGGCCAAAATCAGCCCCAATCAGTGAGACATGGACTCCACTACACCACTAAATATTTGCTGTGGTATCTGACAGTGAGATCTTTTATTAATTTCCCTGTTGTTGGAAAAATAAAGAATTGTCTTATCTCAAATCTGGAATTTGTGAAGTAGGGCCTTCATGGATTGACGATGACTGGATTGAGATTTTTTCATTTTTTCATTTATCCTGCTTCCAGCTCCTCAACATCAGGACAAAATGTTCACCTGCTGCCAGACATGTCCTCTGCAGGTGTCACCTGTTAGTGGCCACTATGTTATGGCTGATTAGTGTATGTAACACGAGAGTGGATGAATATAAATGGATGTTTCTGAATTTCTTAAGACCACAAGCTGAAAAAACATTGGTTAAAATAAAGTTTACTACAGGTGTTGCTGGAATTTTGACCGCTCTTAGACTTCTTTTTCCTCTCCATGCACCTTCCAAACAGCAAAGTTGTGCCAGAATCCTCTGCTTCGACACCCTATGACCCTGTGCACTTCACTGCATTCGCTTAAATGTCTTAGATTTTGTGCGTTAGTTGGTAACTTTTGTCTATGAATGCTGGTGTTTTATGTGGTGAACGTTTCAGATAGTTTGACCATTGGCTAACCGTAGCAGAGACCCTGGGTGGAGATAAACATTTACTCCTAATAATATTTAATGTTTATTTTCTTTGCCAGCTACATTTTTTCCCAGTGATAAAATGTGTTGCTGTTGGTCAATCAGGTTGCATAAGTTGTTTTAGTGCAGAGACAAATCCTTTTCACAGCTATGTGATCAGGTGCAGATCAGGGTTATTTCTTAGTCTAAGTGCAATGATAAAGTCTGAGAAATAAATTTAGAAAAGTGTATGAAAAGTGCATTTATACAAATGATACAATGAAAGCAACTTTTCCTGCTAGGACCTTCATCCTTGCATCAGACCTTTCCTGCCTGAGAGCATGTAGACACAGAAAGACAGCCAATAGGAATGCTCCCTCTGTAATGATCAGTGATTGGTTGAAAGTGTCCATCCCTGTGTAAAACTAACACAGAGCAAAGAACAGCTGCAGCAGTCTTTCAGACAACTTCAGATACAATAATCTGAAAGTTTAATCTGAAATTTTTGTCCAATCAAACCAAAAGTAAACAGAATACCTCAGTTCCTAACCTCCTGACCGCCAGGGAAAAAAATATTGTCCAATCACAAACTTTTTAAGATTTCTTAATCTTTGTGAGGTTATTATAATACCGAACACATTTATAAAAAAACAAACAAAATGTGTCTACTATGGTGGGCATTGGAACGCCGTACATGTGAAATTGAACTTTGATGGCAATCAGTTAGTGCCAAAGAAATTTTTAAAAAGTGAACATAAGAACAAGTTTAACATCCCTATGACTGTCCATCTTCCTTTCTGTTTTGTCTATTTTGTTTTGGGTTTTTTTGTCCTTTTTTGGTGTGACACTTCAAAAAGCAATTCCCCTTCTTGGAAACGCAAAGGAAGACTTTGCACTTTGTGCACATTAAATATGTTTTGCTCTTGCTGCCTGGTCAGTGACATCGTGATGCATGTGTTTTGTCCACCATTTCTGGAAGATGGATGGCATGTTGGTGACTACTCAGCAATCGCGAGCAGCCTTGACACCTGGACAAACGTTTGACCTTTTTTACAACACAAACTGAAGGTTTACTTTGGATTCTTGCTCCACAGTTGATGCTGACTTAACTTAGATATGGGCTGTTCTGCTTCATCTGCGTGCCCTACCTGAGTTTCATCCTCAGAGCTCTCTGAATCATCTACTTCTGCCTCTGCATCCTGATCTTCTTCATCAGACAACTCAATATCTGAGTTTCCATCAACAGTTCACAGTAAAATTCCCTCTGCTTCTAAGAATGAGACCCTTTCCTGTCGTTTAAAAAAAAACAAAAAACAAAAACAAAAAAAACAAAAACAGAATAAAATGAAGTCAATGACTACAAATGTCCCCCACAGAGGACAATTTTTAAACACTTAATTACTGTGCTAAAATACAGTTAAAAATATTCAGATGATGTGTAAATGTGTTCTTAAGAGCCCCATATAAAATATGCCACAAAATTTCAAGCCAAAATTTGCTTAATAAAAAGTTTTACACACTTACTTTTCCCCTTCCCATAAAATGCACTTGCACTGATAGATGCCATTGTCCTTAATGAAAAAGAGAAAGGTACCAAAGCCCCACCCCTTCACATTTGGTGTCATTGAAGAGCCCTAAATATCCTCTGTAGATGGCATGAGGAGTTTATTCAAGAATGTGAAGTAAGTGGGAGATATTCAGGTTTACAAATGTCCTCCACAGAGGACAAATTTGAACCACTGGTAGTCAGGAGGCTAATAGTGATTTGTCTTTGTCAATTTTGGTAACACTTTATATTTACTACACCCTGTTTAGCATCAGTTAAGCATTAGTTAACACTTAACTCATCATCTGTAAAGTATTGTTCATGCATTAATTCTCATTTGTATGTCATGTAAAAAGACAGTTATAAATGTTTTATAATATGAGCCTCTGTAATGTGTTAGCTAACTCTTAGTTCATACTTGATAAATAATGGATTCAATCGTTACAAATGAGCTATTATGGTCATTATGAACTAGTTATTAACCATTTACAGATTGTGATTCTATCATTTAGTATGGGTTAGTGAACACCTAATTACAGAGCAAATCATGATTAATTAAGGTAGTCACAAAGGCCTTATCTATTCTACAACTGAAAAAGATCTCTCAAACTTAAAGTGGCAAAACTCGAAACAAATATCAGGTATCAGTTAAACAGACAGTAACATTTAAACACTGGCTGTAAAAAAAACTATTTGTAGGTTAAGATGCAGGAGGAAAACTGAAAAGTATCGATAACTTGGACTGTCCTTGTTACAATACAAGTTTAAGTTAGTGTTGTGTCTGGGTCAGTTGAATCGATATCTGTGACTTCTGTGTTTTAAGGCACTGCTGGTCTTAAATGTCATTCATAAATAATTTGTAGAGGATTAAAAGTCTTTACTTTATATCAGCTCACAAAACAATGAACAACTTATAACTGCTTCATAATGACCATGATAGCTCATTTGTAATTGTTGAATCCATTATTTATGAACTAAGAGTTAGCTAACACATTACAGAAGCTCATATTAATCCGTCATAAAACATTTATAACTGTGTTTGTAAATGAGGTACAAATGAGCATTAATGTATAAACAATGCTTTACAGATGATGAGTTAAGCGTTAACTAATGCTTAACTAATGCTAAACAGGGTGTAGTTAATATAAAGTGTAACTGAGAGGATGTTACTCTGATTTATTTCCTCACTTGCAGAGCAAAGAAAAAAACAAAAGGATAAAGTTTTTCCTTCATATTCTCTCCCAAATGGATTTTTGTGATGGTTACAAAGAAAGAGGAGTGATATCATTCAACTTTTCACATTTCTGTCAGAGTGCTCAGCTGATCAGCGTTTAAAGCCTGATTGTGAGTCAGGGAGGAGTGTGTCTCTGGTTCCAGCATAAACAGCACTGTTTATTGATCTTTTAAATGTGATCATTATTCAGGGGCAGAGAAGCCATCGCTTGTTCCTGCTAGCTCAGAGAAACCTCCACCGGATTACAGATGGCACAAAGTGTATTTTCTGTTGCTGCCCGAGTTGTGTTCATTGGCACTGCTGAGGGGCCGTGGTAACACACTCTCCAGGCAGAAAAGGTTTGTGTTGGAGCAGGCCCAGCAGAGAAGGTTGCGCAATATTAGGCTGAGCTCACCCTGAGTAATATCAGGGATGGGGAGGGACGCAAGCAACGGACAAACCACAGCACTGAAACGCAGGGAGGAAGGAAAGAGGAGAAGAGCTGGGCTGTCCAAAAGAGTGACTGGACCAAATCCTCCTACAATAAAAGCTGATGAGTGGAGTGTAACTCGGGCTTTGTCATGCAGACTTTGTTAGAAACGTTGAAACCAGGTCTCAGGGAGTGTGTACATGTGTCAGTGTGTCAGAGAGGAAAAAGGATTGTCAGGTGGTCAAGCTTTAAGGATTAGCTCAGGTTCAGCTTTGTGGAGACAAATTCTGAAATAAAACCCACAACATCTTCTTTATGCCTGAGGATGAACTGAGGTCTGTGTTCTTACATTATTCAAATACATCATCACAACAAAAGTCAGGTGTGCTCTCACCCACCGGCACCGGACCTGTTCTTTGTAGTTTCACACCTGTGCTCCAGATGCATGTACCCTCTATAAGACAAACATCTGAGCAAACATGCACACTTTACACCAAATATCTTGCACACATTCTGCAGAGAGATGCAAGTAACTGAGTATTGTTCATGGATTATTTGATAGTCATGTTTCAAGTACTAAAACAAACATAACTGTAGGCCAAAATTAGCTTCAGGCTCTTCAGGTGTATTTGTCTTATAGCTCAGATTACTGTTTCAGTGAGAGGCAGCCCAGCAGACACTCAGTCTGATTTGCTCATCTGCAGCACCCTCTAGTGGACACATTAAGCCATTAGCTTTAGCTCACTAGCCCATAGTAAGACATGCATCTCTGATCATCTGAGAAACGGAGGTGTAATTTATTCTTATTTATTTGTGCTGAAAAGAAATAAAAAAATATATATATAAAAAAGAGAAGACTCCACAGTCACACCAAATTAACACAAAGGGCCACCGCCACACTCAAAACAAAAAACACAACAACAACAAAAGATTCATTGGATAAATTTGGTTTCATATGCCATTTAAATTAACAAGTTATATCATCACATCTTCACTGTGTTAACTGAACAGTCTAAACATTAGTAGGTGGAATCTTATTTCGTTTCTGCCACTAACTGTTTTATTCTTAGTCTAGTTCACATTATTGAACCATGCTAGTACAACATCCACCTTACTGTTTGAATTAATTTAGATGTAGCCTGTAGGGCTTAGAGGTGGGGGGATCAATCCAAATATGGATGATATGGATACCAATGTTGGTATTCATATCAAATGATACCAGTGTAAGAGATCAATACTCTATTTTTTTTTTTCGCTTGCATGCACTGACTGCTGCTGCTGTGTCTGTTTTTGTACTGTAGTCTTAAACTCTGTACCTCAGAAAAAAAAATGTTTTAATTTTACTGTAAAAACAATTTTTTGCGCTTTATTTGTTTGAGAAAAACACAAAACAATGTTTTGGGAAAAATGTGTTTTGTTAACATTGTATTGTTTCTGAACACCGATTTTTATCATGCCTCTTAATTTAAGTATTTTTTGTAGTCACCTTAAAACTTTGCCCAAATTTGTCCTAGGTTTTAAAAACATAATCAAAAGAAAAAATCATAAAAATACCTTCAGGCCAAGAGTTTGGTGATACATCAACCTTAAATATTAATAAGTATCAGTATCGGTATTGGCAGTAATGACCCTGTATTTACTTTGTATCAGATCAATACCAAAATTCCCAGTATCCCCCACCTTTAGTAGGGCTGCGCTATATTGGGAAAAAATGATTTTGCAATATTTATTGTTTCTGTGATATATTGGGATATTTTCTAAAGCTCACTACATCACCCTGTTCAGCTAATTCACCCTGAAATGATGATAACCCTCTTAAGGCAGACGTTGCAGATTTGCAACAGCTAATTGCTACTTACCTAATTACTCCACATCTTCATTTTATGAGCCTTTTTTTTCCTCAGAAGTACCACTACAGAACTTAGTTGTGCATCAGCAACAAACATTTTCCCACTATCACACCAATTGGCAGAGCTGTGTCACTTCCAACATGGCTGCCTCCTTGGTTTCACCAAAACAGATTTTCAAGGTATAAATTTCATGTACATTTCACCACCAACCTCCATAAATTTGAAACCAAAACTGCACAAGATGAATCCTGAATATATATAGATACAGCACACTCCAATAAGTAGATTTTATTTCCTCTGGGGTTTTCCCGAGGGTAACTTTATTACAATGTTGCAACATCCCAGAATGCATTGCATGTGACGGCCTCTCTCAAAAAAAGTCAGAATTGTATATAACTACCCCATATGATAATTTTTCCCAAATATCTGATTTTTTCTGTTTGAGCCTGAAAGGGTTAACAGACTCTCACCTTGTTGCCTCTGTCTCTCATTGCCTCTGTGAACGCTGTTTATGTAAGCAAAGAGTTTTAATCATGTTAATATCAGTTAATTATATTGACCTAAAGTATTTTCTGCAAGTGACTAATCTCACACCACGTCAGACTTTTTAATAACACGGTCCCGCACAGAGGTTTCATCTCTTGAGTTTCCCTACACGACCAAATAACATTAAGGATGTATTTATGGAATATGAGCAGACACCCAGTGGCTCACAAATTTTTCCTCTTCCTGTGTTTTGCCTTTTTTTAAGCTTGAATGTTTTACCAGGGATATGAATCAACATAAAGTAATGATTTGAGACATTTCTGGAACCTTTTACGTCAGTCAAACCTCTTGGTATACTTTTACAAAAACAAACACACAAACAAGACAAAAAAAAAAAAGACAAACTGGTTCAAATGTGAAAACACTTTAATGCATTTACTCATGAATGAATATTTGGTTGTTAAAACATTATTTTGATTTAAAAGTGGCAGGAGCCCTTAGCCGCCTTTTCAACAAGCAGTCCAATTCAGACCATAGACTGTATAAAACATGGACGTAGTCTCGCCGACGTCACCCGTCTGTTTCTGAAACAGAAAATGAAGCACATCGGCTATAGCGGCCATATTGGTAGTTGCAAGGGCTTCGCCCACAGCCATAGGGCGCCTGTTGGTCACGTGACCCTCAGCTGTGCCTCTTATTGGGGGAGCTCGCAATCTTAATATCCACTGAACGGCCAAGTTTGAAACAAAATTCACATTCATCGTAAAATTAGCGACTCAGACAGGAGATGTTTTTTGAACCAGACTGTAAAAAGGTAAATTTCTGCTTTGAAAACGGCTTTTTTTGGCTTGGTGTGTTTGTGACTTCCGCTAGTCCCGGAGCCCACCTCAAGCTAACACTCGAGAAACAGCAGATTTTATCACGTCAGCATTATCTCATATTCCCGGACTGGAGGTCGCCGCTTGGTTCAGATCAGTACCAAAACAGTTTGGTACAAGTTGGCTTGGTAAAACCTGATCCTGTTTGTGTTTCCACAGCCAACAGTGCCCCCTCTTGGTAGGTGATGTGTTAGCCAGATGCCGATAGCCTCATCAGTTACATAATTGTGTGACGCCATATCAGTGCGACACTGTGTACCCCGCTAATAAATCCAACAAAGAAGAAAAAAGTGAGACAGTAAACAAAGAGCAACAATGGAAGACATCCAGGAATTAGTCCTCTTTGTGATTAGCATGTGGCTCTTTGTTACATACAAAGAACATTCAAGTTTTGTTTTAGAAGACTGTGTGCCGCCAGGAGAAATACAGCCGCTGTCACATGCTAAGTGACGAGTCTTCAACCAATGACTGGACTGCAGTGTTTCTTCCACCTTCTGGGGTTGGATGGGTATGTCTGGCACCCCTACAGAAGAGCACCAAAAAGTGGGACGGTATGGTTTGGTGTCTCAGGATAAGTCAGTGGAAACGCCACAAAATGTGTGCTGTACTGAGATGAACCAAACTGTATGGCTTAGGAGAAACAAAGCTGAGGTTAACCAGTGATAAGAGGTGAAGCTTCATCTGTAATTGAAGGTAATTCCGAAATCTGCAGCAAGTTTATTTTTTTAAATGAATGTTTTTGAATATATGTACTTTATTATTTCCATCTGGATACAGTTAATAAATTCTGTACATTTATCAGCGCTCTGTCTTTACCACAGCTGCTGTTTGCGTGGAAAGATGGAAAGAGAGGAGCTGCCAAACGCAAACCTACTTCATCAAACATGGACGGGCAAGTACAGGAACACTTTGTCTCTTATCAGCGATTTAAAACTTCTATGAGGCAGTTATTCCTTCAATGTGTTTGTATTTTCTGATTTAATGCACAGCGCGTACTGAGGCCTCTCTGACTGAAATGTAAAAGAAATACGGGGCAGTGAAGTGTGAAGAGAATCTGAACTTTCCTGAACCCCTCCAGCGCAGACAGTCACTTCTGCAGTGAGAGGGATGAGTGTGTGGAGGAGTGCAGACGACGACCCCGAGCCAAAGTCTGCATTCCACAACCGCCGAGTACAGTCCACAAGACTGACGCACATTTACTACAGCAGCTGATGTACAGGAAGCTGCTTGGCGAGCTGCACCCGCTTATGATGCCAGAGCGAGGAGGACTCAGCCAAGGCCTCGGAGCAAAATGTACATCGCATGCCGCCACACTCCAACTGAAAAACAAGTCGGCTCGTCTATAACAATCTGAAATATAATAGAAATAATCTGTGATATTGAAATTGACACGAAGCCGCCAGCAAGATGCCAACAAATATATCCAACTGGGATGGGATTTCACAGAGAAAATTACGACCATGAAGAAGTGGCAGCGTACCGTCATTGTGAGATCAGAGAGCAAAGAGACTCGTTTCTCTGTGGACCTAACTTTCCAGGCGGAGGAATCATTAAAACAGTCCCGTCGTTGATTTCCCCCATGGCAAAGCAGCCCTTACACCCAACTGTTTCTCAATTAGAGTGAATAGTGTGGCAGCGTACGAGTGCAAGAGTCAGAAACACAACTGCATGAAAGCCCAAAGACTGTCAATCAATTATCCCATTAGTGAGAAACTTTATAGAGGGCCCTGAACAGACCCTGTTTGTCTTGTGTGATTATACCAACTAAAGCAGACTAACACGTTCCAAAGGGCCACGTTCTGAGGCGGTCCATTTTGGGCGATAACAAGGCCGACAGGGGTCCCATCATAACCTCACTGTTACCCAAACTAGCATCTGTTATCTGCACAAGCATTAACTTACGAACAGAGCCGGGGTCATCCACTATTCTCTTTATAGAGCAATCACAGGAGGCAGAAATTGGCTTATTGAAATAATGAGCATGCATCATACAACATCTGACTCAGACTCCCAAGACTTCTGCGGGCTTTGAAGAGAACAAACACAGCGGTGAAACTTTAAGCATTCTCTTTATTTCTCTTCCTCAGATATGTTGTGAAGAGAAAACAAATATCACTGCAGACTCCAAAGCGCTCCTCGTCTCCAGCGTACAAAACTAATCAGCCTGTGTTACTCGCCCAAGGTCTTCCCATTTTTCATTAGCAGTGTTCAGCCCCCACAGCGAGGAAACATGAAAGACACGCAGAGTGCTCAAAAGATGGCTTTTCGTCTTCACAATTTATGTCAATCTGCCTGCTTAAGCGTGTTTACAGAGAGATCAATTCCAAAACTCTGAGGGTTAGCATTGTCAAAAATGAATTATTTAATAATGCTAACCTTAAACTTTCTCTTTTGCCTTAATTGCCTCTGTAATATTTGTCCTGATTTTTCTTCTGTTGCAAATAAGAATGAAATCAAAGCACTGCTGCTTGTTTATTAGATTTTCATGACAAAACATCTTTCTTTTAAGTGACTTTGACCCTCAGCTGTTAACAGGGGTGCACGACTTCATAGAGGTCGATTTTCATCTAAACTATTCTGATGTTATGAACTCATTTTATTATTCACATTGAACACTTTTTTTCTATTTTTGAGTGAGGGAAAAGCACATATGCACCAATGGACAAGCATTCGTAAGATGTTTGAGCGAGGGGAGCTGCATGTGGCCAGGCTCCCTGAGAAGTTCAGGGTTCAGTGCGTCAAAATTCAATAAATCTCTGCAGAACAAAAGTAGAGACCCAGCATTTTTCCGGCCACTGGCCCAGTTTGCTTATTTTGGTATAAATTGGAACTTAAACAAGCCAAGGTCATCACTTCTTACTGGCATATTTATTAACCATTAAAGTAACATATGAATGCTCTGTTTGATGTTGATGATAAGTGCCTAAGTGCGTAAACATCAGCAACCTCATCAAACTCTGCTTCTTCACAAGGAACATGTGATATGAAGAAAACATGTCGTGAGTTTTGTGTAGCAGGATCAGGATCTGGATTTTATCCAGATTGTCTCTCACACTGCGAAAAAAAAGGAAATCTTATCAATTGTTTTTGTCTTATTTTCAGCAGAAAATGTCTTTTTAGACTTAAAATAAGCCCAAATCACCTGACTAGTCTAGAAAAGTGTCTTTTGTTTTAAGTTATTTAAAGACAAACATTTGGCCTGAATAGCTTGAAACAAGTTAAAAAAAAAATCTGCCAATGGAGCAAGAAAAAAGTTAATAGAAAATTTGCTTGAAACTAGAATAATGTCTAAACACAAGTAACTTTTCCCTTGTTCCACTGGCAGATTTTTTTTTAAAACTTGTTTCAAGCAATTCAGAGCTCATTTGTCTTTAAACAACTTGAAACAAGACATTTTTCTGGACTACTTAGGTGAATCTGTATTTTTTTAAGTGTAAAAAGACATTTTCTACTGAAAATAAGACAAAACCACTTGATAAGATTTCAGTTTTTTCTATTGCATATCAAGGCTATATTGACCTGCGAACATTTATGGCCTCAAAAATGTCTTATCTTGCATTCTAAACCATTTTTATGCACTATTTTTGTATTTTCTGCACAGCTTCATAACTTTGATCTAGTCTCGTGCACTCTAATGTGTTTTTTTTCAACCTTCTCATGATCTCATTATGATAAATTCATTTATTTAAAGACATCAGTTGTAAGAGATGTTGAGTCTCTGCAGAAAATGTAAAGAGTTTATACGGGTAGCCTATGCACAATCCAAATGTAGTTTAGTGAAAAAATTACTAGATATACTTTGGATTTGTTTGTAACCTTACCAGAAAATGAAACATAATGAAAACATTGTAAGATTAAAGCTGGGGTCTGTTTGAAAATGGACCTTGGGGAAAGACTTTGGACATGACTGTAATAGCCTGCTGCTATCATCATTAATTATGATAAAATCTTGGTTGAATATGTTGAAAATATCTTGAAATATTGTTGAAATTTTATCAACATAGATATAGATGATAGTTTCAAGAGAAGATGGGGGAGTTACATCAGTAATTTTTTTGATAGGGTAATAAAAAGCAGAGTAATAATAATGTTTTAATAAAGCCATTTTTATTGTTAAGTAAAAAGTTTCTGTATGCTGTTTGACATTTCTTCCACATGAGCTGTAACCATTAACATCACTGTTTTCATCCACGGACCCTAAGGCCTTGTTTACACAACAACGTTTCATCCGAAAATGCAGAAATGCAGTGAAAACAATCTGCGTTTACACGGAAACACCAGACTGAAAACGCTGCAGGAAGTGTGCCAGGCCTGCCCGTACGAAGTGGAATGTGACATCACTAGAGGCGCTGGCTAATTGCTTACATGGCAACAGTGTGGGCAGCGTTTCAGAAAAATCTCAGGGGCTGTTTACACAACAACGGTTTTAGGGTGAAACGCAAAAGTTTTGTTGCGTTTCAGCCTCGTGTTTACACAGAAACAACATTTCAGCCAGCCTGAAACGCAAACTTTTGAAAACGGCCTCCAGAGTTGGATTTTTCTGAAATGGTGCCGACACCGTTGCGGTGTACACAGTAAGCCGGTGTTTTTAGTAGAGTGCATAAAAAAATGTCCAACAGTACCATTGTTACGATTGTCGTTAACTACCGTGTTGTGCTTGTGCTGCTGAATCTGCTGAATCTGCTGAATCTGCTGACTGTCTTTCAACAAAATGAGCATCTGTTGCTCCACCTTCTAACTTAGTATTCTCCAATACACCAGATGATCGGCTCAACTCTACTTTGGTGGGGATCTACCAAAAGCTGCTTCTGGACAAGACAGTTATAGCGCCTACTACAGGCCTGATATGCTTACTACAGCGTTTTCAGTCCCTCTGCGTTTCTGTGTAAATGCAGATTTTTTTCACTGCGTTGCAGCGTTTTTAGATGAAACGTTGTTGAGTAAACGGGGCCCCAGTCTAGAGGCTGTTTTCAAAAGTTTGCATTTTAGGCCGGCTGAAACGCAGTTTCTGTGTAAACGTGAGGCTGTAACGCAACAAAACTTTTGCGTTTCACCCTAAAACCGTTGTCGTGTGAACTGCCCCTAAAAGTATTCTCAGCGGTTGTATTCAAGTAATAAGATGTAGATAAAGAAAGTACAAAAGGAAAAACATTGTTATGAGACATCAATACATCACAAAATTGGTAAACCTGGTATGTTATCATCACCATCTTCATCATCATCATCATCTTCATCATAACATCAAAATTTTGAAACATGACTGTCTTATTTAAGGTCACTAATGTCATCATTAAATCACAATTATCATTACCATCATCATCATCGTGAATGTCATGGTCATTATCATTAGTGTCAACTCAACAGCACTAATCAACAATAATAATTGGAGTAAATGAAGTAGTAGGCTTTAATCATTCAATGAATTCTTAATGTTTTTACCTTTTAGAATTAATAATCCCTAATTTTAAAAAAATGTAGTAAATCAAGTAACGGGTGATTACCTGCATGCTCTGAAATATCCAAAAAACAAAGTTAAATTATAAATAGTTTAATTAAAAATAAAATAAAAGCAAAGTTAATTTTAATGTGTAGAAATGTGTTTTTACAACATAGTTGAGGGGAAAAAAAAGTGTCTAGTGTGACATCATGACATTTCTCAGATTATGTTGTAAAGAAATCTTAAGAAGTTTTTACAGTTTAGTTGAAACCACCTTCTTTGTCGTTGTTTTTAGTATTTTTAATGAAGTTTAATTTAAAGTTTACCCTGATTAGTTTCCCCCTGCCTCTTCCTCTCCTCTTTCAAACCGTGTGCAGCTCCAGCGAGGCCAGCACCGCTCAGCACCGCTGTGCTCCGTTTTACCCTCTCCACTGCTGAGAACTCTCTGAGACCCTGCATAAGCACTAGGATGTGGATATCTGCACTGCACACAGCTCATCAATGAATCATGGCCCCGCTGCTTTCCAAAAGAAACCACAGATATGCTTAGCCGATAAAAAAATTACATCAACATCAAAGAAGTCCTCTTAAAAGAGCAAGTTTAGAAGAATTAATATTTGATAATGCTGAAGCCCTGCATAAGCACACAGGCAATGAGTGCCGGATAATCTCTTAAGAATATTAAAAGCCCTAATATGCCATATTTACTGATATTAAGGATTAAAACAGCATATAATATGCGTTTAAAAATCGTTTTGCATATCAAAATACAATTTGTGATTTAATGGTGGTTAATAAGACTCATTTCAAAAAGCAGACTAGATATGGTCACAGCAGGCCTTCTTCTGCCTCCTTGTGGTCGTTCTGAAGTACTGTAGAGATAAAAGGAAGTTAGAAACATAATTATATTGGCACTCTTTAACTCTCTGTGTGATTCGGATCATTTAACAGTTGTTTTTTGTTTTACTTTGAATCAATATGGGAGTTTTACAAGTTGTGCAAGTCCACAGTGGTTTACAGGGGAAGCAGAGCCAATGAACACATGATGATCACAATAATATGAGTGATATCATCTGTGGCTCTGTGAGCCGGTCAAACCTCAGGTTATGTTTCCTTTGGCCAGGAGTCTCAGATACACGAGTCACATTCTTGGTGTTTGGAGTTGGGATCATTTCTTACTGTGAGCCTCATGCTGAGAGACTGATTCACAAAGTTTAAAACAAAATATTGTTGAAGCAATGTCTTTGGCATGTGTGGCTTTACACAGCCTGAACATTACTGCTGCTGTAAGGCATCAGGGCGGGATTACACACACTGTACAAAACTCTGAAGACTTGGTGCTTCATGATGTGGGCCTTTTTATGTTTTAAAGTATCAAATATCTAACTTGTTATTCCCAAAGGAATGTAAAAGCAAATGTAAAGGCAAAGTTCAGTGTTTGAAAATATCTTAAAAATAACCACAGACTGTTTAATGACATCACCAATAAGTTTCTTATACAGAGATTTGGCGCCTGTTTTTGTTTGAAGCCATGTTGGAAATGGGACGGGTTTTAACCCTCTGCACTATCAGCATCGCCTGTAAGTCTGTAAGTTAGCTGAGCTGTGTCAAACCCATGATTTTAGTATCTTTTAAACAATTGAGTGAGGAACCCCCCCACAGTCTGGCAGACTAATCTGATGCAATCCCAGAAGGTGGAGCTACAACACTGTTGACCGTTGATTGGTTGAAAGATTAGTAGTCACTTTCCGTGCGAGAGCTGCTGTAGTTCTTCTGGCAGCTCACAGACTTCTCTAAAACAAAGCTTGATTGCACATTGCATCAAAGAGCTACATGCTAACCACAAAGAATGCAAATTTCTGGATGTCTCCCATCAATGCTCTTTGTTGACTGTGTCGCGTTTTTCTTCTTGGTTGGATTTATTAGAGGGGTACATTGTGTTGCACTGCAATGGCGTCACACTATCATCAGTGGCGTTTTCTCCCGAAGGCCTAGGGAAGCCATTGTAGCTGTAATTTAATGAAAATACTCCTTTTAACAGTTTCGATAATTCCTCTGTGTTTCTCTCCTCTACTTTTTGAGCATTTTACGATGTGTAAAACAGCGCCCTCCTAAATGATATGTGGTGAATGAGTGGTGAAAACAAGATATTGCACACTCTTGTCCACAAGGAGGCCAAGCCAAGTTGGCATCCCTTGGTGAAAAAAAAAACAAGAATGATTAACAAATCGGATGAGGCTGCAGACATGACACCGCTCACCTGTGATTGGCCAAGACTGTGTCAAGGGAAGCCACCCCGTCTTTGGCCTCAAACCAATCAAATCACAGTATCATCATCATCAAGCCACTGAATGAAATCAGGGAGATTAGCACATTAGCAGTGTGCATGAAGCGCCAGGTTGTGTGTTTGAGTGGGTTGAGTAAATTAATAAGATGTTTAAGCTAAGTCAAGAGGACAATGTACGTGTGTGAATGAGTGACTGAGGGTGGGAGAGTGAAAGGGTGTGTGTCAGTGTTCAAAGTGTTGGTTACATAACAAGCGTGTGTCAGTAAAATGAGCGCTCTCTGGGCACTCACAGGTCATTCCATTACATGCAATAGTGATATACAATCTTCAACATAGTCTTTTATGAACCCTACTCCCTAAAACATGTAGCTTAGAGGCTTTGTCTCACTTGGCTTCCTCAAAAAAAATCCCCACGCCACACCACTGGCTATCATGTAACTGATGCAGCTATCAGCATCCAACTTTGACACCACCACGAGGGGGGATGGTTGGCTGTGGAAACGCAAACAGGATCAGGCTTTACCAAGCCAACCCATACTAAACCATACTGATCCAAACTGGACTGCTTGGTGGTTTCTTTAGGGACAGCTTTGCATTTAGGCGTTGATGTCGATAAAGAATAACTCTTTATTTTTCCAACTCTTGCAGATCATCAGTTATTTTGAATAAAGGCCAAAATGTATATTCAAACACTAGCTGGTATTACTGGTATTTTTTTTTCTTGAATGAATTTCAGTTGCAGAGGCTCCCAGGAATCAAGGACATTTGCGGCTGTTTACATGCTCAATAATCTGGTTCTCAATGCAGTGGACGATTTTAAATTTTCACTGATTTAATTGGGCTTTTTACAACGCAATAGCAGCATTTTGGTGTGACAGCAACATGTCACAGAGAGTCTGAATAATGTATAATCAAATGTGTCGGTGCTCAGACGATGCAGACATGGGGCTCACGTTTAGACCAAAGCTTCATTTATAATAGAGAGAAATGAATTAAAAATGTTGAGGAGTGGTCAGGTGCTGACCTTGAATTCACACTGAGCTCTGAACAGCCTTCATTAGCCAGCTCTTTCACCTGAGCTACCGGGGGGAGACAGGCTATGAGAAGCTGTTTCTGAGTTGGTGAACTCCGTAATTCCTCGTTCTGTCTTGTGCCCTGTGATTTAAACTGGTTCTCTGCCTCTCTTTGTTAACTAGCTGCAGTATAATGATGTAGTTTTCTGTGATGTTCCAACACCATGGCTGGAGGCAGGAGTTTAGTCAGCAGCGTGCAGGATCAAGAAAAAAAAAAAAAGCGAGCCACTGAAAATGGAGAAAAATGGCTCACAGTACCCCAAGGTAGGAAATAAATTGCCGACGATAACTAGTGAAGCGACGCACAAACAGCATAATAAATTGTTTGAGATTTTTGCTCTCATTTTGCAGAGCAAAATCAAACTTTGGAGTGCACGCTTGGCAGGCCATTAAAAGAATTACTTCATGCTCTGAAAACAGAGGGCTTGTGTCAATCCCTATATCTCACACAAAAAGACAACACGCTCCTCCAGATTGCTTTGTGTTTTCTGCCATCTAGGTGGGTACAGTGATAAGCTGAGATCAGTGAGGCAAGCACAAATACAGTAAGTGACTTGGAAATAGCTTTGAAAGAAACACATCTCCACTGAATAAGGAGCTAAACCTAGAGTTAATACACACTGGCATGGAGTAGATAAATATTTATGCACAAATATTTATGTCTTACAGTTTCTCAATATACCAATATTAATGATTAATGATCTGCATTCCACACATTTAATAATTTAGCAAAGATAAATAAGTCATATTTTGCCCACTCTATAAATATTCAACACATTTGGAGGAATTTCAGTTGTCTGCAGACTTCTGCGTGTTGATAATAGTCGGCACTGGAGCAATGTATATTCAAAGATTTGTTAGTTGTTTGCTTAATCCAATTAATATTTCATATGTGTATGAATATGAGAATTACCACCCGGATCACCCGCTGCAGACACCACACACAGACTGTTTTCCTCAATGCATAGAGAAAAAATACATGAAAAGGAGTAGAAACAGGGCCCATACAGTCAGAGAAGAGGGATTGATTTAAACTCTTTGAATGGGACGCAAGGTAAATTTAACATTTTAGGAAATCACATGAAGTGTAGGCTGTTAAAAAGTTTCTGCTCCTTGAAGCTTGATGGTAATTCGTCTTGAGAGGGTCAAAATACACCTGCTCTAAAACACATTTATAACGAGCGGATTTCCCCCCGGCTCATGAGGTTTGAAACCCCCAAATGTTTTCTGTGGATTCATGGAAACACAGCATGGACAAGAAAAACCACAAGACAGTATTAATAATGCATCTTCAGCGAGTATTCAGCATCATTATTCTACAATTTAAATGAGGGTTAAAGCTCACTGCTTTGCTTGTACAAGCGCTATTTAACATTAAATATACAACAGCGGCCATATTTTCACCAGTGATACTTTCATTACAGCTGTTTTGAATTCAGTCCATGGTCAAAGAAGACACATTTGACTCTCTCTGTCCTGTACTGCTTGTAATTTGTAGTGGTCCCAAAACAGTCATACATAAGTTATAAATAATAGATTAAAATTTCATTATTTTTGTGGTTTTTTGGGGTAAGGGAAGACTGGGTCGGTTGTCCAACTGATTGACTATCAATGCACTTGATACCACAGGTTGCCCATTTTAATGCCAAACGTCTTGTTATAGTCTCTCTTTAGATTTGTCCTTTTCCTTTGTACATGCAGCATAATTTGATAAATATTATCTGTGTATCATTTCATTTTGCAGACACCACAGGGAAAGAAAAAAAATATCCAAGTTTGTTTGTCTAATTTCTGGTTAAAATCCTGTAATAGGACATCTTATCACACTGATCTGACAGATGCAAATCTTATTTTAGGAAATAACAGCCCAAGTCACAGATTAAACAGATCATTTCTGATGAATTAGACAAAGACTTGAGTTTTAAGATTTTTATTTTTATATTTTTTCCTGTTTGATTTTAAAAGTCATTGACATATTAAGAGAAAAACTGAACCGGGAAATTAAGGTAGCAGCTTTGACCTTGTGTATTGACAACAATAATATAGATATCTTTCTGTCTTTTCATATGTATTAACTTTATCAGTGTGGCAGCAGTAATAGTAATAGTCAGCTATAACTACATTAACCCTAAAGCTTTCAACTAGCATAATTTTTTTTGTTATTCATATCATATTTTTTAGCTTCTGAGAGAACAATATGTTTTCTTGTTGATTGCAGTAACACCTGTGGTCAGGATAGGTCATGTTCTCCCAGGATCAAGACACCATTTCCCATGAGCGCCATCACCCACAGTCGTAAAAACGTCACTCTCCTCAAGGTGAGCAATGTATGAAGATCTAAAATCTTTGCCAGCTGGTGTGATGTCATCAAAGAGGGTTTTGGTCTTCGTACCACAAATTGATTCATGTTCTCCTGAGAAACTCAAACCACCACTACGGATACTAAAAAACAGCATTTAAAATGACCTATTTTGGCACTGATAATGTTATGTCAAGTGTGAATTATTCGCAAGTATATAAAAGTGAAATTATTTCGATGTGACTTTTAAAGTCCTCACAGTGCCTTTAAGTCAGTTAATACCATAGTAGGTGTAGTTGATTGATTCAACCCAACAGTACCCAAAATGAAACATTCACGACGTATTAATGGGATTTATACATTTGGACATATGGTTGCCATTGTCAGAACTTTTATAAGGACTGAGGGGTGCTACAACACCAGAGCAATTAATTCTGAGATACTTAATTTGCTATACAACACAGTGCCAAAAACTTTGATAAAAACAAAAGTCAAAATGGTAACAACATAACTTTTATTTTATATCTACCTACATTTGAGGATTTTTATAAATGATTTTGTCACAACGGGACAGATTCTTAGACGTTATATGAACATAAAGTCTAAGTGATGACTCATTGTAACACCAAAACCCAGGGTTTATCTAATGCAGGATGCCCATGATTAAATGGGACATCCAACCCCAGTCTCCCCTACCTGAATGAGAGCTCATGGCGTAGTAAAGTTGATTTAATAAACACAGGGTGGACTTACATATGATAAGAGGGGAGATTTTAAGTTTTACTCTCTCAGATTTGAGTTTTGTATCGTCTGCTTATTCGCCCTAGTTTTTGTGGGAACCGCTCTGGTCTGGGCAAATGGGGAACACACATCGGTGTACCGTCAAGGTGACGCTCATACCTCCACCTGCACAGTGTGTACATCCCTCTCCAGACCAGAGAGCAACCTGCGTGTTTTTAAAGCAAAATGGCGACAGTGGAAAAGAGGGCGACACAAGCGACCGTGACAAGTACCGTGAGAAACTTGAGGACATCCTGAGTGGCCGTCCTGTCCTGGTCGCGTCCTGAGCCCTGAGGTGGGTGGCACCGCGTCCCGTTTCGTTTGAGGTGCGGAGTGATACATTAGGCAGGGGGCGTCATCAGTCAGTGTCGCTGTCGTGAAGGTATGGAAACACTGCAGTGAGTAAAACCTGTCAGATAGAGAGCTGTGTAAGTCTGTTAACGCAACTCAGTCTCAGTCCAGGTCACTGCGGATAGTTTTCTCATTGTGTGTCAGTCTGTAGAGAGCAGAGCAGTTTGCTTTCTGCCGCATTGGCTGTCGGAGTGAAGTCACAGAGGCAGCTGCTCTGAGCCAGGCAGCAGAAATGATTCACTTTGAACGGCGTCACAGGATAATTAGCTACAACACCTTATGCTACATAATTACAGAACTAACGTAGTTCCTCGACTTTCAGTTTCCTCTTTAACTTTTAACCATCTATATATCTTTCTACAATCAGCAACATAAAGGTGAGTCTGGGTTGTTGGCAAAGCCCCTCTTTGTACGGAGGCTCTGAAGTGCCAAGATAATTAATAGAACAGCAAAGTTAAAGTCTGCAAATCTTGCTTATCACTGCATAAAATGAGTTATTAACATTAGGAACTAGGCTTCGGCAAGTTTAAAGGACAACTTTGATTATAAACCTACCATTATTTAAGAACAATATGTTACCCTAACCCATTTAGACTCAATGCAACTTTTTTGCATTTTTACCTTTAGGATGGATGTAACATAGGTCTGACATGTAGGACAATTGAGACAGTGTCATCAATATTAAGACACATGACTCATGAACTGTGTTGTGATTATATGAAATGCTCTGTAAGGGAATTGTGTGCATATTTTAGCATTTTTTTAAATTCACATGGAGAGAGTGGAAAGTTTGAGTTACTTTTCATTTCTTGTTTATGACAGGCTTTTTGACAGCTGAGTTGGATGACATCGTCCAACCTGACCCATGTTGCAACTGATCTTAAAAGGTGCATGTGGTGCATTTGACATTAAAGATAAATACTTATAAATGTTGCATCCAGTCTAAATGGGTTAAAGACATTTTTTTGTATACCAGCTTCTGGTTTTGATGTGATACAACTACCAGACAGTGGTCATTTGGTTTCTAAAAACCATTTTCTTTTTGCCATTACACCACAAGACTTCAGCCATAACATAAAACTTCCTAACTCTCATGAAAAACAATGATTGCTAGTCAGTGTTGATATCATTAGTATGAATTATGATGATACATTCTTGTCATCAACTTATTTTTCCATGATGAAGACACAATGATGATGAGCTACTACACTGGTGATAAAAACCCTGACGAATGAATGTTTATGATTTTTCGACGAAAATGTTTGTGGTGGATCATCAGACATGGAAAATCTTGTGAATAGTTAGTAATGATCGAAAAATGCCCATCCCTAGAATACGTGTATATGATTATTTATTGGCTACAGACAAATCATTAGATTGATAAACCACTTAGGCCTGAACCACACGTATATGGATATATTCCTAAATGCACATTTTTCTGTCCAATTGGGCCTCTCAGCTACAGGAACACGGCGATTTCACCCACATAAACTGAGATTTTTAAAATCGGATAAAAAAATGAAGAAATAAAAAAATATCCAGTTGAGTGGATCCGTGTAGCGGTGTTAAAGGAGTTGGTGTTGACGCAATGACGTCAAGCGCCTAGCAACAAGTCACTGGCTGTTTCCCAAAGCCAAGGTACCTTGCCTTGCCTTGGTCTGATGTGGGCCTGGGGTGGGCGTGGGCAGGCATCCACATCATCAGTCGCTGCCCAAGTGCTGTTCCAATGTTCATGTCCTCCGGAGGCATATGTCCTCCGTTTGGTTAGCATGTGGCTAATTGACCAAGGATACACAGGTGCATCCTTCGCTGCCTTGCCATGGCTATAAATACCCAACATGCAATGCGTGAATCTACAAAAAAGGAAAAAAATGGAAGGAAAAGACGCACCAGAGAGAGATGCTCCAGCAGAGGCGCGTGGTAAATTCCAAATTAAATGTAAGTAACAAAATACACCTCTGAAAATAACAACTTATACCATGTCCAACACTTATCTTTTGTGCGTCACTCATGTAACTATAATTACTGAGAAACTGCACTTGCAGAGTGTCAATGATTCGACATTAAAAAAGCAAAAAGTGTAGAAAAGTGGCAAGTTATGACAATATTTGTAGCCGTCTGAGCTCCTCCCAAAATATGCCTTTGTAGGCTGTTCCATTAGCATCTCCTTTTGAGCAGAGGCAGGACACTTGCCTTGGATTGGAAGGAAGTGGCTTCGGAGGCACTGCCTTCCAAGGCAAGGCAAGGCAAGGTACCTGGGCTTTGGGAAACAGCCACTGTGTTTGACTGCGCATGCTCATAACGTTCTTCTTCTATGGTTTTCACATTTTGCTAACCTGCCACTTATTGGCCAGGCGTGGCATTGCAGGCTTCAGAGGCGATCGTTTTCAGTTTGGCCTCTTCGTATGGACAGAGATATTTCTGTGGTGTGGACGGAGATTTTTTTTTAAAACGAGGACAAAGATATCCAATCAAAAAAATATCCATATACGTGTGGTTCAGGCCTTAATAGGTTGTTTCCTCTTTTCAAAGCTCAAAACAACTGACACTTTCTAAAGTTTGAAACGGTCTCAAAAGTTAAGAAAGTTTTGAGAAATTCCTGTGTTTGCCTTACAGATGTGTCAGGTTTTAAATCGATGAATGGGCAAAACGATAGCGCTCAGATAGCAGACCTTTGAGCGTCTTGTAGCTGTTTGAATGCTTAAAGCAGGTTGAAGATTGCTAGCTAACTAAGATACACTGTGTTTTTTATCTATTTGTAGATTCAAAGCTGTGGACTGACTCACTCAACAGTAGGAGGTAAGCATGTTTTTTACATGGTGTAAATTGCTAATATTTAAGCTGCACTCTGACCAGAGGACATACATTCATGCCGATACTTTCAAAACATAGCTAAGCATTGCAACACTGACGTGAACAAAGTATGAAGTGGTTGACTTTTCCTGCAAAAAACAGAGAGTTGACAGTTGGTTTCAAACATTCCTGCCCCTGACAAACTGTGATGTGATCATCTGTGAGCCTCCAAATCCCTTTTCTAAAACAAAATGTTTTACTTAGTGTGTTCTTACAAATAATGGGTGGAGTTAACCCAAATGCGTTAACTACTTACTTTATTCATGAGTAAAAACTGATCTTAGTCTTATGACAGAGTAGTTTTTCTGTTTGAATATCATTGTCAAACTGATGTTTAATAAGACTAAGAATAATTTGAATCTTTTGTCTGTGTTTAGCAGTTGAGTGTAGAAGAACTACATCCCACTGAATTCAGAGTTTATTAACTCTGACATGTTCTGAGCGACTAAGAGGAGTGGAGGTTTTATAAAAATCAAAGTCCATCACTCCCTGCAGGTGTCTAAGGACGACCTTTCATGGCTACAGAAAGAAGTCAGTGAAAGCTTAACAGCCTTGTGTAGGTTTTACTGCATTAGACACCGCAGAGAGTAAAGGAGTCAACCGCCCGGCTAAATAAATCAGATGGTGAGGCATGTTATCCACAAATTGATTATATGTCACTTGACAAGGTCAAATATTTTAACCAAGATGCCTGAGATCCCTGAATGCTCAGCATAGCAAACAGTTATGTGTTCTCTGCTGGCCGGGCTGGCTGCTTACACAGCTTTAAATGAAGACACCTGGGACTGCTTAAATGGAAGAACACTGGCCTGAATTAGCAGCTCAGCTGAGCAGCAGCTGCAGAGATGAGATATTTTAGTAATCAGGTGGCTCTGGCAAGAACACAGAGGTCTGCAGAAATACATCATGTGCGGGGAAATAAGGACGGTGAGTTTGGCTTTTATCTGGGGTGTTTAGCTTCTCAGTTTTGAGTCTTATGTAAAAACATGAATACAACTTCAAACTGGAGCTGCAAACACAGTTACTTGATTTTATTCACTAACTTTTTTTTTATAATTATGTGAAACATTTCTCTCACAACAACCTAGATCCCTGACACTGTTATTTGTGGTTCAGGGATCACTGAACCTCCTGGTGGCTGTGAGCAAAAATACCAGGGGACCAGGGTATCATAAATACTTTGTACATTACTTATGCAGGTAATAACTAGTGGTTGTGGTGATTTTCATTAAATATTGACTCTGTTTTATCCATGTGTTATGTGTATGGTAGGTTTTGGACTCTACAAACAGGCTCATTAGCTCAGCAACACTTACATGTAAGATGACCTTTATGATAGGGTCACTGAAAGGATAATTACTTTTCAATCAAAAATACAACAACTTGGCTCAGAAAAGGGAATGATAGGAGACTGAAGAACCCATTGTGAAAATATCTGTTCAGCACCTCAGGGACGGAGCCAGGTGCTCAATTTAGGGTGGGCCAAACCAATTCTGGGTGGGCCTTGAATTACAAAAGTTAGTGAATAACTATTACCGTATAGATATAGTCCTATTGCTGTGTATGTTTAAAACCAGATTTGGTTGATTTTTGATACTTTAATTTTTGATAAAATTTTAGTGTATGATACTGGCCAAAGAGTAGTGCTTTAACGCACCAATGGGCTGTGCCGCCTCAACCTTCCATGTATTATAGGCTGTAAGAGCCGCAACATTAACCGCAGTTGAATTAAAGACAAAAATCTACAGTCTGTCTTTCCCAAAATCATTCTCTAATTCTTACGGTGTAACATAAGGCTGAATGAGTCATAACTTTTTACCAACAGGGGAAAAGATTGACAAACTTTGCTCATTTTATAGACAGGACATCAAACAATGAAAAAAAAGTTAGAAAAAAAAAAGTTATAATATTCCTCTTTAAAACTGATTTTAAAAGAAACAAAAACGAAACAAAGGGAAAAAATTGTCTAAAGAAAAGTTTGAGGTGGGCCTGGGAACATTGGGCCCACCCATGACTCCGCCCCTGCAGAACCTGCTTTTAGCACTCTGCTAACTGTGCTGAGAGTTGGCCTATAGTATACAAAGTAACTGCAATGATTACATTGTTCAGTGTTGCTTTAACAACAGGAAGTGTGATGAATAAACATTTTTTTCATATCAAAGAGTAACATTCATTTCTTCAGCAAAAGAATAAATCTGAAGGGCTGACACCTAGCTTACACTGTTTTTCTGCATCAAAATTATATTAATAATAATAATAATAATAATAAATTTTATTTGTGAAGCACTTTTCATTTAAATTATCTCAAAGTATGACAGTAAAGCAAGATTAAAAACAAAACAAACAGTTTAAATGCTTTCAGAGACAGCTTTTTTTTAAAAAGAAAGGTTTTCAGGCCCTTGTTGAAAGAAAAACAAACCTTCCTCAGCAGTCTAGTTCTGACGGCTCGTCGCCATTTTTAAAGTCGAGGAACGTCTCTAGTTGCGTCTTACGTCACATCTTATCATGCGCTGAAAGAACGCAGCCTGACAACTTTCCGTTTGAGTGGATACATGATACCTCAATCGGTTTGGGGAAAGGACCCCTGTGAAACCAATTGAATGTCCATTCTGATTAGCACTTTTCTTTCGGAGTGAGGTGTATACAAAGGTTAAATGCTTTCCGTCTGAGCAAATAAACCGAATGCAAGCGGAATATTTGGGTCCATGTAAAAGTGGCTATTGACTTTGTCTGTTGTTTTGTTGATGTCCCCTTATGCAGAACTTGAAATAGAGGTAAAACTGAAGAAGTAATATCTTCTCTTGTAGATTAGGTCTATACCTTGTTATTTTATTTAACAGACTAAATAGCCTCATATTATTTGTCTTATTTACATGACAGGATGTCATTTCTGCCTCATGTTTGTGCGCTCACATTTCTCCTATGTGACAAGGAGTGACAAAAATCACCAGAATTCTTTCACATTACTTTACTTAAAATATGACGGACCAGAGTTTAGGGTTGTAGTCGTGCCACTAACATAGTGCACTGCAGTAACACACCTAAATCTGAGTGGAACCCACCATAAACTGAGGAAAAAGAAGAAGGATAATGCGACAGCGGAAACAGTATGCAAAGTGGATCGGTCCATTTCATACTGAGAATTTTACCTGAATCAGTAAAGCATCATGTTATTTATGGCATACTGCTGATTTTTCTCTTCCAGCATCCTACATGTTCAAGTCAGTACGTTATGCTAGTTTAGCTGGCAGTTTGAAAACTGCCCAGGTCTACAGCGTCTAATCTAAACAAGTGCCATACTGACTGTTTTTTTCTGAATGTTTTATACCCACCACTTTCAAATACAATAAGGGAAAAAAGCAGGACTGTTCCTTTAACATTATCAGATTAATCAGAATCGATAATTGTTGCTTTGTTTAAATCAGATTTTATGATGAGCCTGAAGAGATCTGCTTGTCAACACTTTGGTGTCACCTCTGCTTTGGTACCTGGAACAGTCTTACTTTAGAGAGATTGACCACTCCATGTGTTTCAGTTTTTGATGTAAAGCCAACATTTTAATTTATTCTTAAAGAAAATTAAAGTGTTGTATCAGACAAGTAGAATTCAGCTTCCTAAAAAAAGTTAAAAAACATTTTATTTCCCTTTATTTCTGTCACAGGTGTGTTTTTCCAGAGACATGATGAAAACGTTGCTCCAGCACAGAAAGGCAAGTACACGTTAATTCTTTAAGGTTTAAACATTCATCGGTCCATTTCATACTGAGAATGGCTTTACACGTTAATTCTTTAAGGTTTAAACATTCATCATGATAGTCATTTCTTTAAGTTCACCGTAATGACAGTTTGAGTTTACTGTGAAGGATTAAGACAAAATCACAAGAAGCTGACCCCCTCCTGTGAGGTGGCACAGGTGACTAATTTATTCGATTTAGACAAAGTGTTTTAATTGAAATTGAAAAGTAGGAAAATGAGTGTTGCATGGTGTCTAATTTTTCTTATCATCGTCCTAATCACAATGGCAGAGCATAAACCTAAAATGTCAGTGTCTGTGAAGAGGTGTTATCATTCAGAGGCACAGTTGTATGTCTCTTTACCGGCTTAACACCTGAAACTGTGGCTCAGACGTGTGAAGTGCTCTGAAACTATAGCTGGGTGTGATTACCAGTCAAATTAAATCTGAAATGTCAGTAACATGTGTCAGTGCTCCCACTCCTACGCTTGGCAGGTTGCAGAGAGTGACAAGCTGGCTGTTGATTATTTTCTAGTGTGAAACAGAATCACTGACACACAATTTGTGTTTACCATCTTTCTGGCTCTGTTTCATTTTCTATACAGTAGCCGATATTTTGAGGTTTAATTCTGAAATCTTCACGACTTTGGATTCATACTGTGATGACAGCCATTAAATCAACAGCGATGCTCAGAGGTCAAATGAGGTAAACACGTTCATCTGTAATTATACGAACTGTTGATTTCGTAGTAATTAAATCTCGCTTTTTTTGTTTATAATGACAGTTATCTTTCTTTCATTTTGAAAACGTTGTAAACAAGTGATATTTTTACATAACTGATAATCAAAACAGCGCAGTCTGCCTCTTGTCGTTATATTGACAACTCATCTCAATGTTTTTAGCATTCAAGTCTGAACTCACCTGCACACAGTTTCCGATGGCTCCAATCGTCCAACAGCCAAACTCGAACATGTTTTACTTCACTGTTGTAAAAAGTATAGTATGAATCTTAATAAACATTGAAGATGATGTAGATTACCAGTAAGACTGTAAAAGACTTTCAAAGTGCCATCATCTGCACTGGTTTCAAGCAGATTCTACAGCATTGTAACTCAACATACAGGTCTTTTCCAATCAGTCAATCCTTATTGATGACTTCCTATTAATAAAAAAGACCCAACATGAAGACAAGATCTGATCTCATCTTAATCCACCATGAGTACAAGACCTTTGGACATTGAGTAAGTTACAGTGGTAAGAACAAACTTCCTTTGAAGGGGACATATCATGCTTGTTTCTCCTTTTCACAATGCCAGACTAGGATGCCTGTAAAGCATTTCTGCCCTCAGTACAAGTCATTTAGTTCCTTCATTTCCCCACAATAGCGTTCTCAGTATCCTCAGTTTAGGCCATTCTGAAGATCTCGTTGAAACGCTCCATTTCAAGAATGACCTCCAGTAACCTGGCAACGTCACAGCCCTTTGTGCTCTGATTGGTCAGTTCTATCAGAGGGGCAGAGGGGGTAGAGCCAGGGGGCGGTTTTTGCAGCATGGCAGTATTTACAAAATTGCCATATTGGATGGGGCAGACCGAGCGAGTTTGCTGTTTGCCAAAACTTCACCGTAAGGCATTGATAGCGGTAATAAAATGGCAGAGTGTAGGATACGTCCTTTTGTATTGGACCCCGAGTCAGACCCGGACGGTTCTGCAGCTCAGGAGGAAGAAAATCCACCTGGACACAGATCATCTCAGGACGCTTCAGTGTGGTGAGTCAAACCGGTACTGTAACATGTATAGTTTATACGTTTATACTCGGCTCTTGGTGGGTGTATCTCTCGGTGACGGTTGTGTGACTAACTGACTTCACAGAGGAGGAGCTGCTTTATTAGATTACTCCAATAAAAAGAAAGGATCCTCGTGTCGTCACAATGTTTGAAATCTCGCAGCCAACTGGCAATGACCTATTTTCAGAGGCGTCAAATCTTGTTCAAGGATATCAGAAAAAATAGAATATTTCATTATTTGAAAATTCAGGGGGTGTAAGGTCTTGCTTTCAAATTTATCATATTATATGTAAGTATTAAATCAGGGATCAGCATTATATGTCCCCTTTAACTAGCAGAAACTATGGGCAGGACCAGACTCATATTAGGCAGACATCTTCTGAGACTGTGATGGGTTTAGAGACATGGATGGAGTTTGTAGTTTAGTGTTGTAGTGACACCTTGAAATGATCATGTCCACTTGAGGACCCAGTTTACTCTGCGAGATAGTTTTTACATCTTAAATTGGTTAAAACAAACTTTTAACACTTTCAAAGCACAATTAACCCCTTACTGCCTGAATTAGTTAAAATTCATAAAAACAGACTGTTTTTATGTGTGTTTGCATTCTTAAAGATGTTAAATTGATTTGAGATTGTAAATATGAGAATAGTACACACAATAGTTAAAACTAAGTTGTATATACAGACATGGGAAGTGCATCCCCTGACCAATATGTTGTGACATAGTGGATCTGATACGATCTGTGGTCTGTTTAGAATATGAATCAATAGGTAATAATGAGATACAAAGGTCATTTCAGCTGCATCAAGACCTGACAGGGTATGTTGCAAAACAGGCATCAAGGGGTTAAAAGAGGAATGCAAAAAAATTTCAAGCAAGATTAAAGTTTGTTTCTGAAGATTTTTAACTACTGCTTGAACAAAATCCAATTACTGTGGTGAGGGTGCAGGTATGGCCTAGCAGTGTATCTAGGTGGACTGGGTTGTAATACAACCGGCAGCCCTCTCCTGTATGTCACTCTCCACTTCAACCTTGTTCCCTGCTCTATCCACAGTCCTGTCCTCTCCAACAGAGGTCTTAAACAAACAAAAAACTAACTTAAAAAATAGTTAAAGTTTAATGGACCTAATTTGTGAGTCTGAACATAAAAACTCAAAAAAATAAAATAAAAAAATAATGATAATAACAATTCCAAAAAAACCACCAGAGTAATCAGCTCCTGCACCTTCACTGTGCAGAATATTTTTTTTGCTTTTGTATATGATTACATATTTTCGGAAATATATATTCTAAAATGAAAACAAAAGTATTCACAACTGTTCATGCTTCTAAAAAAGTACCACATGCAGCAAAAAAAAGTTAGGGCATTGCTTCAATAAAGTGAGTAAAATACACCATCATAGGAACATGTACAGCTTTGGCTGCACTAACAGCTCCCATACCCCAGGAATCCATGTGCTTTATTTGGTAAGATCACGCTTTGAGCATCTTGTTTTTCTTTTTACAACCGCTGAAGGTCATGTATGTTTGCTTTTTTCCAGCTGTCATGTGACTCTGAATATTCATCATTGCTGCTGTTGAAGCAAATAGTGTAAAGATGACGAAACTCATGCTCATTTAATTTGTGACAGCAGCCCTACAGAGGGGAATTTGCAGGAAAACAAAGTGGATGAGTTTCAGGGATGAGAGCTCTTTCTTGTGCTCTGATTCTCCTGATTGTAAAAAACTCTGAAAAGCAGCTTTTGAATCAAAACCATGTCACAAAAAGTGCAAACTTGGATTCAAAATTTCATTTTGCATTGTCACAAACTTTCAGTTTGAATTGCACTCCTGTCAAGACGATACTTCTTATCGTAGAGGAACAGCTCTCAAAGATTGTGGAAACCCCAGCAGCTTAAAATCTGAGTTCCTTGTTGATGAGATTTCTTTTGTCCAGGAAACACTGAATGAAGTCATGAGCTGCAGTTTCCTGTAATCCAGCTCCTCAGCCTCTTTAAATCTCGTCTCCTGTTGTCTCGTCTCACCGGGGTTATGGCCCTCTTTCTCCACTAAGGGGCAGAATTTGATCACTGATGCTCAACGTCCTCGCTCAGAGGGATGAAAAACTGAAAGCAACTGTAGTTAATGTGACCTGTGTAATGACACTAAATGAAAGAGATGATCAAAGAAGGAATGATGGATAGACTCAAAGAAGGTATTTTATTTAAAATTGTATAAACAAGGTTCCATTATGTGAAAATTAGGACTTAATAATGTCCTCTTGGTAAAAACCATGTTGAAAAACGATAAAAATAGGTGTGCAGGCAATTCAGAGGACATTTTCCAGGAATGATACAAGGCAGTCACAATTTTTAGATCAGGCTTAATTGCTTTAATATTCATAGAGCTACATAAAAACTACCAGACAACTCTAAAAGCTGTTTTCATATAATTTCTGCCTGATCCAGATGAACCCACGTCAGCAGGAATACCAAATTACCCTGGTCTTTTATTTATCCCTCAGAACATTTCTCCAGTCCAAACAGCCTCCATCGTTGAGGGTTTGGATTAGCGAGCTTCTATTGTAGACGAGCTGCGAGGCGGCTAACCCTTTCTGTGATACCTACCTAAGGTTGAGCTCAGCACTTTCCTCATTAATTTCCCACTTATTCTCAGAGTTGGATGTGATATTTTAGAGATTTGAACATGCGGGGCACAGGTTAGGCACAATTATGCTGACAGAGGGCTTTTAGAGCAATGCTCAATGAAATGTGGAGTATAGGATTATACATGTGGAAAGTTATATAGTGATTAACCTTCATTTCAGTCCCCTCAGTGATCTCTGGGAGGCAAATCCTCCTCCAATCAGCTGCTGTCAGGTGTATTTTTACAGCCTGATAAATGACCTTCAGACTGATGGATCGAAGCATTTTTCTTCTTTTTATGCTTTTGAGACATTTGTTTGCCCTTTCAGGTGGTTCAAATACTTCCTTTAACTACATACTACCTTGATTTCCTTTCAGCTCATATCTGTATTGATTCAGGTGTAACTTAAAGGAGCCTTCCGTAGCTCTGTTGACTTGGTCCCCTAGACAAGAAACAAGAACACTCCACAGGGCACCTCTTGGGCATCATTACACAAAGTTTTCTCACATTGAAAAGTGCAGTGTGTAGTAATGAAAGGATTCAGTGGTATCAGATTATAGGCTGAGACGCCCTCTTGCTCACCCTTCCTGTCGGTGAAGTGACGGTGGCCTTCAGGGACAAGAATACCAGTGATGCATGATAAGCACAGTCCTCCATATGTCAGGTTTTTACCATCATAAATGTCCAACAAAACCAATTCTTATACCCACAACCATGTTTATCACTTCAAAAACGTGTGTTACTAGCTTGTCCTTTCCATGCTACAGTACAAACATGGCAACGCAGGATGGCGGCTTCTATGGAAAGGGATGAGCACCTAGGTAGAAATAAAGGACTTATTCTAAATTCACAAAAACAAAAAAGTTTTTATTTCCAGGTGATTATTTCCTAATTCAAACATACATTTTTTCTGCTAAACACTGCTGGTTACTGCATCACTTCATGCTGTGTTCGTGGTTATGTGAATTGAAGCTCCCACAGGATGTGACAGACAGTGAAATTCACATAGATTTGTTAATGTATTAGATATTTTAACACCAAGTTCCTGTGACTATAAATTTGATCATACTGTGGGGTGGCTGTGGCCCCTTGATAAAGTCATGTCTCCGTTGATCCCAGTTCCTGCAGTCATCTACTGAAGTATTTCTGAGCAAGACACACTGAACCCCAAACTGCTCCTGCTGTTGGTCAGTGGTAGAAATGGGTACCTTTCACATTTTAAATGATACAGTGCCAATGCCCGGTACCTGGCAATCAGTACCAATTTTCGGTACTTTTTTGTGTTTATGTGGTAAAAAAAAAGACCAATTGGTTTAATAATAAAATTTGGTAAAGCTTTATATTAAGGTCCTGTAATAAGCATTAATAAGACCTTCGTAAGTACTTATAAGATGCTTATTAACATTATTTGTCTATAAGACTATATAACTGCGTAACTGTCGCACTTTGAGATCACTTTGATGAAAAGTGCTCTACAAATAAAATTTATTATTATTATTATTATTGTTTAATAAGGTCATTGTAATAGTTACTACAAGACAACTTAATCTATAAGCTATATGGAACCTAACCCTAACCCTCTTTGTTTTTTGTCTTCTGCTTTTGTCTCTCATGAGCCCTACCCCAGCCCTTCCCCTAAACCTAACCATTCAGGGCCCCATGCCTAAACCTAACCTGTAGGGCTTAAACCTTACAATGACCTTATTAAACACTTATTAAGCAGTTATATAGTCTTATAAACAAATAATAATGTTAATAAGCATCTTATAAGTACTTCAGTTTAACATATTTATTCTTCAATATATAACCTTGCAATGTTATGTTAATGTCCAGTATGGAAATTCACCTACTCTTTATCAGTGTCCTCAGTGTCTCCCTTTTATTTGAATCAGTACCCGGTACTTTTGACAGAATTCAGTCCGTACAAATAAAAGTACCTAATTCTTTACCCATCCCTTGTCAGTGTTGTGCGGATGGGTATGAATGTGTTAGCTAATACTCATGGTCCCCTATCATAGCAGCTTCTGCCATCAGTGAGTGAATGTGCAATGTGAATGAATGAATGAAACTAGCAGTGTAAAGAGATTTTAGGGTCAGGAAGACTGAAAAAAAAACTATATAAGTACAAGTCCCTTTACCACTTATCAAAGAGGATTTGCTGCATTATTTCCATCACACGAAACAAATTTACTGATATGAGCAACAGCAAAACATGTGAACAACATGATTAGCATATAGTATGTAAACACTTACAGATTCTTCAATTTTTAACTCAATTAATTTTTGCTGATTTTGAACATTTTAATATTCTCTTATGAACTCTAAAGTAGACATTCATTGTAGCAGCACACTGACTCATTAAAATGTACTTGCTAACACCTTATTTCATAGTACTTAGCCAATACTCCAGAGCCATCTCCTAATCACCTCCTTAGTACAGCTGATTGTGAATCAGACAGTTGTGCTGAATAAATTACCCAACAGGAATTTGTTATTATTTGTTTTTCTTCTCAGTATCTAGACCAACTAAATGTAAGAGGTTCTTAAGTCTGTACTCAAAAAAAAAAAAAAAAAAAAAAAAAAAGAAACTCTGGTTTTAATTGAATTTATTATGTGGTTCCATATAAATGTATTAGGTTAGTTGAAAGCATGAATTTGAAATTAAAATTGTTGCATTTAACTAACTTAATACATTTACATGTAACCAGTTGACATTATCATTTTAAATAAGGTCAATGTTCCATTTTTTCAGTGTATGTAATTTATCCTTATAAAGACTTCAAAGTGACAACATGTTTAAGTTCTAATTTAAAAAAGGATATTGTGATTACATGCACCTTGTTATAAAGTGCAACTTAGTATTTATCTTTGAGCAGTTAGTTTGTATGAAAACTTGGTTTGTATGAAAACATTTATCCTATGTTTCCATATTCCTTTTTGATTTAGTGTTTGTTCCTCCAAGAAAACCCAATTAAAGTCTTTTATACTTTTGTTTAATTTTATAACAAAGGTCATTTTAGGGGCTGATCATTTTTAGAAGTGTTTGTTTGAAAGTCTCATTGTCTATAGTTGTTTTATAAAGTCCCCATGAACTTCCTGCAGTGGTTCCTCTATCAGGGAGTAAAGGAGAAAAAAATCCACTTAATCTTCTAATGATACAGATAAAAGCACCAGAAGCTCATACATTAAGCACCTTTTGATTAATTAAAAGTATTGACATGTGATCATTTCCCCCTCATTATGAAACTATATTTGACATTTTTCTGGTTTTTAATTTGATCTCATAACATGTCACGACTTTATAATCATCAGTAATCCTTTTTTCCTCTCACGCAGCGTGATAGAGGAAGCTATTTCTATCCGCTGCTATCTTGTTCTTATCTTGCGTTTGTGCGTCGGCGCTGCAGAAGAAGCCGGCTTTTGACAACAATGGCAGCTCCCTCCCTCATCCCTCCAAAGAAAGGACATATTTGAGCCCCTTTGATTCGGCCCGATTTGTTTTGATGTGAGGAGTGAGTGGTTTTTAAAATCTCCTTAACTCCCCAGGCCTGGCCCAGCCTCCCACAGGGCTAATGACCGTAGCCTGGCCTCTGTTGAATAATACAGACGCTGGCGAGGTGGAAAGTGGGGAGGAGGGCAAAGGGTTAGACACGGGCCCTCCTTCTACAGTACACCTCCATTGATAAGATTGTATTAATTGGTATGAATAGAGAGGGGTTTGCTCCCTCTTCTTGTATACATTTACCATTATACTCATTAGCTTCCCGTTGCCTCCCAGCAAGTTCCTCCTTCACATCCCCCGGGGTCTCCTGGGCAATTTGCATCTCTCCATGGTGTCTCTCTGGGGTTATTGAGGAAATATTAGCCCCTTTTCTTCTGTGGCCGACCCTTTGATTTATTTGGAGCTGGAGCTGATAGAGTGGCACTCACATGTTAATGACTGGCGCTGATACAGGCCCCTGGTGCAAGACGACTCATTGATCTGGGTTGAAAAGGTACAATTGACAAGCAGTACTAAATAAGTGTCTTACATGCGTTTGTGTGTGTGTATGTGTGAGAGTGTGTGTGTGTGTGTGTGGACCTTGGGAAATGACAAGGGATTCCCACTGCTGTCAGGGCTGCTGCACTCGAGCTGTCCGCTCCTCCTGATAGAGTTAGATAAATAGGCTTTTGTTGGCCTCTGAATTCCTTGTGACTTTTTGACAGTCACAGTTTTTGCTGTTTTCTCTTCAGAGACTTGTTTCTTCTTTCTTCACCATAGGGCTCCTCTGCTCATGTCACTTCTTCAACCCCACACTGGTGCTTATTTTAGCCACTTTTAGGCCTCCAAACCCAATCAGAGGCTGCAGCTCTTGATCCGGTTCAGAGTTGTTTGTCCTGGTCTAATCACACGACTCCGAGGCCTCACTTTTGCAGTCATATGAGGCCTCTGCTCCCTGCCTCTCCCCCCTGATTCCTGCGCTCATATTATGTTTTAAAGAAAGATAATGAGAGATTTCATCTAATATCTGCAGTGCTTGACATGCCTCCAAATTTAAGCTCACTGATGTCTGCTCAGCAATGTGGAGCCTGTCCTCAATTTGGAGAGCAGTTTGACATCAACTCCCTTTCATCTGGATGGTCACATGTCTGCAGAAGAGCAGCAGCAACAAAGTTTGATGTCTCGTTATATATTTATTTATTATTTTCCCTTCTCAACTGCGGGGAAAAAGCAGGGCTTATCATAGCAACAACCTCTGCCGTGCTTGGTATTTGTCTGCTTTCAGTAATATGGTAATAATAACATTTAATAAAAGTCAACATCCTAACTGCCGCTAAACAAAAATAACCACCGCAGCAATTGCTGCATCTCCTCTGCATACTTATAACAGATTAGAGGTTATGTATATCACTTGCGCGGCTCATGCATATTGTTATGAAGGGGAAATGCAAGAAATGGAAATGTGCCATTTCAACGAGCCGGCACAGCTTGCCAAAAGCGGGCAAGTGGGTAGTGCTTGTGGTGATGGTCGGGTTTGTTTTCCTCTCAGTGTTGGGAGATGAGGAGTCATGTATCTAAACAGAGCAGATATGATGTTTATGAGAGCCATCTGCTTGGCAGCCCTCCTGCGCCCGCTGCCCTCCTCAACGTGAGAGCAGCCTCATTAAAACGGTCACATGCCTGAGAAATTTCTAACTGCTGTTTTTTTCCCCCTCTTTAAAAGGAGTAGAGTTTAAAACTAACAAAGCCTTGGGAAATCCCCATCAGACATCCCTCCCTTAATCCATTTAATTTTGAAAGGTATTGTTTAAAGCTTTAAAGTTTATATCGTTTAATCCCCCTCCAACACTACGGGCAGCAAATGAGGCCGTGTCAGCAGCTTGAACAGATATAATCTACTCCACACAACAGAAAATCCTCCTTCAAGACAAGGTTGCATGGGTTTTCTGTGAACTCGCTGTTTGATGTTTCTACCTGCTATTGAACATGACTTCTGCCTTAACCCAACTGTCACTCGCTCCCTGTCCCCTTTTATCACTCCCAATGTTCTCGCTTCACCTTTTTTCATTAGTAAATCCACCATCACAGCCATCTCACTTTGCCTCTTTTTCAGGAGCAGCGGGGAAGGAGAAGTTTGTCTGAGGCAGGTTCAGGGACACTTTTCAATTTTTTTATTTTCTATTTTGTCTAAATAGAAAGAGTCAAGTGGGTCAGCATTATCCTGAAGGCATCCTAAAAACATATGGGTAAATAATTGCCTATTTCTAAAGAGTTTTTTTTTTTCAATTAAAGCTTTGTGTAGTACTTTCAAAAGTAGATTTACTCAGCTTCTTGAAAAAATGTCAACTATGAAAGTTAAAAACTAATAAAAGGTGGTGAAGCAGCCTGTTGTTAGCCTTCCTTAGCTTCAAATCTGGAAAACAACCAGTCTGACACAGTTGGACTTCATGCCTGTCCCAATTTAGCATTTATGCTAGGTTTTATTGACCATACACAAAGCTGTAGAGTGATCATTTGGTTGTGTGTGTTTTTTTTTCCTTAATTGATAAAACATCTTGAGAGAGATGAGTAACTTGGAAATAGAAAGGGGCTTGATACTGTCAGGATCAGGAACTGATCTTTTGACCAGGGCAGTGAGGACTGTTACCCCCATACATGGGGCGCCTGCTCTGCTGCTGAGCTAAACTGGAGGCAAGTGCTAACAAATGAGCTTTAAAGCCAAAACTACAATTAGATTTGTTTTTCCAGAGCTTTTTTAGCTGGTTTCTCTATCATTAGTTTGTGTTCATTGGAATGTAAACTAGTCTTTCATGTCCTTGAGTTTAATCTGTCATTCATTACAAAGTCTTCCTGTTTAATGTCTTCTCCTATGTTCATCAAAGTCCTCAATTTGTAGTTTCTGTGCAGCTGTGGAGCTCTTTCCAGAAATTCTTGTCTGGGATATATAGATTCCTGGGTAGCACTTTACTTTAGAGGTCCGCAAATTTCATACCACTGAGGTAATAATTCGACAGAGTTTTTTTCTTATATCTTTGAAATTACCCACGAAATTTCATGAGAATTTGGTGAAGATTATTAGCACCCAACTATCACAATCAGGTAAGGCCAATGTACAACCCCACTCTTGGTGAATATCACATCTGAAACCTTCAGTTGTATCATGTAAAACATTATAGGCCGAATCATAAAGGTTTATCATTTTACATGTGATCTCAATTATGCATATCAACAAACTGGGTACTAAAGAACTTGGTGAAATTAAACAACAAATAGCTAACTATCAACTGCTTATTGGGAAACTGAATTATTCACTGAACATTTCAAAGGTAATTATCACATCAAACAATGAACCTAACTTCTGTATTCAAGAACTAAGCAGCTATTTATCAACTGCTTCTCTGGAAATAGCAGAAACGTTGGGATACTTCTGAAAACATTTTGTGGTGGATGGTGATTTAACTACAAATAAATTATTTTCTAATCGTCTCCTTGTTACCTTGTAATTTGGAGTAAATTTCAAAGAAACTGGAAAAAATCAGTTACCTACCAATTGTGACTTACGACAATAAATTTTGACATTATTTTAAAGAAGTTATGTGATAGTTTCAAAAAAAAAAACAAAAAAAAAACGTCTAATGATTACCTAAGTGTGATTAAATTTGCGGACATCTAAAGTAAAGTGTTACTGAGTCCTGCTTAGCCACTAGTATGGTTAAATCAGCCACCTGTAACTGATTGTTTTAAGGTAAGGATCTAAATGTCTCAAATTATTCCAATCAACAGACTCTGGATGGTTCTGGTTCTAAAGTAATCTATTTACATGCTATGTATAGCCCTGTTTCCACCAAGCAGTCCAGTATGGATCAGTAAAGTTTGGTCTTAAAAGCATATAAAGAAGCATCTGTAAACAGATCAAAAAACCCAAAACACACAGGACGTTTGTCTGCTTTAGCCAAGGACAAGAATTTTGAGTGGGGGCCTGTTACCTGGTCCTGCTGGACTGTGTTTCTCTTCGAGTCTGTAGCCCCATTTCTGTCAGGCGGTCCGGTATGGATCAGTACAGTTTGGTACGGGATAGATTAGTAAAACCTAATCCTGTTTGTATTTCCATGGCCAACTGGGTCAGCGGGGTGTAAGATGGATGCTGATGTCATAGCAGTGGGAATCAGTTTACTTTGTTAATAAATCCAACAAAGAAGAAAATCACAACACGGTAAACAAAGAGCAATGATGGAAGAAATCCAGCAATTTGTTTTCCTTGTGTTTGGCATGTGGCTCTTTGTTACAAAACACAATCAAGCAGGGTTATGTGTTGTTCTATATTACCCCTGTGGCACAGGAATTGATGATTTGTTTGACCAATCAACAAACTGCAGTGTTTGTAGCTCCGACTCCTGGGCTTGGATCGGTATGTTTAGCACCGCAACAGAAGGGTAACAAAACGTGGGGTCGGTAAATTCACGATTTTCCAGTTTTAGTCAAAGAAAATGCCACATGCTGAGAGTGCTGTTTGAACCACTTGGTGGAAAGACTTAAAAAGTTATGTGCTTGCAAGAAAGCATGCTAGAATTTGAAGCTGCTTTGAATGCGTCTCTCATGGGACAGTGCATTATTCACGTTCAGCAGCAAGTTGTGCTGAGTGACAGCTGAATGGAAATGAGATGATTGACCAACTATCGATCCCTGATCATTAAAAAAATGCACAGATCTGATTTGATAGTTGATTTTGGGGTCGGGGTATCCCAAGTAATCTGTGTTATACATTTAACTCTGAAATATTACATGACTTACACTATCACATTTTTTTATTTATAAAGACAGCGGCTGACCTGTAGTGTTTTGGTTATATTTCAAAAAAGTTGTTTTACTTCTACGGTACTTCCCTTTGATGTTTATGTGTACCTTATGAATTTTACACATGGCATTACCATTTTGGGGCAAATATTTTTTTTTTATCCTTTAGTCAGAGCAAACTAACTGTTAGCCCATGTCTTGTAGTTTGTGCTAACCTTCTCCTGCCTTCAGCTGAGTTTTTTTTTTTTTCTTTTTTTTTTTCCCCTTGTCTGCATTATCTTTTCTGCTGAGCACTGTGTCATATGACAGCGTTGAAAAGGCCGATGCCAGTTTCAGTTGAGTTTTTGTCATACTTTGGATAGGAAGCAGTTAAGAGTTGAATTCTTCTAAAAGATAGGTGTTTTCTTAAATTAAGTAATTATGTATCTGTGCATCTTTTTTTTCTTTACTTATATTGCGAGAGAAAAGGTTTCCTTGTGTTAGCATACATTAGCATTTCATTTGTCCTGACTATAGAGGACACATCTTCTATGCACCACACGACTTATGGTACTCATATGTTTTCCTTTAGTGTATAATTCCAGTCATATAACTCTGGTATATATTTTCACTCAAGCAGTAAATTACATTGTTTAGTTATCAAAGGCTTTGTGTAATTACATTTGTGCAATTCAGAATGACAGGGCTGATAGTGTCTGCACAAGACGCTGGCATACATAATCACAGCCAAAATCCCATTAGGGAGAATAGAGACCATTATTATGGAAATGACCTTTGGGTGACTGGAATTCAGAGGGATAAAAGAGTATGTAATCCAGACAAAGACATCGTGTGAAGCCTCTGTCTTCATTTTCTCTGGTGCAAATTTAAGAAATTTAAGGAGGTTTTTGAGTTTGCTACTTTTTTTTTAATCCGTTCCTTTTTTTAGTTTCACCTTTGTCTGAGCTCTAAAAGAGTTTGTCAGAATGAGAAAAGTGGCATTTGTTTTTTGCTGTATTACTAATTTCTCCCATCTCATCTTCTGTTTGATACTCTGAGTAGATTTGAAGGGCTAAAATTCAAGAGGAAGACTTTAATAGTGTTTTTTCTTCTGCTGTGAAACCTTCGCTGAGTGGAAATATTCACCTTGGGATTACAGGAGTGTCAAGCTGAATCTTTTTGTTTGTTTGGAGCCACTCTTTGATACTCTCACAGTTAAGAGGCGCTTCCTAAATTCGTATTGTGTCAAATAAATCAATAGACCCCATTAGCTGAGGAAGTTGGAGGCGTGTGGTACTTGAGGGACCGTGGCGCTGCTTCTTTCGACGTTTTTCAGTTAAAGAGATGGCAGAGAATGTAGGGTTGGCTGTTGATCCATTCAGACAGCTCCAACTGTTGGATTGGTTTGGCTGACTGGTCCCAGTTGGTTTTTTCAGTGTTGGTTATTCTGTGCTGCCAAACAGGGTCTTGAGCTGAACAACAAGAAGGAATTTATCTAGACATTTACAGCCCTACGAGCCCCCAACGCCAAACTCCCCCTCCTCTGTCCAACTGTTGTTGTCATAATTCTGAAAATGTTGATGTGTGAAATGTTTTGCATTAAACAGTCTTTGGCACAAAAATGAAACTGTTTTTAGAAAATCCAGTAAAATGGCCTCTGTGTACAGTGAGACTAGTCAATAGTTGAATCTAGAGCTGTTCCAACTCACTGATATCGTAGACTTTATCTGTATTTCATATTTAATTATTACCATCTAGTTTAAAGGTAACAAGGTGTATTTTATTTAACACAGCTCAACACCACCAGCACTTTGTCCTATTTGCATGTTAATGCCCACATGCCTGTCTCTGCTAGTTCTGTGGTTTCATGATGCTTTAAAAAGACAAAATTACAACCCCATTCACAAAAAAAACAAAAAGGTCACTGTGTAAAATAATCTTTGCAACGGAGTTTTGCCTCAGCAAAATGAATTTTAAAAAATATATATTTATTTCAGGAAAAATGTTACGAGATTAGTTTTAATGTTATGATAAAAGTCTGAATTTAACTAGAATAAAGTCGTACTGTCACATGATTAAAAACTTAATGTTACGTGTTTATGCAATATGCTTTTTTAGAAGAGACAGCTCAGAAAAGCTTACCGCAGTTGCCCAAACAAATATAGAGTAAGTATGTGAAGTTTTACTTAAATATTTATTTTGATAAATATTTGAAATATTGAAAATGCTCATCAGCACTGTTATGTCAAAAGTGTGATGATTGTGATCAATTGTACCATAAATTGGTCTTTTATAAAGAGAGGCAAGGTAATGGGCAACTTCTGCTTGCATCGTTAAACTACTGGGTGTCCATAAAAATGTAATTCAAAGGCAAATGAACAAACAAATATGTGGGAATTGCTACAAAATGAGGAGTATATATTAAAGTTATTTTAGCTAATTTGATACATCTCTATATTAGAGGTGTGAAAACTGTTGATACTGCAGTATACCTCCATACTTGGACCTGTGATAAAATATTGATATTTTAACTCTCAATGTCAACATTTTTGTTAAAATATGAATTCATATTTTAGGTGAGTTGGAAGTACGATATTTCTTCTGGACCTCCCTTGCAGTAGATGGCGCTGAAAAGCTTCTCTTCTATGTTGCCCATAAACTGTATAATCAAGTATTAGTGCTTAAAGTAAAGTATTTCATTCCTAAACTTGATATGTGGGGTTTGATGCCATAAACATCAATGTTTTCTCTCTATTCTTGGGTCAGTTAGTTTAAAATCATTTTAATTTCAATTTTTTACAGTGTAGTAGACTGACCATATAATATTCATAGTCATGTTTTGTGCGGTATTAGATTTTTTATGAGTAACCTTGGTTATACCAAATGACATTTATCAGTTTCGCCAACTAAACTTGTCTTATACCCAACAATTTCTTTGGAACATTAGTTTAATGTCACAGTAGTTTAAGTGACAAACCTGACGCACTTCATGTTTTCAAGTTAAGTGTATGTTTGGAACACAGCATCCGACACAATAAATAGAAAAGTTGTTTTCAATCAAATAGTTAAGTGTGTGGAATGTTGCACAATATCACAGTATTGTGATATGTTGACTGTTGAAAATATAGAAAAAAAGTGACTGATACATGGATTTTTTCCAGGACGGCATGTTTACCATTTGTTTGCATCACTTTGTCTTCTCGTATCATTCTAACCTTATTGAGAGTTTGAGTTTGGCCATAAAACTATTTGTTTAGAAGTCATCATTCAGGCATTTTGGTGACTTTTACAGGAACAGAAAAAAAAGAGTGTGCTCTGATGCTCTGATCCCCAAATAATTTATTTTCAGCGAAAACACTTTTCCAAGTTGTCCAAATTCTCAATGCATTGTTTGACATAAGATATTTAGACAAATAAAATCACATATAAACAATAAAAGCTGCGGTTGCTGACCTTTCCAGTCCCCGCTTCATCCGTCGACCCCTTTGTCAAATAAACACTGGGCTCATACAGTGAATGGGTTTGAAGTACTGCGCTCTTTACTTTCCAATCCAACGTACAGTGAACAATCAGAATGACATAACTTTCTCATACTGAGCTCCAACCTCACAGTAATTTTTTTGTTCTAGTTGACGGCGATGCTTTATAATAACACTGCCTGCCCTCACTGCCTGCCTTGATAAGGTGATAGTATTTGTCTCAGTTTCCTCTAAATTTAGTGCCTAGTTATAAGATATTCACATTTGAGGAGTTTCCTTGTCCCAGCTCATTGACTCACAGGCTTCACAAACAAGTCCACTCAAAGAGAAATACAAAATATCCCAATTTAGAAACACGTATTGGCCCATGGATGCTGTACTGAGCAGTTCAGCATCTCACAGGTCATAAAATAAGGGGTCTACCCAGTTATATCTACTATTTAATAGTATAACCTACTACTTGCATAGTTTCCTGCTGTAGTAAAATGAAAGCTATAACTCAGTGGAAGTCAGCAGTGGAGTGTTACACAGAGAATGCAGCTTTTCATGGAATGAGACTGAGCACAGAGGAGAATGACGGGGAGATGAAAGAGAACAGAGCCTGACATGAGCCCAGGTTTTCAGGCAAACTCAGACATACTGATGTGAGTACATGGCATGCTTCCCAGCCCACCAACCATCAGAGCACGCTGCAAGGGATCACTTTAACTCAGTAACTTGTTTCACTTCTGCTTTTAGTGCAGTTTAAAACTTCTTTTCAATAAACACAACTGAACAGTTCAGTCCTGATGTTGTTGATTCTGTGCTGAGCTGCATTGTTTTGACAGAGGTTGATGATGTTTTGTCGTTTACATAAAGTACACAAGGATAACACAATATTCAGAGTGTTGTGGATTTTCATAACTTCAGTAAAAGACCACCACGCACTGAGCTCATTGTATCTCCCTGCTGACCCATCAGGACAGCTGGGGCTGTGGTCCAATGATTTGACATGTGATGCTGCAGATATCCAATCAATCAGCATCAATCGTTACCGCTGCAAAACTCACTGATCAGCCAAGACCGCCCGTTCAATCCAACACAACATCTCAGCTGTCATACTCTGCTTTAGGAAGCTTTAACTTTTTCGGTTGACGAGGTTTGATAGGTGGTTTTTGTTCTTCATATTCATCACGAGGTTGCTCTAAGTGGTAGTATTGTAGTGTTAAAGTGGCTGCAATTGACCCAGTTAATTGAAATGTGAGAAGGAAGAAATATTTAATGAGAAGCAACAACAGCATTATCAAGATATGGCTGATAACTGTATCAAAGTAACTGCTTTCATGCATTGGTCACTTTTTAACCAGTGGAGATTCACCCCAAACCTCCTCAAACCTGTAAAAATAATGAGGATATCCATGATAGTAATCATAATATAGAAAAAAAATTTGTCTTTGCAAACACAACTTATTACATCTTTCATTTTGTGAAATATTTTGTGTTGAAAGACACAGTTTAAGTGTTAATGTTGTGAATAGGAATCCCTCTTTCTAAGGTAGAAGTTATAACAGAGGTGTTATGGAGGGTTACACTGAAAAACAAAAGTCTGTCTGACTTTACCTTTTGAAGCAATGGACAGGGCAGGTGAAAGCAGACCAGATTTTGGATCTTTGTGACCCAATTTAATTTCTCTCTTTGTTGATTATGCAGCAATAAACTCTATGAGTTCCCTTCCCCTGAACACAATCTTGTTGTTTTGGATCCCTAACTTCACAAGGTTTAAGCTTTGCCTGTTGTTGCTTTAGCCTGGCATGTGCACTTATAGGGTGCCTGAATAATCATATTTGAAGCTAAAAACCACCATCCAACCTGTTGTAACTAGCAGGTTAGGGAGAGAAAACCGTAAGGAAAAAATGTAATTAGCCCAAATAGGATGTTGACCTCTCTAATTGTGTTTTTGCAAAAAGTTTTTGAAAATTGGAAAAATATCAGTAGAGCTGTGTAAAAAAAAAAAAGCTAGACGTATCATGTTTGATACATGAATTTCAAAGAACTCTTACCCATCAAATGAAAAATATTATCCTCAAAAACCTGTTAAAAAAATGAATAATATGTTTTCTACCCCCTTAAGGGTTATCATTTCACTACAGGCATCTAAAGTTGTATTTTGACCCTTTTCAAAATGGCTGTTCTCATGAAATCATCCCCCCGCTTTTCAGGAAAATTATCGCCAATTTATCCAAAATATTTGGTAAGACTGACATCTAAAATGTTAATCATTTTTAAAGTAAGTATTTCCTGCATATGTAATGCACATTAACTTCCGTTATTACTCAAAAGTTGGCAAAACCTCCTAATTAATTAGGGATGAGTATTAATAATATTTTATTCATACCAATACCTTTGCTTCGTTATTGACTCCACTTACAGATCTGATTCTTTATTGATTTCCTTATCAATTTCCCTTATGAATGTTTGTAAAAAAAAAAAGTAGGAGTTACAGGTTTTCTGTGTCAACAACATTTCATTGAGTTTATAAGTGAGTAAATATAAATTGGTCTGTGGATCTCTGGCATAGCTGTCATGTCTTCCATTTCCCAGGAAACTAACGTTTTTTACCACTGTATACCTAGGTGGGATTGCTTGTAGCTAGCGCCAGAAAGTTTCCTCTATTTTCTCATCCAAAAATTGACAGGTATGATGTTGGGACATAAATTAGATAAAAATAAGCAAAAATTTCATGTCATGTGATGTCGATGAATTGTTTTGTTATGTGTTATTGACTGAAGTAGACCATCTAGTGTCTCGAAGTGGTCATAGTAATACTTAAAGTTTGGACCCTTGAGCTCGCTGTAGTTATGCTGAAGTCAGTTATCAGCCTGTACATGACTTTTCTTCTATCGTCCTGTTTGTAAAACATTTTTCCTGTTTTGAAGTTTTCAGTATTGTTTCGGTGACAAAAGTTGAAATTCTGTTTTCAAACCTAAGTTGTATCAATGTATGCCAACCATTAGCATATCAAAGCAGTTTCCCATATACATTAGCATCACGCTAGGGTTTTGTATTTTGTATGGTTTTTGGTACATCAGGAGATGGAAAGTATGTTGAATGAATTGAATAGGGATCTCTTGTGAGAGAGTAATGTACATTTTATTGAGTGTTCAGTTTTACAGTTTGCTCCTTAATCCTAAATTAGAGTTTTCATGAGAAACTGTTTTCCATCTGCTAAGCTAAGATAGCCGGGATGAATAGTCATTGTAGGTCCAGCTACTCCTGCGTAATGTAAAGAATCCACAAGGCAAAAAGACAGATGATGTCGATGGATTGAACTATTTCTTATTGATACCCATCCCTACACCTGATACAAAAAATATATCATAAAAGAAATGATGCAGCAATATTTTTGTGGTTTAATAAACAGGGTTAATAACTATCTCAGTTCCCCAGAAAAAGGCTTGTCTTAGATGGTTCAGGCTTTACAGGGTTAGGATGTTTTAGTTTGTATCATGCTCCCATTTTCTCTCTCATTTCTTCAATTTATCAAACCAGGAATTACAGGATACATCTTTTACCACATCAGTTATTTGGATGGCTGTTGTATCAGATAACATCAAGGTAGATCACTGAATAAACCTGACTGTACCAGAAGTTTGCCATATGTAGAGAGAAATGATCAAACAGACAAAAGGAGGTGAAAAATCTCAGGAGACTGTTGGATACTCTGCTGTGAACAGTAAACAATGCTGTTGATGCATCCATTGAATCTCATTTACTGACGTGGAAAGCAAGGTTAGTGTCTTGGGGAAATACTCGGCAGGGTTAGTGAGAGCTCACAGCAGATTGATCTGTTCATACAGCTTAACTGTATTAAAGCTCATAATCCCTGTAAATATCTCCAGGCAAGGCAAAGTCAGCCTTTTAACATTGACTAAATGAAGTAAATACAAGCAAATGAAATTTTAAAAATCACATTTCTGTGAAGCCCCTGTTTGTAATAGACATAACGAAGCGAGTTGTGTGTGAATGTGTGGCTGGCTGCTAATGAGCCTTACACGTTTTGAACAAAGATATTTTGATGGTTTTGCCACCCTGCCGTTTGGGACTAACAGTGAAGTTGGCTTTAAATGTAGAGCGTCTGTTCCCCTTTCGAACCTCTAACACCACAACAGATGGGGAGAATATGGAGCTCGGAAGGTTTTACCTCTGAGGTGGTAACAGTGAAGCCACTCATTAACACTGAATTTACCACTTCATTAGCGACGCAGCTTCCTGTAGAAAACGACCATCCCTGGATGTCAAATCCTCAGAGCTTACGTTTCAAACTCTGTGGAAGAGCATTGCCTGATCTAAAAATCTTCACTATCAGGTTTGATGACTGAAGCTGTTTTAAGAGAAGATTAGAAAAAGATAATTTCTTGTTGCGTAACTCTAACGGTTCATCAGAGAACTATTGCGTCTATCTGAGCGAATGCACGGAGGCATATGTTTTCATTGTGTGGGTCGGTCTGTGTTTGCCATACAGACAGATTGTGCGCCTGTCAATTTGTCAGGATTCAAGTAACAACAGTCTCATGCTGGGATCTGTGTTTGCACCATCACAGAGTGATAAGACGCAATATGATCTCATTGGAGGTGTACTTTGTTCCCATGGAAATTGGTCAATTTTAGCAGACGAGTGAGAACTTTAGGTGGAGAGGAAGGAAGGTTGTATCCCAGAGGTACGCTCACATAATTAAGCATCCTCGCCAGGGTATTCAGGGCTAACAGCAGGGTTTGTTGTGAATAGAGGTGGTGAGAGCGGGTGTTGGGGAAATCATAATGTGGGACAGAATAAAACCACTGTCATTTTGTCGAGGCACGAAAAATAAAACGAGTTCTTTAATTTAGTCATTTTGTTTTTTTTATTTTTTATAACTGACAGCATATACCTTCAATGGTCTTATTTTATTGAAAATCATTGAACAATACCTGTGAAAAAATAAAATCTGTATCTTTTAAACTTAAACAACCAATTAAGTGTCCTAATAATAATAGTAATAATAACAACAACAATAATAATAATTATAATAATAATAATAACAATAATAATAACAACAACAACAACAACAACAACAACAACAACAATAATAATAATAATAATAATAATAATAATAATAATAATAATAATAATAATTATTATTATTATTATTATTATTATTATTATTATTATACTTTATTATTATTATATTTTTCTATAAATATTCTTTATTTTTTGTCTATAGTTTTGTCTATATTTTATATCTTACATTTTGTATTCTGTGTTGTTAAAGTAGTTGCTCAGATGCTGTTCAGGTTTTCTCCTTGTTAATGTTGCACCAATACACCAGGTCAGATTCCTTGTTTGTGCAAATGTACTTGGCAATAAAACTTGATTCTGATTCTGAAAAATGATTTTCCACTCGAGGTGGGTTGGAAATAGTCAAACATATCGAATGGAGATTTAAATGTTGTGTTCTTCTTCTGTGTTTCAGAAAACATTGCGACTATGTCTGATCTGAAGCCAAATGCACAAAAGGACAAAGACGTGGACTCGGTGTCTGTCAGCCCAGGTCGCACTCAGGAGCCGTTGCAGAGTCACACTTCCTCCCTGAAGAACAATGCTGCAGGTCTGTCCTTAGATGAACACGAAAACCCTTTAAATGGAACCCAGCCGAATCCATTTGTATACAGCAGTGTCCCTGCTGTTCCCCATGCAGGCAATTCATTGCCTTCAGGAGCACTTGTTAATGGACCTGGTTCACACCCCACCTCAGAGGTACACTGTGTCCTGAACAAAGGCACTGTTTTATCCAACAATGTCCTGGATGCCGCGTGGCAAGCGGAGAAGGACACGAGCCCCGAGGTGTTACCACCACCTAGTGAGCTTCAATCAGACGCTTGGAAGAACACAGCGGGGCCCGTCGTAAAAACACCAGCCACACAGCCAGGTGTCAACACGCCACTGCCTCACTCGGAGGAGAATGAGTCTAAACTGGCCTATTCCACACTGTCAGGTGACGGTGCGGAGCAAATGCACATTAGCCAACCTTTGACAAAACAGACAATGAAAACAAGATCTCGACGGGGCGCAGAACGGTCAGAGAGCTCCTCGGATGATTATGATGATGCTGAAGTAATCAGATGGGATTCAGCCGGGGAGCTGTTCTCGCACGATGACAGAAGGCGGGAGACCAAAGTGATGCACCAAAGAGACAGGAAGCACAATACACACGTAAAAAGCGTGTCAGGCTCTGCGGAAAAGGTTAACAACAGCTTAAATCACACACGCCGACGTCTCTGTGTCTGCAGCAGTAATGATGTTGAAAATGTTGACTTTGCAAACAAAGATGATTCTTTGGGTACACAGTCTGATATTAAAGATTCCATTGTTCCCCTGAAAGATCTTTCCAGGAACACAGCTTCAGACTCCGAGCACCTTATTTATAGCACAGCACAGGAAGGCTGTAATGAGGGAAATGACCCTGAAGATGAAGACAGTTTTAGTCTGAAAGTAGAACAGTTCAAGACAGAACAAGTCGAACACGAGCCGCTTTTCTCTTCATGCACAAAATGCAGTGTTAATTATGAGGAGAAAAGACATTTCCAGAGACGTATGATGTATCATTTAGGCAAGAATAATCAGGTGAACTGTGAGGATGTTTCACAGCCCTTTATATGCAGAGAGTGTGGGCGTTTGTTCTGTGATAGCAGCTCTCTCATGAGGCACATCATTATTCACCAAGACAGACTGGAAAAACTTATGGAGGAAATCAAAGGTCTGAGAAACACAGAGTTAGAAGACAGGGCCAGCACGGTGCACTGCCCTCAGCGTGTGCTCGCCTGTAATTGCCCTAAAATCTTAGTCCGGCACGCCAAAGCACATGATAATCTCAAGCATTACTACTTCTGTGAGGAGTGTAACTACATTACTCTCACCCAGCAGGCACTTGAAGCCCATTTAGAGTTCACACACCTCAACACATGCCGGCCAAGACGAAAGAAAACAGCTCACGCTAATGATGAATTAAAACCGGACTGTCTTCAGTTTCAGGGATCCAGACGTTCTGAGCCTGGAGAGAAAACTGCTGGGTCTAAACCAACCAAAACGATAGCAGCTCTCTTCGCTGATTGTTCCAACAAAAAAAGGAGTTTTAACATCCAGAAGCCGAACGACAGAACAATCACATCCTCGAAGTTTGAGTCCTTGGACAGCAGCAAGCTTTCACCATCTTTGTGGAGGGTTGACAGGGATGGGAAATTACTCCTACGATCTGCAGAAAAATTAGATACGGCATCTGATTTTACCTGTATGGATGCTGAAAACAATAACTGCGAGGCTTTTGGCAGCGCAAAGCAGGAGAACTGTCCTGCAAATGTTGATTTTTCACTCTCAGCAAAAAATCTTAAATTAGACCAGATGCTCTGTCCGGACAACAAGAATGACTGCTCAAGTGGGAGTTTGCAAGCGAAAGCAAAGCAAAATTTTCTATCAACAAGAAAAACGTTGACACCATTGCATAAAACTATTGACAGTGTGAAAAGTGATTTAGCACCGAGGCTTAGCCAGAGGCAGAAGAAACATTCAGCAGATTGGGAGTTAGTGAAAGGCTGCGAGGGCAGCAGTAACTTCTTAGATGGAAACACAGGAACAGCCAGCTTCTTGGAAAACGGGGAGAATGAAAAGAACCTGTACGCTCAGAGACACTTCAAAAAGAGGCAGAGGTTTCCAGTCCAAGACCAGCCCCCCCGTGTGCTCCAGGGTGAAGATGGAGGAGATGAAGACTGCAGCGACATCGAGCAGCTTGTCATCAAAGAAGAGTGCACAGAAGAGTCCCCTCGTATGTCCACGAGTGACGGTGCTGATGTTTCACCCACACAAGGCGTGGAACTCAAGCCCTGTCCATACTGCCCCGCCATGTTCGATTCAGGAGTGGGCCTGTCCAATCATGTGCGAGGACACCTGCACAGAGTGGGCTTGAGCTATAACGCTCGGCACATGGTTTCCCCGGAGCTGGTGGCGAAGCAGGACCATCATCCCAGAATTCGCAGAAGGACCCTGTGTGGTGCAGGGAAGATGAAGAAAGGTACGAAGGTGGTTCATGTATTGTTACCGACACTCAAACACCAAAAAGTCATGAAAGAAGGAGAAAATGTAGATTTTATTTTAGAATGATTTGAGATGTGAATACACACCAGATACAAATCTGAGCCCTTATATCCACAGAAAATATATGAAAAATTCAACAGTGACAAAACTTAAGAAAACAACACAACGGTAGCATGTCTCGCTTACAGGTTAATAACAATATGGCGTTTATCTAAGAGAGTAATCCATGATCAAACCAACTCTGTGGACGTCCTATAGCAGTGAGCTAATCCACACCTTTCTTTTAGTGATGTCTTTAAAAATCAGTCTCAGTGTGCTTAAACTTCCTTGTTGTATCATCACAGACTCATAAAATCAAAGTTCACCTGTCCCTCAGGTGTCTCTTGATCCCAGATGATCAGTGGTCAGTTTTCTGCCGTGATATGTGCTGTGTAAACATCAGCAAAACTCAAAGACCCAAATAGCCCCAAATATTTCTAATCCTGCATTCTGATCTACTTTCAACCGCCAATTTTCTCTTTTTCTGCTCCATTTCCTAACTTTGACCTAGCCTTGTGTCCTCTCATGTGTTTTTTGAACTCTCACATTTTCACATCCTGATGAATCCATTCATTTAAAGACGTCGGCAGTAAGAGTTGTTGAGTTTCTTTAGAATGTACAGAGCTTTAGCTTTATACAAATAGTTAATGTAGTTTTGTAAAACGTTAAGTTTGTGACTTAGACAAAAAATGTAAATGTACACATCATTTAGAACATGACCTATTTCAGTGCCATAACTAAAACATTGTAATTTGACGTGTAACAGAAAATGCCTGCATTAAACTACCCTAGTGTTTAATGTAAACATCTTACTTTTTTATCATCACTGGAGTTTTTCAGTGCGCTCAGCTTCACACAGCTGCAAACATGATCACAGATTTGAATTACTGTTATTATCTGTGACCTTTAATGTAACCTATTCTTTATGTTACTGTTGTTTACCAAGTTCTCACATTGGTGTATTTTATACAACCACAATTTTACCTTTACCTCAGCTATGCTGCTGTTATGGCAAATATCATAACCATTCATGCTATAGCACACATTTTAGCATCTTTGGATCATCAGGAACAAGTCCATCAGGATAATCCCCTTAAAACCCCACGGCAAACTATCTCAGTTTCTTATTTTGAGCTCTTTTTAAGGGGTCCTGGTTAATTATCTGCTGAAAGCTTTTCTGTGATCACCAGGTTGCCTCTTGCCTTTGTCTGATATGAAGTGTCAGCTCTGGTTTTTTAGTAGCTTATTCAAGGACTATTTTTTTCCCCAAAACATCTACTTGTTAAGAGAGAGTATGTCTCACAAGCAGTGACATTGAACCTATAAAATTTTAAGCTGCAAAACAAAAACTAGAAAAGCACTCAGAGAGCACAGACCTCCGCGAAGCATATTGTGATTGTCACCAACACTGTAGTCCTACTTTAATGTTATACTCCTTTTCAGCAGACTGATAATTTGTTACCTGATGGTGTTGAAAATTATGATGACCCAGTTCATATTTCATATTCTGGATCTTAGTATCCAGAATATTTCCAGGATCTGGATCATACTTTTACATCTGTCAGAAATTATGGTGACCTTGTCTTGGATTGTTTTGCAAAGCAATCTGACCATTTATGGTGGAGTTATATACACATATTGTGAAAACGGCTCTATCTCACTATGATGAAGAATCCTTAAAAAAAGTCCTGGATCCAGACGGTGATCCGGATCACCTCCAAAAGTTAATCAGTTCTTCCTTATCCCATTTTGAACATTTCCTGAAAATTTCATCAATATCTGTTTGTTACTTTTCAAGTATGTTGTTCACAGACAGACAAACTCTCCCAAAAACAGAGGTTGGAGGTAACATCTCAAAACATTGACATATTGCCAAAAGACCTTAAAGTAAATAAAAAAGTTAATCTTGAGGTAATATTTCAGATTAGGTCTGTCACTTTTCACATTTTGCCGATAATTCCCACACTGTTAGTTGAATTTTCTTTAGAAATACTGTGACTACTTTACAATCACAATGGTACAACTACTTTTTGATGCTTTGTGTGCTTTAAATGTACCTCTTCATGTAGACACTGCTTGGAGCCTTTTTTAATCTAAATGTCTGACTAACTCTGTTCTTACAGCTGTCAAAGTAGAGACTCATGGAGAGCATAGATGCCCCCTGTGCCGGGCTTGGTTTGAAACAAAGACCGGCCTCTCCAACCACGTGAGAGGACACCTCAAGAGAATCGGTAGAAGCGTAACCAGCACCGTGAAGTCTCCTCTGTCGTTCTTAAATGAACTGCTGCAGGACCAACAGGAACAACAGAACATCCTTCAAGTCCTCAATGAAAGACGACTCTCCCCTCGATCTCAGAAGTTCCTCTGCAGCAAAGGCCTGGTCCTCATGCACAGGAGAGTCCCACTGAAAACCAAACATGAGATGAAGAATCCACATCTCATGTTGGACAACTCTCAATCAAAACAGGAGAACACGGACACAGAAAAGAAAAAGAGTCTGGCAGCAATGACCTCTCAGAGCACTTTAGTTGAGCTATTGATGAAGAGACAGGAAAGAACGGGAACCAACCAGGAAACCTGTGCAGGCAGGAAGGGCAGGAAGCTCTGTGGTCCTACTGAAGATTACAAAGAAGAGCCAGAGATGACCAGAGTTGGAACAACTTGGCTTCACGGTGAGCAGTGTTGTTCAAGAGTCTCCAATTTTATTTGACTGTTTAAAAAAAAACTAAACACAGTTTTTCACATCTTTGGTCTTTTAAAGATGATTTGTAAAATCATCAAACTTTAACACTTGCCCTGCCAGAGACAGTTCCTCCTTTTCTGAAGTAAAATATCTAATTAAAGACTGAAAGCAGGTTCATTTTGAAAGCATTTCTGCGATAACTCTCAGCCTTCCCACCTCTGAATATTTGTGAACAGGCTCCGGAGCACAGCAGTGTCATTGCCAGCTTTCCGTCACAGGACTAACAGATCTGTGATTTTTGGAGTAGTTTATGAATCCTCTGTGGTTCTCAGGAGGTGGTGCATGTGAAAATCGCCCCCCTGAAGACACAGAATTGTGTTAAACTTCACCGGTAACACTTTTCAAACAAGAAGAAGTGTAAATCAGAATCTACGTCTGAAACCAGGTGGAGGAAGACTTTAGAGCACGCCGGGTGGTTTGACAGTTTTCCTTGATAATCAAATTACTGCATGAACTCAAACACAATCCTGCCATGTTTTATTTCTTCTCTCAGTGCTGCAGTATTCTGATTACTTTAACCCTTGTTTTCTTTTTTATTTTTGAGGATAAAGATTAAGTTCATTAAAACTGTGATAGCCTTGTTAGACAATAACTTTTGATTTCTTGCTTAAATTCTCAGTTTGTTTTAATTGTTCTGTGTTTCAGATGAATGTGATTCAAAGTTTGTCTTCAGAAGATGTAACCACACCTCCCCGCTGCAAAGAAAGAGGACGAGCATGTTTGAAGGAGCCGGTAAATTTCACAGTTTCAATTTCAACAAGCCTCATTTTCACCCCAAACTGTGATTAAGGTGTTTGGGATAATTTATCTCTGCCTCTGTTTGGTGATGACTTAATTCATTCCCTCAGATAAAGATGAACTGTTTTGGCTTTTAGGCGATGATTATAAGCAGAGGAAGCTGAAATCAAGGCCTGGGCTGAGAAAGAAGATTTTCTCCTCCGTGAATGCTGAGGTTTACACACTGACCTGCAGGTACACACAAAGGAAGGTTATGTTTGTTACCGTGAGTCTCTGAGTTAAGAGCGGGCTAAAAGAGCTCTCTACGTTTGTACGTATTTCAGAAACATGTTTGATTTGAAGGCTCTGATTGACAGAAAGGGCAAGCCAACAATCCACCTAACAGAACCAAGAATTACCAAAACCTGCCACTGAATGCTGTAAAATAAGGATTGATACATTTTTTAACTGCTAAAAGTCGTGTTCTCGGTTCATTTTGGGATCACACTGGGTTCTGGGTTGGACTAGTGTTATATTAGTTAAGTTGCTTCTTAAACTCAACGTAAAAGCCAGTACTGAGCCTCTTTGTGTCCTCTCTAAACAAACAGACCTGGGCCTGTATGCATGACCACCCTCAGCGATAAAAACAGACAGTTTGTACTCATGGTGTAAAAAAATAGATAAAAAGGGTTTAGTGTCATGCATGAGCCAGGTTAATGCCACAACAGAGTAGACCCCACCTCTACAGGTGCTAACAGCAGGGTTACCACACCTGTTTGGCTGTTTTAAAGATGGCCACCACTGTTCTCATGCATTTAGGTTAAAGACAAAATAAGCAAACACAATAGATACTTTGGAGTTGAATTGATTCTTTGGACAAGTATGATGATGTTGAGATATACAACAAATTTAGACTTAGGACACACAGTGTTTTGCATGTTTAATACTGTTTATGTGGCGTAAACATGCATCATTTGAATTTCTTGTAAAGGGGTTTTCTTGAAGGTAAACATGTTAAAGGGCCAGAATTTGAGTGTATATATATATATATGTATATATATATATATATATATATATATATATATATATATATATATATATATATATTTATATGTGTGTGTGTGTGTGTGTGTGTGTGTTTGTGTGTGTGTGTGTGTGTGTATTCCCTTTGCACTGGTGTTTTAGAACAGGGGTTCCTAAACTTTATTATACCAAGGCCCCCCAAACAGCATTTGCTTTTGGCTGGGGACCCACTTTGGAAACCAAGAGAGAATGCTTCAGAATATTTAAAAAAAACGTCAACTTTAAGAAAGTATTTTCAAACTTTTATTTACTTTTCAATATTCATTTCATTTGTGTAGACCAGGAAACTATTCACAATCAAAAGCCAGATTCACACAAGTAGGTTGTTGCAAAAGGGTAAAGGCATTTCAGGGCTCTGTTAGCCAAGGTGTGGTACTCCTTTCTGACATATAGTCAGTGGGTCTACAGGGGAAGAGCCTCAAAGTTCAGTTCAGTTTTTTTAGATAACTCAAAGATCGGCGCAAACCACCAGGTTGACACAGACCATGACATTGTCATGCTGAAGTTGCAGCTGTCACACAAGGTGTGGTTGGCTACAACTGCTAACATGTGAACCCAACAATTACAACACTTTACATGTTGTATGTTTATATATATATATATATATATATATATATATATATATATATATATATATATATATATATATATATATATATATATATATATATATATATATATGCTCCCTGGTGGCCCCCACTTTGAAAATCCCTGTTTTAGAAAACCATTATTCCATATTGAAGCCTCTGTCTAAAACACTTCATTTGAGTCGCTGTCTCTTTAAGGTTTCCCTCTCCACAAACCCCCTTCCCTCTGATTGGCCAGCCCTCTTGAGGCCAGCAGACCTTGGTGTTTGAGGCCCATCCCTCCAATGTGTGATGAACCATGTATGCAATCTTTATGTAAAGACCTCATCATTTCAGCAAGTCTTTGTGAGATCTTGTATTACTTTAAGAACTGAGCATTTTGATCAGTTTACAGACAGATTTAAGTATTTCTGCAACATATGACATGTAGAGGTTTGCAAATCTGCACGTCAAGTCTGAACATCCAGCATTCTTACCTTATATCCATGCGTAAAATTTTGGAAAGCAGATTATCCCCTTTTTAAAGTGTGGAAAGTATTAGTTGGAGATTTTTGCTATTTCAGATTTACAGTAAATAAATCTCCTGTCAGTTTGACTGAAGCTTAAAGATGGACTGAATCTCTTTAATCCTGAGAACTGAGAGTCCTCTCTCGAGTTAACTGAATCTTGAGCCAGCTTTAGACATACCTGTTCACATCTCTCACTTCATGTGCACACTTGCACACGATGTATAAGCTGCATGTTCCTCACTGGATGTTCTTAACGTCTTATTACTCTGATCTTGTTTTCTTCCAGATTCTGTGACCTTGTCTTCCAGGGCCCTCTCTCCATTCAGGAGGACTGGGTCAAGCATTTACAGAGGCACCTCCTGCACAGCAGCATACCCCACTCAGGGACAGGGATGGTAGAAGTGCTGAGTCGTCATCACAAAATATCAATAAGCATGTCCGGTGAGCACACAGAGTGCAACCCTTCAGCTGCCTCAGATTAGTCCTGTTAGGGTTCATAGAAACTTGTATCCACAGTATAGAATAGTGTCATAATATATTATGATAAATCTGTATATATATTTGTTGTAGGATATTTTCATATGTTTCGCTTTAAAAAAAAAGCTAATACAACTTTCAGTATCATGTATGTATTTAATGTCAGTTACAGTCAGATTTAAAATTACAGAGCTGCTGTTAAAAGGCTCTGCAATGAAGGGCAAGCAAAAGTGAAAAAGTGCCTTGTTTATCATGACAAAGTATTGTTATAATAAGAATGTTTCATTTTAAATAGAACTGTTCCAACACAATTTCTTCAAAGCATCTCATTATAACAGATAATCTCTGCACTGTACTCTGCTTTAAGAAAAACTTTTTGCAAGAACAAGAAAAGTCAAAAGAAGCATCGTTGTTGATATAACAGAAAAATACAAAAGCCAAACAATTGCAATTAAGTCCATGACTCCTTTTCTTTCAGAGCCAACATAAAACGATCCTGTGCTCTTGTTGAGCAGCATTCAGGAGGCTGTCATTAGTTTGTAGCTTCTTTGAAGGGATTCACCTCCCTGCTTGTTACAGGGAGTTTTGGTGTGATATTTGACATGTGGTACCAACCAAACAAAGTGTTATCCTAATCAAAGTGACATCCAGGGTGTGACATTGTTTTGGGACAGTTTGTTCTGTCATTGTTTCCTGCTTTGTCTCAACCACAGTGTAATTTAGTAGGATGTGTGCTATCAAGAAAACATCTCAGTTTGAGACACATTGAAGGAATTATTTTCTTTTTTATTTTGAGCTTTCCAAGTGTCCAAACATGTTCCAACTCTGTGATTACAAGAAAGCACAAGTTAAACTGTTTGTGCTAATGTTCATTCCAACCCACAGTCAGCAGTTATTCTGCAGTGGTCTGTTCAAACTTGAGAGTCTATCAATAAAATGAAGAGTGAGGTTATGTTAGCTCTGCTTGGTGAGGTTGGAGTTGGTAGATGAGCTCTGGTTGGACAGAACCAGGATTCACTAACATTACATGTTACAGACACGTCTCAGAGCACCGGGCTGCGAGGAACACTGAACAGGTAGTCTGCTCACCTTCTGGACACTAAACCAGGGATTCCCAAAGTGTGGCGTGTGCACCCCCTGTGGAGTGTGAGCTGCCACTATGGGTTGTGCGACGTAAGTGTAATGGCAGCTGACCATTACTATATATTGATATTGTATAAATAAATAAATAGATAAATAATTAAATAAATAATTCAAACAATTTTTAGTGGGTGTTAACAGTTTAAATATTAATTAATTAAATATTTAAATGTTGAATTTTTGTTCCATAGTAATGACTGCTATTCATCGCTCAGCAACCACACTTGACTTTCAAGAATTGTTATTGCCATTATTATATTGTCACTTACTCTTATTCTCCCTCTGTTTCTAATGTGAAAGATCATTAGGCCCAATATTAGACATTCTGTTCTGTGTTAACAGTAGCCCATTATATTAAACTTGATACTGTACATGTGGCTATAAAGACTACGACTTTTCTTTTCTATGTTTTGGGCATTGGGGGTACGTCAGCTAAGTTGAGACGTAAAAGGGGGTGCATGGCCTGAAAAGTTTGGGAACTACTGCTCTTAAGTATACAATGAGTTAACAAAGTTTGACTGTTGTCACCTTTCAAACGATAGTGTTTGAATTGATGAACATCGCGATCTAGGTAGATTCCTAGATGCACGGCCATATTGGAGATACATGAATATAAACATTGAATGGATGGAGATAGATGTACACAGTAAAATGCGGTTTTAAGATGTCTTATCTGTCAAGAAATGTGTAAAAACACACAGAGCAAACTAAAACTTATGGTGAAGGACTTGGCCAGCAAGAAAAAGAGAGATATTATGAAAAAGTATGCCTAAAAGGCGAGAGTGACCTGTAGAAGAATTAGCATCTTCGTCATCCTCTACCCAAAAGTTCGAAAACATAAATGTTACTGCTATACTCTTCATAGGGCAGGGGGTCCATGGAATAAATGATGTTCTCTTGAAAGAGGCTCACTTTCCAAAATTTTAAAAATGCCCCCTGAATGACTGAGTTTCACTTATAAACTATTTATTGATGTGAATTACATCTAAAGGTAATATTATGTTATATTTTATTCACTTTAACCACAGTGTGATTTTAAGATGCCATGGACAGTGAACATGACAAACCTGACAGGAAATGCTGCAAACAGGCTCAAACATTGTCCAGATTATTAGCATGGAAATCCTGGTGGGGCCACGATTTCCTATGTTCTACAGACAATTGTTTCCCCAGCTCACCCCAATTTGGAAAATTTGGACATAAAATGATTTGAAAAGTTTTTCTCGGCCCAACCAATTAGTGCAGAAAAAAACAGCAGTAATTAATCTTTTTTTTTTTTTTTTTTTTTTTGTTGTTACAATAGTCCTATGTCCCTGCAAGCTCAATTCTGTTCTCTTGTGAGAGTGCCTCCAACATGTCTGACTTAGGAATTAATTCATCTATGTTTTCATGTTTATCTGTTTGCATTTAAATCAGTGAAATTGTGCATCTGTACTGAAGCAGAGCTCCTTCATATGACCTTACTAAAGCAAGTTATCAAACACTTAAGTCATTTATACTATTACCCCACTCACTTCAGTATTAACAGTGTTAAATATTCTTAAAAATGTTTGCATATAAATCTCAGATTTGATTATGACTTTGTATAATAGTTACATTTTCTATGTACATTAATCTCAAAGGTCCTTTGTGGAGTTTTAGCTGGTTAGGGGAGAGGCTGATGTTAATACTGATGCCCTTATATGACTTAGGAAAAGTTATTGTAAAGTATAAAGATGAACTTTTGTTTTTATACTTTATTTGTGTTGTTTTGCAACACATATACAACAAACAAACATGACAACAGGGTCCTTATGGGTGAGATAAAGTGTTTTGATACAATATATAATACTTTAAATGGAAAAAGTAAGTGTGGACAAATGAATATATTAAACAAAAACACAAATATATATACAAAATAAGGAGTGTTAGAGGGAGTTCTGTTTCTTGATGGTGTAAATTTCTATTTCCTTCTGAGAATGTCTTGAAATACTTAAGGTTCCTGTTAGTCCAGAAGTTTTCGTGGCTGTAAAAGGATGGCTGTTTGTCACAGAAAAATACATGAAGGTAAAACATCATTAAAGGTTTATATATTTTTTTCCAATTCTTCAAATACGATTGACCCTTTGTGGCTGCTTGCTTTGGAGAGAAAGTCAATGATAAACAAATTTAATGAGTTTAGTTATAGTTATGATATTTAAGACACTTGGTAAGCATCAATTGAAGGGATTAAAATGCTGTGTAGAAAAAAAATCATAGATTTTTTGCAAAGATCCCGGATGACTCACTCAGTAATCTGTTGAGATTAGTTTTTTGTTTTTTTTTGTCGTTGTTATTTTTTGTCAAATTCACCAAATTATCTTCCAACCAAACTCTGCTCTTCTTGCCTCTGCTACCAGTATTTTGTTTCCTGCTGGTTTGTTTGTGCTGTGGAAACATGCTTTCATTTTCTGGTGATATCCTCACCAAACAGTCACCAATCCTCCTGCATGCATCTCTCTTTTCCTAAAGCAAACTGAGTATTTTGAGCTGTGAAAGCCTTTCAGAGACAGATACACGCCTGCTGTGAGGTGCATGTGTGAAGAGGAAGTTTCTGGGCTGATAGTCCTCAAACTATCTGGAAAGTGTCAGGAGGTGATGTGATTGGGCCTTTACAGCTTTAAGAGTTTTTTCTTTCATAATTGAGCACAGACACAACTTTAAGCTGATGACCCTTTGTGGTTCGAGTTATTTTTCATCAGCTCTTTGGGGTGAAAGATACTCTTCTCTTTGTCATTTTTGCACCCTTATTCCCACCAGGAAGCAACTTGAGGGCTATGTGCTATTTTAAACTCTGTGTTCAGTGTTACTGGCTGACTATTTGATGTATCTCATGCTGGATAGCCACTTCTGGGTTTTCTACTTACCAGTGGCAAAGGGGGCTAACCCTGCAGTTTATCCTGGGCAGTATTTAAAGCAGCGATCAAAGCTGTACAAACCAATTGTCATCATGCCTCTCCGGAGGGAATTTTGAAGTACATTAATGCTCCTTCTTTGGGAAATAATTGTGCCACTCTGTGACTTCATTAGGTCTCCTGGCTCTTTCAAAAGATGTTCTCTCTGGAGGTTGAAAGCCACATCGCTGGCAGACAGCATCCCAAGGGGCCGGATGAATAAAAAGGAGAGATTATAATGAGATTGAGTTAGCCATGACCAGAATTGGGCTTTTCATTATTCTACTGGCTCAAGAGAGAAAGAGAGGCAGAGAGGGACACGGCTGACATAAAGAAATGTGTTGTTTCAGGACCCGCACTCGCCATCTGCCATGGGGTCCAGTGGTAGACAGCCAATGCATGCTTATCATGGCCACGGGTATCAAAGGGGCCTCCTCTCTGGAGATTGCTCCATTAAAACTGCTAACCCCTTGTATGCAGTGAGAACCTGCACTTTGTCCACATGTAACACTTATTATTGATGAAACTGATTAAAATGGATGGACACAACAGAAAAACAGAAAAAGTTGAATTCTTTTGTAGATTTTTTTTGATAAGCTAAGACTGTTTGATTTTGCTTTTCATCTCATTTAAAGACTCACACTCTGTCTCTATGAGTTTTTGTATTCTTAGAAAGTGTGCCATGGACTTTCTTGTTTGCTAGTCTTGACTTTTTTGTCCCCCAATCTTGTGTTTTTTCCCCATTTGGCATCTGTGGCAGCAGTTATCCAGAGATCGGGACCATTGATCATGACCCTGTCCTTTGGCCAGTTATTCAGACTCCCTGTGTGAAAAAAAAGGAGAAAAATCAATAGGTTTCCATTATCTGGTTGGGCAGTGTCACTGGCCTGTCAATGATCCTGTTACAGCAGCGGTACAAGGGTGACACAGGCCCACACTCAATCGCTGCTGACAAGAGGAAAACATGCTGACAGGCACCGGGAACAAGTTGGAACACAGATTTGCACTTCAAGCAGCCGTCCGAGGAGGCATCGTGCAAGGCCACCACGCGGCGAGGGGCGAGCTCAGTTGGAGGGGTTGGTGGGGTTAGAGGTTTGTGGGAGGAGGGGGGGCGGGTTTCCAGCCAGCCTCCTTCTACTGTCTGACTGTCTAGCTCTCCACCACAAACGCTTTTATCCTCCCATAAATTATTCACCTCTGGATACACCAAAGGAAACTGGCTTGCACTGATTGTGGCTGAAGGGAAATTCATAAAAACCTCAGGCCTCGGTCTGCATCAACAGCTCGGCCACTCCTGCAAACTTATGCAAACACCACCTTCAGTGTGCTGCGTGTGGAGCGTGTAACTGTTAAACGCACTAAACACTCTGAAAAGACTGGAAAACACTGACCCGTGCAGGACGTTTCACTTCATTCCTGACAGAAAAATAATAATGAGCTCTTCATTAACTCACACTTCATGGTCCTGACGTGTTTCACCTTTAACCTGAACAGAAAACACTCGTCTCTCCTCATCAGCCTGTCCAGATGGCCAGTCAGAAATTAAGGAAGACATCAACTGTCTCTTGAAAGAACAGGAATCAATATATTTTGACAAGGATCAAGTGTGCTTCAGATGAACCTTTTGGCCCTCCCCAAAACAGTCTTTCTCCTCATGTCAAACCTCTTTACTTCTGTTTGTCTACATGTAACGATCACAAATCCCCACCACTCATGATTTTTTCAGATCAGCAGGATTTAATCCTGGAGACAGTGTGAACACCTGTGTATCTTATTTCACCTTTTATTTTCTGCCATATGAAAGTTTTAAAAGATGTGTCCACATTTATGTCTGCAGCCGTCACATAATGAGCTTTTATTCTCCTAACAGGGCCTGGGGACTCCTGTGACGTCAAATCCAGAAAACGCTTCCCCTCCTTTTTTTTCTTTTCTTTTCAATTATACCCACATATGTGTACATTTCTCTTCATATGTAAGCAATTCAGGCCATAATGACTGGGGAGTTCAGGTTAATATGTTGACAAGGTTTAACAACAGCGGGTCATGTTGCACAACACGCATGGCTGCCTCCGTTCAGTGCAGCAGCTGACAGGTCCTAATCATGCGCTGCCCTAAAGGCACTGGGGCATGGAGAGCTTTTAATCACTGAATTATAGACCAGCGCGAGGCTTCAAATTGAGACGTAATTAAAGTCAAAGTTGCAATAATTGTTTCGGCTAATTGGGCAGACAAGTGCGTTATGGTGCGATGTTACATTATCTGCTGTAATTACCTGAGTCAGAGGGTTTATTTTTGTATGTCTGGAGGAAAAGGGGATTTTTGTGTTTGTTGAAAAGCAGAGTTGTTTATTTATGTGCACCAAAATAAAAAAAAATTAAACATATCTTGGTGGATGGACGTATGGGTGTATTTTCATTTGTGCGTTTTTACGCAAAGCGTGTTTCCAAACGCCAGCTTTAACCGAGCTGCTTTGCGAATTAATTCAGCTCAATCACACCCAGTAGACAAACACAGTCTGAGCATCATACCCACTATGCCATGTACAGTATAGAGATTAGTAATGCACTCAACAATATGCCCCGTCCTCACGTCCTCGGTAGCAATGCCGCACCTTCGGCAACATCATTATTTCCTATTAATTACTCGCCAACCAAATGCCTTCAGAAACGGAGCCGCAGCCTGCAGTAGGTGTGACGGGAGAACCGGTCAGGGAGCAGCTGCCCTGCATCCCGCCGGGCTCAGACTGACCTCCTTTTTTTTTTTTTTTTTTTTTTTTTTTTTTTTTTTACATCACTAAACTTGAAGCTTGACAGGCCGTGTAAGAGCACGGTGAGGGTTTTGATTTGGATGAGGGGAGAAATGTAGAATATGAGCCAGAAATGACGAGTCAGGCAGGATTTCGGGTACAGCCAAAGAATAAACTGACGAGAGAGGAAAAAAAAAATCTTAACGTGTCTGTTTTTGTGCCCAAGTGTCCGCACTCATCCATCAAATTAAACTTGGACTGCAGAATCCTTTTCCCTTTTTTAAAAAAATAAATAAATAAATAATAATAATAATAATAATAATGGCCTCCATCCACACTCATGATGTCCATCTTTGCACCACACCTCTTTTCCCCTTTCACACACAAACAGACAAAGACTGCATTAAATCACTCAATCATTCTCGCAAAAAGGTGAATATTTATGGTTGGGAATGCATCCTGTAAGCACTTGGAGGGGTGTGAAACAGCTCCATGGAATTACAAAGTGTTTAGTAACCGCTGGGCCCAGGAGCTTTATGTGTAGGTGCAGTTTTCTCCTCGGACGGCAGGGGGCGCTGCCCATTTCGTTCTGAAATGGAGAGGGAGGAAATGCACATCAACACAAAGTGGTTTCACTGAAATAGATACAGACAATAATAATGAAATAAATGGATGAAAATAGGATAATTGCAGGAAATTAAGGAGGCTGTGTTACAAAATAAAAGCCCCGGACCTCTGCAGACTGTAGTTACCCGCTGCGCCATACATTTCCAAGCAGTCTCCGTTTAGTTTATTGTGCATGTTTGAGATATATCTGGAGCAAAATTCCTGGACTGAGCCCCACTTCATCAACTCACTACAGCCCAGTTGTATTTCCTCGTTTTGCAGGGTGAAGGGCCGAGGGCTCTGAGGATGGAGCAGACTTCCAGACCTCTTTAAAGGCCCTTTTTTTTATTACGATCCCTCCTCTATTTTCGTCAATCTGCAGAGGCTACTGAAAACACACTCCTCCACCTTGCTCTCAGGACGCACAAGTCTGCAGGAGCTGCACATTGTCTCCTCATCACATCAAACACATCCTAGAACAAAAAAATATCTTTGCCTTTTGTCGCATTTGAAGCAGAAATTTAATTACAACCTCGGGTGTACGCAGGCACAGAAAAAATACCAGGCGACAAATGAATATACAGAGCAAATGACAAAACATGAGGGGGAATAACTGACAGATGAAAAGACGGAGGATGTGCAGCTAACAGGCAAAACGCGCCGGTACAAAGCCGAGCGCACCTTTGAGAGCAAGAGTTTGTTTTATTGCACTTCTCCCGGGTTGCATCTCCTGTCGATTTGCAGAGAAAGAAGGGGGGATAAGTGAACATGCCCTGTTTAAGAAACAAACATGCAGATTAGATGGGATCCTGACAACACACAGCTCAGGATTCATGTCCCACAGCTCATATCTCAACAATGAAAAAACACAGGGTTGGAAAATCCACTCTGCGCAGTTGACAACACTTACCGTCATCCTGCAAGAAGTAAATGCAAATAATGAGGTGGCATGTGGAAATAAAAAGAGGAAGTTAAGACAAACTGATATCAACTCTGGCCCGCTTAGGACCCAAAGGCTGGCACCGGAAATCTTTATTTAGACCTTTCATTGGTAGACACTCATAATAAAAATACAACTCCTCTGAGTGATAAACGTGACGGATTTGGTGCACAGGTATTATATTTTTTATTTCTAAAATAGAAATTAAACCCTAGAAAAGTCTGTCTTGATGCGCAGATGACGCAGAGTGGATTTGGGCGTCGCCAGCAGGAAGCCTCTCTAAAGAAGAAGAAAAAAACCCTCACAAGGCATGTGTAACATTTACTTCAAGTGCACGGAGTTGTCACCTGTTATGTGCTACCAGGCTACATGTCAGCAGCAGCCTCACAGCCTCCACTCACTCACTCAGTCACCTTTCAGGATGCTGATACACCGTGGGGCTGCCACTACAGGCCTGCGCACAGGAGCTACAAACCCAGACTCACCTCTGTGGACACCTTCACTCTGCAGCAGGACCTGAGAGGAACGTCACATTTCCACCCAAGACTCTGTGGAGATGTGATACATTAAAAATACACATGGTACAAAAAGTAAAAAAGGATGAGTAGCTGTTCTGAACTCAGAATATACTGGATCCAAGTATTTGTTGCGTCAAATGCCAAACAAAGAATGGATTAAAAATAAAATAAAATAAAAAGAACAAAAAAAAAAAAAAAGCAAAAAATAGATAGATTTAAAAAAAAGCCCACGAACAATTTATTGCAGTTGTATTAAAGCTTTGGTCATACTAACACAAAATAGCAGAGCATCTGTGTAAACATGTATAATCCTGAGCCAATCAAAATACCCAAAAAATAAAAATAAAAAAATAAAATAAAAATAAAAATAAAAATATGGTAAAATCATTTACAAATCAATGAAATTTTAAAATAAATAATGGTTTGACCAAAACAACAAAAATTAAATATTGGCGGATTTTATAGTAGGTGTTTTCAAAGTCACGTGACGTTTAATTGGACATTGACGTCAGGTGAATCCAGGAAATGATCCGTAACCATGCGGCACATGGCGCAAAAAAGCCTGTACACAATCTTTTCCGACATAAGTTTTACAGTTAAAGTCGATAACATCGCGATAGTAGTAAAGTTAGAGCCTCGATGTGTTTTTTCTTGTTTCATGTATCAAACGTGAAGTTACTTCATTTTTTATGTATCCATGTTGATGTGGAGAGGAGCTCTCACAGGAGGACGACAAGAAGGTAAAAAAAAATACTTTACTCTGATTTAAACTTTTTGGGCTGACTATCGTCATGACTTTGTAACTCTGAATTATTTTGAGCAACAACTTCCCACATCGCCTTGAGACGAAGAGTGGTGGTTGAGGCCCTGCAGGTCTCATACAATGTCCAAAGTGTCACACACTGGTGTGAAATAAATATACATGCTGCACTTTTTGTAGTTTTTGAGACATTGATAGTTTGTTTTCTTCAGGCCTGAACAGGCTCAAAACTTACTCAGAGAAACCAAAATCCATCTGTCACCAAGCTGCCAACAGGTCATAGACATGATCAACTTCCCAAAGCTGGTCACAAAGAGACACTTCTTTCTTTCCCTGTCCCCTCCACGCAGAAATTTGTTGTTTATCATTGTTGATACACTTTGTCACCTTTGCTGTGCCTCTGTGTGTGTGCGACTTGGGGGCTTTTGTCATGTTTATTTGCTGAAAGGGGAAAGTTCCATTAAGCTAACCCCCCACAGTTCAAGACAAACACGCTTCTATAAACCTCTAATGGACTGTGGTCCAGCACACAACTTTAAATTAAATTCACTGAAACTCAAAGGTCCCAGGAGGAGAGGGAGATTTTGTGTCCAGCTGTAAAACTTATGAAAAAAAAAACATCTACAGATTTTGGGTAATTTTAACAAGCTAGCAGAGTTTTTCCTTCAAATCCTTTATTGATTCATCCTTTTTTTGATATCCAAAGTGTCTTCGTGCCTTTAAACTTGCTTGAAAAGGATGGTAAAGAAGACACGGGCTGTAAAGGTTGAGAACCTTTGATGTGAATAAGCTTTAAAACATTAGAGAAACTAAAATTTTCCTCTAATAAGAATTTCTTCAGAAGTTTTCTCACACCTAAGTTCACTACTGATGAAGCTCCCTGAACATTTGTGATGATTTCCTTATTGTCTCATGGACCTTTGTGTGGTAATATTTAAACTCCACTTAAAGTTCCCTGTCAGTCTTTTAGCTCCATTTCCCCGCTTTGTGAACAGTATCAGTTTCACCGTGTCAGCGTCCCCCACAGGCCCCAACTCTACAAGCTGCTGGGCATCAAATCTCCCCCGGCAGCCTCATTATTCCAGTCCCCTTCACCATCCAAGGTTGATCTAATCACCAGATCAACAAGCGAGATGTGTGAGAGAACAAATAATGGAGACAAAATGAACAAATGATTAGTATGCTGTGAAAAGTACAATACGTTTCTTATTTAGCATTTAGATAACTATCTATCCTGAGGAGCAAGCTTCAAAGTTGAACTCAGTTTAGGCGAGGGGGATTAATTCTCTCTGCCGCATGCTTCATTGAATCTCTCATTACCAAACTTTGTCTGTATTGATGTTAGATTTGATTGAAGATTAGAGCATTTAGCAAATCTTGCTTTTCCGCATGTATCAGGCTTTTTCAAGCGCGGTGCAGCGCACACTGGTCAATACCCTCACTTTTATCCAGTGTCTGCTTCATTTAAACTTAATCAACTCCATCAATGAACTGGAACAGCGAAACGTCCCCTGGAACAATAGCTTTTGTTGGATAATGCTTTGGTCTTATTCCCAACCGGGTGGCGATAAACCTAAAATTACACTATGATGAACTATTTCAATCAATATGATAATGGAAATTGGCTTGGGTGACTCTTTGCAGGGCTTAAGGAGGCAGGCTAAAGCCTATGTGACATTAATACATCTCCATGCTCTTTCCCTGCTGTTGCAACCCCCTACCTCACTTTATTGTCCCATCTTTTCAGTGACATTGACTGCACCATATTGCAAAGCGCCTGCTAGTTTAATGATCTATCTGCACCAGGGAATGCTTGTGCTGAAATGGATGCACAAGCCGGCAGTCTCATGCATTGTTTTCCAACTAAATTATAGGCTCTATACTTTGTTTCCTGTAGTGGCTCAGCGGGGTGTAGATCAATCATTGATGGCACTGCTGTAAAGTAGCTAGCAGCACAGCTTTTGCTGCTCATTTGGACATTTTGTCCTTGTGTGGGAGCCAGTGCCTGTTATTCACCACAGTTCATCATATTTATACTGCTACCAAAAGACCAATTTCACAAGCCTTAGCAAGGAAAACGCATGCTCCCCATCTGTTGCATACTAATAAATATGCCACCTTCTGGGACAATCCAGGAGCGATCATGATGATCAACTGCCAAGTGATATGACTTACCATAAACCTGTTTATTTGAAAAGTTTCCCCTCAGCCAATAATTGTCAAATTTATTTCAGCGTCTGTTTTCATCTTCTGAAGTGATTTATAATAGAGACCCAGTTGTTTTTCCTGCACACCTTTCAGAGTCATTTCATTATCATTTCTGAGGCCGTTGTTGGCACACGCTACGAGGCGGATGCCTTTGTGATATTTCACAAAGAACTGAGCAGTTATTACTGAAGCTGAAAGTCACAGCTGTCCTTTAGCAGCGAGACGCTGATCAGCTCCTGTGAATGACACGCACTGATGGAAGCTGTGCTTACGTTTCCACAATCACAGGTCTTTAGTTGTATTTGTATTGAAACAAGCAGCTTCTAAAGAGTAGGATTATACAAGTCTGTGGTAGAAAACATGCAGGTTGCTAAGTGTGCAAGATATTAACTGTTAATGAATAGTCATGTACACATATTCATGTCTTGTGTTGACATTACTGTAAAGTTTCATCTCGTAACCAGAGCCCTTTGTTTCATACATAAACTCCAGAGACAATCAAAACATGTCTGTCATAGTTTTCTTTTTTTTTTTTAGTTTTACACATTCACAATATCATGCAAAATTAAACGTCCATCCTAATGTGTTTATTTGAAACAAAGAAACAATTATAATACAAATGAGTATTTTTCACGAGAGTATAGTCAAATTTACCGTTTTTTACCTAAACTTTTGGCAGAACATGCAGCTTCTGCAATGGAGAGTTAAACCCACTGATCTGGGCCTTTTTAACAGGAGTTCAGTTGTATACAGATTGGAGCATTTACTACTCAGCATCAAAAGAACCACACCTTAGCAGTGTGGACCAAAAAACAGGGTTTAAAAGAGAGCGATTAGTGGATTTACATGAAGAAAACCTGTTGTTTATTGTAATGTATCCTGGTACAGTGACATTAAACTGATCTGAAATTGTGACGTCCAAAACAAAAACTGAATCTACAGAGCCCCATTCCTGACAGGGTCAAAAACAAAAACAAAAAAGATAAGCATAGCCACAATGGAGGAATAGAGCTATAACAGGAAATACCAATTTAATGACAGTAACATCCTGGACAGCTGGGTAAGCAAATCATGTGCACCTTCTCTAAGGTCTAATGCTGCGTTCCTTCCATTTGTACTCGGAACTGGGAACTCAAGAGTGGGAATGACGTCATCTCTGAGTTTAGCGTTCCATTTGCCAAGTTTGAAAAACTTGCCTTGACAGCAGTATTTCTGTGTATATACAAAGAATAATACTAAATCTACGGCTGATTTATTGAGACAAACACTGATCAGAAATTCTAAAATTAAAACAACATGACATGAGCTTAAGTACTGTTTGCCCCTGAACTTGGAATTTCATACTGAGAACTCAGGGGTGGTGTGGGTGCCCCACTTGGGACTTGGAAATTCCGACTTCCTAGTACAAATGGAACGTAGCATAAGATGGAGGCCGTAGAGGGGTCAAAGCTACACGTTAAACTTGGGAACCAATGGGGTCCAGTAGAGAGAAGAGGATCCTGACGTCTTCTTTTCTGATAGAAATACCCTTTTGTTTACACTTTGTTTATATCCCTCAGCAACCATGGTCCTTTCCAGGGCCTTGTAGGAGGTCAACAATGAAATCCTTGTTTCCGAGTTGTACCTCTGTAAGTAAAGCGACGTGGCTCTCTGTTGAATAATGGTAGTAATGGTTCCTTGATATACTGAGCTTTTAAGAATGTCTTTGTAGTTCATGAGCCAGGAATGATCATTCCCAGCCTAACACAAAATTCAATCATACTATTCCTGTCCATTGTGTAGCTTTAACCCCTCTACTGCTTCTGTCTAGGACCTTAGAGAGGGTTTGCTCGATATGCTTACCCACTTGTCCAGCAATGATATTATCGGTATTTATTTCAAGCACACATTATACTTATTTTAAGGCCATAAATTGGTATTTTGTGGCCACTGTTTTTTTTTTTTAATGTGTCAGGTCTGTGGCTCCAGAATCAAACCATAGGTAGTCAACAGCTTTACTAATGAGGCTAAAACCTTTTGATCACATACTGCTGACTTTTTGGGCCAGTTAGCATAAATCTTGTCACCTCATTACAAGAGATGAAACATGTTAAACTGGATTTCATGTGTTTCTTTCAGTTTGTGTTCAACATTAATTCTTCCAGTTCATTTTCAAACGAAACCCAGCTTCCAACTTAAAATTCTTATTCATGACACTGAAATGAATAACATAAAATATTATTATATATATATATATATAATTATATATATATATATATATATATATAATTATATATATATATATATATATATATATATATATATATATATATATATATATATATATATATATATATATATATGTATATATATATATATATATATATATATATATATATATATATATATATATACATATATTTATTTATTTTTTCTTCTTTCTTTTGTTGGCTGTGTCTATAACGTTATTCTTCTTCTACATTTTCAAAATAAACTTTCATTCATTCATTCATTCATTCATTCATTCAATCATGTTGTAAATGGGCCACAAACAAAACCAAAGTCTTTCTAGTAATATCTCACTAAACTACATTTGGACTGTACATAGGCTGCTTGTATGAAGCTAAAGCTCTGTACATTCTGCTAAAACTCAACAACTCTTACGGCTGACGTCTTTAAATGAACGGATTTATCATGATGTGAAAATGTGAGAGTTCAAAAGACAGATTAGAGGACGCAAGAAGAGATTAAAGCTTTGAATTGGTGCAGGGAAATAGTTCAGAATGCAGGATGAGAAATACTTGTGGCAAAAAATGTTTCAGGTCAAAATAGTCTGAATATGAAAAACAGCTGATAAAATCCAGATTTTGATCCTGCCATAAAAACATCCTGACATATTTTCTCCATATCGCCCCCTAATGAAGAACATTTTCTTTGCTCAGAAGCAGAGTTTGCTGATGTTTACACGCAACACTGCAAAAAACTGACCACTGATCATCTGGTATCAAGAGACACCTGAGGGACAGGTGAGGTTTGATTTCATCAGTCTGATGATGATGGAACAAGGAGGTTTGAGCAAACTGAGGGACTAATTTTTAAAAAAATCATAAAAAGAAATAGTTCACAAAGAGAGAATTCATGTTACTTTAACAGTTAATGAATATGTCAGTGTGAGCTGATCTTTGTACAACGTGTCTTATGTCGGACTTAATTGCCAACCATAAAAGTTATAAAAACAGCTTCTGTGGTGAACTGATTGATTAGTGTTAAAGTGAATGTGGGGGTGATTCATACTGCTGCTTTTCATCGTTTTTTTTATTGAGTCCACTGCTTTGTGTATAAGACTCTTTGTCCTTCTTTCCATGTGAAGCTTTAATTAATGCGTGGTGTGATTGGAGTAATTTGGAGGACTGTGTATCACAGAGATGGATTCTCCCCTCTCCTCTCTTTCAGCAGCGTGTGTCAATTAGCCCGTCCTGAATCCTCTCTGACTGAAGCTGCTTCTGTGTCACTGTAATCCAGCTAACATGAAACACTAGATGTGTCGTTTGACACTTTCCGAATATGTTGTTTGCCTTTGTTTCCATGTTTTACTCCCAGAGCTGGAAATGATTTGAGAGGGCCGACATGCACGGCAGATACAGCACCTTGAACATCAAAGGCCTGCTCGGCAGTATGAGGAACTCTGTGTGTGTGTGTGTGTGTTTCCATTGCACACATCCATGGAGCTGCTGTGTGTTTGTGTGCACGCCTGTGTGCCTGCCATAGGAAAGCATTCTCGACAGCCCAGAATATAAAAATTTACAGGCCTCTTTCCTGCTTTGTCTGTCTCCTTCTCCATTCTCTTAGGTAAACGGGGCCTGAGTGAAAGAGCCAGAACCTTTCATCTCACCCACTGAGTTTAAACAGCTGTCATGTTTGATTGACGGCCTGACGTGCACATGTGATGCTCTGAGAGAGTGGAAGGGATTCAGGAGAACACAGTGCATTATGGTTCTCCTTCCTACAAATGAATAAGTAATTACACTAAAACCAGCTCTGTTGTACTTTTCCTCAGACGAGATTTCTCAGCCTTCATTCAGACACATTTGCATAATTTCTATGACGGCTTACACTGTACAAGATTGGATTCACATTATTGGCTTTGAATGTTATCATAGTACTACAAATCTTGGCATTTCATAGTTACTAAACACAGTAATGTCAAAACTCACTCTGGGTTTAATGCATATCTTCATAAAGCAGACAACCTTTTCTTACTTTATTACTTCCAGCCTTTAGAAGCCACTTCTGTTACTATTATGATAGCCTGTAGAGCCCCTGAAGCACAATTAGACCTAAGGTTACAAAACATGTTGGAAATCCATGATTTGTAAATGTGAAACAAAAGATGTTTACATTTCAAAATCATGTTATATTCAAAAATATTAAAGCTCTGTAAATTATATCCAGTAATTATATCAATTAACACGTGATTTACAGCTAAATCAATTCTTTCTGCTGTTTAGACCTTCCAACATGTCCGGAAAAAAACAGATACTGACAGGCAGGGGTGGAAAGAGTACTTCATATTTTACACTAACAAACTAACTTTGATGAAATTCTACTGAAGTAGAAGTTAAAAGTATCAGTCTACAAACACAGAAGTACAAGTAAAGTAGAGGTGTCCCAGTCCGATATTAATATTGGTCCGATATCAGCAAAAAAAACAAATATCGGTATCGTATCGGAATGCATCTAAAACCTCCGATATAAGCAGTCCATTCCAGACTCTGCTCCTGCTGTTTTTATTTGATTTATTTAGGTTAGTTTCTGGGTCCTCTAACTTGTTCTTTATTTTATTCAATTACTAGTCTTTTTTTATGTTTAATGTTAAAATTTCTGTTACCCATTGGTTAATAATAAATGGGTCCATTTTTCCTCACATCTACTGTTGCTGACTACTGTTCTTTGTTTGAATAATATCACATAATCAAGCCTTTTCTAACCTGACGGACATACTACAAAATAAGTAATAAAAGTATGCATGTTTAATGCTGATATCGTATTGGATTAATACCGGTATTGGACAATACTCAATGCTGCAGTATCAGTATCGTATCGGAAGTGAAAATGTAATGTCGGGACATCCCTAAAGTAAGGTTATCCAATTAACTCTCCTTACATTCCTGAGTCCTTTTTTTTAATCAGGGGGTGTGGAGTGAAGGGGGTTTGAAAAGATATGAGCTTCAAATGCAGTGAGAACGTCTCTTCCTCTGCTGATAGTTAAAGTCAACCAATAGGAGAGCTTTAATGTGAGAACAACACAAATTTAGGTTGAAGTTCCTGAATATTTGTTTTATTCCTCTTTGTTTTCATGTTTCACTTTGTAGCCGCTCCCTACATCAAGTCATGGCCAGCTTTCAGTTCAAAGAGTTCACTATGGAGTGTGTCCAGATTGCAGGACAGTTTGTTCTGATCAGAATCAGGTTTAGGCTCACATTTGAGCTGACTGTGGTTGGAAAGAGGTGCCAGCTTTATCAAACCCATGTTTCTGTGAGCAGTTACCGACCTGAAGGACCAACCTGTGGAATGATTTGTTGTAATTTTAGCATGAGCAGCGTGTTCTCCTCCTCTTGTTAGTCACTTAGATGTCAGCCAATCAGCTGCTGGTGCACTGTTGATGTACAGCTGGGATCCTTTCTGCTCTTTACTATTTACTCATTAACTGATGGAATTTAAAATGTTGTAAAGGTCAATATTTACCACAAGAGATTCTTAAGTACAAGTAAAAGTACTGGTTTTAAAAACTACTCAGAAAAGCTCTCCACCCCTGCTAACAGGTACAAGTTAGGAACATTCAGCTTCTGTCTCCAGCTAACTGAAGGAGAAATAATGTGAAGTCTATCACTGTTCAGTGATGAACATCTTCTGTTCGTCTGAATTACTCTCCCTTTCACCTCATACCACCATTGATTATGGACTGAGGACTTGGCATAACGCTCTTTTAAAGATTGATTCTGAATTTTTCAAAACCTCTAACCTGACACATTAATTTGATGCACTACAGGTTACAGCCTCTGATAACACACCTTACTGTGCTCCTTCGAAAGCTAAGCCACTGAAATTTATTCACGCTCATTGCTAGAGGAAAACTATAACCATTGTTTTTTAATATATATATATATATATATATATATATATATATATATATATATATATATATATATATATATATATATATATATATATATATATATATTTACATATATATATATATATATATATATATATATATATATATATATATATATATATATATATATATATATATATATATATATATATATATATATATATTACATATATATATATATGTAATACCACAGTTTAAGAGTACGCTACATAAAATATTTTTTAAGTGCATTAAGTCTTCGGAAATATAAACATTTATCCGAACCTAACTAATTGGCCATGTATCCTTCCGCGCAGCGCTAGTGCGCTCCGTCCCCCCTCCTCCTTTCAGCTGTAGGGAATGTAAACAAGCTTTGCTTCGAGCGCCGGTTGTAGCCTCGTGTAAGTTTGATCAAGTATCGTAATTCTTTTGTTTGAAATCTTAGGATTGTGAGGCAGCGTAGGAAATTCAAAATGAGTGACTGTGACAGCGATGATAAAGTTCCATTCACTTTAGAACCAAAAGGATACCTGTATGAACCGGAGCACACAGAAGAAGAGCTGCTACAGATGGCGACAGCGGAATACAGAGGGAACATTCGCAAACACTGGACATCAAGATAGAGTCTGAAATACTCAATGGTGTAAATGTCTGAGCTGTGACTCAATGCCCACGAATGCTGAGTGTTACTGCTGTCACGAGTGGAACTTGGTTACAGACACTCTTCAGGATTTGTCTGAGTTAGAGGACACTGCTGCCTCACAATTAGTGTTCACAGAGAGCTCATACAACCCCACATCAAAAAAACGGAACTGTCCCTTTAACAGGAGCATATCTCCAGTGACCATTTTGGTTATTAGCTGGCTAAACTTCTCTGCTCTGGTTTTGTCATGTGATGCGAGACTGCCTGTTGTCTGTCTCTGTTTTCTCCTTGTGCTTTGAGCACATCTGGTTAAGCACTGAACTAGTTATTCTGCAACATGCAAGTTTAACGCCACATATCTCATGCTGCACATTAACTTCATGGTATTTTGTTGAAGTACTTTCAGACATCACTGTTCTTGAAGGACAAGTATAGCATACCGTTCTGCACTTGTTGTGCTTTTGCTTTTGGTGTAATAACATGTTCCTAGAAAGTTGCCGTAGCTGCTGTTAAACAGTGGTTTTTGCTGAAATCTGTCTCGCTTAACGCCGTTGCAGGAGTAGTCATAAGTTTGTATCCTGTTAATTATTTTTACCTAGTTTATTCACTTAGGTGGAGACAAAAAGTTGGGTCACACATGTAACACTGTTTGTGTTGAAGTTATGTCACAAATAACAAAATAATTGGGTGAATGGTATACATTTTGTGGCATGTTGAGGTTTAAACTTCCTCTTTGAGGAGTGACACTGTTCATATGCTTGTGGTTGTGCCTCTAATCTCTTTGTTATTTATCAGAAATGTGTGTGAGTTCAAAAGAGACTGAGAACTTCAGCACTCACCTGAACTCTTTGTTGTAGTTTGACCCAGCTGACTTGATAATGACAGCAACACACCAAGTTCTCAGGGACAGAACTCTGCATGCTGCAGGAGCACACCCTACTTTTGATTTTAAAGGCTAAATGCATTGTTTGAGTATACATTATTCAGTGAGCATTGTGACAGCTGCGTGGCGTGACACATTTTTCTTTGTTTGGCCTCAGAATGGCAATCCTGATGTTTTTTACAATGGGCTTTGGCTTTGATTTAAAACACAAAAAAAGCAGATCACTCTCATCCGCACTCCAATGGGCTGGAGCTGGCGAGAGAGAAACAGTTTAACTAAAGAGAATATATGCATCAAATGAAAAGCAGATGAAAAAATATGCAATTATGTTCCTGATTGGGTTAAGTATTTCTCTGCCAGCACATGCCAGCTAACACTAGAACCTGTCCCAAATGGGTGGCTTCCAGGCCTGGGCGAGGCCCCAGAAAACGTCAGAACGGTATCGTCTCCTGCTGCATCTGCGTTTCCTCAGATCCACGGCCAGTTCGTCCCCCTCTCCTCGTTCCCCTCTCCTCTTTGCTCTGCTCAGCCCCGCTCTGCGTCCCAGATAATGGAGCTCAGCTTCTGTCTGCCAAAGGGTCCGTGGCTGCCCGGGAGTAATGACCTGAGGGGGTACTTTGTGACAACCAGGGTATAATAATGCCTCCAGCCACGGACAAAGCAGACCCTTGGGGTCAATTTTTAAATACTTTTATGTTTTTCACCGAGGGCTAGCATCATTTGTTTTTATTGTAGGTCATAGACTACATGTACTCTGCAAAAACAACACATTTATTCCCAACAGCAAGCGATATAAGGAGTGCTTAATGTTGTTTATTTCATCAAAATGCTCTAAAGTTTGGATGGATTCATGCAGCCGCTGTCTTCTCGCTGTTGATGAAAAATCTTCCTCTTGGAGCAGAATTTATCAGCCCGATGTCTGTAGGCTGTGGTCTGTAGGCCGATCAAAATAGTTTTATTGAGGCAGGCGAGGGAGTATGGAATCACCTGCGAATGAAAGGTTTCTTCTAATAGGTTAATTGTAACAAAAGCGCGGGGTCTTGCCCCATTGAACAGAAGAGGATTGTGGAACACAGGCCTGTGGAAATGATGTCAGGCAACGTGCTGCCTGCTCTCCCCTGCAGGGCCAGAGTTTGTCTGTCAGCAGTTAAATGCTTTCCTCCTGCCCCTCCCCGAACACTCAACAATCAATTTACCTCCTCGGGGTCTATGAACCCAAAGATTTGACCTTGCAGACTTGAGCTTTGTTTCCCCCCTCATCTCTCACACCTCAACGAGGACTTATTAGAACAGGGAGGAGAGGCATCTTTTCAGACCTGTGTAATCATTTTAATTCACATGGAGAAATACACTCACAGGTTTCTGGTAACAACAGGACAGTATTTTATTAAACACACAACATGTTTCTGCATATTTGCTATTCACTCTATGTACAGGCTCTCTTGCTATCCTATTTTAACTTTTCTTTATATAATGATTACATAACTTTTTTTCCCCTTTTTCCTGGAACAACAAAGTAACATAAAGAAACAATGTCAGAGACATGAGAGGAGCTGTCTGATTGTGTTGATTTTGGCTCCCCCTATCGCCAAGTGGTATCTCCTATCTCACTGCTCATCTTTGTTTATATGTGGGTTAGTTTTAAGAGGTGTTTTCTGCTTCATTTGAAAAGTCAAGTCTTTGCTGTGTGGAAAAAAAATAGGTTTGGCCTTTTTTAAAAACCACAGTAGTTTGCAATGTCAAAATACAGTCAACAACTTTAATTGACTAAATCAGCTAGAACCTAATAGTTGAGTGGTGTAACAGTGTATAAAGACATTTTTCTTTTTGGGGAGATTAACTTTTTTTCTTAACTTCTTGGGCCTTCATTTTATTTATAGACCCCTTTACAACTTAGGTCATCACAAAGCTGCATGCATTTACTCCATTTATTCAGGTGAGTACTTGAAATGCTGAATGAAACCTGTAAAGAGCAAAAAAATGTCTAGCTGTCAGAAATGATACTCCACAGTGGACTCAAAGTTCTACTGAACTCAGACAGAATCACGACCGTTACAAAGCAACCGGTGTTCTGGAGTAAAGAGTGACCATGCTACCTGGAGACCTTCAGCTGAACATGTCAGTGATTGTCGGCTGACAGTCACCACTTAACAAAGTCACACTTCACACTTCACATTAGCAACATCTGTGGCTGTGAGCTGTCAAACGTGTATCAACCTCAGTTAAACAGCTTTGACTTTAATTAAGAAATACTCTTAATTCGGTTTTTCTTTGTGTAGTTATTGAAAAGTTGGTTTTGAGCCAAAGTTATGACACTTGGGTTTGAATTAAGATTAACAGAAACAGATTTTATTGTCACAGTAAAATTACGGTATATTATCAAACTAAGCTAGTTAACCCTAAAACAAACAAAAAAAATCATTGTCATTCTGATATATATGTAGTAATTCTCTATTTGGACGTAGTTTTCTGACTTTTCGGATAGAATAAAACGGGATAGAAATGATTAGAATTTACTTTATTAGTCCTGTAAGGAAAATTCACGCATCACAGAAGCAAACAAAGTGTATAGTGCAAAAATGTCCATCAGACAACAGCTTGGCAGTAATTTTCCAGTCAGCCTCCACCACAGGGTCCAGGACTAGTCCAGGTCTTTCTCTCCTGTATCTAGCATGCTTACAGCAGGTAAAAACCTTCATATGTGGTGTTTGTATCCAGTGTTAGCTCCCATTAGCTTGTCCGTTTTACTGTGGATAGATCTTGCATTCTCCATAACAATGGATAGAAGGACAGGTTGAAGTCATCTCTTCCAAGCTCACACCACAGCACCAGCATGTTATCTCTTTTCTTAGCTCGTAGGGAACATCAAGCCTAGCACCATTTAGCATCGATATGCTACAGGCTGCTAACAGCTGATATCTAGTGTAAACAATGTGACTGTGGTTACACGTAGGATCTCCAGAAACACACAGCAACAAAAAAGAAAAAACACCACTACAAACGCAACCAGTTTGATGTCAATCGCCAAAAAAATGAGCCGTTAAAAGTAACACGTGGAATGATGGGAGAACAGGGCAACAAGCGGCTGCTTGAGTGGCACTTTGCAGCAAAAAAAAAAAAACAGGTCTCACACTCAGCAGTCTGTGTACTTGTCTTTGGTTTTGTAGGGTTTCTCGATATTTGATGATCTGATGTGGTCACATACATTGAGTGGCTTGTGTTTAGACCCCTCTCTGGATTTCTCCTCTAAAAAACATCTGTCCACTGAATACCTGTTCACTTTATGTCATCTATCCACTCTCTGATATTACAGGAAGTGTGAGGTCAATTCCTTTTCTTAACAGTAAGGTTTATTTTGTAAAAGTTGCAGTTTTTGGTGGTTAACCTCATTGTGTAGGTTGACGAACCAAAGAGATAAGTGATCAAAACTTAATTTTACTCCAGTGCATTGATAATTGTGTCACAGTAGTCAGGGCTACTGAATACTGCCCTGTATGTAATGTGTAAACAGCCTCAGTCACTGATGAATGGCTGATGTTTGTAAGGTAATGGTGTTGTTGTTGACAAAAACAAAGTCTTTTACAGTCCTTATGTGTGAAACAGAGCAGCTGCTTGTACATCTTACTGTTGATTCACTTTTATGTAGATGGGTACACAGCCTGGGGATGTGTATGTGTCAATCAAAGAGTTGGAGTCCTAGAATTTATTCAGGCCCCCTCCCATTTGTACAGTAACCAATGGTGGTGCAGCACACCCAGCACGGCGCTTGCTAATTGGGTATATTGGGAATAAAGCAGAGAGGAAGCAGCACCTTTTTCTCTTTGTGATATTTATTGAAACTGCTGATGGTTGTACACAAAGCTTTGTTTGGGTTTTTTTAAAGGGCTTTGTAGTGAGGTATTATGGGGTTTGAAGGTTATCTGTATGTTGCTTTTACCTTTCAGTTTGAGGTGTAAGAGTTGATAACAGAGAGGTAAACAAGAGGTGGTGGAGTACAGATTCACAGGAACCTGGTGCAGGAATCATTACTACATCTATCACTGTGCCTGTATGTTAAATAGATGCTTTTATTCTTTCATTCACATTTAAGATGTTCATGGTCTTAAGTAGATAAATCTTGAAGAGCTTATTAACTTTTGACTGTGAGTCTTGTGCAGTTGGTGTTTGCATGATTTTGTCATGAAGAAGTTTATTCAACCAAAGAGTACAAAATGTAGGAGAGAGAAAATATCTGTGTTGGATTACAGTATTACAACATTGGGGATCACCACAGTTTTTCTCCACTGTGATGTTTAAAAACTAGTTTTTGGTGAAAGTTACTGATTTTTTTGTCAGAAACTTTAACACAGACAGATTATAAAATCATACTCCAATCAATCCAAACTGGTCACTTTACCTATCTAAAGCCACCTTACAGCTCTCTATGGCTGAATGTGGTTTGCGGCCCTGTCCTCACTCTATCACAGGCCTACTGGTAAAATTAGATATTTAGGAACTAATAATTTTCCCAAGCTGTCAGACGACTTGAATTTCATTTTCTGAAAGAACATCAGAATCTAAAAAGTCCATCTTACCAGAAGTCAGCTTTTTGTTTTCTATGACCCCTGTTTCTCCAAACATCTCCTGGTTCAACTCTGTTAACCCAGCTTCATCAAGTTTTACTGGGAAAAAAATACACTGCTCATAAAATAATAATAATAATAAAAAGTCTTAAATACAAAAAATAGTCAAGTCAAGTCAAGTCAAACTTAATTTCTATAGCACATTTTAAAACAACCGCAGTTGGCCAAAGTGCTGTACAGGTTTAAAATCAAGATCAATAAAAACACAATGAATAAGAACACAATCAATTAAAACAAACGTTAATAAGAATAGTTTAAAACAGCAGGAAGGTAAACAACACAATAAATAGAAGAGAAAAAAATAATTATACAAGCATGTTAAAAAAATAAATAAAATAAAATAACCTTACCAAAAATTTCTCCCCTATTTTTAATGCTCTCAAGAGGGTTTTTCTCAAGAACAATTGAATTTCCATGATCTTGTATTTTGTAAGAGTGGTCTCTAAGCAGAACAAAACAAAAAAAAAAACATTCGAAGTTTTTTGTTTGTCTTTATTGCCTTTTTTTCTTCAGGAGAGAAGGATTTCTGAATAAAAACTTGTCTTCGTCTATGAGTTTTGTGACTAAATTTTTTTTGCCTTTGTGGGCTTCCGTAGCTTACAGACCACATTTTTAGTTGCACCAGTTCAGACCATACTTTAGTAGAGGAGATACTCAGCACATACAGCAAGGTTGGGTAATTAATTTTTACAAGGAGCCACATTAGACACCTTCATTGTGTCAAAGGGCCCCACCAACAATAAAACTTAATGTGAACTTAATTTTGCTCAATGTCATTTTTTCTCCATTGTACAATAAACTTATATTTTTGATTAGCAGCTACCAGTAATCATAAGCCTAAGGATATTCTGAAAATATTTAAAATGTGAAACTGGAGTTGGTCAAATAGGGAAACACTCATATAGAAGTAATAATCAGTAGAACCAAAAACAGTCATTGCATTAGTGTTTTATTTTGTGTTAAGCTTGTTGGTCTTGACAACTACTGAAAAACTGTCTAACAATTGTAAGCAAAGAAACAACAACTGGGTTGTTTTTCATTTCATTTTTCCTCTTCAGTGAGAAAAATCTCATCTGTCTTTGGCTTGAACAAGCTCAATGCAATCTTGCTGAGTTTCTGAGGTGATCTTCACTGAAAGACGATCTGTGTTTGGATTTGTTGGACTTCATCACTTGTCTCTGTGGGCTCATGCACGTTTGTGCGTCCATGCGGAAAAAACGCAAATGTCACTTTTTTTTCAAAATAAAAGCAACATAGTCATATTTTATGCACAGAATACTTTTTTTTTCATATATGGTTTGATTTATGATTGACCTTTCACTTGCCACACAGGGGCACACCAGGGGCTGATGTGGCCACATTTAGCTCTGGTCTGACATAAAGGATGCTAAAAATTTAAACTAAGCTGGTAAACATATGAAACACCAGCACAGAGTTATCTGTCTGGTGTTATTTGGTTTTAAAAACCATTTAACAGCAGTTTAACTATGCAGAGCTGCTGTCCTGATTCTAAACCCTCAGTTTTATGTTTAATAAATTAGAAATGACACTTCTCTGTATCTATGATGGGTTGTTTTGCAGTATTTGATTGTTTTAGAGGAAATAATGAATAACTACTTCCATTTCACGAGTTATGGTGTAAGAGAGCAGAGTGTGAGTCTTGAAACAGAACCTATTGAGATCATTCTCGGGTGTTTGTGTGCAGACTTGGCTTGTTTTCCTCTGCTGTGTTAACCACTGAGAGCTGAGCGTATAGTTTGTGTTGGTGGAGTTTTCAGTTTGCTGAGGGGAAGACAGAGTGGTTGAGGATTTATTCACGTGGGGAAAGAGCTGCAGTAACAGAACTCAGCTGGAGCGGGTTACTTGAGGGAACGCTCGAGGAGCGGGAACAGAGCCAAAAGAGCGAGGAAACATACTTCATTTTATTGATTTTGTCGATCGTCTTAAATGAGGGGCACTCCAGGCCAAAGGCTCACCTCTGCATTTTCTCTGTGTGTGCCTGAGCTGCTCGCTGGACAACCAGCTGCAGTTACAGGAAGAGGGGGTTTATGGGTTTGTGTTTATGTGTGGGAAAGGTGTGTGTCCATCACAGACAAGTTTTTATTCAGATTCTTAATGTCAGAAAGTGCCGGATATCAACCTTCTGACATACACATTTTTAAGCCAGCTGCCTGTGAGGAGCAGGGCTCTGACAGGGGTCATATGTGACTTCCACTTTTGCTGTCTCGTGAACAAAACAAAACTGTTTGGGAAGATCTCCAAACTCCAAAATGAAGAGTGTTCACTTATTTCTTCTTCTTCTGTGGAAAAATCCTCTTCTCTCCTGTGTTTTTGTCTGATTCCCATGTCAGAGGTAACTTCAACTCCATTACATATCATCTTTATCTACCCAACTCTGATATTCATATATGTCTGTATATTTTCTGAAATGTTTATTCCATCTCATCAACACTTTGATTTCAAAAAGCTGACCCTGAACACACAGGTTAAAGAGAGATTACCACAAGCTTTAAGTTACAGATAAGTAGTCAACTTCCTTTTGCATGTATTAGGGGTGGGGGATATGATCTAAAATCTATATCACAGTATTTTTCCTTCATATTGCGATGATAGTATTATATCATGGTTTTCCAACATGAAATAAGGGAAGTCTTTCCAAAGCATGATTCTGACTCTGTTCTGTGTTTAAACAGGTTTAAACATCCTACCTAGCAGGTAGAAAAAGTCTAATACTGGGTTAGAAAAAGGCCTTTGCCCACAAAGGCTGTGTCTCAATTCAGGGGCTGTAGCCTCTGTAGGCTGTAGCTTTTGGAGGACCCGGCCTTCGTAGCCTGCGTAGACCGCCAAGGCTGAACTGAATTGAGATGGTCTGGTCTACGAAGCATTTCCTGTTTGTCACCCTCAACTTCACGCAGCGCCGCCCTCACCTGTCAGGCTTACGTTACTTTTCAAACGCACATTAACCAAAACCTCACATTTAAAACAGGATGTTTTTTGCTTTTATTATTTTTTTTCTTTGCTTTATTATTATTATTATTATTATTATTATTATTATTATTATTATTATTATTATCATCAATTATTATCAATTATTATTATTATTATTATTATTATTATTATTATTATTATTATTATTATTGTTGTTGTTATTATTATTATTATTATCATCAATTATTAATTATTATTATCAATTATTATTAATTATTTTATTTTTTTTCTTTATTGATAGAGTATAGAACCACCATTTACATTAGAGTTAAGCAACAACTTACATTTTCAACATCTGAACAAGTGCTGGCGGGGATGATAGATTTAAAAAAAAGTTTGAAATATAAGCTGCTGAAATGATTCAATGTCTTTTTTTAATTCCCTGCATAAAATGATTAAAAAAAAAAAACAGAAATACAATCACATAGTTGTTACCAGAAATCCTTCATATCCAGACCCCCTCCGGAATTTGGCCGTGTCCAACATCTTCGGCGTTCACGCGCAATAGATCTTGGGATATGTGAGGCTAAGAAGAATTCACCAAATCCGTCCTTTGTGGCACCTGAAAAGGAGGCTGGTTTGGCGGCTGAATTTGGAGGAGCCTTTGAATTGGGACAGCCGTCAACGCACCGCTGTGATGTAATCGGTCTTCAAATTCAGCCTTCGTAGACTGCAGCAGCTGAATTGGGACACAGCCAATGTGCTTTTGGGAGAGAGGCTAATTCCATTTAAAGCTTAAAGTGCACTATACTGGTGAGCAAACTAGGTCCGAGGAACAAAGAATATATACACTCCCTTTTTGCATTTTATTTAAAAAGGGTGAGCAATTAACTCGTAACATTTTGGGTGCCAATACATTTGTCATAATTAACATTATTAGATTGTTGTCCCGTGAGTTTTCCTAAATTTTTGCTCTGTATGTTTTCTGAAGCCTGTCCGGTTGTCTAATGAAGCACTAAAGATTTCTTAGCTTTTATTCCTCCAAATGCCACTGCCGTGGTACAGAAGACTGTGGCGTGAGACATAACATTTCACTTACGTGATTTTTCCGCCACTACCATGTTTTTTTGGACAACAATCCGGCATACACAGAGATACTGACAGGTCGGTGACTGAAGAACAGAGGGCGAGAGTTCAGACTTTAGAGAAACAAAAACTTTTGAGGCAGGTGCTCGGTCTACAGCTTTATCAATCCAAGGTAGGATTCCTAAATCATTTAATACTGTTTAAAGATATTTATCATCATCACTCACAAGGATTAGAAGCATTAACCTATGTCGATAGAACAACAGTGCTCAGGCTTCATCCTCAGAACAAGAGTCTATCAAAGGCATTTTTCAGCTACATGTTTATTGGACGGAAAGAACGGTAAAAACAAACTTAGAGCAAACTAGCACAAAACTTGTTTCCCCTTCCCACCAGCAGAAACACCTGCTGACGTGACAGGGGCCACTCCGCCTGGATGCAGCGTCCTTAAAGGCAGGCTGGCTATTTATACCTAAACTCCATCAAAGCTCTGCAAAAGTCATATTTTTAGTTGGCACACATTTTATTGATAATGAAAATAGTTAGACCATAAAAATCCATTATTAGCCACACTATTGCAGGGTTCAAAGAGTGTGAAAAATGTAGAGACTCAAAGTCTGCAAACTACGATTTCAGTTTGTTGCAAAGTGTTTATTTTGATGCCACTAAGGGCTGAACAATTTATCGTTTTCAGATCGAAATCGCAATTTTTGACAATGCAATTTTGAGATCGCCAAAGCAGCAATTTTTTGCAGCGCTCCTGACTGACTCAGGATCTGTTGTGTCAAATATTATACACGTTCTGTTTTACAAATTTGTAGACAATCTATATGTTAAAAGTGCTGGTAAGCAGGTCAACAACACAAAGCCTCTGTTTAGGAGTAGAAGTTGATGGAAACAGATTATTTATCATCACTATTGATGTTTAAAAAATCGTGAATTGTAATACCTGCCAGAAAAATTAGATCTTTTCCTAAAATTGTTCAGCCCTACATGTGAATATCCCAAAGTTTGATTTGAAGAAAATCGTGAATCGAATTGAAATCACAATATCTGCCAGTATATTGCCAATCGCAATTTAATCTTTTCTTAAAATCGTTCAGCCCTAATGCCACTACCTTTGTTCAAAAATGGGTTGTACCACATTTTAGGTTTTGAGGACGGTCCATAGACACTTACCCATAGCGATGTACAAAACAGGGTAGCCATCGTCAGCTGTTTCACCTTTCAGTTTGCAGCAAGTGCACAGTGAGAGACTGATTTTTACAGGAATCACCATAAGAAAAAGTTTTTAAAATGTCAGTAGGACATGTTAATTTTTCTTGGTTATTTTCAGAAAAATTAAAGGTTGCCCTCTTTATAAATAGTTTGACGGCCCTGTTACAGACAAATGGTAGAAATAATTATAATAATAATAATTTCCACCTTGTGTTTATCAAAATAAAGAGCAGGTAACCTCTCGTGGCACCTTTCAGACACAGGAGTACAATGGTCACAGTCAGTGTCTGTGGCTCTAACAAGCTGAGTGTCTGGATCACATGCATCATCTTGAAGTCCAGAAATGACCCAGTGTGTCCATTAAAACACACCCGTCTACCCCAGCCCCGTCCCGGATCATGACCTCTTCCTTTACACCAGAGATCCTTCCCTCTTGGTGACTTATTCATCAACTGTGACTCGGTTATGAATGGCTTTTCAAGGCTAATATTGATTAAATCAAGTGCAACATCACCTGGCTTAAAGCAAATGTCCATAAACAATTACAGCGTGTAGGTCTCGTAGTATTTTCCATTTTTGCTTCGACTGACACCTCATTTGTTTCATATTCCCATACGCCCTGTCAGAAAGGATGGGCTCTCTTTCTGTACAGTGAGTGTCAATAGTTATTCAATAACCATTATCCAGAAGTTTCTACCCCTGACCCTGAAGACTCGACAACCAGTGAGTCGATAAAAATCATTTTAAAGTTGTTTGGATCTGCTTCAGATTATTCCTTTTTTTAAAGTTTATTGTAGAGTTATAAACCTTTAAGTGCTGAAAATATTGAGGATGATATAAACTGAGATTTCCAGGGGTATAAAATGGAATATGCTGCTTCTTTAAAGTGATGTGTTGGATTTTTTAACCTGTCAAAAAGATTTTAACAGGGTCTAACTGTTTGATTTTACTCATCCCATTTAATGAATTCACATAAATCCATTTGGTTATTTTTGAAGTCCTAGTTGAAGCCAGTTCAGGTCACCAATTAACCAGTCTAAATGGAGTTTGAGTCTGACTGCCGTCTGATTAAAAACTGTTGATTGTCTAAACTGGACTAACAGTGTGGGAGCTCTTTGGATGTGAAGGAACTTTATTTATTTATTAATACCAGGTTCTGTCTTGTTTGTTGTGAGTCCAAAGATTTGATTCAACAATAACATTGTTCAGTGCATTGTGTGTAAATGGGAAGCACATCTGAATGGGGAGATGCATTTTTTGTTTTAGCTGTGGTGGGATCACTGCAGGGGACCATCGGCTCTTAACCTGAACTTGAATCAGCCAAACCAACATCGTTACCTGAATTTTAAGCTGGTAAAATACTGATCTGATCTGATCCCCGTAATAATTTAACATTACCTATTTCTTCTTGACATGAGGATGAGACTGAGATTTATGTTTTGGTAACTTGAAGTTTTTGTAACTTGACAAACCAAAATGAAAGAAAATACATTTAAACTGACACTATCTGTTTTAATGGAAACATAAATGTGTAAATGTGTTGTGAGTAAATCTACACTAACAAGAATTACAGTGTAACTGTAAATCTCAGCAGATGATAGGTGAGGAATCAAACGTTCACATGTTGTCGTAAGAGTTGTTGTTGGAACAACTGAAAAACCTCAGAACTGCTGAGCTGCTGTAGTTATCTTCCTTTATAGTAGTTCAACTCTGCTGAGCACAAATGCAAAGACCTACCTGTGTTGATGTTGTACTTGGTTGTTATGAACACAGAAGAGCATAGAACTGAGTTGAATAGATCTGTCAGGTGAATTGGCCCTTTACCACTGACATCCAATCTAACTTTTTGAGTCTGTACCAGCCTGATACTCGAGACCACGGTCACATCAGTGCATCCCTACTGAGAGCAGAATCAACTCATTTTTCTGGATTCATCTGAGTCAGTAGAACAATAAAATAAAATATTGATTATAATTAATTACACTGCGAATTGACGGATTGTAGAAATCAACACAAGATTAACTCATTGGCTGCCAGACATTTTCAGAGCATCTTAAATGATCTTTCAAGACCCAATTAATCTCGTCTTCTCTGACTATGTAAATACCAAAACTACCCAAGAAGAGTGGACTTTCTTCTTCTATGTCCCTCTTTCTATTTTTGATCCAAAAAACAGACGAACGTACTTTTTTGATCATGTTCACCTCAGCGTTTCATCTTTTGATCCTCTCCATCATCTCTGTTGCGCCGCTCTTTCTCTCTGAACTACTGTGACACATCCTCAGTTGGAGCGTGAGCTGCCTGAACTTTTCTGACTTGCAGCGTCTTGCTATGTCTCTGTCATCTCACATCTTCTCCCCATATCCATGCTGAGCTCTCATCCAAAGAGCGCACCACTCTCACCCACAGTAGTTTACGAGCAGGATTTTGATGACAAGCTCCACCAGACCCCGCCTCCCCCTGCTGAAAAACATCATGTACTTGTATTAGGCTTTACAAGATCACAATTTTTGGGCCGATCGCCGATCACCGATCAGTAAGTTTAAATAAACCGATCACCGATCTGATCACGTGAGGAGCAATATTTAAACTACTTGTTTATGTACTTATATACTTATGTGCTGTTTCCTGAGTATCAATCTTGCCATGCCCCAATCTGACTGCGATACAAGGGTTAAACATCAATGACCTCTGGAGGGCATTAAAGAACTGACAAGTTCAGTTAAGTTCAGTCTGGACAATCAAAAATATAACCCAAGACAAAAATAATTAGCACAACTTATAGTTATTAAATTACTTTATTGTAATTAATTACTTTCCTGTAACAAATAAATACTGCAAATTAAGGACAGTAATGCTGCCTCAAACATACTGCCGCATATCAATTAAATTAACAGTCACAGACTGTAACTCTAGTGCAAATAGAACGAAGCTGCCTCAAAACATTCATATACATCCATGAAATTAACAGTTTTTTAATCATGAATCATTTGCTCTCGGATACAAACAAATAAACATGTCGATGCTGTGAAACTAGTTTGGAGTAAATGAGACAGATTAAACACGACCATGATGTCATCGATTGATCTGTGATTTATGACATGACGCCCGATCCTGATCATTACAAAAATGCCAAATATCAGCTGATCCGATATAGCCGATATGAACAGTGTAAAGCCTAACTTGTATTGACTCAGTAAACAGTTGCAATCGAACTGACATCTATAGATGCCAATGGCAGCGAACACTGACATTTTAACATTGGACAGTTGAAGAAATGTGCATTTAAAAATCTTCTCTTCTTGGAGTAATCATTTGATGAGTCATGCACTATAGTTTTGTTAAGTCCTAGAATTCAAATTCTTTATTTTCAGACCTCAAGCAGATATGAGATTAAAATGCGATTAATCAGTTACAAATCCTGTAATTAATTAGATTATTTTTTTAATCCCCTGACAGTGCTAAAAATGATATTTTATTTAAGAAAAAGTAAGTCCAAGTTGTTTTCTCTATCTTGAAGTCCTAGAGCTATTAGTGCTCAAGTCTGGGCTCAAATTCAAGAAATCAGAGCTTGTGACCAAGTAGGGTCCTGGTCCTGGACTTGAGCACCTCAATGCTGGCAGTATGTGTCAGATCTTAAGAGTCCAGTCTAGTCAGGAGCAGCTGGAGTGAGGTTGTTGTTTACTGATGTAGTTAAACCTGAACTCTAAAGTTATACTTCACATACAGAGTCTTTGTTGGATCATGACACATTTTATCAGCTTGTGTTATTTTGTTCCTACATGAACAGGTTCAACCTCATCAGTTTCATCTTTGTCCGATCATAGTCCTGGTTTTATATCTCCTTTTTATCCCTTATTTATTGCCTTCTCTGAAAATAACAGTTTGGCTCACTGAGGGGATGGATGTGGTTTTTACAGGGTCTTGCCCTGCACCCCCTTGTAGCTACTCCTTTATCTTTTGTCCTTCTCATTTCATTACACAAAATCCCAGAGAAACCACCGAGCAGGATCAGTTAGTCCCAGTCAGCTCAGTGGTTTTCCTCTTCTTTATTAAAGTGTAATCAAACACCAGTTTAAGTGGAAAATAAATATCCAGATCTAATAAGCTGCTCAGCCGGATCATGTAAATGCAAATTTTCAAGCTGGTTCCCATCCGTCCCACCGAGGGGAGAACAAGCCCTGGCAATCGCCTCCTCCACCCGCGATTGTAAATCAGGGAAAATAATGGCTGGATAATGACCAGTTTGTGGTCTCAAGCAGATTGAATGATAACAAACCGTGCATGTTGCACGCAGCTTTTCATTTAACATCCTATCACGGGGAAAGCCAGAGAACAGCTTGGTGTGCCTCATTAAAAGGCTTGTCGATGCCTTGTAAATTTTGTGGAGCAAGGGGTAGAAAATTCACAAGACAAACTTCCTGATGGGGGAAGACAGGGTTTATTCCCCGCCCACAGGGGCCTCCTGCGCCGACGCGGGGAGCCTGGAGATCTGAGAGGACCAGCGAGCCGCCAACTGCATTGCAGTCGTCTGTTTTCTAATGTGAAGGACTTAGAGTGTGAATGAGGAGGGAAGAAAACCCACTTAGACAAGCGCTAAATTATGATTTATAAGACATATAAATTGCTCTGTGTCCTTGTTTGGCGAGATGCTGATTTAGCTGCTAATTGGTGACAGAAACTGTCAAACGGGTGGCAGATAGTGATTGTGGTGGCTTCTGTCAGGATTAGGTGAGAGGGAGGGAAAAAAAAGCAGCTTTCTTCTGCTGAAAGCAAAGACAATATGACGGCGGTCCCCTCCCTTCTCCCGTCTGATATTTACCCACAACACATTAAACAGATAAAGAAGAGAAAAGAAACAATAAGCTCGGGATTACGGACCCTGTCTCTTGCCTTCGTCTCATGCACTCGTGTCTTCTTTTGTTTCTCTCCTCTAAGCTGTCTCTGTGATTGATTAACGTGTTTGTTTGAAGAAATTCTGAATGTTTGCTTGCTCAGTAAAACACACAGACGTACGAATGCGTGCCGGATGTACACACACACACACATCAGGCAGAGGGAGAGGCGAAGGAGACGGATAAAGACTGACTGGCTGATCTCTGGAGGGCATCTTCCCCTAACCCTCCCTTGACTCTCCTCTTTTTTCTCTGGAGCATTGAAATGAACAGTAATTAGGCTTTGATACTCTGGCAAATGAACAGTAATTAAAGTGTGCTACTGTGGCTCCTCTGTTCATTGAATATTCACACCATTATTGAACGTTAAGATTAGCTCGCTGTTGTTGTGCACAAACAGTGTGGCATGGCAACGGCCCTCTGCAGATGGTGCTAGGGGGATGGTGGAGGCTTCCTCTGTGTGTGTGTGTGCGTGCGTGTGTGTGTGTGTAGACAGGTCGCCCAAGCCCGGCGGACCCTCAGAGGGGATTTTCTGGTTATTAGATCCTTGCCAGATCATGGGCCAATTATAAAGAAAACTGTCAGTCAAGGCAAAGTGGCTATGTGATTAGCGGAAAAGGACAAAATCAGGTGAGGAGTGTGAATCTTTCTGGAGGCAGCTTTGATTTGCTAATAAGAGGGAGAGGGAAAGGACCGGGGCAGGGTCCCCAGCTGTAGTCCTGCTTTGCTCTCTTCATTTTCGCGGTGACCTTCTTAGCACTGCTGGTCTAATCTGTGCTGCAGAGGAGACATAAAGAATGGCTCTCGAGGGGGTTTTCTGGGTCCAGGCTCTGAATGAGGCACAAGGGGGTTAGCCACCAAAAAATGAGAGCAGTACCCCCTACTCCAAAGCAGAGGGACATGAGTAATCAAACAGTTCCTTCAGCGCGACAGGGGCCAAATGCTGCTTAATTAGCCTAATAGTTTTAAAGAGTTTTTACTCCTGATAAAGAGAGGAAAGAAAGCACTCAGAGCTATGGCAGGGAGAAGGAGAAGGAGGAGTGAAAGGATAAGAGGAGGGAGGGAGAACCGCTTGTCTCTGAGAGCATCCTCGGCAGACACCGGCTCTGTCCGCTCCTCTTCCTAATTTCTAAAAAGCGCGACAGTGTATCCTAATTTAGTGGCTGGTGACCAGGGCTGACATTGAGGGGCGTGGTAGGGCCTTTTTTCTCAGCGGCCGTGCTTCCTGGCTGGGGAGAAGCGAGCGCAGAGGGGAGACAGGCAGCACAGTGCCAGCGCTATAATGAAGCGCGGGAGACAGCGGGCCTGACAGCTCTGGCAGGTGATGCATGGGGCCCATGCTAATTCTTCAGCAAGCCAGTGATGGATCCTGAAATCTTGACCACACATCCCATTAGCCTCTGTCTGTGACAGGAGAATAAAGATATTAAAAAATCCGGGAGAAGTTGGGAGAAGGAGGGTGCGGCGGGACGCGGAGCGGGACGCGGACAGCCAGTCAAAGGACCTTACGCAAACCTGCGAGTCCTCTGCAATATTTTCAGCAGCAAAGTTATTGATGACTTAACCTCTGGGGTGCAGGTTATGGGTGATGGATACTGTGCATCCCCGGCGTGGAACAGCAGAGGATAACAAGGCAGACAGTGAATCACCTGCCCTCAGCTGATAAAAATAGAATATGACATGTGCTACAGCATATACACTGCATTATTCCACTGTAAATCCTAAAGGCATGAGTGAACTGGGCTTTCCTGTTAATACATTAGTTCATTGAATGGGTTTTCTACGGTCTCAGCTGTTCTGCGCATCCCCACCACCCTGGCTTTTGCATCTCAGCACTATGAATGGAGGGACTGTTTATTAGCCTGTCCCTGCCAGCTCCTCTGCGACCTCCCCTCCTATCAGGAATAAAGAAGACTAAGGGAATAAAAAGCAGGAGGAGGAGGAAGAGGAGGATGGTGTGGAGCTCCTTTAGCTATCAAGCACTCAGGTGTGTTTACCATATATCTTTTATCTTCCTTTGCAGGGTAAGGCTAATATTTCTGACAAGTTTTGTGTGAAATATAAATGACCCAGTCGTGATACAAATAGGAAAACGGGTAGCGAGGCGAGCCGAATCGCAGCCAGGGCCCCCAGAATCCTTCCCTTATTTCTCAGGGTTGACAAATAGCGCCGTGGAAGTTCCAGGGGAAACTGAGAGGTTACTGTGACAGACAAGGAGCACAATTATCACACTATGATGAAAGAGCCATGGCGAGCGCGCGTCGCACCGTTAATTACCGTCCTTTTTCCACCAGCCTCTAATGTGAGGAAAAACACGCGATGACAAGTGTGTAAAAGAGCAAGCACTAAATTACTGTCAGGAAAAATAAACGGAGGATCGCGCGGCCCGCACAGTGATTTACGGGGGCAATTAGTCACCGCCCCACGGAGATGCTGAGGACAGCAGTGCGGCGCGAGTGTGTCAGGGAAAGAGAGTGTGAGAGACACCCTAACGCTCCGCCCACAGATCTAAAGAAACGGGTTGGGGAGCGGGAGGATGTTCTCTGTGTTCTTGGCTGAGTGACCTTTGTCTCGCAGAGGGCCTTCATCCAACTTTTCCCTGGCGTACAAGAAGTTCAGAAATAAATGATCAAGTAGACGACGGCGCTGCGAACATCCTGCTTCACATCCCTGCCATGTTGTCATATGTATATGCATCATAATAGAATAAAAGGAGTAACATCAATGTGCGATATAGAGCACATTTAGGTCAGCGGTACCTGTGTTATGCTGGAGTGAGCTGATTGTGACGCAGGTGTAAGACAAGCTAAAGCAGTGTCTGTCAGTACGCCATCAGTGGAGTACAGCCTCTTGTCTTAACTCGAATATGTCAGCACACTTGAGAAGCTAAACGTCTAAAATGAGCGCTCCCCCTCCTTTCTCCGCCATCAAACATCAATGAGCTTTAATTGTTTCTAAACGTGACACAAGTTAAGATACTTCAGTTTAAAGCCCGCCGTCACATCTCAAAAGTGACGCTTGATTTCTCGACGCGTCTCCGCCGGCAGCTTCGGAGACGGGAGGTCGCATCGCAGTCGTCAGATGTCCCTCATATTTCATGCTTGGCTATAAAACGAACCTTTCATCACACATTAAAATACCTGCTGTACTTTTAAGGAAGTAAAACCACTGGGAATATGCCCGAGCAGGCGGAGAGCCCATTGATTTGTAATGGCTGATGACAGATAGTGTCACATCATCTTTGTTAATTTCACTCATTGCGAGCTGCTGAGCAAACATGGCGTGCCTGTTCTTCTCTCCGAGAGAGATTTCTGAAGTGATAGGCTATTGGTGAATAAATCCTGAAGTGTTCCTTGATGGGAAATTGTCAAAGCGTGTGATAGCTAGCAGACGTGTGAAGAGATAAAGTAAAGATGGAGGGATGGGGGGAAATTTATCTTAATATATCCATCACAAAGAGAATTACAGTCACGCACCTTAAAGAAAACCCTCAAACAAAAGACTCTTGACTTGTTAAGCTTTTGAAGTGCTCACTTCACTTTGCGCTAATACCTGAAGCTAACATGACAAAACATGTTTGAGGATATTGACATTTTAATCTGCCTTGTCATGCTCGTATACATATTTAGACTGAGCATTCTCACATTCATTTCAGAGCGATAACAACACCGACAGTAAGCTGAGTGTTATGGGCAGCGTGGTAGGAAGTGGGAGGGAAGGTGGGGGTTCACATTCTCCCGGCCATGTAAATCCAGTAGGGGCTAGTGAGTGGGCTTTGCTAGGTTGAGCCACGTTTCCAGGTCAGTGGCCTTGAGCATGCTTGGTTACAGCTGCCTTGCCCATTCTTATTGGCAAAGGTGCCATAAGACGGGGTTGCGAGGGGCCATAAGTGGTGAGGAGGAAGCGGTGGAGGAGCTAACCAGGAGAGGACCATATGCATGTCCAGTAGACTGCTCCCCTCAGGCTCCCTCTCCACATCCCTCACTCCACTGCATTATCCACTCCTGTGCCGGAGCTATAAGAGCCAGGACATCAGACTTCCTCAAGCTGTCAGCCTTGCTTTTTCCCCCACAACAACATGATGCCAGATTGGAGGAGAGTTAAGGGAAAAACAGCTGGTGGAGCTGGAGAGCGAGGAGTTCAGAGGAGCCCCTTGCAAACAGAGGAAAAAGCTTTAGCTGCAGCCGCTAACGCTGCCAATTAAAGGCATTTTCTTTTGTGACTGTCATGGCCCTGTGTGTCACACACCTTCCTTTACCTCCCCGTTAACCACACACTGTTACACTCGGAAACATTTCACTTTCATGTGTCTCTACACCGCTGTCTTGTCACTTTAAAATTATTTAAACTGACAGTGCACTGTGACATTTATTTTACAAATGGTTGTATTATTCTCGAGTTGCTTACATTTCCATGATACATCCAGCACTTTTACATGAACTGACTGGGACACATTTTACCTGAGATTTTGTGAACATTGAACATTTAAAAAGGCGCAAGTTTGTGTTCTACTTAATTCAGATGATAAACAAACACTTTATTAAAACAAATACTCTTTGTTTAACCAAGTCGGAGAGTGGCACATTAGCTAGTTAAAGAAATACAATAATCTTTAGGAAAAATGTATTACTTGCTGATAGACACAAGCACTCATGTTCCTATATAAATTATTTTTATTTCTTCCTGTATTAAAGAAGGGGGCAGTAAAAATTACGTCTCAATGCAAATATTTGACGTGTTGTCCCAGGATAAGGTTAATGATAATTTTTCTTATACATTCACGTAATAATAAGAAAAGAAATGACGCAAAAATTTGAAACACCACAAAAATACAAAGCTTCAGAGGAGATCATCAAAAAACCAAACATCGTAATGTAGCAGTACACTAGTGCTGGGACGATATGCTTTTCTCTTGACTTGAGTCTTGACAATTTTTTGGTGCTGGTTTGATTTAAAATGCGATTCTTCAACACGTTTGATTTTTGCGACTTGTAATTTACTTTTTTAAAACAGGAACATGTGAAAAAGTTGAACATTGATTATGATGTCTACAGACCTTATCTGGAGCTATATTTTCCCAAAAAAATGAACATCACATGTCAGATTTTAGGATTTATTCAGGGGATCTGAAATCTCAACTTTGTTCCAGCCCAGCTTATAAACTAAAACCAAAATGAAGGACCTTTAATTAAAAAAAAAAAAAAAAAAATATATATATATATATATATATATATATATATATATATATATATATATATATATATATATATATATATATATATATATATATAAATCCTGATTTCAAATGGTTAAATAAAAAAATCCTGATACTTCAATATATTGTTTTTTTCCTTCCCACTCCTACAGTACATGCTCATGTCTGTGTGCCAAGAGCAAGAGGCAACATCAGATTTAGGAAAACGAAGCCTATGCAGAAGTGCTGTTGCTGTTCATTGAAAGCATGCACAAGGCAGAAAGACCGGAAACCACATACACACAAAAAAAAAAAACAAAACAAAACAAAACAAAACAAAATAAAAAACCAGACTTTTGAGGCATTAAAAGGCATATTTACAGCCTGGTTCAAAAAACAGCTTGGGTCTGAAATGCTAATTTTGCTGTTGGCTAACACTGTGTTGGGAGGGGAGGGGAGGAGGGGTTGATTGTCCAATCAGAGGCACAGCTCAGCTCACATGACTGATGGGCATCCTGTAGCTGTTAGAAAGGAAGCTCAAAGCCGGTGTCTTATCCAATGTGGCTGCATCTGCTGGTTGGCCTCATTTCACTGTATCAGAAACAGATGGGTGACATCACTGAGCCTACATCCATATTTTTTACAGTGTATGGGCAAGAGTCATTGTTTGCTAGCATTACGTAGCACACAGACTTCCTTAAACACTAGTGAGAGATCTTGTGAAAAATACTTAAACATATGTTTTGATGCTATTTTTTAATTTTAATATACAGCATATTTTTCATTGCAGAGATGTAAAGAGGCAAGAAAAAGACATTTTTTAATTTCATTTTCCTAGCTCTTCTCGGCTAAGCTTAGCTAGCTGGCTCTAAACAGACATGAGGGAGCAATTGATATCTTTATCTAACATATGAGCTAACCACTTCATTAAAGTCAAAAGAATATGATGCTACAAAAAGCTTGTGCCTGCTTTTCCTTACAGCGCGCTTTCTTGCCTAATGCTTCTGGTAAATATGTTTAATGTTGACTTTCTTCATTATCCTGGTTCAACAGAGTTTTTAGCTGTAAGCTTCCACCTCCACATGATATTGACCTTCTTCTTTTTGCATCAGTTAATGGTACAATAGTGTTAAAAGCACACTGTATGCTTTTAAGATTGATATTTGGGGCCCTAATGAAGAAAACTGACTACAGAGAGCTTGTTTTTTTCATCTGTTAGCCTAACACTTTTTAAATTTATGTGTATTCTCAAAATATCCTCTAGAAAACCCACATTGGGGACTTAAAAGTGTAAATTTATCAAGTTATCATCAAATTAATTTAGCCACCCTATCTGCTGTCTTTGTGTTGTGTTCAGTTTTTTGTTTGTCATGGAAAGCTTTTTAAAAATGTATTGGGGCTTTTCTTCATAAAAAAAGACATAAAAGTGAAAACATACTTCCGCTTTCTCCATCTTTGTTGCTTCTGGTGTTCTATGGAAAAAAAACAGGCTTTGAAATTAGACTCGCTAACTGGCTATGAAATAACAGACAGTCAAGGAGAAGAGGGGGTAAAAAAACAGGGTCTATGAATCAATATGGGCAATGGGGGAAGGCCAAATGTAATAAATAATACAATAACAAGCCTAACTAATGAGCTGCTGCGACGCTGGTTCACAGAATAGTCCCTTTGTATGAATCCCTGCTAATAATCCTGGGGAGCCGCTGGATGATGAAGTGTTGCCATAAGGCAACACCTGTGCAATTAAAGCAGCGGATTCTTTTGCACGTAACATTAATTTCAGCCCTTTATAAAGGCCCAATGAGCACACTAATAATCTGGTCTACTTGACTCCATGTCTAGCTGAAACAGAGCATCTAATTAGGTAAAGGTAATTAATTAGAGATAAACGGAGCTAATCAGGGCCCGTTAGCACTCCCACTTTCTTGGCATTAAGACACGGAGCCCCCTGCTCTCTCATTGGCTGCCCTGTCATCTGATCAGTGAACATGAAACGGGTTTGTTTTTAAGAAAAGAGCTGTGATCTGACGATGAACTGGACTGATTCCTTGAGATCATCACTCTGTTCTCTTTTCTTTGTAATGATCTTATTTACTGAGAAATTTCTTATTAAATTAATGTTTTATAAAATCTGGAGCTGTTTCTTTGTTAATACCATCACCACAGTCTCTTATTGTTTAATTAGGATTAATTTAAGTGCAGTACAGAAGAATTCAAATGTGGCTGGTTAGGAAACTTGACTGTAAGAGGCTATAAGGGCTTTATTGAAGCCCAATTTTAAACAGAAATGCTGCTTTTTTTGACCAGTCACTACACTTTTTAAACCACCTTCATCAGAGAAATGTGTCTGAAAAAGTGCAGGTTCAAGTAACTAAATGTCATATTATTAGTCATGAAAAGAACTGTGCAGTCCTAGTCAGTTAAATCAATAAATAGAACAAACTTCCTTTAAAATCCCATACTATTCTTGTCTCATTCACAGATATTGCTAAAACTAAGTGGGAACACGAGCTGGGAGCAGTGATAGGTGTGGGATGCTGGGAGGCAGCTGATGATGGAGTCCAGTCTACGCTACATGTGCTAGGCTTAGCCTCTTAGCCTTAAAGTACTGCACAGAGCCCATCTCTCCAAATCCAGACTTTCAGTTACATATTCACAGGTTCCAGACATTTGCAGCAGATGCCATAATACTCCCTGTAATCTCAGTCATATGTTCTTCTTGTGTCCAGAGCTGCATGACTGTTGGAATTGACTGTAGGTATTAACTACAGTGAAAACTAAAGCTACAGTGCTTGGTTTCAGTTTGCAACCATGTTCTCATGTAGCTATCTTTGGCGTCCCCACTGAAATAATTTTAAATTTTCTATCTGCTAAGCAGTAACAAATAATTCCATTTACATTTCTTGTAGCAGGACATACAATACTACTACATTGAAACTCCACTAAGAGTTTTTCTTTTTCCCAATGTCTTAGGGAGGTCATGTGTTTTCTTAAACTGGCGAATATAAGGTACGCCATCAGTGGTAGAGGTAGACCGATATATCGGCCGGCCGATGTATCGGGCTGATATTTGGACATTTGTCTCTATCGGCCGTATTTTCTTTTAAAAAGCCGATTTTTGATCCGTCTTATAAAATGACGCAATTTTTGATCAGGCACAAAAAGGATGAGCACCTCAAACTTGTGTGGAACTTGGATACATTACATACTTTTGTTCAAATTATATTAATAAGTTTAAATTTCTTTTTTGACATTTTAAGAAGAGTGTGAATGTTTGCTACTGCTTGTTACATTGTGTGTTTACTCAGACAAAATATTTCATTGTTTTGAAAGCTGAATAAATGTTCAGAGGACTGGACACGACTTGTTGTAATAGATTTCTTTTAGTTGCTCAGAAATTGCTGCGTTTCACAAAAATGTGATAAATATATATTTTTTTAACAATCGGCCTGAATATCAAATTGGAAAAATCAGCTATGCATATTGGCATCGGCTGCCCAAATTTGGAAAGCATCGGCATGGGCATCTGCCCCCAAAAAACCCATATCGGTCGACCTCTAATAAGTGGCTGGCGGGATGACTTTTTTCATATATGGCAACCTTTCATATCATATTTCTATACCATACACAATCAACCCTCTGATTAATTGGGGCTCTACCAGCTTAAGTAGTTACGGTTTTTATCCTGGACCTAATTGACATCTACCCCTTAAGTGTGAGGCACAGCATGTGTGTGTGGGCGGGGTGCATGCGTCTGGTGTCTAGTCAGGTTCTAAGTTCAGAGTGGTGTTTACAGTGCTCTTATCTTGATATTGGCAGCCTCACGGTACTATTTCTATTTGATTGGAAATACAATTTGTCATTATGTTTAGAGCAATGTCTCATATTATTGAAAGTGCAATTTTGTTCCTTTTTTTTTGCTGCTACAGTACCAAATTTACTTTTACTTTTATTTGTACAAGGTTGTTGCCGATCTATGTTTTTGCATACGTTTAGATGTTATTTCCCACTTTTCCCTATAAAAGTTTAAAATGTGAAAAATAAATACATAAAATAAAATAGATAAGAAGATACATAAGTACAATAAAATAGATGAAAAGATTAACGAAATAAATAAATAAATAAATAAACAAATAAAATAAATAAATAAAATAAAATAGATATAAAGATAAATAAATAAAATCAAATAGATGAAAAGGTTAACAAACTAAATAAAAAATAAATAAATAAAGTAAAATGAAATAAAATAAAATACCAAAATATCCAAGAGTATAATTTCAAACCCAAAATGTCTCCTCATGACAGAGAGTACGATCTTCAACAGGATGTCGTAGTAAAAGTAAATGTGATGTGATTTTGTGTTATTTCCCAATATATCACGGGGGAAACCCCAGACAGCAAACATCCAACTTCCTGTCACTTTGGGTCTAATTATAATCTGAAGGTTAGGGAGGAACCTAACGTGTGCACAGGGATGGGAACGTTGCCACTGCGTTACATTGATGCTACGGCAGCATGAAGACCCCTGTGCTTCTATTCATGTACCCATCATGTCCAATTCTCCAGCAACAGATATTCCAGTCCACGCATACGCGCAAATACTGTTTGAAAAAGAAAGTTTAATGGTTATTGTAATGAATGTTGACTTAGCGGATCAGAAACGCAGGAAGAAGGAAGGAGCGAGAGATCCTGAGAGAAGGAGAGGTTTGTTTAGATGCTCGGGTGTCGTTTGGTTTCACGAGGAGGAATGATTTGGGGAAACATGATTATTTTTTCCCTCTGCTTTTTCCCTGGTACACAGGGGAGTCGTCTGCTACAAGAAGGCAGGGCGCTCCCTCGACACGCATCATTAGAAGGTTTTTTACAAGCGACAAGCAGGCTATTTGGCTGTCATTGGGATTGTTTGAAGAGAATATGTTTCTGCACCAGACTCCAGGGAGCCCCACATCAGGAGAAAAGTAGATCACCCCTTGAGCACTTGACACTGCTGTTATGCATTTGTCAATATTAAGGCTAAGAGGTTGGGCCAGTGTGTGTAAATTGGGAGTTGGGCGCCAAAGCTTGCTTTAAATGTGAGTTGACCTTTAACCTAGCACGCCACTCGTTTCGCTAACCTTGTCGAAGCTAATTGCCACATTCAGACTCAGCAGTGCTGTTCAATTATTCAATTGGACAGAACACGCTGGTACGTGGCGGTTTCTAATAGGGGCTCTGGTTTGTCGATATGTGTGAGGCAAGTTTAGCTTTTGCTTATGTAGCATTTTTTAAGTCAGTTAACAGGAAATTTGCTGTTTGATCACTTATTACAATCATTAATATATTACCACAGTAAAGTCTTGATTTGACGTTTGTATATACAAAATTAAGTACTCTGAAACACACTTTTGCAAAAAGTTTTTCCCCAACAACTGCCTGCTTTTTTTTTATGAAGCAGTGTTTGTATGATTATTTATTATATGAGTATAATTTGATTTGTATTGCTGTTATTACCACTTTAAAAGTCTAAAAGGAACAGATCAGAATTTGTGCACAACTTCATCACACATAGGTTATGTCAATGAGTTGTAAACATATACAGGGTCTGCATGTAAGGATTTATAAAGGGCTAAAATGGTGACATATAACCGACAATAGCAGCATCTTCTCCAGACAGCATCTTCTCCAGACAGCATCTTCTCCAAGCAGAGCAGAGTTATGTGTGAAATAAAGTGCAGCAGGAGACAGCAGTGAGAAGTGAAGCGGCACATTGTGTGGACATGATGGACTGTCATATTCTGAGCGTGGCCCATAATGCAACCATCACTGGTCCAAAGTGCAGGGTGTGTGTAGCGTTTACAATTGAAATGAGGCAGAGTGTAGGCATAGGGATCCTCATTATATCATTTCCCCGAGGGCTGAGGGCAGCGCTGCAGTCGGAAAAAGAGGGAGACAAGTGCATCCTCGCTGTTCCACAAAGACAGAGACGAGTAACAGTTTGGTTTCAACACCAATCTCCAAATGGCTTTTCAAACACGCACGCAGACCAACACTGTGGGGAGAGATCTGTGTCGGTGTCTGAGATTCTGGTTCATTTGTCTGCTGTTCACCATGGGCAAAACAGGCAAACATGGCACACGGGTCACATCTGATTCCCAACCGGAGACGAGATGGTGAGAGCGTGGCAGCGGTGCGAGGCAGCGTTGCAGCACTCCGCCATGTCCAAAAGCATCTGCATCAGTGGTGCTGATTGTGAGGCACCCGCTGGCGCTGTTTAGATAGTTTGACTACATCAAGCTCCCTTCCAGACGGCTCTTACTGGTGCGATTAGAGGAGGGTGAAGATGAAAGGTGTTCGGTGTATTTTTAAAATTGTTGATTTTCCGTGTAATGATAGCTCGTGCAATTAAGCGCTGGCTTCGGGCTCTGCGTGTCCTTGTGAAAAAAAAATCTCAATTATTTGTGTGTGGGTGTAAGTGAGAGTGGATGTGTGTGTGTGTGTCTGCCTATGAGACAGTTAAATTTAATTGGTCCATATTAGAGTTTTAATTATTTTTCGCCATGTTAATTTTTAACATAGTGGTCTATAGACGTTATTACTTGATACTTCTGGTGGGCTTTGATTAGTAGGATCATAATGAATTAATCACTCTTTTTATAAGCAGCCTGTAAAATATTTAATTATTAAAAGTACTGAAAATGTAAATTTGAGTTAGGATGTGCTTCTGTGTGATGTGCATTAAGTTTTAGTTTGTTTTTGTTGTTGTTTCATTTATTTTAAATGGGTTAAGCTGTAATGTTGTCGTTAAAAGCAAAATATTTAATAAGAAAACAGGAAAAGTGCACTCATAATGGCTATCATATTAAAGTAATTTTTATTCTTTTTCATTCTGAGTGTTCAGATGAAGAGGTTAAAGTGCAGCTTCATGCAGCAGCAGAAGCCTCCTCGTACTGTTTACTGAAATAAACTCGCCTGACAGCGAATGTTTCCTCATGGACTGAAACATACGCCGGCGTTTTCTTTGTTTCCTGATGTATAGCTCTCACAGTATGGATGACAGAACATTCTGTGTCTGTGTCTGTGGCAAAGCATGGTGGGTGTGGACGCAGGCAGCGATGGGAGCGGGGAGGGGCTAACCTGTAGGGGAGATTGTCAAAAGGGCTAAATTTGCCACGAGAGTAATTGTGCTGTTGCGTGGCATTCACTTCTGCTAAATGTAATCACTTTAAATAATGTCAGTGACATCCTGTGAAGTATTTGGTGGAAGAAAAGGCACTATGTAGGGCAGGCATCTTAGTGTGTGATCCCGACTGTCTGTGCGTTATCTTCTCTTTCATTAGAGATGAACAGCCTCGGGTTGGATTGGCGGGGGCGTGTGTGTGGATGCAGGGGGTGGGCAGTGGGTACGGGAGGGGGTGGCTTCACTGGAAATGGTAAATAGGATTATAAAGAGGGCTCCAGTGTTGCCTAGAAGACAAAAGTGACTGATGATTAGCTTAATATTTGTTGCACAACGCAACACTGGCTGAACATTGTGAACATTTATTGCTAGTGCCAGGAACTTTCAGCAAGCATTTCATCACACCCGACTCTGGCCCTGTGAAATCCCTTGTAATTTTACAAACAGTCAGCATGTTAGAGAAGCGAGGGGGGAAAAAAAGAAAGAGAACATGTTATCGGCGGCTGCCTGATGTGCCTTCTGTACCTTGAGGCTCGGTGCTGGAGATTTCAGCATGAACTTTCGACACTTAAATGCTAAAATGCGACTGATTTGGGATGATAATAGGCGCTCTAATAGGAGCTGATCCTTTGCAATGGCTTCCAGTCTTATAGCACACAGCTGTAATGCAATCCGAGTCGACAGTTAGGAAAAAAACTGGAGAAAGGCACAGATAGTGGAAGATAACACAACACAAAGCCCTCCCTCGCTGGCTGAGAGGGAAACATGTCTTGTAGTGCTCTGCTATGTATCAGGGTCGGTCGGAGGTAGCGGCAGATTGGAGCGGGAGCAGGAGATGGGGCAGGAGACAGTAAGTGGAGTTGGCAGAGTGAGGATCCAGGCGAAGGGGCTTGACGGTGTAAGAACGGAGCTGACCCCTCAGCCCTCCAAGATCCACAAATGGATGGAGGCGTCGGACGGGACAGGCCCGGGGTCAGAGACCTGCTCAAGGTTGACAAGAGCCGGGTCAACCTTCAGCAAGCCCGACTGTAAACAAGCTGCTGCAAGAAACCTAAAGGGCTGGAATCAGGAGTGCTTCCATGGTAATTCTTCACTTATTGCCATGCCGAATTGGCCTTGGATATTTGAGGGCTGCCTCAGAGGAAAAAGGTCTTGTAAGTGTACCACACCAGTGTTTGCTGCAGCTGCAGCAAAAGTCACAGAAATTACAGAGTAGTGCACACTTTAGATGTTTCCCAGTCACTGCAAGCTATCCTAAAGGTTCACTTCACCCCACATACATTATTTTGGCTTGCCCTCAGGTGGTTTCGAGCCATTCACATAAATTTTGGTTTTATTTACCATGGCTTGGAGGAATCCTGTCTCCATCCTGGTAGGGTGGATGTCAATGGGATTATCTACTGCTTAAAAAATGGTATTACAGGCCGTAATTGCTATAAATCAACATGTTATATATTTTTTACACTTTAGGCCACACATCAAAAATTCCTTTCAGCTCTGATGTATTAGTTTGTAAGCAGAGACATATTGACAGACAACCTGCTCGTTAACTTTCAAAACAGAAACACTTTGTTTAAAATACTTTCAGCAACGCCAGTTAAAATAAAATGTCCTTTTTTAGTACTTTCATCTAAAATTAAGTCAGATAATTTAATTTATGATGAAGAACTTGGTTTTGAGTTTAGGAACTATCCTTCCACCTGGTTCCATGTGGACCAGGCAGTTGACATTAACATTTTAATAAAACACACTACAGTGTGACTAGTGCAGGCATATTTAAAGGTCGAGTGTGCTGTATTATAGAGGTGTAAAAAATATTGATACAGAAATATGTAGGAATACTTTGACCTGTGATGAAATATTGATTGTTTTGTTAAAATAAAAAATTATATTTTAGGCAAGTTGGAAGTACAATACGTCCTCCGCACCTCCACTGTTGTAGTTGGCACCGAAGAGCTACTCCACTGTATGTTGCCCATAAACTGTTTAATAAATATAATCTCAAAGTACATTCAAAATGTTTTATTCCTAAACTTGATGAGTTAGTTTAAAATAATTTAAAATTAAATTTTTAAAGTGTAGTAGACTGATAAAATAATAATTATAGTCATGTTTTACAGGATATTAGATTTTTATGAGTAACACTGGTTACACCAAGTGACTTTCATCAGTTTCACCAACTGAACACATCTTTCAACCAACAATGTTTTTGCAACATTAGTTTAAGTGACAAACTTGACACACTTTATGTTTTCAAGTTTGTGTAAGAAACGCTGCATCCGACTTTTATTATTTCAAACTAGGGATGGGCGAGTACAGATACCAGGTATCAGTATCGGGCCGATACCAGCCTTTTTTCAAGGTAGGGGTACTCGTGAAGGCTGCAGATACCAGCAGCAGATACTCGAGGCAAGAAAATCTTACGTCGAGCAAGTCCTCCTCACCACTAGTTGCTGCTACTTGTTGCAGTTTAACACCACAGTAAATGTGGTCAGGTCCTGTTCAGACAACATAAATGAACCAGGTAGAGTAAACAGTTAAATTGTTTTATTTTTCACTTTAGTTTACTTTAAAAAATACTCAACTCTGACAGCTGTTAGTTTAATTGTGCACTTTTAATATTATTTTATTATTATTATTTTTTTAATTCTAAATTCAGAGAAAGTTGTTTGTGTTTTATTTGGACTTAATGTCAGAGTGACTGTGCTGTCTTTGATCAAATTGATCTGTCACTGTAAGTTTGAAATTTTAGGGTTCAAAAGTACTCGTGGTATCGGTACACGGTATTGGTGGGTATTCAAGAGGGAGAACGTACTGGTATCGGTTTGCAAAAAAAAGTGGTATCAATCATTAATTTCAAACACAATAAAATAGAAAAGTTGTTTTTAATTAAATGCTAACTGTGTAGATCACAATATATCACAATAATGTGATGTTGTGATATTATTGTATCGTAACCCAAGTATCGTGATGCATATCATATCATGAGTGCCAGTACTCACCCCTATTGTGTTAGCAGAGTAGGCTTTGTAGAAATTAAATATAATATTCACAAGTTGAATCAAAATCTGAGGCCCTTTGTTTATTTTTTGTTATTTTACCATAGGTTTTTAAAACAGCACAGAATGGACACACCAGTAGTTTAACATCTGTGTGTGATTTGTGTATTGTGTATCTTGTGGCTGCAAGAAATGCAAGATGAAGGAGAGTGTGGTTAGTGTCTGCAGAGAGTTTGTAATGATTGATGTTTTTGATAGGAAAAACTTGATAAATAAATGATCATGATTCTTCTGCATCTTCTCCTCAAAGGTAGCTTCACTGACAGAGGGAGTGAGCAGTGGAGTTTTTCTAACTGGAATCTGATCACTAGATATCACCATATATCACCATTTCTACACACTGTACCTTTAAGACGCAGGTGTTGCATTGACTCACAGGTTATCATTGAATATAACAACTTTTCTGAGCAGCCTTCATGTACGAGCAGGGAACCTGAAAGACACACAGGGAGGGAACCAAGTGGTAGTCTGACAAAGCGTCTACCAAGGAACTGCACGACCCTCAAAGTGATGTCATTGCCAGAGTGTGCAACATACAGTATCAGTGCACTGGCTTGGGTGCCAAAGCATGGCTGCCTTGCTGCCTTATAAAGTGAAAATCAATGAATCAGTGAGTCTGCACGCTACTGGGAATTAAATACTGGTGCTTGAGCCAGTAGTACAGAAATATCCAACTTCCCCTGTGGGAGTCAGTCCTGCTAAATGTGAATTCTGTTACTGGATAGAGGAGAGACTCAATACTCTATGGATAATCCACGAACTTTGACATTTAGTTTAAATCAGAAGCACAGAGTGTTTCAGTCTGTTTTCTCGATAATCTGAGGTTGTGGCTCAGAGTATCGAGAAAACAGTGTTGAACTGTAAAACAGTATTTCCACTGTCTTTAACTGAGGACAAGAGTCTTTAAATCATGTCTCTATGAGCCTGAAAATCCAGTAGGGGCACAACTGACGTTCATTTAATCCCATTCAAAATTAACAGAAGTTAAAACCTGTTGAAACAGCCCCCTTCCCCAGCTCCTACTGTGACAGAAAAGGTTCTGATGATTCAGTAATCCACATGCATTAAATCCACAGATTACTTCATATCTACAAAAGCAGTGTGATCTTCTCAATTTGTCATAATAGTTTTACTCAGGTAAACAACCTGAAGAAGGTTCAGCCTTTTTCAGTGATCCAGCTCAGTGAGATCCTGCTTTTTCAGCTCCTAAACAACTCCTCATGGTAGCGTTCTCATACAAGTGCACTTTATTTCAGAGTTAAGTTACCCACCTGTGTGTTGATGTTTGCTGCCACAGTGCTGCATTCATGCAGTGAAGTCAGTCAACATAAAAAGACAGTGTTAAAGAAAAGAAAGAATTAAAGGAGGTCCAAGGTTTTATTGGAAATGGGCATTTCAAGCATTTAAACTGCTCATTAGTCAAACAGAATTATGTCATGATTGACTTGTCACTGCCCTTTCTGTTTGAGTGTAGTTATTATAGACTTATGTAATCTTAGTTAGATGATGCATTTACATGTAGGCTGGACACAACGTGTAGGCCATTGATATGATGTCATCATTTCCGAGACACGTGACTCATAGGTTGTGTCCGAAATTATTCACTCATTCCCTACTCACTACTCACTATATAGTGAATTAGAAGTAGTGGAATATATAGCCCACAATTTACAGTTATAAGTTGGACTATATGGTCCACTACATCAGCTATATTAAACAACATTTCGGACACTACTGACTCACTCGCCAGCCGCTGACAGTGACTTAATTACTCATGGATGGCTGGGACTTTACAGTTATATGTTTTCTCAAACACTGCAAAACTGTATTGCAGCAACAGCCATAGAACGCACTGTTATCGGCTGAAAGACACATTGAAGGAGTGAGAAGTTTGTGTTAACTTTTATTTCTCTTAATGACTGATGAATGTAAAGATGGACGAGACCGTCTGAAAGGGCCTACACATTACATCCAGTCTTGAAAGAATACACATGCAAATATTTTGCATCCGGTCTAAATGATGCTAATGCTAGTTTGGCCTTGCAAAGTTTACACTTGACTAATTTTTTTTTTACATAAAAACAATTCTTCATTTTTGAAAACTGACAGTCACTGAGGTTTTTAGCTGGTTGTGAATCGTACAGAACCTTTCACATTGAAAAAAATATGCAGTACCTGGCAATTAAAATCAGTACTCAACCGTGCCAATTTGGGGTACTAAAGTGTGTGTTCATGCGGTGATAAACATGGATTGTTTGATGATAAAATCTAAAATTTGATCAATGTAACATATCTCAATATATAAACTTGCAATGCTGTGTTCATGTTCAGCATGAAGAATCACCTACTCTTCCACTCCCTTACAGTCACAAGGATGTGATTAGGTTCCTAAACATGGTCACGATTTTACAAAAATCGGTACTCAGTACTACAGACAGAATTCACCCAGTACCTTTAAAAATACTAAATTCAATACCGATCCCGAGAGCCGCACCGGTTTTACTGCTGCAGACGTGTGCCAAGCTGTTATCGTTGGAAACTATTTTTAAGCTTGGATGAATATATGAGTTACTGATCAATGACACAGACTAGTGAATAATCCACAGTACCCATGCAAACAGAAGCAATTTAAAGGCACATGCCACCAAATTACAAACTGATTTATGAGTAATTTATGAATTTTTGGGACCAAACAAACAAAAACACATTTTTCAAGTGTTTTAATGTACACATTATACTTGTTAGTCTGAATAACTTGTTTCTTTTTTGGGCATTTAATTGAATTAGTTGGGAATAAAAAACATTGTGACATGTATACAGTTTGTGTATATCAGTATATGGACATAAAATATGTGTTCATTGATATGAAACAAACTATTTAGAGAAAGAAAAAGCTAAATCAAATGTGATGACTTGGCAGCAGGCGAGCTGCTCCATAAGAGAACATTTACATGAGAGTAGCAGCCGTCCTGACTTGTGATAAATTGTAAGAAAGGCACAAGAAGGTTCAATTACCGCTGAGATAAATGTGTCTGTCGTCTAACTCAAGGAGGATGGGTTACAAAATAAACTTCTGCTCATCTGCGCTGTTCATCATCTCATCAACACGCGGGGTCCTGTGGTGACCATGTCCCGTACAGACAGACGGTTTGTCAAGAGTTTTAATTAGTAATGGGAGACCTCGGGGGGGAAGGGTGTCATGGAGAGGAGATGTGTTGTCTGTGAACTTATACATACATGAAAATGCTCTTCCTTTCATGGAAACTGTTGTTGGTTGTAAATTCTGCTGTATTTCACCAGTTAAATCATCTTTCCTGCACAGCGAGCGTTAACACAAACACATCTTTTGTACCTTCAGAGAGACTGAAGCCGCCAGCAGTGACACACTCGCCTGCATTATTATTATTTCTGATGCATTTAATATCCTTGGTTTAGGCTTTGAAGACAATCTTTGGGGAATTTTGAATCTAACCATTCTCTTTTGCCCTGAATTCCTCTCTGAGACAAAACTTTGTTAATTAGCACCATACCTATAGGCAGAGTTTTCCTTTTCGGAGTTTTCCCCTCATATTATTAAAGATGCTGCTGACTCTTCCCACCCAGCCTCTTCCTCCTCCTCCTCCTCCTCTGTTGTCTTGTTATCCAAACGTGCCATTGGCGTTTTTTACATGCAAATTCAGGCCAAGCATTTTCCCAGCATCCTCCCATACCATTAGCGGTTGTGGCCCATGGTTGGCCCCAAACGCTGGTTAGCGTGGAGTCTTCAGCTGTTTCTGAGTGTCTCCTAAAGGCCCTCTTTGCCGGGTCCACACCAACCCTGGCTTTGAATATATTCAGCAACCTTGTTCTGGAGTAGTTCAAAGTCCTCTCAAATCCAGCTGTCAGACTAAAGTTAGGCCTGGGACCTTTCAGAAAGTATTTTAGAAATCAGTTGACCTCACTAAGCAAAGAAACACCTTTTTTATTCTCCTGTTCTTTAATTTCCTTCAAGCTGTTCAGAGACAGTTTATATAATAAAAGAGTGACTTAAATATGGGAGTCTCATAGCAGAATAGTTCATTGGATTTATTTGGGGGTTTGTGTCGTTGACCAATGAATAAAACACCGAAAATCATGATGGTGGTGGTCTGGACCGTGGTTATTTTTCAAAACAAAAGCAGCAAAAATTAGTGCCATTCAATGCATAAAGCATCAGATGGCTTTACTTTGAAAAACTGGTGGAGGGGCTGTAAGCTGGGGTCTTCTGTACCCATGACCATTTTCTTTTCCCCTTTTCACATCTGATGTTACTCAGGGATTGCACTTATCAAATATCCTGAATAAAAAATTATCATGAGATTTGTCTAAAAATTTTACTTTGAAAACACTTTTTATTTCATCAAATTATTTTTTATATTTTAAAATTTAAAAATCAAACAACAGCCCAATTTATTTTTGTAAATCTGTTTGTGAAAAGAAAATCCAACAACTTCTGAAAAATGCATTCATGATGTGAGCAGCTCAGTGTTCATGTTGCTGTTGCTCTATGCAGCACTCAGCATATTTTTTATATTTTCATCAACTTGAACAGCAAAAAGCGGGTAAAAGATGTGGTCAGCTGGTGAAATTGATAAATGTTTGTTGAAGTAAACAATGTTATCATAAAAAAATCAGATTTTGCACAAGAGAGTTAGCATGGATATGATTGTATTGGTCTACTACACCAAAAAAAAAAAAAGTTTAGAGTTTAGAAATGAAATATTTTCAATATACTTTGAGATATTTCACAACACATAACTTATTTTATCAGTACATTTGCATAACAGCTAGGAAGGTGATTTTTTAAACATTTTTCTTGTTTCTATAGTTACACCATTTGACACATTGATAGGAATGATTCTTTAAATTGGTTTAAATGGTAGAAATGTTATATAAAATACTATGACACCAACAGAAATGTAAACTATGCATTTAAACAAACATCTAGCACGTTGTTTTAAAAAGTCTGAAGAGTATTTTTGATACCAACCCTTATTTTCCACTAACCCCAGTATAGTCTTAAATGATTAAGAGAAATTAACAATGAAATTGTAGTAATCTTGCTGACAGGTCTTTTGTTATGTCTCTGAATTATGAAGTCAGTTTGTGATGAGTGTATAGCTTTAGTTGGTTGGTTAGATTTAAAGAGCCATTAAGGCTTTAACTTTGCACTGAGATGCCTTGAATATGGTACACTGAGAAACAACATTTTTGAGCCCTGACAAGAATTGGTATTAATTTGAACCAATTTTTTATTCTTTATCATTGAAGGCCAAAAATGCATTTCATGTGTTGGTCCAGAAGCTCACTACTGCTGGAGCTTTAGCTCTTTTCTTTTGTGCCATGATGCTGTGATGCTCTACTACCCTGATGCAAACAAACACAGAGGGCATGGTTTATGGCATGGTTCTTCTATGTATTGTTCTAGAAAATGGTTGCATGTATGAACGAATAATGTTGTATTTAGTCTGATTTCTGATTACACTGACTCCACCAGAGGACTGAAGCCTGCGGGTGCTAGCTCTGCAAACTGATCTAACAAGATCTGCTAACAGACTCTGTGATCTTGTTTTAGGTCATGTTTAAATTAACTGGGCTCAACTTTAACTCTTTTCTGAGACATGTTGGTTACAAATTCAGATTTAAATCTATGAAAAGAAATATATTATTTTTAGAACATGCAAATTTGCATGACTCACTTGAAAATACTTCAGATAGTAAAAATCTATCCTGTTTACACAGCACTTGTTTTTTTTTCCTCTAGCAAAACAAAAACTTGCTCCCTTAGCGTTACATCACTTATGGTATACTAGGAACAAAACTACAGCTATTAAAAGCCCTGCTGCAGAGTTTAAATTTAAACTGTTTATCTGGATGAACACCCACTTATACAAAATAGTTGACTGTCTTTTGAATAATTACATTTACATCAGGCCTTTGATTTGCCTCTAACTTCAATAATTTGAAGCGATAACCTCCGGCTATGTGATTCACACTAAAGGACTGCTTTACATTGCCAAAGGGGCAATGCTAGGTTCTCCCCCATCACACAAACGGATGTTATTCACAACAATATGCAAAGTGCCAGCACCTGGGACTCTCAAAAGGAAGTAGATGAGCATTAAATCACTGGAAAGTCATTATTCAAAGAAGTTCTGTATTTTTGTTTTCATAGCATACTAAAGTGCATGATTTATCTACCCTGAATAGGTAATATGGTATTACATATCATAACCCTGGGCTTGATGTATTTCACAGTGAGGCAATTTACAGTATACATAGGCATCTGCATGATGATGCTGAGGCTGTCTGAGATGGTGTTTTATGTCCGTGTCTGTTGTGACTGCCTAATAAAGAATATAAAGTCAGAAGTCCCTGTCGCTCTCAGCTCTGAAGGATGTGGACCCTTCAAATCCCTTCTGGCCTCAGCTGCTCTGTGTTTCACTTTGTAAAGAGTTGGTCAGTTTTCTCTTTGGGCACTTGGGTGTAGTAACGGTGTACTTTTTAACCCTTGATCTAGATCCATGCAGAGGGAAGGAGAGGGGAGAGCCGTGTTTGAATGAGCCATTCCTTCTGAAGCTGCAGCCAGGCAGGCTTTAACAATGCTGTAAAGCATAATGACAGCCCCTCAGAACAGCACCATGATCACAGGCAGTAAAACTATGCAGATGGTGGCAGATGATCAGCGCCGTGTGGACGGAATACAAATGACGGCAGTCCGATAGAATGAACTGAGGATCCCGTTAGGACAAAGGCACAGTAACGGCCGCCTCTGGGATAATACACAGCCTTCTGCTGCGGCTGCTTTTATGACGGCAAACTTTTCATTTGTGCAAAGTTATTGAAGTTATTTGCAGAAAGCTGCAAAACTGACACAAGTTCATGTTGCCCATTAAATCCCATATGAAGGGTAAGTGTGCTTCCATTGTATGTCCTATATCGGTTAATACAGCTGGATATTTACTGAGGCAATTCGGGTTAAGTACCTTAGATACACAGCAGCGTCCCAGCTGGGATTCCAACCTTCTGGTCACAAGTCTGCTCTTTTAAACATCCCTGCTAATTGGGCTGTGGGTAGATCTCAGAAAGTGTTCAGGAGACCAGCTTTCCCCTGGTTATCACTGCCAGACGCAAAGTTTGATTTCACTGCTCTATAAAAAGCACACTCATAGTCATGTATATGAAGTATGAGAAGGTCTTCAGAGAGGCAGCAAGTCAAGGAGTAGCTCACTGATTGTGTTGTCCTGTTTTTACACCTATTGGTATTTGTTACCCATAACATTTTTACAACATCAAACCTTTTCCACGGTATAAGGCTGTATTCATGATGTAGCCGTTTTTAAGTTATTTAGTTACAGACATTTTTTATTTCTTTTGCCTTTTCTAAGGATACATCATCATTGAATGAACGGATGGATTTAGCTCGTTGTCCACTATAGTGGTGGTTTTCAACTTTGTAGTGTAGTGACCCCAAATTTAACGAGCAAAGGTGACCCCCCCACCCCCCTCTCCCAACCATGCGCGCAATGCTGGTAAAAATGGACAATGAACACTATCCGCAGTGCTGAAACAAAAACAGTGCAGGTACAATGAAAAACAACTGAAAGAGAAATTTAAAAAAGGGTTTTTAGGGTCTTTGTAAATCTTACTGTTATTCCACTCATTCTGTCCCTGCAGAGATGTTTATGTTTTGTAACAACAAAACTCCTAACAATATTTCATGTCTTTTTAAAAAAAACTTTTGCAGACAGCCAAATGACTTTAACTATGATTTAATGGGATGGCTGGGCCAGTGTGTTTGTACAAAGCAGTTGCATTCTTGGTTTTATGTTGGACACAGCCAAAAAGATCACTCTCAACTCTGAGGAGTCATGATGTGCAGCAGTGTGACTCAGTGATGGCTGGTGTTGCCAGATTCTGTGTATTTTCCACCTACATATTTAAGGCCCATTTATATTGTGTTTAACTGAGAAGGCTCAATGGAAATCTGGCACTTTCTTGAACAGTGGTGATTACTCTAAGACTGCAAGGGAAGCTCAGCTTCTCCTAAAATGTCCCCACAAAGTGGTGATATGTACTGTTGTGTGTATATTTCATTGACAAAACATGCGCTAGAATTCCTCCATCTTTTGTTCAGAATCAGCTACCTATCACAGGTAACTGGTTCGACCTCCTTCTCATTCAGCCCCGCAGCATCTCAGTGCTTTACCACAGTAGGACGCTGAGCGTCTTCTGCCTTCAGCGGGGAAGCGTAGAGTGGGTTGTTCCACTGTGGGAACTGGACGGTCATTGGATAAACACTGGGCTTTGTCCCGCCCATCAGACGCTCAGCGTCTCTGGGGGTCTATGAGGCAGTGGGCTGGCCTGGACTCTGGGCTTCTGCATGATGATTGGATGATCTGTCTGAGGCCAAATCCCTTTTTGATTGACAGTGAAATGAGCCAGTCAGCGATCTTGAAGTATAACCCTCCACCGGAGCATCTTCTGTAGAGAGGAGCTTCTCCTCTATAAAGCGGCTCAAGTCTAGCTCGGCTGGCCATTTAGAGAACACTGGTAAAATCCCTGGAAAAAACACCTGGTTGGTACGACAGGGTCACAGACCATTTTCTTGAAAAGGAACATAGGGTAGAATTTACGTTTAAATAAATAAACAAATTTATGATGTAGGCCAAAAGAAATTAGCTGCCCCTCCTTGACTGACCAGCAGCCGCCACTGCTCTTGAACAAAGTTAAACTGTGAAAGGGCACCTAACACTGACACCAACCACTGCAGATGAGGTCAGCTCTGCCACATAATTCAAGTGATTTAAAGGGACATTTACACTACAACAGTTTTAGGGTGAAACACTAAGGTATTGTTGCGTTTCTGCATCACATTCACAAGACAATGGCATTTTACCCGACCTAAAATGCAAACTTTTGAAAACAGCCTCCAGAGTGGAATTTTTCTGAAACACTTCTGCCACTGTTGCTGTGTAAACACCAAGTTGGTGTTTAACAGTCCAACAATACCATTGTTACAATCGTCGTGGACTACCATGTTGTGCTTGTGCTACTGAATCCGCTGAATCTGCTGACTGTCTTTATACAAAATGAGCATCTGTTGCTCCACTTCTGCTCTTAGCATTCACCAATACACCAGACGATCGACTCAACTGTACTTCAGTGGAGATCTACCAAAAGCTGCTTCTGGAGAAGACAGTTATAGTGCCAACTACAGGCCTGGCATGCTTACTGCAGCGTTTTTAATCCCTCAGCATTTCTGTTTAAACACAGATTTTTTTTGTCACTGCGTTTTCGTGTTTTTGGATGAAACGTGTAAATGGGGCCTATGAAACTGGCCCAAGTTCTAATGTCATGTGTTGGTGTTAGAAACCTTTAATGCTTGACTTTGCTGCAAAAAGACTTATTTGTTTTTTATTTTATTTTCAGATGCAGCATGTACTGATCAGAAGTTTAACCAGAAGAGTCTACATCTTCAAAGTAAGTGCTCAGCTCTCGTTGTTTTTCATTGCACTACACATCTCATGATGCGAGTAATCTCCGTTTTTAAGGGCCAGTGTTTTTACAATCCCTTGGTTTCAGACATGGACTGGGTCAGCTGTCAGTCAGTGAATCCAAACAAAGACACATGCTCTGTCACATTTTATCAACACTTTACCCCCTCTGTGATCGGACTGTTAGTGTGTAACAGTCCCTGACAAAAGCATGTGGCAGAAACGGGTCACTGCATTTTGGTGCCTTTAAATGAAGCAAAGACTGATAAATAGAGGAGCTGTTCTGTTTCTCCAGGTTACAATGAAACACCCAAACAATGCTAACAGACAAAGAAAAAATTAAATGGATCTCAACAATTAACCAAAAGATCATGGTAAATTGGATTACTTAAAGCTTTTTATTTCAGTGGATAGTCTGTTCAACCACAAGATTATTGCAGACAGGTTTTGTTTTTTATGTGTTAAATTATCCAGGCTAAACAAAACCTGTTATTATAAAACATGATCTGATCCTGACATTATACAACTTGAAGTAAATCTGTGGTTAATTTGAGCTAAAGTTGAACCATGTTTGGCTTCGGATTTCAGCACTGAGATGCTCTGTGAAAGGCCCAGAGCAGGCTAATCTGCACAGAACATTTATAAGTGTGGGTGATGTGGCATTAGAATACCCTTTAACCTCTGAATCTTGACTGAACTGTGCATAATTGGTTGGTCAGCTCCTTTGCTAATTAGTGTAGCATTAATGTGTGCAGCCCTGGGCGAGTGTGGGGCCAGAGCCGCTGTGGGGAGTGTGGGGGCTGGCATGGCTCTGTGAAGCAGCCACCATTAACACTGGCCCATAGGCAGCCTGCTGGGAGGTGAGAGTGCTCGAGACCCAGTCAGGTCCAGACTCGGGGTGAGGGCTCCGAGCTCCCTTGGATCCATATCTTGAATGTCCTTGTGAAGGAGCGCTGATGCCGGCGCAGCAGTGACATCACAGACGCTCCTCTCCTCTATGATCCCTCGCTCTGTAAACTCATGACAGGCATGTGACCCCTGCCACTCCTCAGCAGGCTGCCCTCAGTGCCGGCAGGGCAGTGAGAACAGTGACTGATGTTGGCATGAGACGTGCTGCCAAGTGCCCCAGCCTGTGTGTCCAATCATGGATGTTGATTTCAATTAGCTCAATCACATGCTCCAATACTGACCTATCTGATTCAAGGGCTTTGTCTTTAGCTGCTCTTTATCCTCTCTGCACGTTGCATCAACCGGCCCCCGGCAGCCAGGGTCAAATTGTTTGGTGTTTATGTGGCTGCAGGTAAAACTGGGTCCTTGGTTGTGTTGGCCAAGACATTTCAGGGCTGGTCTGCCAAGCCGTGTTGGTCGTCAGGCGGTGGGGGAGGGAGCGCAGAGGGGCCGGGCTAATGATATAAAAGCTACCCTGATAATCAGTCTGAGCAGTGGTTGGTCCTGATGGCTGGTGGCTGCCTGGTGCTCGCTTGATTGATGCTGGCCTGTGCTTTCATACAGAGCCCTGCCATGTGGACCCCACTGTGTAAACACTGTCACTGTGGTGAATCTCTTAGTTCCTTAAAGCCTGGATCAGTGGCAGGCTTTGTGATGTGCAGGCGTGACCAAACGGAGGGGAGTAGGGGGACCACGGGACCGGGATCACATACAGACACTGGATTATTGACACAATATGTTGAACGTTCGGGTTGTTCAAGATTAAGTTTTGGGTTGAATACAGCCAAATAAGTCACAATAGTCAATCTTCAACACATTTTTGTTTGAACAGACAAATGCAGCAGCTTCATCGATGACACTGAGCCTCATAGTATAAAAGCACAGGCATCATCCTGGTTACAGTTGAGCATGTGCACAGTGAAGAGGCTGAGGAAGAAAAGCACATTTGTAGCATCCAGTTTGACTTGCAAAAAAGAACGTCAAAAAAGAAATCTTAAAAAAATCTGTCCCTGACTCTATATTTATGTTGCTTACTCATGTTTTCACATATTATAACTTTTATCCATGCAACAATCATTTTTGATGTTTTGCACAAGAGGTACTTTGTTTAGCCTAAGAAAAATTTCATGGTGCAGCTTCATAGCTTGAAAATACATCTCCCTTATGCTTCCCTACAACAGACAGGTGTCTCACTCGTAAAAAAAAAAATCTTTAAAGTGGAGCAAAGGTTATTTCATGCAGGACTGCAATTAATATTGTCTAATAACCTAACCCTGAATTACAGGAATATTTCATTATTGATTAATCAGGTATCTTATCTTATTTGATATGACCATCTGATTAGGGTTAAAGCTTTTAATTACATATTAGATGCCTTCTAATTTCTACTAGTAGGTGATTGTAATGAGAAGAAGAAAGAAAGGTGGCAAGAAACTAAAAATAACATTTTAAGTATGATTTACACTTAGAAATGCATTGACCCAACTTTATAAGTCCTGATTCCAATAACAATACATTGGCTGTGGTATTTGTTGATACCAATACTGATCTGATTCCTGTGTTGATAAAAAATTCTCAATTCCTTAATGCAACAAGGCTGAAAACTTATATCTTATCAACTTTAGACTTTTCTAACTTCATACACTGAAATGAAATATATTTAGACTGACTGTATTATTCTTTTGAGGGATTATAAAGGTGTGATTGTGTGCTGAATAAATCCCCAACACTGATAAGAATTGCAGTTAAAACTTGCACATAATGAAAGTTGTGGTCAGTTGGTGGTGAAACTAGGGATGGGTACCTTTCACATTTGAAATGATACTGTACCTGGTACTCAACAGTACCAACTTTTGGTACTATTTTGCGTTCATGTGGTGAAGAATATCAATTTGTTTAAGATTTTTTTTTTTAATTTAACATATTTGTTATTCAATATATAACCTTGCAGTGCTGTGTTCATGTTAAGCATGAAAAACCACCTACTCTTCCTCTCCCTCACAGTCACAGGGATGTGTTTAGGTACCAAAACACGATACCTTTTGATTTCATGTGAATTGGTAACCGGTACTTCTAACAGAATTTGGTCAGAACCTATAAAAGTACCTTTTAGTTCGAAACTGCTGAGCCACTGTAGTCATCTTTCATAGAACTAAGTTGAATAGATCTGTCCTATGGATTGTCCCTTCATCACCCATTTCAGATCTTACTTTTTGAGTCTGTATTGGAACCGATTCTGATGCCAGGATTGGATCGGTGCATTCATAGTATGACCCTCACATATCTATTTTATCTATTTCATTGTTTTCAAAGAAAATAACAATTGGCAATTTTCAAAGCATGTTCTGTAAGTAGCCCAAGAGAAGAAAACAAGAAAATCATCTAAATCTAAAAGAAATAGAGTCTAAAGAAGTCTTTCAAAACAAAGCTGTGCTGAGGATGTGAAAGGTGCTTGCAACAGCAACTAGATTAAGTACCATAATCAAACCCAGCATCGTTATGCAGATTTTAGAATTGTAAAAACTTTTCCAGAGACGGCAAAAAACAAACAAACAAAAAAAAATCAACAACATATTTGCTGGATTTACATCACTTGATAACCCACCTTGTACTAAGAATTTGACATGCTCATAGTTTAAAGGGACTAGAAACCCTGGTCTCCAAGGTAAGAGTCTTTGTATGACCTGTCCAACCCACCGACACATGCAGACTTTTGTCCTCTTTAATGCATTACATCATCGCACTTTAACTCTAAATCAGGCTGTAAAGGAGAGAAGAGCTTCCAGGATTGACTCTTCAGAGGGATCACCCAAAGTGTCATGTTTGGAGACGATTTGAAACATCAGGCTGCTGTAACTCAGTTGAAGATCTCCAAACACCATAGACCCCTCTTTATTCCAACCTTTTATCATGCCTCAGCCATGAATTTCATTTCCACCGCAGCCCATTGTCTGAAGCCCAGCGGGGGGAGGCCATTTCTTTAAATATCCTCAATGTCACAGCGATGCGGCGTAGGTCGGCTCAGGGGCCTGCAGACCGGAGCTCCCCTCTCCCATCCCGTCCTGAATGCTGAGCTCACAGTCAGAGATAAGTGCTTCTCCAGAGATGCCCCCTCTCCCTCAAATTGCCGTCCACATCTGTGTAAGAATGTCCACGATGTGCATGTTTAACATGTGACCATTAATCACAGCAAGACAGTCAATTAAAGCCATCAGAGCCACGGGGGCCAGAGCCAGGAGCATGTGCCGGCAAAATAATACCCAGACACATCAGAGGACACTTTCTGCTCTAAGTGTGGCTGCAATTAATCTACAGTTTCTCAGATATTCTGTCAAAGGTGAGCTCACTATTTTTCACAGGACCACAGGGTGACCACAGTGTACATCTGATTCCTTAGCTCTGTGAATAACAGAACCAAGGTCAAGATGTTGGCAGTCATTAAGACTTTAATGCAGTTGAAGTTAAATTGCCATCAAAATAGTATATATCAAAACTAAAGGCTGGATGTTAATTCAGTTTTACATTTCATTGACCGTAAGCAGTTTCATATTTTAATCATTTTGGTGTTATCCTACAAATTGTACAAAAACTTTTGTTGAAATCAGCTTTTGAAAAATGAGTCAAGAGCTCAGTGTATAAAGTATTTAACAGCAAAACGTACTTAAATGGAGGAAATAATTTGAACACATTAAAAGTATTCAGAGCCTCACGAATCACACAAGTCAAACTTGAGAGTCCATCAATAAAATGAAGAGTGAGGTTACGTTAGCTCTGCTTGGTGAGGTTGGAGTTGGTAGATGACCTCTGGTAGGACAGAACCAGGATTCACTGACATTACTGACACGTCTCAGAGCTGCGGGCTGTGAGGAACACTAAACAGATAGACTGCTCACCTTCTGGACACTAAACTACAAACTGAGTTTACAAAGTTTGATTGTTGTCACCTTTCGGACAACAGCTCAATGTAACTGCGACTAAATACTTTATGTCTTTGCTTTGCATCCAGGGAAAAGTTATCTTGAACAAATAGCATTTAAAAAGAGATCTGCTCTCCTAAATAAGTGCATGTCTTGCTAAGAGTCATGTTTTTGTAAGCAGTGAGTGATGGTGCTTATGGGAAATGAAGTCTTTACTGTAGAAAAACACAACCGATTTCAGGTGAAGGTGTCACTGCAATCAACACCAAACAGATAGTGGCCAAGGCGCCTTTCAAGAAACTCCTACAAAAACTCAGTTGACATGTAAAAAGTACCAAACAAATTTGAGGTAAGCATACAGGTGCAGCTAATCAGACTGGTGTTAGCAGGATACCTCATCACAGAGATCTGCAAAGCTGTATTTTTGAAGTGTGTCAATCACACTGTATAACTGACTGTACTGTATAGTTAATGGACATAGTCTCTGTGACGTCACCTGTTTGTTTCTGAAAGAGATATTTGAAGCAAATATGGTAGTGCGGCCATATTGGAAGTAGGGTGGAGTTTAAGTCTCCACACTAACAGCTATATGGCGCCCGTCAATCACATGAGCTGAGCTGTGCCTCTGATTGGGTGAAATGGCAACCTTAATGTCTTCTAAACTGCTGAGTTAGAAGAAAATTCACCCCCTGTACAGTGTGGGCTGATAGTGAAATTAGTGACTCAGACAGGAGATGTTTTTTGAACCAGGCTGTAAATGGGTTCATTTCTGTTTTAACTTTGGCCTTTTTTTTTGGCTTGGTGTGTTTGTGACTTCCGATTCTTTCAGAACCAGCCTCAAGTGGACACTCAAGGAACAGCAGATTCAAGCACTTCAGCATTGTCTCATATTCAGACTGGAGGTTGTCTTGGTCAACGGTTCATTGATGAAACTAAATCAAAGAAGTCAACTACATGAGGTTAAATTGGGCAGCAGCTGTCTGCAGTGTCCGACACTGTTTTAAGAGATGTCCTCAGGTCGGCTTGAATTGCTTCGCATTCATTTATACAGAATGGAAAGGAGTTGTAAAATCCAACAAACTGTAAACAAAAGAAAAGATTGATTAACTTTTAGAAATCATTCATTTTGATGAACTATTGGGTAGACATGCACTGATCGAACAGTCGCTCCGTCTTTGCCAATTTCCTTTATTTTGGAGGATCGAGGATTGGTGATTGGCCCATCCTTACACATGAAACTGGTCTTATATACCTCCAGGAAGGTCTGACAGCCAGCCATTGTTGCTTTTTGCTCTAAGACCTAAAACTCAGGACACTTAATTGGTTGTTTAAGCTAGAACAAAAAGACTAAATTGTTTCACAGGTACTGTTCAATGATTTTCAATGAAACAAGATTGGAACATTGAAGGTATTTGCTGTCAGTTATAAAAAATAAAAATGGGTATCAGCTCAAATCGGTATCAGCAGGTCAAGCTTTTTAAAGATCGGTGATCAGCCAGAAAATTGCAATCCGTGCACCCCTACTATTGGGATTTCAAGACAACCATATCACCATACCTGCATCTTTATTACACATCAAATTTAGAAAGTATTCAGTTGTTGAATTAAGAAGAAACTGATCTTGATTCGACTTTTGCCATCCATAATATTTAACAAAATCATGATTTCGGTTCATAAAAGTTGTCAAATTAAAAATGGCTTTGCTGTTCCAGATGACGTGAAGTTAAAGTGTCAAATTTAAAGATTCTCGGGTCAAGTGCCTTAAATGACATGAAACACCAGTCTGTGCATTTTCATTTCTATTTCGCAACAGTCACTGCCGTGGTTACATATTTTTACACATTTTACACATCACACACATTTTAAATGAACTCTTTGGTAAAGATAATTCTCCTGACATAAGATGTGCATTTCCATGAGACATTTTAACAAACACAAAGAGTCAATCTATAGAAGTGACATTTAACCGTGTGCTTATCCTTCTCCAAAAGACACCTCCAGGTCATCTGAAGTGCAGCCTGCTCTTTTATTTCCTCCTTCCATCTGTCAGCCATGCCTTTGTCATGGGCTCAGGCTATAGATAGAGTTGTCAAGTTGGACCTGCAGGTCACGGGGTTGGGGAACCTCTTCACTTCTGTTGACCTTCAGACAGACAGATTTATACACTGTCAAGTCTTCGCGCGAGACTCGCCGCTGCTGCCGCAGCCGTGCCTCCTGTGATCGCAGACAACCGCAATAAAGACGTCAGGCTCTGACCCCTGTCACTCTTCATTTCACCCGTAATTGTCATGATGGTGGAATAACATAAAGATCTCAAACAAATGCATTAGCCAAATGAGGTGAGGAGCAGACTTTGAAGGGTAGCCTTTCCGTCTTCCTGACGGAGACGAGCTGTCTCCAAACACAACTTGACTCATTTGCCGGCATAATCACAGTAAATTACTTGTAGCTCATTTGCAGATTGTTGTCAGCGAGATGGAGCGCAGTTTACCCGTTTGACAGCTTAGTTAGCAGTCCAAGGACTTGTGAAATATCACACTCACACCTATTTTTCCAATCTGAGAGCTATGCAGGCGACGTGAGACTGGAAATTGTGAGATTAATCCGGGGTTCCAGTTTCAGCAGCAGCACCCAGCGGGCATGTGTCTTCTTCTTCCACAATAAGAGCCAGTTCTGACCTTGAATTAAAGATTTCCTGTGTTTTAGTTTATTGGTTTCAATAAAAGACAAAAGTGTTCTCTGTAAGATCCATAAATAAGACGTTTTGTGTCAAAGGAAGTAACCAAAGGGCAGGCATTACGAGGGCAGAAGGGCTGGGCTAGCAAGCTAACAATAAATGTGAATTACCATCGTCAAGACGTCCCAGCATTTTCATTGCTTTTTGTATGTTACCCCATGTGGGTAAACAAGCGGTTGACACAAGTTAATTATTAATTAAACATGAAGCAGAAGAGAGAAAAGCATGAAAGAGTCCCTAAAGAGAGCTCTAAACAAACGGGGCGTGGAGCAGGTACCAGCGCGACCCCGCTCCCAAGAGTGCTGTCTGTTGTGAGACCGCCGACTCACTAATGAGCTGTTTGCAGAACTGGGTACACAGTGACAATGACCCCTGACCCTCACCCACACCGTCTGGGGAGCAGTGAGGGGTGAGAGAAGAAAAACCTGCCCTATCCGCGCTGCTTCTTGGCTCCCTGCTCCTGGTCAAACGAGTTTTGTGACTCCGCCGTCCGGCTGTATTCCCTCAAATACATCAGAGAAGAAGAGAGCGGCGTGTCTTTTCTTCCTGGCTGTGAAACTGACCCGCAGAGCTTCACAATGTCAGCGTGTTAGGATCTCGATAACGCTGGCTGAGCTGCGCAACCACTTACATAATTACTATTGTAATAAGGCCATAATGAGCACATGGAAACACATGACCTCCAGGCACTCCATCGCCATCCTTTTTTTTAATTACGCTGATCATACTGCTTTTTTCAGCACGAGTGTTCTTTACGGCGAGAGCCAATGAGCTACTAATGACCAGTTTGACAGTTTGATAGTCGTAAAGGGGGAGATGCTGTGTGTGTTTGAGGATGCCAGCGCGTCATCCACGGAGCCCAGCGACAGTAAAAACCCATCTAATTAACCCTCCTGGTACGACATCATGTGATTAAATTAAACCACATCATCTCCCTCAGGGTTTGCCTGGAAACAAACCCTCGACGATTCCTTCGCCAAGCTTTAATTTTCAAACCTGTTTCAAAGGCCTGATGCAAAGATAATTACCGGCTTCATCTCGGGTGGGTTTTTGTTCCATGCGCGCGTTCATTAATAACGATAAGAGGTTGGAGGTTAAAAACTCATTTAATTGCCTTTATATTAATGACATTATGAATAGCAGCGGAGCAGTGGAGTCTAATTCTGTCCAGTAGTTAGTCTACATGCAGGGCCCCCTGGAGGGCCGCTCATTTTGCCAGAATTACACCCCAGCAAAACTAGAATTAATGTGCAGCACACTTTAACAGCGATGACAAACATGCTCTCCAGCATGGAATTATCCTGAGAAATGGCTGCAGAGGCTCTCCTCCTCCCGCACACACACACACACACTCACACACACAAGCTGCGATTGCATCATGAATCCCCATTTTTGTAAACAAGAGTCCAGTCCGACCCATTTTTAGATATCCTATGGCCTTCCAGGGCCCAGCACTAATTAGACTCTCTTTACCCTCATGTCCTGTAGAGGTGAATTTCTTCCCACCTCCGAAAAGAACTGCAACCGAGCCGGGCACTGATGACTAAATTGTACTCTACTTAGGAATAATGATAATGAAAATGCCTCTCAGCCAAGCCATTTCAGCCATGAATATTGCAAAGAGGTAATTTCAGTGAAGCGTTGGCATTTTAACTAATTTAAATTCCTGTTATCTCCTCGACTTTTTGGCCGGTTTTATGGCCGCTGGAGCAGATTTAGTTGTGTATGTATTATGGCCACAAGAGCCCAACCATACATCTGAATGCTAATTAAACATCTGAATAATCAGCTGAAACAGGACTGCAACGTGCTGCTCTGCTCTGTCTGAGGCTAAAATCTTTGTATCTGAACTCTAACTGCAAACAGGAGCAAACATAAGTCTTATTTAATTACACTTTTAGACAATAAAGCTCATGCACAGTAAATTTATCTCCACTGAGAGTCTTTTCTCCAATCTGTAGCCCCAGCATTAAGACGTAACTAACAGGAAACCAGTTTGGCTCAGGTGGGAGAGGGAGAGCAGACATCTTTGTGGATGTTATGGTTCTTGTCACACTGGTCAAAGGATCGATTTCCCATCCTGAAAGGATTTGGTGCATCATTCCCACATTTCCTGCGTGTTTCTCAAGCTACCCTTTCAAAGTAAAGGCCAAATTTCCAAAATAAGAAAAAAAAAAATACATTAAATTAAAAAAACACAATGCATGACTGACTAACCTGAACATATCACTTCACATTACATTATCTTCATAAATTCAAATGTTGTCATATTACTTTTACATTTATGATCCTGCAAAGTAAATCTGTGGAAAAACAAGGCTGTTTTACAAATGATACTGAGAGACATGCAAGAAATAAAAATCTCCTATACCACCTTAAATACTGGTATAAAACACTGACTTTTTTAATGGCAGATGCTCAAACCTGTTTGACACAGCTGATGAACATTTTAAGACTGACTGCATAAAACTCTGAGAGGTAGCTGAACAAAGTAATGTCAAAAACACAAGTTTTGTGCATTTTATCATTTCTTAAAAACATAAACAAAAAGTAATGCATCCTGAATACTTTTGGTCATTACTTGGAGGAGTTTCACGCAAGTGAATAGTTATCTTAAACAAAACCAATCCCTGACTATATTGACGATCGGTCTTTTTTAAAATTCTTTTTTAAGTGTTCGAGTTAAATGTTTGCTATTTGCTGCTTTAAATTATGAAAAGATGTTCGTTTTTGGTCAATTACGCTATAATTTAGCAGACTTCTGGTTAAAGACTTTGTGTTGTGGGGGAAAAAAACGTTGCTACTTTTCATTTCATTTTCGGCTCTGAAAAATTTCAGAACTTCATGCCACAGTTTTTTTTTTGCGTTGTTTCTTGATCTGTATCTATATCTATATCTACATATCTATACATTTATCTAAATCTATGTATCTATCTATGTTTTCATGTATCTATATCTATGTATCTATACATCTATCTAAATCTATGTATCTATCTATGTTTTCATGTATCTATATCTATGTATCTATACATCTATCTAAATCTATGTATCTATGTTTTCATGTATCTTTATCTATGTATCTATACATCTATTTATGTATCTATCTATATATATCTATACATATATAAAACTGAAAATTGACAAGAAATACAATATTTTTGTTGCTGTTGTGGTCAGTGTGAAGAAAAATCCATGTACCATAAACTCATTTTATATAAATGCTCGTTCATTATTGTGGAAAACTGTAGATTATTATTGTAGAGTAAAAATATCAGTAGTTTTCATCCCCTCCTCATCATGTCTCAGCTCTTTCCTTCACTCTCTAACATCCTCCCCTCTCTGCTGATCCCCTCACTGTGTGAATGAAGTGAAAGTTGCAGCAGTCGTAGCGTAATGATCCTAACTAAACAGCACAAGGAACTTATTAGTTTACAAGTATCACCATCCAGAAATGAGGCCAAGGGGGGATGATGAATGAGTATATTTCCCCAAGCAAAAGGCTGACCTGGTTACTGCCTCCTTCCTCCCCTTCCCCTGTGCCAAGTGGGCCACCATTTTTCACCGGCCTCACACTTAGCCACGGACAAGCTTATTTGGGCCCGCGCTAACGGTAGCCCTGACCCGCAGCCTTCCGCCGCCAGCCTCCCTCTGCACTCATCCGAAAATTGTAATCCCTTCGCTGGGGCCCCGTAATTTGATCAAATAGCGAGCACCCTTCCCCACCACTTATTGGCCAATTAAGTCAAGTTCTCACGCAGGGGGTCCAGCTGGCTCGGTGTTATCTGGGGATGAATTGATTGAAGCCATTCCACATCTATGAACCCTACTTTAATGATGTAGGTGATAATACTTGTAATTCTTCTCAGTCAGGGGACTCATGGGCGCAGCTGTTACCGCAGTAATCCTTGTCCTGATACACTGAAGTACCAGCCAGGCATTAATCTGTCTCTCAGATTCTCCACCGCCAGGTTTTTCTCCGCCACGTTCCCGCTTTTACTGCCGTCTTGTAGCTAATGCTACATCTGTGAAATGTGACATTGAAGAGGAGCGTAAAAAAAGAAAGCAAAGAGATGAGGCGTAACACACGATTGGGAGGGATTCCATGTTAATGATTACGCCTGCATTCCCCAGTTTGGGCCCTGACCACTTTGTTAAAAAAAGACACTCACACCTCCCTCCACCCTCCTCCTCCTCCTCTTCCTCCTCCTCCGCCGACTAAACCATGACAACTTAAGAAGGATAGATTTAAGGGTGAAAAATCAATAAATACATGCATTAGTTTCAAAGGCGGACATTAACATTCTAAAACAGACTTCTCTTATAATCCTGCCTCTAGCCATTCAGTCAAAAATATCAAATTATCATAATGAGGTCTAACTGCATATAAATGCTTAGCATTAAAACCAAAGAAAGAGGTTACACATAATAAGATACACTTTTTTATCACAAATTGTGCAGTATGTCTGTGTAGTTACATATTTTTATAGGTCCCTCTCTCCATATTGTTGCATTAATTTGCATCGTACCACATTTCATGGTTATTAACACGCCTGTATGACAGTGAGAATAGGTAATCATAGAGCAGAGGCGTCCTCTCTTCATGCCTTTGTTTTACATGGCTCTTCTTCATAAAGGTGGAATACTTTGTCAAAAAAATTAAAAATACAACAGATGACCTGAATCTGAAGCACATTATGCACAAAAGGGTTGAGCGTGCTCTTAAGAGTGTCGACGTTGTCTTTTAACTTAAGATCAGAGGGTGAGAATTGCATAGAAATTAGCCTGAAAGGGAAGCCGTCCCTCCCAAGTTCCTGAGGAAGAGATGGGTGAGCAGAGGTTATCTTCTCAGCCGCTGGGACCTTGACAGGTTCTGTTTTTAGTGGGATCGCTGCAGTTTTTCCTTCTCTGCAGAGCCGAACACTTTGACTGGTCAATAAGACACAGTTAGTCAAGGAACAGGGATAAGATAATGTGAAAAACAATGACCATATCTGGGCATTTGCACTCAGTGTGGATTCATCTAACAGCTTATTATGTTAATAAAAAGACTGATTTTGACAGTGAAGCCTTTTCATGACCTAAAAAAGCCAAACAAGACCATCCAAAACAAAACTAACCATCCCTATGATGTGATGTTTGATGTCTGTAAATTCTGTGAAGAGGAAGGTGACAGACCAAGACACATTTCACCGTTAAAAGATAACTTGATGCAAAATTTCAACAGAAAACACAATGAAAAGTAAAAAAATCAAGGTTATTAATTTGTCTACAGGGGGCGCCAAAATCAGCACCAACATAGCTCCTCACAGAAGCTTTTAAAGAGTGTATCTTTTCTTTCAAAGTGAACAGTGAACTCTCTTTGTCCTCCAAACTTAAGAAATAGTTAAAGAGAAAAATCACAGCAAATTCTCACAGGACTCTAGCTGGCAGCCCTCACACTGGACATCAGAGAGACGCTGTTTTCAGTCTGAGGCTAATTTATTCAGAGGTTTTAGAGGTTTTAATAACAGGAAAGGAGAACTACTGTGGAAAATATAAGTCACTTTAAAAACGTGTACGACTGAGCATTTTACAAATTATGACCCATAAACAAGCTAAACTGTGTAAATAAAAAAATAATAAAGTAAATTATAAACAAACATCCCAGTCTTTAACCTGTGTAAGAGAAGCTGTCTGCTGATAACACAGCTCTTGTTGAACACCCTGTGAAGAATGATTGCTGAAATTAGAACAATCCCCAGCCAAAACAAACTGAGCTACAAAAGAAGCTAACCGGCTAATGTTAGCAGTGCTGAATATCTTTGGAGGGCCACAGAATTTTAGCTTTTGCTTAATTTAGTCTTTGAAAATAAAAGATGGCAACTAAAAATTAAACATCCATCAAAAAAATGGTACACAATGAACACTGTACATTTTTAAGCCAAAGAACGCTAAGCTAACGTTAGCACTATCTTAGCTCTCAGCTTCTCCTGTGTTTTTTTTTTTTTTTTTATTAGTCTGTGATTATTTTCATTACAAGGATCATAGACCTTGAAACCAGCCGTACATTAGCCATATTCTCATTAATAACTCTGGATATTGTCCTTGTAAGAAAATGATGTTTGTGTCTCTGAAAGAAAAATGACACACCCAGATTGAAGAGAGCATATCTCTGCGTCTACAAGGTTTGTTTGAATCATCCTGGTGTCATAACATAGGGGACGCTGTTAAATTTATTCAGAGGTGTCTGCAATGGTATGTATGTCACTGGTTCAAAATAACAATAACTTAAGTATTATTCAAATAGTTTGGTTGAAATATGACTTGTTAGCATTTGTCGCTAAGGTTCTCTTGTTAAATCTGATTGCATGGCTTTATTTATACATGATAAGTGCCTCATGTATGCCTTTTGTTGCAAAGCTACCTCAAAGGTTTTAAAGGGTTAAAGCTCCTGTGAAGAACTTTGGGTTTGAGTTGATTTTGGCGCCCCCTATGGACAAAGGGGTCTTTGTCAGCCCTGTCATATATATATTTAACTAAAACTTTTCTTTATGTATTTCAAGTCGGCTGTATCTTACGCCATATTTTTTTATGAGTACTATGCAGCTTGTCATTTGCTCTAACACCTACCCCCCATCAGTGGTTCCATAATACATAAAAAATAACTGTATCGAAAGAGTTGCTCCTCTTGATGATGGTCTTGTTCAATTTTAAAGGTCATGCAGGGACATAAACATCAAATGCAGTCTGTTTAAAAATCAGTGAAAAACTTCTCACAGGAGCTTTAAAATGGTCTTTTTAATAATATGTGATTGTTATAGTTTTGTCAGATTTGGGAAAAATTAGGTGATTAAATTTTATCCATATAATCCAACCCTTCCACACACTCACAAACTGTAAATAATAACATGCTGTGTGTGCTCTGGGTCCCCATTGGGGTCCTGATTAGAATCCTCTGGGGTGCACAGATCTGGTGGGGTCAGAGGTCACCAAAGCCAGGTGTACTCTGGGACATATTTATTAAGGGAATGAGACTATGTAGGCGACACGTTAAAGTACCACCAACAAGGGCAGACACCTGGAGGCCAGCTGCTGCTCCGTGGCACTGACAGCGCTCACCTGCCAACAAAGAAAGAAAGAAGTGTCTCCAGCTCAGTTCATTACCCTGCATCGCTCTGAGAGTCTCTGCCTTCAAATGCTGTGCTGGGCATTTACCACCTCGAAATAATCTCCACATATTAATGTTCACGAGGCAGAGCATCCATTTATCTGTGCCATTAAATTTACATTGCCAACTTTTGTGAAATGTATTCCCCTTAAAGCGATTGTAGGGAAACATAAAATCTTACATTTTGTATTATGTGTGTAAACTTAAGTGTACTGATAGAATTTGCAAATCACTCTAAAAATGCATTGAATAATAATGAATAATACATAAAGTGCTGAGCAAATTATACTGGTGTGAGCTCCAGCGTGCCCCACTCTGAGTGTTTTCGCTGAATGCCATGAAAGATCTCGACATTAAGGATGAAATATTGGGTGAGTAAGCAGCACTAGCGAGCTGGATCAGTCTCATGGTAAACAATTTAGCGACTGAAGGAGGGAGGGAGGGGGGGTTGTACAGTAATTACTGCTTTCAGTCTCATTTAGAAAGCCTGTTGGCGCTTGGGAGCATGATGTCACTGCGATGCTGGATGAGTTTCTGGATTTGTGAAGCGCTGAGATGAGCAGAGATTTAAGTGACAGGACGTTTGAGCTGTCATGCCAAGTTTGAACACTCGCTGTTTGTTCACCCCCCCCATCCTCAGTCGCGCCTACTTTTGTCCAAACACATATTGCCCAGTTTAAGTCCTAAAACTGTGTTTGTGTGTTTCATATGTGTGTGTTCTGAGGAGGTGGAGAAAGTAAACGATCAGCAACCTTGGAGTCAGTCTGTGTCTTCTGCTGGGTTCATTGGAAAATCAAATGAAAAACCACATTATGTACATTTATGTACATACATTGCAAATTAGCAAAGCGAGGAAGAGTTGCATATTTATGTGTTTGTGTGTGCGCTTGTGTGTGTGTGTGTGTGTGTGGCTGCAGGATAAAATAAGCAACAAGCATTTTGGGCTTGTAAACACAAGCATAGAGGAGCGTCTGTTGCTTTGTGTCCTTATTATTTTTGGCAGGGTTGCATATGTTCCCCGCGCAGAGCCGAGCTTGATTATCATTCCAATCAGCAGAGGTGGAGAGAGTCACATTAATTTGTAGTAATTAATAGCACTGCTGCATCTGACAGCGCGCGCTAACGAGACCCTTTGATTGTTTGGATCTCTAAGTGTGCCTCTCCTTGTTTGCATCACCTCGGAGGAATTCGTAATATCAAAGCTTAGCGCTATCTGATACTTGTCAAAATGCAATTTATAAAAGTTTAATTCTTTTATTGATTTAGTTTAGGTTTGATGCCTGCAGTGTCAGCTCCCCTGGTAGAACTTAGTGGATTCAAATGCTTGTCACCAGCTCGGCCTCCTTTTTACTGAGAACAATTGCCATAGGCCAGCCCAACAGGCATGGTTTAATTGCCATTAATTAAAAGCATAAATCTTTTTTCTTCACTTGCTCTGCTCTTAAACAGGGCTTTGCGTATCTGCTTTTTTTCTGTGCTTGTCAGAATCCCTGCTGGCTAGTCAGGATTCAACCCCCCCACCCCCCTCCATCCTCTACCTCCTCCTCCTTCTCCTCCTCACCCCCACCACCACCACCATCCTCCTCCTCCTCCCTCCCTCCCTCCCTCCCTCCCACAGCCTCTTCTGCCTCTTCTCTGTTCACCAGACGTTTCTGGAATCATCTTTTTAGCACACTCCTGCATGATCTGACATGAAGTGCGGGCAGCATGGTGATATTTAGTAAACCGGCTTCCTTCTTTATTGATGTATAATGAGGTCAAATGAATCCCCTCGTACGCATGCTTAGATGGCTCCTCGCCTCAAATCCTTTCTGACAGCAAGTAAAACAGCCGGCAAACACAACTGCGGCTCCCAGAGATGTGGTTGTGAAAAGCAGGAGAGAAGAAGAGAGAAAAAAAAGCTTTTTTATACCTTTGCAATTTCCCTCCTGTCTCGTCCTTAATTAGACACTTATTACCCTCTGAACAGTGCTGCTCTCGTGCTCTAAGCCTCTAATACTGCAAATACTAGATGGTAGAATTAACATTAATGCCGGGTTTATTATCAGATGACAGCTCTATTTGCTGAAAAGAAAGGAAGGCAATTTTTTGGCATGTTCTCCGTGTGCATTGTGTCATGTTTGTGCAGTTTTGGACTGCTAGTATGTTGGGTGGTACGTGGCGTCCCTCACAGCCAGTTCAAAAAGAGATCGCTGGCGTTTTAAATTATCAGCGGTGTCAAAACGATTCAGTTCCCTTTCGTTGCCAAGCCTCGTCCCCTCGCCCTCAGCCTTGCGCCCTCTGCTCCTGGGTGGCCATGTCACCGTCAGCGGCTCATCCGACCACTACGCCCGTTTACGCATATTAGCTTTTTGCCGCATCTGCCAGCATTCGCAGCCATCCCCCTCCTCCCCGTTGCAGCTGCATACATAGTCAGGGCCGAGCCTTCCCAGGCCTTATTAAAGCCGAGCAGGCGTTCCAGTTCAGGGTCATTGAGAGAGTGCAACACATAAATATGTTAGGGCAGCACTATCAGCCGGTCAGTTTACTGAGGTGATCGATGATGGTCCCAGCACACTCACCCAACAAACATCTTAAGCGGATGCGGTTTTTGCTTAATTGGGAGCTTTGCAGCTCAGATTCCGACTTATTTGATGTTGATGATGAAGTCCCAGGAAAGCGGGGGGGATTCTTGAAAACTAAATGTGTGTGTGTGCTGTCTTCATTCGTACGCTGGTCAGAACTGTTACCCGTCAATTTGACCTGCATACTTTCCTCCTACTTCTTCCGAGGGAGCATGAACACACACGCACACACACACTCGTGCACATCCAGGGCTCATTTTTAATCCTTGCAGCACACTGTGAAGGCAGGAGGAAGTTCCAATTAAAATTAAAATAAGCTCTTTTAACGGTCTCTTAAATTGACAACTGAACAATGATTTTCGAATTGGTATCTGTCAAAGGTCTCGGAAAATCCTCAGTTGATAAGGCCCAACGCATCCAATTAGTAGCAGAGCAGGGCCTCAGCCAGTAATGATTTCCAGGTCCCTTAAGATGTGGCGCGGACACTTATTGCAAATTACTGACAAAAGAGCCCTGCTGTATTGATGAGGCGGAGAACAGCCAAGTCTCCGTGTTCCCATCAGGTGGACGAGCACCAAGAGGGGCCCGGAGGAGGGCTGGGGTGTCTTTCTCCTTCCCCTCCTCTCTGCAGCCATAAAGTGGCCTCGCTGTGCAGCTCATATAAGGCCCCCCTGCTGACACGGACTCGGAGAGACCAGCCTCTCCTGACATGAGCCCCAGCTCAGGGAAAATGCTAATGCTAACATGAGGGAGGTGTCAGGAGCGGATCATCAATAATGTCTGCAAGTTAACTGGCCTCTTCTAATTATAGCTCCTATCTCTCAGGGCCGCAGGAGGCCGCGGGGCAGCTCCTTAATTGAGCTGAGGTAGATTTCCCTTCCTATCACATCCGTGGCTCCATTGTTTACAGTCCTTGAAACTGATTGAAAGGAATCAAAAGATTGGTGGAGGTTCAGCGCGGGCTGTATTTGGTATGCAGGAAGAATGAATAAAGGGGGATGATTCTTGCCAGTCAGGTAGGGATTTAGATATGAAGGCCATGCTATAGCCAGAGGTCATATCATTTATTCCCATGCCTCTGGAATGCTGTATGTGTTATGTTTGCTTCTCTGTGTTGATGCTACCAGAGGGCCAGATAATATCAGCCTCTATGACACTCCTGTAACTAGCACCGTTCACCTCAATTACAGGAGTTAATGAATAGATAATCACATTTTGCATTTAGATCTGCAGCCTGTGTTGCCTCGTTGTAGCTCGCGCATACTTCCTACCCCGTCTCTGGGGAGCGTTGCTGCAGGTCGGCAGAGCTCTCAGGCCATGTTAAGTCCCCTGCCGTCTGCACGAGTCTGAGGCTTCCATCCTGCTGTAGGCTCAGTAAAGAAGGTGTTGACCCGGGTGACCTGAACCTGCTTCCATTGGGCGAGGAAGGGCTGCTCCATACTCTGTGCTGCAGGGTCAAATGGTTTGTAGTTTGTAGTTTCCTCTAGTTAGATGTTTGTTGCAAATGACTGTTGAGAAGTGGGAGGATTCAGACTGATAGCAGGGAAGGTATCTCTGGCAGGGAGGGGGCTGTTTTTGATATTTCGCTCAAGGAGATGATTGTGCTTCCATCTCCGTGTGAATACAGAATGAGCTGGCTGTTGATTGGTGATTAACTTTATGTCACTGTTTGTATTTATCCACGCAGAAAACTCTGGTATTTTTAAAAATCTGATCTGCACGGGTTTATTGTCTGTGTGCCGATGTAATCCTTGTTAAACTTGCAGCCCTCTGCTCGCCTGTGTTCCTCTAAGATGAGAGAGGCTTTGATTTCCCCCATCTTTGTGTCACTCTGACTGGCATACTATTTGACAGGTGGAGTTAAAATAGAGAAAATTGTGGATGAAAATTCGTCAGTCTCAATCTCTTGCCCTGGGCTGTAGTCAGCAGAGACAGAAGCCCACTGCTTTGTGTCAAATGTTTATCAAAGGGCCTGATTAAATTGCTGTGTTCAGGGTAACAGCCTAATAGAAAAAAAAAATCAAATCCTTATTCCTCGCCGAGCCGTCCTTGTATGATTGTGAGCGGAATAAAGGCGGAGGATCGCGAGGTGCCAGAAGAAACCTCTGACCAGCCAGCTGTAAAGCAGGCTGGAATATCATATGCCCTTTGTTGTCGCACAAAAAGAGACGCGAGCGCTGAGATCTGTTGTTGTTCTCACTTTCCTCTGTCTTCTCAATCATTCTTTTTTCTCCTCATTGCTGGAGGAAATAAACCTGGCCCCCTTTTGCTGAGGCCGACCAGCTTCCCCTGGCCATTCCTCTCTGTTTTGTTTCAAAAGGGCAAGGCTCTGCAGCCTGAGCAGTTTGCCCTGCAGTCCCACGCCAGGGGCGATGCTTGCCTCAGCTGCTTCATCACCGGGGGAGCGGGCTAACGTCTCCTGACTGCACTTAGCTGTGTTTCTCTGATACGGTCATATCACATCAGCCTGGGCGCATGTGACATTGCATCTCTTCCTAACTTTAAGCAGTTTGTTGCCTTCCATGTTCTCTTGGCTTTTATCTTCCCCTTTTTGAGTGATGTTATGATTTGTTGCAATATTTCCTGGCAGCGCTGCTGCCACACGTTTGTGTCGGATAACAGGGCCTATTACAAGATCTCTGGATCTGGCCACTTTTCCCCTACAGGAGACAGGGAGAGCTGGGCCTCCCCCTCCCAGTTTTTTTTTTTCACATCCTTACCCCCGCATTTGAATTTCTAGATAATAGGCTTTGACTTCTGGCTGCACGTTTATGGGTCTTTTCATGTTATCAGCTTAGCTCATAGCGTGGAGCTGAAGAACACAGACTCCTAGTGACAGGCCAGCCAGTCAGCAAGGCGAGCCTGTCAGGATCTCTCATACACTAATGATTTCCCTTTAGTCTATTTTCTGTCTCATTGGCCGTTTCCTTCAAAAACAAAATTGCTCATTTAAATTCTCATGCCTGGGGCATTTTGGTCTTCAAATATTGTTGGAAAGTGAAAGGATTAGGCAAAATATGCTTTTTTAAAATGTTAATATATTTTCTGGTTCACTTTCTCCTCTGAGGCCAATTAGGGAATTTCTGCTGGCTGCATTAATGTCAAACTGACATCCCCAGCTATAATTACACTGTGCTTGAAACCTAACTTTCACTTGTGGGTAGATGAGTGTGCCTCGCAGTGACACAGAGACTCGCTCTGCCAGCTTTTGATCATTTAATCATTGCTTGCTTTCTTTCACTCCTTCCTCCCTCGCTTGCTGATGATTTCACCTTTTATTCCTTCTGTTGCAAAATGCAATGTTGTGTTTCATTATTCACCGCCGTGTTTTGCAGGGTTCATTAGTGACATCACGCCTCCACCTCATGCCTGCTCACAATAACACAGGGAGAATGGGATGGTCCCTTCAGGTGCACAAACCATATGTACATTGTTTACTCGCTTGATTCACGATTTACTCTGTTTGTGTGTTTCAATGAAAGGAGTTGTGTCCTGAATAAGAGGAAGGGTAATGTGTGGTGTAAACGCACCGTTTTCTGCACGTCCTCCTCCTTAAGCTCTGTCTCTAGACCAGGGAGACAGCTGATGGAGGTTAATACTCTCACTGTGAATTTGAAACCATAGGGTCCACTTGAGATTTGGACTTTTTTTGTTTAAAAGTTGTAGCTGGTGACTACATAATCAATATGAGGACAGGTAGTTCAGCATATAAAACAAATACTTTTACTTATTTGACTTATTAAGAGGAACAAAGTCATTAATAGCTACATATTTTTTTTAGGAAAATACATATTTTGTTGGAACATGTTTATATTTAGACAATGGTTGATTGATTTTTTTCTCTTATTATGTAATTAAGACAATATATACCCATCTGTAAGCAGCTTAAAAAGACAGCCTTGTATCGAAGTAGAGACTAGAAACAAAAATAACGTGCAAGATGACAGGTATCAAAGAATAAACCCTACCAACATTTATTTTTACAAATTCCTGGGAATTCTTTTTTGGAGTGATGAAGTGTTTTACTCTGTCATATCATATCTTTTTGTATAGTATTATTTGATATTGTGTCAGTGCTTACTGGATGGTATTGGGGTAAATCGTATTTTATAGCGTTACTGTACTTTTCCTTTTATTTTGTAACATAAAAAATTGTATCATATTGAATAAAATCACATTAGATCATATCAAATTGAAAAACCAATCATATGTATTGTATTGCATTGTACCATACTATCTAGTATTCTATAGGTTCTTAATATATGGTGTCTTTTGAAATCCTATTTTATCACTCCTGTAATATTCCATATCACTGCGCGTTATTGGTGGTTTTATTTTGTCGTTGTTGGACCACCAGTTTAACCTCAGGGTTTTAAAATTCATAGAGTTTGTAAAGAAATTTCTGTATTTTCTTTTCTGTCTGTCTCTCTGTCTTTCTTTTTTTATATTAATAATAATAATAATAAAAATTATTATTATTATTATTATTATTATTATTATTATTATTATTATTATTATTATTATTATTAATTAATTAATTAATTAATTTATTTATTTATTAGGGGGGTGCCATAAGTGTACCTTTATGTGTTTATTCTGTCATATCCCATCACATTATGTTGTATTGTGTTGTATCATATTATAATATAACATGTCACATCATATGGTGTTGTATTAAGTACAGTACTCTACCACACCATATTGTATTGTGTTTTGTTGCGTCATGTTGTGTTTTGGTATGGTTTTGCCTTAAATAACTACAACAATATGATTCAACACAATATGGTTACACCTAATATGATACAAATCATGTCTCACTGAATTGGTCGTATTGCATTTCATGACTTTGTATTGCATCATATTGCATGACATGGTATGGCTTCATTTCTTGTATCAAATCTTGTTTTATCTTATCAGGACAAAGCAACAGAAATGTGATTTAGTAATTTTCTCTTAGAGCGCTTTGTGTACACACCTGAAACTCTGAAAATATTTGTTGCTTTTAGACCTAAGTGTGCTTTGACCCAACGTCTTCTCTAAAGTTTGTCTTCCTAGAACATGTATTTTGTGGGGATATCTGTGCAGCTAAATGTGTATTTTAGGGTCAGGGTTTCTGACACCAAATCTGGCTCTCAGATGGAAACAGCCTCTTGTGAATGAGCCCCACTCCTCTCTCCGTTTAGCCTCCAACAGCTTGACAACTGTGATGCCAATCAACTTAACGACCTTGTGATTGTTTTGAATTCCCGTTCCCTTCACGTTGGACACCATCAATCTGTTACAGTGTGTGCTGTTGTTCGCTCTGGGGAGTGACTTAAAAAAAACACACAGCACAGTTTGACATCATGCACACAAGCATCCACTGCTTTTCCTAATGTCCATCGCTCACCCCTCCTCCCCCACCTCCTCCGCCTTTTTCTCCTCGCCACACTCTCTTTGCATTGTTTTACCCTTTCGCTTGGACTTCAGGTAATAGGAAATGGCACTGACCCCTCCTGATCCCCCCGATTACCTTCGTGAAGCGTGAACGTGGTACGGAATCACACATCAGGAGACGACTTGTAATTATTTTTGCGATGCCATCAGCATGGATCAATCACTCAGGGAGGCTGCTAGTGGAAACGCCGCTCGCAGCCATGGACGGGGCCAGCAGCGACCCTCTTTGACTGACAGCTTTGGTAATTAAGTGATTGTATAGACCCCTCTGACTGTTATAACAACCTTGTCAGGGCCAGTCTGCGTTTGGAGCACACTCAAATCAATGTGTTCTACCTACCCCAGACAGAGGGTCTACAAACACAGACGCAACTTGAATATTTGTCATGGCAGCAAAACGCTTTGTTCAGCACTTTAACAACAAAAACACACTTATGATGCAGATTTTTGGGTCTTTTATTTTGAAAGCAGGCTCGAACTATCTGAACCCTTTGATGAAAAAAGTACTTCACAGTCTTCTTCCATATATAAAATAATTCTAACCTGCACTTGTGATTGAACTTGAATGTCAAATGTTTCATTACTGCGCGAGTGGAAATGATGTCTCCAGGTTGGAATAACTTACAATCTGTCCATCCTAAATGTCACATGGCTCTCACGCTGCAACCTTTTATTCCAAAGCTCCCAGGATGTAATTTTACGTTGAGATTTGATTCCCATCATCACATCATCCAAGCCCTTTGAGTGACTGAGCCCGTCACATGGAAATGATAAGTGTTCGTCGTTTGCCAGTGGAGAAGCACAATTTCCTGCATGTGTAATCTGATCCCTAATATAGTTGTAAAAGAGAGTAATTGGTGTGAGCCCCTCCAACTCTAACTTTCATAATATCCTCCAAAATGACTGTTCAGTTAGACACAACTCTATTTTGAAAAACTTCTTTAAAACCACAACCGCTGATGTGCAGTTAGCTCTTTGCTAATTGGCACATGCTCTGTTTGTTATTGATTAATCTAAACTTGATGCTTGAAACCAAATCATCGTTGACCTTGGTGGATTATTTATATTAAAAACAAGTTAACTAAACTTCTTGATTCATAAACGGCAAAAAAAAGTCCAAATAGATGGTTTGAAAAGTACTTTTATGAGCATTTGATAGAGTTATGAGTGTATTTTCTATACTTTTAACTTATAGTTTGCAGCAGCTGATGTGAAATCAGACCTTCAACATAAACAATCATCATAAACTGTATCACATTTATCTTTAATGATGCTTTATTTTCAAATCTGGCCATTACAGTGAAACAGTTATGTATTTCATAGCTTCAAGCTACTCTGGAGAGCCTTCTTGTTTGTGTTGAATTTGTCGCCTCCTCTGGTCTAAAGGCCCATTTCTCCTCCCTTTACGAAAGAAAATGTATACGTTCTTTTTAAATAATGTCACCGTCACTGCTCACATACTTCGATGCGTCCTGTATGTTGGCATTAGTGTAAAAAGATTATGACAACAAAAAACTCAAAAACAAACATGGCGACTGTGGAGGAATCGCTGATGTAGTCCTTATATAAAAAACAAAAATGGAGACAGTGTTGTGGGAGGTGGTGGTTGTTGAGGTTGTTAAATACACCGCTGTTCTCTCTTTATCCTGTCTCACTCGAGCTACATGTCAAATAGTAACAGCCGCACTGCCCCCATGGTTTCAGGTGGTAGCGCTCTGTTTGGCTCGTATCTGTAACCTTAATTTAAACATAACTAGATGACATGAGTGCAGAGCACGGGCAAAAGACTCCGTCCGGATCCCAATCCATATTTAACGTTGAACATAAATGGGCCTTAAAACAGCATCTCCCAAACTTTACATCCCACAACTCCCAAAATGATGGAGCCAGAGACAGGTGACCCCCTGCCTTAGAAATTAAATGGACTTATCTAAAACCAGACAAAAACCAACAAAAAGGGGACCCAACATGCGTGATTTAGCTGATTGGTGGAAAATTAGATGAGGTGCTGTGATTTTAAATTAATCTGATGTCACTGTTCTTATTCTGGTTCGGGAAAATGAAATTAGATCAAACATTAACTGAATGCATGGGTTTTATATAAAACCCTGCACCAATTTTTGTTGCTATTTTTACAGCAAAAGATGGAATATTCAATTAAAGGTTAAATTATTCACTGATATATTGTTATATCCCCAGGGGGTCCTGACCTGCAATTTTGAAACCACTGTAAGGGATCCTCCTCACATGTAAGACACATTTACAGACAAAAAAAACCCCTCATTATGTTTTCCATTAACAGTCAGATGCACCACTCATTGTGAATATTCACTGTGAAAGTAGTTAAAGATTTTACTTTGCTCAGCTGAAAATTGCATTGACTGACATGCAATTGTCCTTCTTGCAGAGTCGCAAGTAATAAAAATTAGGGATGCACGATATTATCGGCACAATATCTGTATCGGCTGATAAAAGCTTAAAAACATGTTTATCGGTATTGGCAGATATGAAAATTTCTGCCGATATGCACAGCCGATAAGGTGCTATTCAGTTAGGATTATTATCATTTTCCATCTGAAAAATAAGCTCCTTAAATAAAATGTAGCACTTCATTTATTTGCACTGCAGAGCTCTGTGTCTGTCACCAGGTTGTTACAGTAGCTCTAAAATAATCAAATGCAACTTGGTTATGTTTAAAAATGCATTGTACATTTAAAGTTCATGTGATCTAAAGAAAATATTTTTCTGTATTTCAATACTGAATGTCTTGAGTTTGAAAAAATAATACATTTCTTATTTATGGTAAAATCAAATGTTTTTTTATTTGTTTTATGTGTGTTTCTTAAACAAATAAGACTGTCACAATAAGAGTAACATATAAATTCTAGTACAGGATAGACTTAGCTTTCTTTACAGTGAAAAAAACAAACAAACTTATGATTATCCGTATCGGTATCGGCCAAAAGGGGTTTCGATTTATCGGAATATCGGATATCGGCAAAAATCCAATATTGTGCATCCCTAATAAAAATGTTAAAAATGAAATGCCCTTATTTTCTTTTGTAGGTCATAAAATGGCACCACTATTAGTTTTCACTCAACCTGTTTCTCATTATTAGATTCAGCTGAAAGCTCTGAAAAAAATAACTTAGTTGTTCTTGAATGAAAAAACTATTATTTTCAAACTACTTTACAACATCGGCCTTTGCTTTACCCTGATTTGTGTCATCATTTGCTTCTGGTGGCAGTTTACTTTACATAAGTTCTCACCAGGGTCTCAACAAACCCCCAAAGTTATAACTGTTGAGAAGTACACAAGTGAACACAGTTAATGTCCTTGTTTTTGATCATAACAACTTATTCATGCTCAATTGAATGGTGAATCTAAGGTTAAACTTATCGATGAAGCTTAGAGAAGCCACTGTGTTCAAACTTTGTATCTCCTCTGAAGAGTTACAGTAGAACTTCTGTGTTGGGTTCGAGGCTCCTCATCTGACTTTAACAACATCTGTCCTTTGAATCTCTGCATTCAGACTCAGACTAAAACTTAAGTTTCATTTAATTAAACTGAAGTGATTGTTCTACCTGAACTCCATTCAACTTGGTTGAACAAGCTGTTGCTGTAGTTGAAAAAACAATCTCTCAAAGATGTCTACAAGTCAAATCCAGGTTGTTAAACCTCCTCTGAAGCGATTACGGCACGAGGCAGGAAGTTCTGCTGGAGCTGAAAAGTTCATTCTATAAGGTCTGCCATTACAGGAGAGTGCAAAAGAGTCACTTATACAACGTGAGCTGCTTCAAAATCATTTATTAAGTGAAGAAGTCAGAGCTCAGAATAGAAATGATTCACATGTGTGAACAGTAATGCTGACCGGGTTGAAGTCATAGAGGAAGACGTAGTGAAGCTTGAGGAGACTGAGAAATCTTGCTCTACAGAAGTTTCTGTCTTCAGTTATCTTTATATTAGAACCAAACACCTAAATGGTTTAAAGCAGTTTTCTTGGTATTAGAAGTATAAACGAGTGTCACAGGGAGACAAAGCGCTCTGTAACCTCCCCTTTCAGATATCCTGTCAACGGCTTTTTACACAGACAGGACAGTTTTTATGTTTTTTTCTATTTTAGCCCACGTTTTCTCTCCTCTTGGAAACCCAAACCATACACTCTCTTGTTCTTGGTGGTGTGACCCCTCGGGGACCACGCACGCACACACACACACACACACACACACACACACACACACACACACACACACACATGCACAGACCTCTGAGTCCAGGTGTTAAAATGCTCGTGCAGTCTGGGAGGATATTTCACTCAGGTTCATTTTCACTTTTTTTCCTCACTTGAATAAGTCTTCGTTGCAGCAGATTTGCACCAACATGGTGCTGGGATTTTGAAGGATTTGATTTTTTTGGATCAAGGATGATCCAGCAGTCTGATGGAGGTTATGACTCCTAATATTCTAACACGCAGACTTTTATCAAATTTAAACTGAGAATATCAACACTTTTATATTTCAGCTGGATCAGCGTCCACTACACAGATGAGACACTGTGACCTCCTCACACACACCAGCAGCCTGCCTCAGTCCATACCTGTCAAAAACAACACTAATTCAGATGTGATGCTCTGACATAGATACACCTTGAATATGTCAGAGATTAAGAATTCTCATAACATAGACATTAGACTGTGCGGTTTGCCTGTTTTGATTAAACTCTGTTTTTGAAATTATTCAGAAAAACGTCACACATGAATGTTGATCATTTTTTCCACCAAGTAGTACATTGTTCTTGAAAAGAAAGAAATTTCTTTCTTTCTTTCTTTCTTTCTTTCTTTCTTTCTTTCTTTCTTTCTTTCTTTCTTTCTTTCTTTCTTTCTTTTTTATGTCCAAATATCAATTCCAAAAAATTTGTTTGAAATCTGTTTCATATTTGAAATATGTATATTTTCCCCCCTTGAGTGGCATTTTAGATTATATGACTTTAAAAAAAAAAAAAAAAAAAAACTTTATAAAATTTTGGACTAATTTCATTACCTTAAATTTTCAAGCTTTTCAGATGAGTAAAGTTGAGCAAAGACATAGATAGTTATGGTTCATCGTTACCTGTCACACTGGTCCCTGAAAGAGTTAAAGCACTTGTGTGATTTTTATTTTTTATTTTTATTTTTGTAAATGTGTCAAACAGACTTTTTTATTCTTAAAAAAACAAGATGCTGAAAACACTTGCTCAGTAACCCAATGACAAATTATTTTCCTGAGTCCATAATTATGTCATAACCAATCACTAAATCTCTTAATAATCCCTCATCTCTCCTGATTGGATCCTGCGTTTATGACGCAGACTGTAATTTAATAAGAGAATATCTAATGATGAATCAAGGCGGGATCACATCAGCAGGTGTTTAACTCAGAAACAGTCTTAAACCTGTCATTATTATAAATATTATCGTTATTTATTATTCCCCCACTCTTGCATGAACCTCCTCCTCCCTCCTCCGTGTGTGTGCGCGCGTCCGGCCGGTCCCGCGTCCTCCCCGCAGTGACTGACAGTCTAAATGCGGGGTGTCTCTGTTGTAAACGCTGTAACTGTGCAACCTAAAGGTCGCCAGCGGTGAAGTGACAGCTTACACGCAAAGCCGCCAGAGAATCAATATGGTGGCAGCCAGAGTTCCAGCGGCCCATCATCGACCATCAGCTGAGGCCAATAAGACGATCCTCTAACTGGTAGCGTTCAATTTGCTCCTGCGGCGCCCTTAAACCTAATAAAGCGATTGATTGTTCCTGTTTGCGGTGGATGCGCGGCTCGCGCGCCTCCGCGCGCACTGAGTGACGTGTTTAAGCATCGCTTTGATCTGATGTGAGCGCTTTGTAGGCGATAAGGTTTGGGAGAGGCCTGATTGTACCAGGACAGGAGAGTCTAATTGGTTTCCTCTGTCTGATATCTCTGTGTTGGTCTCGTCGTGTTGCTGTAACTGTCACTTTGTTGTAGACTGAAGCTGCTGGTTGATAATTATCTTAAGTCCCTATTAATTTCAAATCAACATGCAATGTGAAGTCATTCAGCTCATTAGAGAGCAGCTGAGGCCTCGGTTTGCTACTGATCCTCTCTCCTCCTGCAGAATGTGGCCTCTCTCTGTCGCCGCCTGGTGCTCGAACTGCGTCTGCGTCTCATGTTGGAGGAGCTCAGACCCACAGAGGAGTCCTCTGCACTGATTTACGCTCTCAGATAAAAACCTCACCTTTCTGGCGCGCCTCCTAATGCAACATTTAACAACATGTGTCTGAAATAAAGAGGTTTAATTTTACAGCGCGAGGCTTGTAATAAAACGCGGTGGTTGTATTTTTAAATTAACATAAAAAAAATAAACATTAAAAAAAGGAATCAGCTCTTAATCTGTTAAATACCAAAAATGTCACCGTGTTGTCAAAAAACAAACGTTGAACACAAAAGGTGTTTAAAATTAAATTCCACAATTTTCATGTAAACTAAACATCCTAATTTTTTGCAGTCAAATTTATGTGAAGGTATTTAGAAATTCACTTAAACAAGTGACGAACTTGACGCATGTTTGTTTCTTTTATGCGTAAAAGCGAAAATAAATTCCCCTCGTGAATATGTAAATTTATTGACAGCACATTTCATGCAAATATGATGAAAACTAATAAATAGGCTACATTTATGGTTGTTTCTGAAAAAAACGTCAAGTTTTGAAACAAACCTACAAATCCGGTGGAAAAGCCTCACTCCGTTTCACATCTGTAATCGCCATCATCAGAACCAACCTGCTGAGGAGGAGGAAGAAGAAACAGAACAGTAATGATAATAGTAATAATAATAAAAGTAGTAGGCTACCCGCTGCATGAATCATCCTCAAATTCCGGAAAAGCGTGGAGGCTGATGTAGAGAGAAAAAAATCGATCTGAAAAAAAAAGAAAAAAATTACGTCCGCGCAGGAAAAAAAAAAACACAGAGGAGCACGAGCGTGCATTCACCTATCTGAAGGAAGTGTCTCTCCCCACGAACACACACATGATCGGGAGAGTGTGCACTCAGCCTCCTTTGCACACACTCTGTCAGCTGCACGCGCCGCACACTTTCCCCCTCCATATCCCTCAAATCCACGTCGGTGGGGGAAAAAAAGTGCTGAATTTCCTACTACCTTTGAACGCTCATTAGCACCTCATAATGACTTTACTAATTAGGATGACATGGTTATTAACAAGACGCGCTGTCATGACAGTCACCAGCACTCCTCCTCGTGCCTAAATCTGCCGACCTCGCGCTCTGAGAGTACATCCAAAAGATGGGGATGTCATCCGTGACACCGTGTGCACAGGATGCTGCACGAATTTTCATATTTTCGAAATCAGTTCGAAAAATAATTTTCCAAACACAAAACTAGGGTAAATTTTCACTAATTCACATAAAAGAAGCCACTGAGCCTTTTAGACTATCACATACATCTTATTTAATTTGGAAAAATTAGAAAGATGGAGAAATAATTTTGGAGAATGCAAATTAAAGGATGTGTAAATAAAAATGAGACATTTAAAATTCATTCTGCAATAGCTGCTGTACGTCAAGATTTTATTTTTCATTTTGAATCAAATTATTTAAAGCTTATTTTTCCCCTAATTTTTGGATTTCTTTCTGCGAAATTTAGGAGCTAGAAAACTATTTCGAGCTTGGCCTTAAAGCACTCGCCTGTTTTTCCCAGCTTTTAAAAAAAGAGCTATTCCAGAATTAAACTCAACTCAATGGTTGGCTTGAACTGTCTAGATAAAGAAACAACTCCGTGATTGGTGAGGTGCCGGAGCCGGTCAGGATGTGAGCCAATGGCTGCGCAGGGAGGAGGAGAGGAGGGGGAGAGGAGAGGAAAGGCGTCGAGTGTTTATTATAAAGGAGAAAATATTAATTCCCCCTCGCCGTGGGCCGTGACGTCAGTATAGGAAGTCATTGTAGAGCAACACTGGAGCGATTAGCAGCAAAAAGGGGGAGCCTGATGTCGAGGAGTCAGCCCTATGTATATCTCTCTATACGCCTCAACTTTTAACACAAAGTTCAATATCCAAACACATAAAGCGACGTGGACTACGCAGAACCACACTTTGCTTTTCCGCATTTTCCCTGAATGTAACATCCTGGACCATACACCGGCTGCGTGAGCCGCTTTTAAACGTGGATTTTCTTTCTCTCCTGGGTTTATTTGTCAGCTCTTTTCTTTTTTAAAAATTTTTCTACCTCCGAGTTAATTTTGCTGACTTTCTTCTGATCTGAGGAGAAGCGTCTCACTGTTGTTATGAAGGCTTCTCTTCTCCTTTCTTAACATGGAAGCATCCAGCGGGTCGAGTTTTGGGATAGACACTATTTTATCCGGCGCTTCAAACTCTGGTAACCCCGTGCTAATGAACGGAGACTTTCGGCTCGGCGACAGCAGGACAGCGGATTTCAGGAGCCAGGCGACCCCGTCACCATGCTCGGAGATAGACACTGTGGGAACGGCCCCCTCATCCCCCATCTCGGTCACCATGGAGCACGCCGCCGATGCGCATCTGGTCCAGGACAGCCTTCAGCATCACCACCACCTCCACAACCAGGCGCAGAGTTTACCGCTGTCTCCGCAGCAGCAGCCGCTCGTCGGGGCCGGCTGCGCCCCGAGGTCTGCCACCTCCTCGTTTCTAATCAAAGACATTTTAGGAGACAGTAAACCACTGGCAGCCTGCGCACCTTACAGCACCAGTGTTTCCTCACCACATCACACGCCAAAACCAGAAAGTGCCACGGCTCCGGACGGCTTCAGGCCCAAGTTGGAACAAGACGAAAACAGAAGCAAGTTGGACAAAAGAGACGATTTACAGAGCGAAATAAAATGCAACGGTAAGAACATTAAATGTATTTTTAATCCAGTAGCCAGTCATTATATTGAAATTGATTTGTAAAATATTTCAAGCTACAAAAAGTGCAGCCAACAAAACTAAACATTACGCAGAATTTGTCCAAAAATATTGTAAACAACGAGCTAGTACAGATAACTAATAGAGTAAAAATTCAACATGTTTATCGTGCCTTATTCTTTGTCTGGGTCTCAGCCTCCTTTATTAGTCTAATAGATGTGAAAACAGATGTAAGCCTGGTGATTTTCCCCGCGCGCGAGGCCTCCCTAGTGGGTCAATTAGAGAGATTATTGTTCTTCCTGGAGGGGGGATCATGGAGCACTGAAACACAGCTACAAATAGAGATGGATTGACATATTGATTTCTCGTTTTCTGGAGAAAAAAGGCAAAAAACTTCAAATGACAAATTCACACAAATTTATTTTTATTGCTCTGCTCTTTAACCACAACTCTTTGAGGAAGAACTAGCCTACTACAGAAGTTTGTGAAGTTTGTCTTGAGGCATGTGGTGGTTCCTGAGCTTTGAGTTTAAAATAAAAATATCCAAAAGTGTTGGAAAAGCAGAGGGAAGATATTTCCAAGCAGGTGTTGTGACTGTTCTTCCCTGTGTTCAGGGACTAAAGAAGAGGGAGACCGAGAGATATCCAGCAGCAGAGACAGTCCTCCGATGCGCTCGAAAAAGCCTCGCAAAGCACGGACAGCCTTCACCGACCACCAGCTCAACCAGCTGGAGAGGAGCTTCGAGCGACAGAAATACCTCAGCGTGCAGGACCGCATGGACCTGGCCGCGGCTCTCAACCTGACAGACACACAAGTCAAGACCTGGTACCAAAACAGACGGTAAGAAAACACAGACTCATCACTGAGCGAGCCATTAAGTGCAGACACAACAAATACACACACGAGCCACACACACACACACACACACAGACCAAGGTCTTTGAGGTGCAAGAACACAGCCCGTTTTTGGTCTTTTAATTAGGAAAATAATGGATGTCAACAATTTTAAACTAAATGAGCATGCGCAGTAATATTTCATCATTTTAAAAATCATCACAGAATATTATGAAGTTGTTAAATACTTGACCTCTGAGGACACAGACCTGTTCACTTTACTGACCACATTTTTTTCAATATATACTATTGAACATGGATTATTAATTCTGCACGTATTATTATTTTTTAATCTTTTATTATGTTTTCGTCTGTGTGTGATTTTATACTAGGGTGCTAATCCCTTTTAATCGTTCCCGGTGTTACAGCAGGCCTCGTGATTTACTGCAGTTTTATTTTATGTGTAAAAAAAAAAATCTTCCTGAATTTTACCCCCAGTTTTAGATTGACAGATTTACAAACTCAAATTAAAAATTTAGGCTTTTATTTTTTCAGAATGATCTGGGGTTTTAAAAAATATAAGAGGGGAGAGATGAAAAAAAAAACTTTCTGAAAATGCGTTTGTATTATATATATATTTTAAAGTGTTTATATTGTCTCTTTGTACATGTAAACATTTAATTGCTGTACATTTTCAAATTTATGAAGTGTCACCTTATTTGCTGAAATGTTTTTTTTTTGTGCAATGCGCTAGAAGTCCTTGCGTTAATAAAAAAAATTGCCTAGTTTTAATCTTGAGAATTTTATAATTTTCCCGTGACTTTTCAAAATAAAGGTACAGCTCGTTGCTATTTTTAATGATAGAGTCTGGGTTAATGGGCAGAAGTGTGGGAGAAGTATGCTTTGATAAGTTTAGGATCCAGCACATCATCAGAAGGTACCACAGGCGTGTTTCTTGGTATTTGCCATTTTTTCTTTACCTAATTAAACCTTACGCATAAATTGGTGCGCGCCATAATTAGGCCTCTGCGTGCCAATTAAAGAGCCGTTTGGGGAATTAAGGAGAGAGCGAAGTGATTAAATAATTCATCTGTTGTATTTTGATCTGATTTCCAGGACGAAGTGGAAGAGGCAAACGGCGGTGGGATTAGAGCTCCTGGCTGAAGCAGGAAACTACTCGGCCTTACAGAGAATGTTCCCGTCGCCATATTTCTACCACCCCAGCCTGCTGGGCACCGTGGACAGCACGACGGCAGCCGCGGCGGCCGCGGCCATGTACAGCAGTATGTACCGGACTCCTTCCGCACCGCATCCAGGCCTCCAGAGACCTCTGGTCCCGAGGGTGCTCATTCATGGCCTTGGGCCGGGGGGGCAACCGGCATTAAACCCCCTCTCTAACCCCATGCCCGGCACACCGCATCCGCGATAAAACACGAGAAAAGACGAGCAAAGACGATGACCAGAAACCTGGTTGAACACGTGATGTGATGTGAGTAACTGCATCGGATCCACATTGCAGGACTTTCTCTCCCCCAAAAAGACACATTTAAAGACATTTTACAGAAGTAAAGGAGGTATTTAATATAGGCCTAAAAGCCCAGTCCGAAAAAGACTCTTTCTGTCCGGGCCGAGACAGACACCAGGACTGCTCATGTCTGATTGTTTGTTTGTTTGTCTTTTGTACAAATACACTTACATTAGCAAATAAACTTATAAAGTTTATTAGATGGAGAAGAACGGAATGAATAAAGAAGTAATGATACTAATTCGACTGTAGACGTTTCTGTTTAAAGTTTAAATTTTATTTCTTTATGCAAACTTTAAAAAGAGGAGGAGCGAAAAGCAGACGTGAGGTGATCAGAAGCAGATTAAAAATTACATCTATTTTGGATGACTTTGAATAATTTCTTGGGGGTTAAATCAAAATATTTATGGCCTACTATGAAATATTTTATAGCTTTTTATGCTTTTTATTTTAATGCAAAATTATTTATGCAATAATTTTCAAAGTAGGTAGTTGAATAATTTATACTTTTTGTATTTGCGTCCAATCCAGATAATCCCTCACATTATTTAGGTTTGAATATTTAAATGACGTGAGAAGATTAACGTAAATGGTTTTCTGTGGCAGCATATGGTCCCTTAATTTGAAAGAAAAATTAGTTGCAAACTTGATCACAAACTGGGGGTCACTTTTTCCTCTCCTTTATGTTTGTGTGTAGCAGCACATATACATATGGATGCGCAGCAGCTGATTGGTGCTGTGGGCTGAATGGTTTTGATGAGTCGGGGAGACTGGGAATGTGGCCTTGGCTTAGCAGCTGTTCCCTGGGAGCGCAGCAGACAATAAGCCTGAATTTCTCAGCGTGAGCGACCAGAACAAGAAGCCTTCAAGAAAAAAAAGGAAAAAAAAAAGAAACGTGCAGATAATCTTCTCAGTCACAACAACCAAAAGCGGTTGGTGAACTTGTTTCAGGAAGTTTTCAGAGGAAATTATCTGCAGTGACCTTCATACACATTATTTCATTTTTGTCATTCTAATTTTTTTTTTTTTGCATCCCTCTTGCATCATCTGTGTTTGCGTCCATTGGCACCTTTTCTTGGATTTAAGTTTTTCTTAGAGTATGTGCGTAAAAGTGATCACCTTTTTCATTTCCAGCGTTTTTTTTTATTTTCATTTATTATTATTTGTGCTTAAGTGCATCCGTGCTTCTTCAAAACGCTTCTTCAAGAGCAAAACTATACAAACAGAGCGCGTATGTGAAATTAAATGTTATCAAAACACTTTGATTTTATTTAGCCTCCTTTGAGCGCGCACCCCGGAGAATATGGCGGGGAGACTCTTCGTGTGAATTAGCGCCTCGGGGCTCGTTTGTTTGGGTTTCTCTGCTTTGAACATTATTACAGTGAGCCAAATTGACCTTTGCTGCTTTGTATGAAAAGCAAGGCATATATGCAAACCTGCAGTAGCCATACACACTCCGTTTTTTTTTTTTTTTCAACATTAAATTTTAAAGAGCTTTATGAGCTCTTATTTTTTATTTATTTATTTTTGTTGCATATGTTTTATTCTGATCATATTAGAAAAAAAAATACCTCACTGCTGAATTTTAATCCCAGTTTTTGGTATTTAAATATGTTTCTGTGAAGCAAAGCGACCGGCAGCCAAAAAACTCACACATGATATTTTGCCAGTTGCAGCAGTAAACACGGGCTTAAGTTGATCTGTGTCTTAACACTTTGAACACATGTTAATGTCGCCTGTTTAAGCCGCCTGCTTGTCATTCACTGCATGGACACCTCTCTCTGTCTCTGTCTGTGTGTCATTTTCCGCACACCAGTCTCGCTGGGTTCATTTTCTGCAGCTTGCATGCGTGGACATCTCCTTTAAAGACACGTTAGACTCATTACACGCGCTTTCTCCATTTAACTAAAATAACTGGGATCACGGTTATTATTGGCTCGAGTGTTCACAGCACAATTATGGCGCGCTCCTCGTACAGTACACTCAGACTAATTGCACTAAATACAGCGTCCATTCTCATTAAAATCAGGCTTTATGGATAATAAAGCAAAGCATCATCAGAGCGTTGCAGGATGAATCGTTCCTTCTTGGCCTTACTGGAAATTACTACGACAACATCCCTGGCCTATATCAGCACTGTTGAAAAATATTAGCCTACCATATTGACCCTACAGCTTGTGCCCATTACTGCAGTATAGAGCCGACGCATGTTGTTCATATGCATGACTTCTGCAGCATTATTTATTTATTGCACTCTGCGGGTGGGAGGGGTGGGGGTGTCGGCGGTTGTGCGGGCTGTTCCAATTCATTAATAATAGCCTAAGCCATATACAGCAGCACTGAATTAATAGGCTGCTGCCTGCTCGTGCTACCTGGTAATTTTGGGCGTTGCTGTAATTTTTTTTTTTCTTACCTTTTTTTTGTGGGTATATATTTTTGTAGCAATCGCGCAGATGTATCGCTCAAGACAAAGCAGCTTTCAGTCAGTGTAAAATGGGTCACAGTGAGGCTGAGTTAAACTGTCAGCTTGAGGCTTCCTGGCATGTCCTGCATTTGTTATTGACTCGGTCAGCAGCGAAATACATGTAAAATTATTTGTGTTATGAGTTAAATCGGTGCTAGATGAAATTTGAGGACGCTGCACTGCGAGAAATTTTTCACCGTCAAAATTTAAAATCACAACTTTTAAGATTTTTTTTTTTTTTTTTTTAAATTTGTGGCGATGCAGGGTTAAATTAACTAAAATTATTTATTTTTTAAGTATTTGTTGCTGAAGCCTAAATGAGATCCTGGTTAAGAAGAGCAATACTACTTGAGGAAACACAATCAGTGGTGGAAAAAAGCGCAGCAGACTTGAATAAAGAGGATTAGGCCTTTCTTTTACATGGCGCATATTATCCACAACAGATGGGCTTTAGAGAGTCGTTTTCTTCTTCTTCTTGCCTCAAGGAACCTCGTTGGGCACTTTAATTGCCATTTTTTCCAACTGATGTAATGGTGGGATATCTTTTTCATTACAATAATGAGGTAACACTTGCTCTCCTTGGCCTCTCATTATCACATCTCCTACATCACTCACTAAACACAAATTTAACCCCACCCCCTTCTCCCAAAAATCTTCCCTAACTTCTCCCATACATCTTGTAGCCTGTAATCAACAGCTGCTGTGAGCGCTCCCCTGCCTGTCTGCCCGCCCGTGCGCTGAAGCACGTTACTACAAACCTTTTCATTAAGAGCCTGCAGGAGGATTTCAGACTCTGCGTAATAAGCGTTTGACCAGCAGCGTTAACAAGGCCTATCACATTTTACAATGATTGCTTCTGCTGGAAGATAAAATCTGAGTGGCTGACTGGGGGTGCTGTTCTTGCCACCTGAACAAGTGCATGCATCAAGTTAGAGCAAGGGCTGATCACAGTCCAAAACACATCAAAGTCAACCTGGGGGAAAATAGAGCTGGATGGTCAGACTTGATATTTTTCTGCAAGCACTTCCTTAACTATTTCCAATCATCAGCACTCTGTGAAACAGAAATCTGAGGGTTTGCTTCCAATTTTCCAAATGTCAAATCTTAAACATGCTGTAAGTGCTAGCCTCTGGCAGCAAGATGGGTCTAAGGGGTGAAGCAGGCAACTTAAGAATTACTACTGGAAATACATAGGTTGTTTGCTCTTCCATTTATTGTGGACATTTTTATGTGCAACAGCACCAAGAGTGTGTTTGAAAATGAGGAAATGGACAATTTTTATCATTAATTCTTGTTGTTAATCAAGATACCAAAACATTTTCAGTTATGATCCAATGCTAAAATATTTTGGCTAAATGTAGAGATTGTTTATCTATAACAGCTCAAGCTCAATTCAAATTCTTAATCTTTTCCTAAATCCCCTTAAGTACATATTTTGTACAACATCAGAGATGAATTAAACTTTACATACCTGACTTACTTCAAACATAAAAAATAACTAGAATATAATTTTCACTTTTTAAATGTAAGGTCTTGTCTCGTCAGCTAGCTTTGTTGTCATCCGAGCATCATGAGTTGCACAGAGGTCAGACATAAAACCAATTATCAATCACAGTTTCCTTCATACATGCAAAGGGTTGCCATGCTCTCTGACCTGGCAACATGTCACCTCTGTCACCCTGTGCTGATAAAACAAATGAACACCAGGAAAAAAAACGAGTCTGATGTTTTAGCACCCTCGACTTAATGCTGCTTAAGTTTGTTTTTAAAAGCTCAGAGTCTCAGACTTGTTGACACGGTGCCTGTAAGCCATCCGCTCGTCGTCTCATAAACACCCACCTCACGTCTGAGCCCAGACTAGCACGGACATCTGCAACCGTCCCGCTGAATGATGCCGTATAGCTGCGACATATCAGAGTTTAAATGGCCTCATCATTTCAGCAAATCCAGCCAGTTTCCCTCTCTCTTTTTGTCAAGTGACAGGACAGCTGATGGCAGAGAAGCTCCGCTACCTTTCAAGTTTCAACCAGGCGCCGTCACATGCGACCGCACAACCAAGAAGAAAAAAGTCTGTCAGCAGTGATGTCAAAAGCTTCAATTTTTACAGAGCAATTAGGGGTTTCATCACAGCGGAGTGATGTCAGGATTCATTACGGCTCAGCAACAGCTAATTGCTTCAAGGTTAAAGTAACAGATCTGACGGCATTATATTTTAAGTGACAGTCTCAAATTCTGGTGGTGTTTCACAGAGCACAGAGCTGACATTCAGGGAGAGAGCTGGGGAGGAATGGGGGCTGAGGAGAAATTCAGATTACTGCTATTTAGGATTGTGATTGGTTCCAGTAGCAGTGACTCTGTCAGGAGCAAACATGGAGACCGAGGTTTGGTTCTGAGACTGAAAACAAAGGACGATACAACAACATGCACCACGCATGTCGACTGTTCTCCTGGGGATAAATGGACATTATCAGTGGTCATCGGCTCCATTGGTTTAGGCTACTCGAGGCCCACTGCATCTCATACAGCTGATTGCTGACACATAAACATGCACTTATCAACGCCCTTTCAGGTTGTTGGTGACTGAAGTTACCGATAGTGTGCACAGCTACTGGCTGAAACATCAGTTGTTTATTTCAGCTGTGCTGCAAAGACTTTTTTCTTTTGTCGTCAAAGACCACTGTCCCTTCAATGATGCTAGTAAACACTACTAGTCCCATTTCTACACTCTGTGTCTCTAAACTACTGCTTTAACTTTGATAATTAAAAGGCACAGTCAAAAAGCAAGTCAAAAACTGAACATAGTTTAATTTATTTTCTGAATACCTTCATTGATTTAGCGACCATGCTAGGGGTAGGAGTACGGCTACAGTTTTCTGCTGTACCACATAATGCTATCTGATTAGCTTAATTGTTAGATGGTTGAACATATCAGTATACAGCTGTTTGTTTACACTCATCTATGAACATGATAAATTATTTAGAGTGTTTTTTTTTTTTTTTTGGCTATCCTGGAAATGTAAGTGCGATAGCAACCCTCATTTTGGCTCTGTTTTGGTCTCCACCGACTACTGAGCAGAATCTAAAGACGAGGATAAAAAAAAAATTCTGTCTGGTTATAGTTTGTTCTCAGAGTGGTGTTGATTATCTGGCTCTGGTTACCAGGAAAGCCAGTCTGTTGATATTCATTGCCTGAAATTCAACCCAGAGCATTCTAATCTACAACAGTTTTTTTCTGTCACGTGTCACTAACAGCTTCCTGCTCATATTTACTCAACCCAACCCAACAAACAGTGATGGACCCGTTACTTAAAAAAGTAACATGTTACCCATTACTTATTATTTCTAACTTATTACTCTCTGCCAAAAGTAATTTATTACACTACTGGTTTTATTAATTTGCTTTTCAAAATTATCGATTGTTTCCTTTCTGAGTTTACACATGGCCTCAGTGTGAATGTCAAGAGCAAAACTGCGGTTGGTGTGTGTTTTTTTTTTCTGCAACCTAGGAATGCATCTAAGTTACAGGCTATATGAAATACACATCTAGTTCAACTGAGAACGAGCGAAAGGGTTTTTGAAATCCAGTCCAAGTTGATCAAAGTTGAAAGAGACCTTGTACCAGGACACAATTTACATCTGACAACAATGTTTTTGTTATCTTTCTCCTCAACAAAACTAAAGTGATGGGTGTATTTCCAGCTTCTGAACGTAAACCCGTACCCCTCCATCTCTTAAGCGAGCTGAGTTGCTAGGTATGTTCGACAACAATTGAAAAAACAAGCCTATCGCAAAAAACAACAACAACAAAAAAAAAACCTACCTGCGGCAGCACCTAAAAAGATGCTCCAAAGGAAAACCACATATTGGACAACTATGAAGCAGGTACCTTGCTGCTTGGGGCAACATGCGCAATGGTTTTTACCTGCTAATTATTGAATTTATATCATTAGTGGGTTTATAACATCATTAAAGGAGTAATAACTTAATTTTCCATGATTACTGTAATACTATTACTGGAATTTCAAGAGTAATTTGTTACACCACATTTGTTACACCTAAGTGGTAAAAGTTAAATTATTACTGTGATATGTCACTGTCCAACACTGCCAACAAATAGAAAACATATGATTTAAAAATCTTTGTAATAGCTCTTTAATAGAAAACATGGCTGAAATATGAGCCAGGACCTTTGTAAGGAAGTGCAGTTTAAGGTAGGGGAGCAATATTGATTTGTTTGCATTGATCCATCTAAACTCACTATTGTGTGTGTCCACTGAGGCTTTTCAGATTATAACTGACCAAAATTTGAGATTGGCTGCCTGGATTAGTCGGGGTGCATGGTGTCAGCACTCATAATCTGGGTGGGAAATTTCATCATGTTTACATTTTTTTTATTTTTATCTGTGTGTATGTGTTTGTATGTTGCAACACTTTAATTGCGCTCTTTAGTAACACACTTATGCACACCTGTCATGAAACAGTGCAGTCGTAAATGACAACTAGCAAACAAAACAGGAAGCCTTGACTCTACTTTATCTTGATATCTGATTTCAGTTAACCAGATATTGGTGTACTGCAACAAAAGCCCCAAATATTAGCATCAGAGGCTTAACTTCTGTCAATCAATAGCGGATGGATTAGAAGATTGATGAGCCAGAAGTTAGCCTGGTCCTGTCTATTGATTGGTGGTCATTTGGTGGCATACAAAGCTTTAGGAGCTTGGAGTCTGAACCAAAACTTGCAAAGTCGTTTGCTCCACAGATGTAAACAATGAGCAAAAATGTCCAAACTAAATTAATTGCTGTAGAAATCCATAGATGTACGTTAACTTCCTGTGTGTTCATCAATCCATTCAACCATTCAAATGATTGATTACGGCTTCATTGACAGTGAGCCTGAGCAGTGGAGAGCTTTGCCTCTATCTGGTCTCAGCTAGCATCCTTGTATTTGGACCTTTTCATAAGTCAGTGACCCAAATTAAGAGAGGAATCGAATGTATCTGAGCAAACTGAATTATAGATCGCAGCGTCCACGCCACAGTGCCGCTGGAGTTGTCTCTTTCAAATGAGCAGTTGTTTACCCTTGGCTTTTTCCTCCTCTTAAAGTAGAATACCTGATCCTTTGAACTGATTGTTTGTTTAACCGCTGCTGGGAATCAAGAATCCCCGAGGTCTGAGTAAGTGTTGATCTAAGGTTGGATTTGAAATAGCCTAATGAGGAACTCTTTGGATAATTAGCGATAGCTGGAATGCTTGTGGATAATTTGAGTGCTTCGCCACCCTGGATGAGCAAGACGACGGGGAGGAGGGCGGATGATGAAAGAAGAGAAAGATCAGGGTTAATGAAAATTAGCATGTCAAGTTAGTCCCTACCTCTGTGTTTTTCCTTTCTTTTTTTCTCTTTTGTTCTTCTTAAGATGCGTTATTGTTGATGTAATGGAACAATTAGCCGTGCAGTTCATTGCAGGGATAAGGTGCTGCTGGGGGGGAAGACGGCTCTGCTGCTGCTGCTGCTGGAACGGGAGCTAACGCTGCGGTAATTAGAGGCAGGGAGGTGTCTGGTGGTGAAGTCCAGCAGGAAATGAAGGGGTGGCAGTGGGCCTATGGGGAGAGGAAGACTGTCCCCCTTCTGTGACCACTGGGTAGTCAGTGTGAGACCACTAACAAGAGCTGTGCCCAGTCCAGACAATCATACAAGTTTGGACTGGTCTGCCCTGAACCACCAGTAATCCAGCTTTTGATTGCTGGTTAATCAAGTGTGTGCAGGCACAAAGAGTGACTCATGTTGGTGAAGGTTTTTATGTTTTAATAGACTGAACAGTGTCTTTTGTGGACGTTTGAGTCCTTTTCAGACAGAATCATATATTTTAAAGTGTTATATAGGGCATCAAGTTGAAACGAAGAAACGATTCTCATCAGCTCACTGATGACTGTTAAATGGGTCCCTGCAAATAACCATCAGACACTGGTTTAATGATGGATAATATCAACTGAAGCAGCTAAAGAAGTCTTGTTGAAACAGGACCCGAGCCGGATCTGCTCTTCCATTATGACAAACCCAGGTTATTGCTGTTAACCTCGCTTCCATCACACTGTTTGTTTTTGTTTTGAATCACAGACGACGCAGCGGGTGCTTCCTGGAGGTTGTGTTGTGGCACAGTTAATTACATTTTTTAAATGAAGCGCCGGCTCCAGATCGGCTTGCTGAGGAGTGACATTGAGAGCAACACCGGGGTGTGAAGAGAAGGACTGATAGGAGTTTACAAGTACCTGCGATGTGCAAGCACAGGCCTGCCGAGTGCTGAAATGTGATTAGGAGCTTGTGCTAAGCGCTGTCTGGCCCTCTCACCACTTTATTGCTGCGGGCTTCAGGCCAGAACGCATGTTGATTGGTGTCATGTTTCTAGCTTTTTCACAACTCCCGTCTCCTGCAAGAAGCAGAATGACTGAATTTTTAACACGTGCATATGAAGACATATGTCTGTATCTCTTGCACACAAAGTGGTGAGAAAGTTGGACATATGCGTGTGCATAAACAATTAAAGTTGCTAAAAGTGTTGCTAAATAGATAAGGAAGGATCAGATCACCAAGGGAGTCAGGACGGCACACAGAGACAATGGTTGTGTTTTTCACTGGCAGTTGGAAATAAACAGAGCTCTTTCAGGGACAAAACTGGTCTTTCTCTGCATTAACTATGGCTATGGGCTTTTTATTAGCTTATTTTCCCCGTAGCCACACAAAGCAGCTACCCCCCTAGTTGAAGCGATTTGCTGTTCACAATGCCTCAGCTTAACCAGCTAGGTCAGGTCAAGTTGACTCAGACAATAGGGACTTTAGTGTCTCACCCACAGCACAGAGTGTCGCAGAAACAAAGCCAGCTCGCTGCAAGTGGAGCAAACATTTCATAAAGTCGTGGCCTCAGTCTATAAATGTCCGCTCTAATCTGCTGGTTCTCATCAAGCACGGCTCTTATCCTTTCTCAGAGTTTCCTGGACCAAGAAGAAAAAATCTATATCTCTCAAAATACTGTGGTCTGCTTTCTCGTGCTGATTCTTTTTAGAAATTTGGAGAAACTTGTAAAAATATATTTTAAAGCTTTTTTTTAAAGCTATTTGTTGACCTCATTTTCAAAGAAACCTTTTGCTCTTAAATTTCACAATAACAAAACATGCAATGAAACAGGACAATGTGATAATTTGACTTAAACAACTTAAGTTGTTAAGGAGCTACAATTCTATAATCATGTATAATTGTATATTTTGTGCAAGTTTAATGGATATATGAAGTTAAAAAAAAGATTCAACCTTTCTTTAAAGAACGTTTTTGACTATAACAAAACCATTTGAAACATAAAGTCAGTTCTTAAAAAAAATTTTTTCAATTAATAGCCTCACACCCTCTTAGTTTTCTGGTGTAACTATTAACCCCTTACCGCCTGTATTAATAAAAAAATCATAAGAATGAATTGCTTTTATGTGTTTTTGCGTTGTTAAAGATGTTACATTAAGTGGAAGTTGTAAATTTGAGTGTAGTACACACAATATTTATAACAAAGTAAAATTATGTATATATATATATATATATATATATATATATATATATATATATATATATATATATATATATATATATATATATATATTTATATACATATGTATAGATATATATATAGATATACATATAGATATACATATATATATGTATATATATATGTATAGACATGAGAAGTTCATCCCCTGTCCCCAATATATTGTGACATAGTGGATCTAAGACGATCTTTGGTTTGTGTAGAATGTGAATCAATGGGTAATAATGAGATACAAAGGTCATCTCAGCTGCATCAAGACCTGACAGGGTTTGTCACAAATTTGCGCAAACAGGCATCAAAGGGTTAATTATTTTATGAGTTCAACAGGAACAAGCAGGATATGTTTGTTTTATTTTTGAGTCCTGGCCTTATGAAAAAAAGCCGTACGCAAATGTTAGCTTGAACTACTCATGTCTAAAGGGGCGGCACAGGCCTCTCTTGAAATCTGACAGTTACTGTCCCAAAAGCTTTAAGTGTGATTGGCTAATTGCATCATCATAGGCGTGACTTACGATACACTTTTCATACTGTCAGTAGTTTTCTAAATTCAAATTCATCACATTTTTCTTCGTTTGTGCTTAAAGTTGTAGAAAACATCTATTTATGATCTTGCTGTACAGGACATAAGGTCGACAAATTTGCAAGCAGATTCCTGCACATTTACTTACATTACTTTAATAACAATACTTGATTTTGGTGTCTAAACTAAGTATGATTAATGAGAGAGAGGTTGTAAATAAATGCCTTTATTTCCTAACCGTGCACATACTTTATTCCACCCCTGCCTAAGTCAGTGCCCCCAATTGGGCCCCCCTGTGTAAAAAGCCTAGACACACCCCTGATGTGGACTAATGGTGAATAAGATGATCAGTTTCCCTAATTCCATGCTTTGAAGCCAAAAATATAACTCGTTATACAGATACTACTAACATCATGAGTGGTAAATAATACTAAAAAACAAATATTAGCCCTTTATCTAGTTTTAAAAGGCTTTCATAGCGTAGTAGGTTTACACAAACAGGTCTGGATATGTCCCCAATTGTAAAAATAGAAAGTTGATGAGAAGCTGTAATGTGACGACCACAAAGCTAAAGTGAAATAAATTACCAATACATATGAAGAAATATAGATGCTCCTTTTTTAAGAAAGAGGATAAATGAGCTTGGTTTCCTTCACCTTTACAGACAGGAGTAGTGTCTGTTAAATTTGACCTTTCGTTTTTTTCAGCAAGTATAGAAATGTAGATATAGATATGTAACACAAGGAGAGATAGTTATGTGCGATCAGCGACACACTGCTCTGACATGACTACAGGGGAGAGGCCCAATTATAACAGAACATATGTGTGATAATGGGGAGATAATTGCATGGTGTTCACAGTACTCATTTGAAGACCCAGCAGCTAAATCTCCTCTCTGCTGCATGTATGAAAAATACATTTCAGCCCGCTCAATTTACTGCAAAGCTAGCCTCTAGTTAGAATTATAATGTATAGTGCAGTATCATGTAAAAATATAAACACTCCAGGATTACTGTTGTGCCTGAACGCTGGTGCTGAAAGTGAAAGCATAAAGCAGCCTGAATATGTTGTCCATACAGGATGGATGTGCACATAAACACCCACTGGGAATTCATACACAGAGGTCTCCCAGCAGCATCCACAATGGCTGCATCTAGCAGGAGATGAACATCTGATTTGTCACATTTGAAACGCTAATGTTTAAACCAAAAGGAAGAGCACACAGTAATGTGTTCATTCATCTGCATAAACACCACCTGTCCCGGCACAGACAACTCCTCAAGCAGTGAAAGTTTAGTGGCAGCCTGTGTGCGAGCCAATCAGTGGGGGCCCAGCTGTGGTTTCACCAACCCGTAGCGTTTTCAAGTGTCAGAAAGCGCTCTGAGTACTGGTGGTGGTGCTAGAGAGAGAAGACTTTCATTTCATGTCATCCGCCAGCGAGACGAATAGGCGACACGATAACAAAAAGAAAAACAGGGTGCGCTATCACGATTGACATCCAAAGGTAATTTATGCTGGCCCTTTATTTACTCGCGCAGCTCCCGTATACACTCTGAGAGCGGCTCTTGAAGGCTAATTTGGAGCAGATTTGGCACATTGCAGGCCCTCTCTCCTTAAGAATTTCCATCATTTGTCTCAGGCATGAGCAACGTGTTATCAAAATCCAGAACAGCATTGATCACCTCGCCTTTTTTATTGTTATCATCCCTGGAACAGCTCCTTAGTGCCAAAGCTTTTGTTTGTTTTCTCCCTCTTGTTGTTTTTTTTTTCTCCTACACTGATACTAGAACAATACTGTCACTTTCTGTCTCCACTTCTCTCCAAAAGTGGAATATGGCACGTTCCTCAAATGGTGTCTGTAATGAAAAGGAAAAAGCTTGCCTCACATGACACCTCTTCAGCTGCATGGGAGGGACAAAGCTTGTAGTTTGTTTTGATGGTTAAAGAGGGGATGGCATCTGGCATCGTAATTATTTGAATAAATTATAGTTGAGTGCTGATAAATGGAACCGAAGTGCTGTCAGATCTTGATCAGATTCTGTTTCTTTTTTTTTTCTTTTTTTACGAACAGTTTGTCTCAGAAGCACATCGTCAATTCTCAGAAGCCTGTTTTTTAATTATGTGTCATTTGCTCTCTTTCACTGCAATATTTTCCCTTATTTAAAAGAAGCAATTCAGTGATAAATTGCTTCTGATGGATGTAATTCAGCAAGTGGAAGCCTTTAGTTTTTGGACTTAGGTTTTTTCTGTCCCAACAATTGTAGTTTAGGTAGCTAATGGTCAGTACTTTCAAGAAGTCCACTTTCAAGAAAAGCTTTTAAAGGTAGAATTGTGGGCAAGTCGACTGTCACCTATCAACCGTCATACGACTGATCCACGAGGAAGAAAGGGCCAATTAGAGATCATTTGGCAAAGAAGCTTTCGATTGCTTTCACTCTCGTCTTATTTGGTCTTTTGTTGACCTCTGCTGAGAGCAAAGGCGGATTCTCTGACAACCAGGAGAGGGGCTGCCGCCGCGCTGCTCTTTCATCTCGCATTGTGAGAGCACAAGTGCCTGTGTCCGCCGACCACTTTAATCAACTTAATGCAACTAATACTGCCTGCTGTTATGAGACCCTGGTCCGATTCAAAGAGGCCCACAGATGGAGGAGAGTGTGGAGGCTTTTCCGCAGACCTCTGCAGGCAACAAATGCTGTGTGGGTTAGAGATGGAGGCACGGGGGGAAGATGGGGGTCATGGGACATGCAGTCAGACAACACTCAGACAACCTGTCTGCAAGGGCATGCTGGTCCCTTTCTCCTTTCCCTTCCACAGCCACGTCTTTACAAGGGCTACACAGCACTTCTGATGTGAAATATGGGTGATGGACCTTTGTTTAGTTCAAAGGTTCATCCCTCTTTATTCCTAAGTCCCTTTGTGGATCCTTGCGCCTTGAAATATGTATAACTGTCCTTTTCATTCCAGCCATCTGAGGTGGAAATCAAAGCACGGGGATCCTGAGTGAGTCAGTTTGAAATGGAGTGTCCGCACAGTGTCATCATTTCTTAACCTGCTGCCTCGCACAGAGCCCTGCATGACCTCCAAAACACCAGCGTCGCTGTTAGCTTAGCCGTAGCATCTCTACATCCCAAGATAGAGTCAGAATATGTCATCATGAGTTTAAAATGTGAAGCTTTGTATTTCAAAGTATATCAGGAACTGACGAGCCGTTTCACGTTAGTCGTCATGCTCAAAGAATCACTAAACTGTCATGTTTGTTACACTTACAGTGAATTTCCTTTTGAGCTAACACTGCTCCTTTGTGTCAAGTGGAGTGTTCATTCCAGTTGCCTGTCTTATGTTTCGGAGGTGTTTAGCTGATCACGTTGTAGAAATGTATGATGTTTTAGGGAGCACTAATGTTCAATAGCCCGATCAGAATAAGTTTGCAACGTTGGCTCCAGGCGAACATCTCTTGGTGTGACAAATCACAGCATATAGTGTTGACAAGGTGGAGAGTGACATGCTGGTAGTTAACAAAACTGGTCTAGTTGACACTAGTAATTGGCTGCTGACAAGAGGAAACTGTGGTTATCAAATGTCTCTTTGGTCAGAAAAAAAGGGAAAAAATAAAAACCACATATTTAAAATTACTCAAGTATGAAAGGTGAAAAATAAATCTGTTTGTTGACAACAGGAACGGGCAAAAGGGAAAATTTTATCTGCCATTTTTCTGCGCATTAGACCACTGTGTGACTCTGAGCTCATTAAAATTGGTTTGATTCAGATCAAATGGTGCTTTATGCTTGTCCATAAACATATTGAATAGATAACTATATCTTATTTCACTCCTGGAGAGTGTGTAGTTGTAATCTGTAACCACAATGACTTTAATGACACGAGTTGCCATTAGCCACCATGTTGAAAAATCAAGTCATGTCTATAAAAACAAGCTAGGAAAAATGACCTGAAAGAACAAATATACTTGACATGTTGAGACACATTGTATTTTCAAATGTAAAAAAAAAACCCTCTAAAAATTACTTTGGCGGCCTAGTCAAGCAGTCAAGGTTACCCAAAAACCAACAGGAATACTTTTACCGTGAACACCAGTTACATGTCTTCACTTCTGCTAGTCAGCACCAGATTCACTGTTTAGTGGAACTTGTCTTAAATTTTTTTTTTGCAGTTATAGGTCCAAAGTTTGGTTGACATGTTGTGTCTCAGCTGACGCACAACTACCTGCCATTAGCTGGGGCTGTAGTTCTGATGAGAGGCTACTGCCAACGTGTTTTGATCTCATAGCGTAGTGTAGTACCATTGGACGGTATTTTGATCCAAAGCACGGAGATAAAACTGTGTGTAGGGAGTTTTATCTCCACGAGAGGTTAAAATGAAATGTAAACACCAGGCTGGAGCAGACATGTGGATGTTAACCCCATAGAGCAGCTAGCATAGCACTGATACTACAGTTTGCATTGCAGTTTCAATAGGTAGCAGATTCAAAACCAGATAAGACAGATGGATCATTCTTTTTTTTGTGTAAAATCTGTGGAGTTCCACTTTCATATTGCTTTTTTTAACATGTCCCAGAGTGCTGTTTCCTTTCACTGATGCGTTCACAGAAATCAAGTTTAAAACAACAAGAACACTATGACCCAGAAAGTTGTTCACGACACTTTCTACATTTAACAGACATCATCCTGGTTTTTACATTATATTTATAAGGGATACAGTAATAAAATTTCTTTATAAAAATACTAGTAAATGTGTAAAATTTTCATTTTCTTATGAAGTGTAGCACTTTTTGTTGCAATCTATATTGCTAGCTTAGACAAAAGTCTACACATTTTATTTAAGTTGGGATATAAGGGTTATATTGATATTTTGCAAAACTTTTATGTGAAAAGAAAACACTACATCATATAAAAATATAAAGTTATGGTAGGTCACAAAGGGTTGGGCAGCAAAAAGGATCAAAGACCAGTGGTGCTAGCTCTGCTAACATTAGCTACACTCTGCTAACCAGTTTACACACACACACAAGGTCGTATGTTAAGCTGTGATGTTATAACTGTGCTAATTTTTGACAGCTTTCTTCAAGTTTTCTGTAATTGTTGTTTTGATTTGTCAGTCATTTGGGTTCCAAATCATTGTTTGAGCATCTAGGATATTAGTGAAATGGGTTCAATTAAGAGAGTATATGTGGATGTAGTCTCTGTCACACATTTTTAACATCAAAGTGGAAGAAGTGACAGGCTGAGAATGATAATACATGGGAACGGTTGTTTAACTGTCCTGTTTAACAAAATTATTTACAGGCGTACATGAAAGTGTCTTTCTGAGGAAAAAGGAACAATAACAGACGGTGGGGATTTCCTGATGATACCTGTGTCTGTGGTCTGCTGTTTATGGGGAATTTAATTGAGCCGAGCAGAAGCCTTTTTAAAGGACAGGGAGAGACACACACAGCCCCCCAAGGCATGACATTGTTTTTGACTTGGCAAAGTGCTGAGCTCAACAGCAGACCACTAACAAGGAGACAATCACCCCTGAAGGGAGGATGCATGCACAGAATGGCAGCAGGACTCTTCTTTAAAGTGAAAGTGTTGAGCACTCACCACCCGACACTCCACCGGTCACAAACTCCGCCGTGATAACAAAGCTTTACCGGACACTTGTTTCCATTCGCTCTGTTTCTCCTGCTTCACTTTATATTTGCACTGCGGCTCAGCACCGGCATCAACATTAAGATTTCTCTTGAATATCAATAATTTAGCTTTTGCTTGGAGTTCATTTTCAAAGCACTCAGTCGGATGAAGAAAAACTGTATCAAGTTGCTTTTATCTAACACTGAGAACAAACCAATCTGAGGCATTGATGTTATTTCTCTGCTTTGTTGTCTGAATTGGAGCGTTGATCCCCGAGACACAGTGGAGGTTTTGTTTTTATCTTTGGATTAAGGAAGCATAGGTCTTTTTTAGATTGGAGGGAGCTCTCACTGGGGTCAAATAACAGATTAATAGGTCCAGTAATGAGCTCCCTGGAGTGCCCGACTCTTTCCGACTTCCCCAACCTCCATTATGTCTTTTTATGATGGATGGTGGCAAACATCATTCACACATCTCAAAGAAAAATGACTGGGATGCCATTTGTGTGAAGGAGAACCATCAGCTGTAGTGATATATTGTTCTGGTGTGATGTTCTCTTTTGTATCTTTGTTTGTCATCCGTGCTAAACTGTCACTGCTGTCTCCTTCTGTTTGGTCTCCTCGCAGCAACAGGGATGTTAACACGCCACTCCGGGTTTCTTGAAGGTGCTTAAAGGAACTCGGGGGTTTCAGATCTGCAGCATTCGTCTACTTTGATCCAATCACGTCCTTGATGCTCAGTCCACACACTCGGAAAAGACTGAATGACAAGACACCAAGGCTGCCCATTCCAACTTCACAACAAGCCACTTAATGCTAAATAAGCACACATCAGTCACCGGTGGTTTAAGGCGATCCAGTCAACACAATGAGGTGACACATCCAATTCAACAGCACAGATGTGGAGCGAGCAGTTTTCTAACCCTTAGATTTAACTTACTGAGCCAGCTTCTTTTCAACTTTCATACAGTGATACTTCATGATTATAGACAAGGCTTTGATCTGGATTATCTTTAGATCAGAATTATCTGTTATTAGTTAATTTATTAACTTTAAAGACTCATTTGTTTTGAACTTTCACTTTAGAATAAAGGGGACAACACCGTCTGATTGATTTTAAGCTCATGCAGGTAGAAATTTTGCATTAAAAATAAATCAATTTAAAATAATTTGGGTTGTGAATTCAAATTAGGAGTATCTTTAATAACAAAACCACCTAAACTATACTAAAAAGTTTTCTTGTGTGTTGTGTGTGTGTTTTCAATTTCCCAAAGGCCCGCTTTGTTTACAACTTTTTCATGATCAAAGTAAATGAAAAGTGATTTTATCAGGGTTTTTTTTGTTTGTTTTGATAAGTTTGTCTCAGGGACTTGGAAGGGTAATGTGCCAGCTATTTTATGTCTAAACACGGCTTCTCTTGGCCTCAAACACTCATCAAACTGCATTGTCTTGTTTTTCAGCTGGTTGAATAAGTTATTTGTGTGGTTTTTTTTTTTGGTAGGACTAGTTCTTATCTTCTGTTATAAACATTTGACTTTTTCTCACCTTGCGCGGTAGTTATTTTTTTACTCTTTCACTCTTTGCTGCTGCTCCTCGCCAAAACATCATGATCCCTGTTTAGGGAGTTGCTGTTAGTTTTGGGAGAGATATGACATGTAAATGTCTCGAAAATGTTTTGTCATCTTTCCATTGGATTAAAAAAAAAAAAAAAAAAAAAAAAAACTAGGGATGCGCCGATCCGGCCTTTTCTGGTCCCGATACTGATACCTGGACTTTGGATATCGACCGATACCGATCCTGATCTGATACACTGTGTTTAATAAAAACCTGCATGCTCTACTGTGGGAATATACTGGTAATGTTTTGATTAAAAGACAAAAATGAGTACACATGCAACTACTGAAGTTTATGTTGATTCAAATTATGAGTCTTTAAATGTTTAACAGGGGGACTGGATCAGTGCTGATACCCGATAACAGGATCGGTGCATCCCTAAAAGGAAAAAAAAAAAGGGGGGGGGGGGGTTTGATAAAAACCTGGGTTCATTCAATGAGCCCTGATAGTGGTGTCAGTATTGATAAATATGATTGAACCCTTTCCCTTACCAAGACAAAAATCTGCCCAACTAGAGCCAGGGAAAGATTTAGTGGGAAATAAGCGACAATCTAAGAATGGAGGTTTACAGTTTACACAGTCAGATTCAGTTTGGGATCGGCTGGGTGCATAAGGAAACTGAAATACAAACTCAAAAGGCCAAGCACAAAAACTGAAGTAACTGTTGGGCTGTGCTATCTATCTAACCTTGCAGAGCAGATGGACCTGCCTGATTCAGTTTCTGAAATCCTGCAGATCTATGTTGCCAGGCTCCATTGACCAACAAATTCACTCTGCTAAATTCTTAACAGTCCAATCAGGGAAGGGAGGCGAGTGGCGAGCAGATGTGATGTCAGCAGACTTTCATACTTGTCATTGCTCCTTTGATTCTTAAGTTAACTTTACAAACACAGCAGCAGTCGTCTAATGCCATTATCACAGCTGTTTCTCATGTTCCTGTGGTCATTCGTCTATTGTGTGCATAAGCTACATCATACCGTGCTTTGATGTGGATTGGTCTATGGTGAGTGCGTCAATCAGAACGGTTGTCCAATCACCAGCTGCTGATTTCTTTTTGGAGGTCCTGCCTCTGAAAACAAATCTGAAGAGCTGCTACCCAGATGGAAAAGTAAAATATTTCTGTGGCGGATATATGAAACTGTCCGTCTGGTGTGCCAGGTTGCTATCTATCACTTTAAGGCTCCAAATACTTACATACCATCGAACCACGAAGGCCTCACTTCACTCTTTTCAGTCTGAATGTTTGGACTTAAGATTGTTTGGTATTAAAAAAACAGCAACTTTTAAAGTAAATTATGAGAAAACTAGCACTGTCATTTATAGCTAAATCTAATTGAGGTAAACCCTGATTCCAGGCTCTATCATTACTCCAGTGCCATATTTTCATTCCCCCAAAGTTGAGTCATTAAATTGGGCAATTACCGGATGGATAAATTGGGATAAAATTCACAGTTACTGCTTTACATAAAAATGATTCAGGAAATGTTATTTTTATGTTCTGCTGTGCCAAGACATCGTTCATTAAGCTCTTTGGAAGGCAGAGACGTTGCAGGAAAGCCAGAGTTTCACACCTACCAGCTAAATCTCAATTTATGATCAGCCAGCTCTCATTGCCAAATCTTTGATGAGCAGCGGGGAATGTTAAAAATCCTTAACAGTGTCGGCCTTGTCATCTCCTGGCTGGTTAAGAAGTGTCGGTAGCGGCGCATAATCAGCTGCCAGAGCCTTCCCCTGGTCAGATATCTCTGTCCAGCATCATTAAGTGACCTTACACGTGTTGAGAATAACCACAGGGGGAGGACAGACAGTACGGCAGTCACAGGAGACAGATCTCACGAGGTGATTACTTTATGCTACACCATGGAGCGATGCTAATGACCTCTGTGCTCCTGCATTAATGGCCTTTGCTGTCACATTATCATGTGGCAGAGGTGTATGAAGAGGTCCTCACCTCTCTGAGACAGTTTAATCAGAAAAGCTCCTCTAATGCTCAGAATGAGGCGAGATAATTAGGACGTGCAGGGATAAGCAACTTTCACAGTGGCTCTGTCAAAAATAAAGTTCTGTAATCACCTACGATACAAAGAGGTTGTTTGTTTGTGAAGTTATTAGGGCTACGGATGTGGCACATTAGTCCTGTTTGCTTGTAATGTGTGGGTTAAGCTTTGTATATCTGGGGGAGGTTTAAAAGACGCATTGGAAACATAACCAAGATTAAAATTCTGGGCAGTACAGAGCTGGAGTCATAGCATAGTTAGCTTAGCCTGATGAAATTCCCAAGCTTGGCTCAATAAATCCAACATGATATAGTGTTTTTACATGTTAAGAGCCCGCTCCTCTCTTTTCAACAGATTTCAAAACATCTCCAAAAATACCTGCAAACCCCATCCCAACCCCATTACACATGGTGTCCCCCAAGGCTCAATGCTCGGTCCCCTCCTGTTCATCCTCTGCATGCCCTTCCACATCACACACTACCATGGAGTTCACTTCCACTGCTATGTCGATGATACCCAGCTCTTCATCTACTCAAAAAAAGATCTCCTGTTATTCTGTCCACCCTCACAAACTGCCTCACTGACATCAAACACTGGATGAAAAGCAACTTCCTCAACGGTCACACACTCTCTCTTGTAGTTTCTAACCTTTCCAGAATAAACCAGGCCCCGTGTCAGAGGCTGTAAACAGTTTTTCCTTAAAAAGCCATGCTCTGTAATGATGCAACATTGATGTTTTTATTTAACTCACCCAACAAACGAGCCCATTCTGTAAATGTTTTACAGCTCAGCTGCTCTAAGCATCGATAAAACACACACTAAGTCCACAGGCTCCCGGTTAAAAGGAGTTTGTTTTATTTTATCTTCCTTAATTTTGTCTTTAAATCCAGTTGATGTTACAGCGACTCTGCTGCCGTCTGAATGAAGAGGTGTCTGTCATTACAAATGCAGCAACAGTTTCTATTACAGCCTTAATACAGCTCATACAGAGAGCCAAATCTTTATGTATTCTACATCCGACTTTCATAGTGAAAGAGCCGGTGGACTTAGGGGCCCATTTCTTCTTCCTCTCACTGAACCTCAGCGAGAGCGAATGCAAATCAGGCTAGGTGTATTAATGGACATCTCTCTCACTGTATGAGACGGGGACTTACCGCTATGCTAAATTGTTTGTCTTGTGCTCTGGGTTGATCTCTTCATTATATGGCTCATGGAGGATTACTGCAGGATTTTGGTGATCCCTCTGACTCATAACATGAATGCTGAAAACAACCCTGAGGTGTATATTGAAGTGCCATACGGGGAAATGAAATGAAGGGATGGTAATAAATCTCTTGAATTTTTGAAAACACGTGCACCTGTTACCTACTTTGTTAATGTTTAAAGCCACTATAAGTAATTTTTTTAACAGGATATAAAGTATTAGTTTAATACTGATGTCTTGCTAAGATCTGCAAAGTCTGACCATCATCACCGAGAAAAATGGATATTTTTTATTAAAGGTGCTGCAGTTGGGTGCTGTGGAGTATAACAGCAGAAGAGTCAGTCAAAAACAGTGTGTTTGTTTTTTCTTTTAACTCATTTTAAAATAAGTTGTCTCCTAATCTTACATTTTTTTAACAGGCATCTCCCAAAACAAGCTCATCCAAATAAAAGGGCATTGTCCCTTTTGGTAGCTGGATGTGGCTGTGCGTTTTGACAGAGGTAAATCTCAGCCCATAGTAACTTATATTTTCCTGGCAGCCCGCGCAAAATAGCACTTGATTTTTTTATACTGTGACTGAAAGCTAAACATCACACTTGCTAATGACGAAAGTGACTCTGAGAAAGTAGGCTGTCAAGTTTGCACATCAAAAATGCAGCAGGAAGACCTTTTTCCTTGAGATTTTTAGTGAATGAGAGAAAACTCAAAGTAACTTTGATTTCCGTCTGAGAAAAACAATGAAAAGCTGACTCTAGATGTAAGCAAAGCCCCTGTGGTGCCTGCATTTACCAGCAACAGTACAACAGTTTAAAAACAATTGCCATTATTCTCTATGGGGATCCTCAAGGTGTTAAACTGGGCTTTGATTGGTTTATTAATAATGATTGATTAATTGATTGATTGACTTCAACATCATAAATAAAAAATTCAGATTTACCTTGCACCCCAGCAGCTCTAATCACAACATAGAAAACATGACACAAACATACATAACACAAGACTTAACATACATATCCATGTAGAAACACACATCTTCCCCACTCTTGCCTTTCCTGGGCTACCCCACAGAGCAAAGCAGCAGCACCAGTTAGCTAATGTGGACATAAAGCATTTAAATTTTGGTCAACAATTGGTAACTAAGGGTGTGAGGGTTGATATCAATTTGTTCTGTATGTCGTGTGCTAACCAAGGAGCAACATCTGGCTTAGAAAATGAAGCCTATGTGGAATGGCAAAAAGTTACTGTTCATCGAGAATCCGCTTGAAGCTGGCTGCAGAAAGACTGGAAGTCACGTTCACACCCTAACATGACATGCCAGACAGACAGTTTCATATATCCGCCACGGAAATATTTCACTAGTCCATCTGGGTAGCAGCTATCTCTGCGGTTTAGAAGATCTTAGGACAGTTTTAACTTTTCTCTGTTTAATTTTTATCTCTTCTCTCATTATTGAGGGTAGGTAGGGGGAGGTAGAGCATACAGGCTTAATAGACCAGGTTGGGCTATAGCAGGCTTCTTCTTCTGCTTCTGACATCTGTGTCTTCAATCAAGGCTGTGGTGACACAGGCAATCCTTACCTTGCTAAGGCATGCTTCAACCAAAGTCCATTTCGTTTGGCCAGTGTCCATGCTCTGCATTCATTTCATTCGTAATTTTGCACATTTCCATGAAGCTTACAGGTACGGACCAAACAGAGCAGTACCACTGGAAACCGTTGGGGCAGTGTTGCTGTTACTACCCGATACAAGGCTTTTGTGAGACAGGAAGAAGAAATAACAATGGCGGAACTTTCGGGATGTATTTAACTGCATCAGCGACCCTTCCTGCTATGACGCTGCCTCCATTTTTGTCTTTTGTTCAAGTGGAACACTATTAATACCTCCTCCATAGTTGCCATGCTTGTCTTTGAGTTTCGTTGTCATAAATTTGACTCTGGGCTGAACCCCCTCCTGGTGGATGTGTTGGTTAACTGCAATGCCAACGTAAAGGACGTACGGAAGTACGTGAGCAGTGACGATAACACCGTTTGAAACAGACGGATACATTTTTGCACATAAAGGGGGGAGAAATGGGCCCTTACACTGTTTCAGGATCAGATGAGTGGCGTCGAGTCCATGTTTTATACAGTCTATGGAGCCAACAGTGCTTATGGTCTTTGCTTGCTTGCACTTACTCGCTAACTAAACGTGGCACAAAAATTCTGCAGCAATTAATAATGTAGCTTTAGAAAATCTGTTTTTTTCACTGTTCAGTGATGCTGTAATCGAAAGGAACATGCATGTGTTCCTATCCAGATACTAATCCTTGGAACATATACCTAATTTTTTATACAATGAAGTTGTTTTTTTAAATCCAGACAGCCATATTGAAAAAAAAACTCTTTGAATTGTGTTTCATTGTCTTTGGTCTAAATGTCTAATAATGTGTGTGCTCACCTGCAACAATAGTTTCCACTCATTCATAAAGATTTTCTAGAAAGTTCAGTTGAGTTCAGATCTGTATTGTCCCTGGAAAGGAAAATTTCATTTGCAGCAGTGGACACACAAAAAAAAGAAAAAAGTTTAAAAAAAGATCCTCTTTAACGGTGTAAATATATAAATGTAGTAAATATAAAGTGCAATGCTCTGCTTGAAAAGGGGAGCACAAATTCACTTAATTAACTCATCCAACACAATGATCTGTTAAAAGACACAAAGAAAAAAATGGGAGCAGATGTTTTCAGAGTAAAGTGATATTTTGACAAGAAATTTCTTAAACACACTTTTTGGACTGTGTTTTTTTCTTTTCAGTGACAAACAGAGATTGTTTCAGAAACTTTTTGGAGCCATTGTCCTTCCACTTTCATCCTCACCCTTTTATCTCTCTGACCACACAAGTCTCATTCAGGCTGTGCGAGGATTCTCCGCCGTGGCTCACTTCTCTTGTGTCAAGTGGGGCCGTAACTTGTGTGTTCGGGTGGCTCCACCAATACTGGTGTCAACACGCTTCTGTCCCCTCCCGCGTAGAGCCAGCCCTGAAGGCAAATGTGCTCATTCAGGAGGTCGAGGGGATGAAATGTACGGGACACACAATAAAAAAATCAAATTACATCTGTTGGCTGCTTCTGAACTGATTTTGCCAGCTTTTCTTTACAGCGTCTGCAGCTTTCCTTTAGAGAACTGCAACTTGGACTAAATTTTACTCTTATGTTTCAGCCTAATTCATGTGCTAAAATGGGCTAAATGCTCTTGAATCCTTACTTTTTGGACTAAACAGACGACAGAGCCATGCAGCTTCTTTTTTTTTTCTTCCTATGGCAGACAGCAGTGCTTAAATGGCTGCTGTGTGATTCGTGCATCTTCAGCAGACCCAGGCCTGAAGGAAAAGTGTCGTCTTTGAATTCACTGCAGAGACACAGAGCTCTGGCCCCTTTCTCCTCTCAACTTCCCCCTTGAAGTTTTTTTTTCTCTTATAGCTGAAAAGAGAGCAGGATTGTGCTTTAAAAAAAAAAAGACGAGGGGGTTTTTAATCTGGGGAATGAGTGCTTTGCCATGCAGGCCAGCTCTGGAGAGAGTGCCAAGCAGGGCCGGGCAGTGTATTAATATTTAAATTCCAGTCCAGATAATCAATAGAAGGGGGTACTTCTGTGCGCTGTTACCCTCAGATGGGAAACGATAATAGGGAGAAAACCTGCTGATTAGCCTCCTTAGAAGCTCTCTTCTCTGTGTAGTGCTCAATACTTTAGGAGTGATTATAACCTATTGAGGCAGAAAACCTGATCGAATATAACCTCTTTTGAATTCCTTGTTCCCTCAATAGAGTGTCAAAAAGAGCATTCAGCGCTTCGTGTTACAAAATCGCCGCCTGACTAACTTATCCCCATTTCTTCTGCGCATATGGTGCGCAAGAAGAAATTTCATGCAGCCTTTATGTCCTAACATAATGCTTTAATATGGGTGCCACTGCAATGGGGAACTTATATTTTATTCTTCTTTTCAGTGTACATAAAAAATCCCAGCTTAGTCTTTTTTGTCTTTTCAATGCTTTGAACTCCTTTCAGCCTTTAGGGGGACTTTTTGTGCTGTGGACTGTGGTGTGCATTCACTGTAAAGGCACTCAATACCGCAATAAGACCACAAGCAAAACTGAGTGTCTTAAGCGGGACCACACATCTAAGGCATTTGCATAATTTAAGGAGGGGAAGGAAAAAAAGAAAAGGCAAAAAACCAACCCTCTTCATTTAAGATGAGAATCGAGGCAGTGCATACCTCTCTCGACCTATCGGGTTACTGCGTGTTTTGGTCAAAATGGCCCAACAACAGCTCAAACACTGAGTCTGAGAATTTAAGCCTTTCAGGGTGAGATTCGTCTTTTTGTGGAGCTGAGGTTTGAGCCACTTTACAATCTCTCTCATAACACGGTGTGTCTGAAAATCTCAATGTTGAAGAGAGGTCAGGATTTTTCACCATTGTCCTCACTTGGTTAAAGCATCAGAGGTAAAGAAAAGGGTGTGTGTGTGTGTGTGGTGGGAGGAATGAGGGGGGTGCCGATGCTTTTCCTCAGGATAATATCTCGTTTGAAGGGCCTGCAGAAAGAAAAGCAGAAGGAGCTGAAGTAGTGGTGGCGAGGATCTTGAAAGAGAGCAAGGCCAAAGCTGAACTGCTCAGTTCATTTTCCACCTCACTGGCCGTCGTAATCCATCTTGGCCAGCTGCTAACAAGATTGAGTCTGAAGTTTACCTCCACAATGAGATAATCAGATTAAGATGCACAAAGATCAAATAATGACCCGGCTTTGGGGCAAGTTCAGCAGGCCCTTGATTGCGATGTGTGGTCCTTTGGATGTATTAAAGAATTTAAATTGTCTCGCGGTGATGTGTGTGAAATGATCAGTGAAAAAAGACTGGCGCTGAGATGGATCACGAAACTCATCTCGTGTTAAAATATTTCATCTGGTTTCTTGAGATTTCAATCGTTATTCAAATTTTCAGCAATTATTTCGACTTAGTAACGTGTGAACAAAATAAAACCACAATCTGATTTTTTTTTTTTTTTTAAATGACTGCTCAGGTTGTGAAAGCAAAATTAAACTGAGAAGTTTCACAACTTCTCCCCAGACTTCTCTTCCCCCGCTTCTGCTTTCCTTTAATAGAGGAACGGGATTATTCAGAGAGGCATACAAATGTGATTGTCTCACAGCAGATGGTGCGCACTGCTTCACCTTTGAGAGAAGTTAATTAAGCCCGCCATATTGTGCCTATCCAGGGGAAAAAATGTAGATGAATATTGAGCAATCGAACCGGGTCTCTGTCTCAGTCCTCAGCACAGGGACAGAGGAGGCCATTGACTCAGATTTATGTTCAGAGTTCATTTAATCCCCGTCTACGTTCCAGCTCTCTCTTCCTTCCCACGTTTCCAGCAGACCTCCTGAAAGTTTGACCCTCGCTAAACACGCCGTACGGCGATGGCTGCCAAATTCTCATACAACCTCCGTTGTGTGATATCAAACGGGTCGGTGGGAGGGGACTTTTCTAATTCTCACCAGCTCCCCATCAACAAATTACCGTCCCCGACCTTACAAACACTTCCGTTTTCACGCTTACGTCATTCTAGTTTTATTTTAACGTTGGTCGGAAATGAAAGCGAGTCAGGAAGTTTAACCTCTCCATTAAGTGTTGCTGCTGTTGCTGCTGTGAGGTTTTCATAGTTAACCCATCAAACACCGGCCGACTAAAGCGGCTACAGTGGGTTTCCACAAAACATCAAAGCCCTGCCACGTAGAAAAAGGAACTGCGGATTATTAAACCAAGTGAAGTCAGAATAACAAAATAGTGTTCAAAGTGCCCGACATGGAGGGGGAAACCTGCTGAGTGCAATATAAAAGTTGGGGTTAAGCTTATTGTAAACTCCCTCCGCTCCGTTCCAGAGGTAGATGTTACATATGATTAGAGGAACTCTGCTGTGGCACTCACACCGAGCCACTTCCGTTCCAGTTGAGCATTGCTAATTTTTTAAACCCTCGACCACATGTGTGGGGCTACTGTGTAGCTCCTTTTTTCCTCCCTTTTTGATCTATTTTCAAGGGGTGACTGCAATTTTATGGTAAAATGCCTACTTGAGCTGTAGCCTCTAATGTGTAATCACTCTGAGAGTTTCACAAATAATCTGAAGAAATGTGTTTCATGGCTGAGATTAAAGTTTTCTTAACAATTAAAAATTAAACAAGGATTTAATTTTATGTATATCATGTTAACACTAATTAAAGTTATTTACATTCTAGTTTCAACACTTTAATGTGCTTTGAATGGTCTCCAATCTTAACAGATTCCATATTTCCAAATTCAGTCTCACATCAGGATAAACATAAGAAGGGGTCATGTATGAGGATTTCCATTCCATTCAGCAATGTGCAGCTTCTATCCAGGTGTGTAGCTCTTTCTGGTACTATCTGTTTTCACCCTGCCAGCTACATGTACCATTATTGTGAGATATCACCACCTTTTTATTGCCTTAAATTTAGAAGGCTGCACCTATACTAGAGGTTGACCCATATGGGTTTTTTGGGTGCCGATGCCGATGCTTTCCAAATTTGGGCAGCCGATGCCGATATGCATAGCCGATTTTTCCAATTTGATATTCAGGCCAATTGTTAAATAAATATATATTTATCACATTTTTGTGAAACGCAGCAATTTCTGAGCAACTAAAAGAAATCTATGACAACAAGTCGTGTCCAGTCCTCTGAACATTTATTCAGCTTTCAAAACAATGAAATATTTTGTCTGAGTAAACACACAATGTAACAAGCAGTAGTAAACATTCACACTCTTCTTAAAATGTCAAAAAATAAATTTAAACTTATTAATATAATTTGAACAAAAGTATGTAATGTATCCAAGTGGTTCCACAAGTTTGAGGTGCTCATCTTTTTTGTGCCTGTTAAAAAATTGCGTCATTTTATACAACGGATCAAAAATCGGCTTTTTAAAAGAACATACGGCCGATGGCCGATAGAGACAAATGTCCAGATATCGGCACGATATATCAGTCGGCCGATATATCGGTCTGCCTCTAACCTATACCTGTTGTGCAGTATACATATCCATTTTTAGAGCACAAAAAAGGCAAAAATGAGTCAACATGGACTGAATTTTAGGTTAACTCAGGATCGTTTGCTCTTTCATAGCAGCTCACGTTTGATTTTGTTGAAACAATTCAAGAGTTCTTACTTGCAAATTAATTAATAGTGAAAGTAACACATGGATGCCTGTTTTGTTAACTATTTCCCTTTTACTGATTTCTGCTAAATCAGTCTCTTAGTGCCCAAACCTCCTTGTCCCATCATCTCAGTCTGATGAAATCAAAGCTCATCTGTCCCTTAGGTGTCTCTGATCCCAGATGATCAGTGGTCAGTTTTCTGCAGTGTTACGTGCTGAGTAAACATCAGCACACTCTGCTCCTGACCAAGAAACATGTTCTCCATTAGGGGGCGATATGGGGAAATATGTCAGAATTGTTTTTATGGCAGGATCAGGATCTGGATTTTTTCAGGATAGTTTTTCATATTCAAACTGTTTTGATTTTCAGCAGTTAGCATTTTTTATTCTGCATTCTGCAGTCTGAACTATTTTTATGTTTCATTTCAAAACTTTAGTCTTGTGTCTTGTCTTGTGTCCTCTGACGTGTTTTTGAACTCTTACATTTTCACATCATGATAAAAACATTCATTTAAAGACATCAGCTGTAAGAGGTGTTGAGTTTCTGCAGAATGTAAAGAGCTTTAGCTTTATATAAGCAGCCTATGCACAGTCCACAGGTAGTTTAGTGAGATGAGATAGTGAGATAGACTTTGGTTTGGTTTGTGACTTTGACAGAAAATGTTAATGTACACGTTTATAGTTTGTCTATATTTTACATATATATATATAACTTTTTTTCCCCCAGCATCCCTGGGCCTGGGGAGGGCCACTCTGGGAGGACGCCCCTGCATTTACAGAACCTACACCCTGTTTTTCATTTTCATATTTATATGATATGATGTGAGTCATATTAGACAAATAGGTAGCAAGACTTGAAAGTGACAAGTGATTCACAACAGTGGTAGTATTAGTAGTGACCGGTGCTGTGAGCATACCTCTGTGCAGGCTAACACTCATTAAAAGGAGGATAACGATCCAGGGGCCGTCAGCCAATTACAAGGTTGAGGATTTTGCTGCTCTGTCACTTTTAAATTGACAACACGAGTTACCCAGATCTATAATTATATTTCTCTTATCTGCTCTTACAGTGGCTAATGATGTAGGGAAACTTGAAGGCTTCACTGGGTTACTTATAATGAGTCCCCTTTCTTTAAAGACCACAAAATGCCACCAATTTAAGTCCTGCCAATGTTCTCCATCTCAAGTTGAGAAACACCCATGGAGAGGAAAAAAGTCTTCTTGTTGACCGGTGTCGGCAGTTAAAGAGCCAGCATGAGTCCAATCGGTCTCTGTGGAAGTGATCTGATGAGAATTCAAGAAATTACATTTTTCCTTCCTGAGGTGAACAGTTTGTCACTCAAACTTTTAATTAAAATAAAAATAGAACATCATGCTGAAGCACCGTGTAGCTCTCTTAAAGGGCAACAGCAATGACTTAGCAGCCCTATTGCTCCTGTTCTTTGCTCGCATGTAAAAATAGTGAGGTACTGATGATTATATTTATATATGAACATGTCTCTACCAGTCTGGTACATCCAGTAGTTTTATAAGAAAACACGAGTAACACGTTTTCAGAATGCTTGACTTTGATTTTATTTGCAGTTGATGTGATCACAACATCTTGATGGAGATTACTGAACAAGACTTCATTAATGAAGTGATGAAACCAAATCCCATCATACTTAGCAAGAAGACCATTACAATCAAATTCTCACCTCACACAGCGACATCCTGGAGTGACTAATTTCCTCATCGTTTAGAGAGCAATTTAAATTAGACTAATTGACCCGTTTAAAGATATGGTTGCACCCAGAAAAAAAAAGTCAGAATTAAGCACATTTAGCACAGCATCACAGAGTCTGTGGGTGAACTATGTTAACCTGGCTTGCTGGGTGTGATTCACATTAGCAGCGCTAGCATCACCAGCCCTCTGTCCCACCTACAGCACATGTCTGAACTGGTTATACGCCAGTTTAACAAGGTACAGCTTTCATATGTTCGGTGGATCAACTCACTGCCAAACCACACCAGAGCTGGATCCAGCATGGACACAATATCTGACCCACATGTCAGGCCCACAGTAATAAAGAGGCAGATTATGCAAAGTCTTAAGCTTCATGTAAGATAGCTGTGTTGAAGGATGTAATGATTTACACTTTAAAAAGTCAACAGTTGATCACTCAATCAAACTTTACTTAGATTGTACTCTCTTAGTGTTTGTTGGCTTAAGACATTTTGCAAGATCCAACATCAAGATAAGATTTTGTTTGTTTAATAAGTAGAGATGCACGATATATCGGTATTGGCTGATGTTGGTCATTTTTCTAATATATCGAATCAGCTAATGTGTAAAAGTGGGCCAATATTTACTCATTAGCAACCGGCCATTTTCAGAGCATCTTGAACAATTTTTCAAGTCACAAATAATATTGTCTTCTCTGACTATGTAAACACCAAAACTACCAAAGAAGAGTGGAATCTTTTCTTATAATGTCTCTCTTTCTCTTTTTGTTAAAAAAAAAAAACAGACAAAAATAGACTTTTTTTGATCGTGTTTATCTTGGGCGCTACATCCTTTGATCCTCTCCATGGTGGGTTTTTTTTACGATCACGCCGCTCTTTCTCTCTAAACTACCTGGACACATCATCTCAGGTTGTTTTTTTTTCTTAAACCAATATTGATATCAATGAATAACGATAAATATCGATATATGTCATTAAATATCGGTTATCGGCCATAACAGCAATTTTAATTTTGGTATCAGCCAAAATTTTCATATCGGTGCAACCCTAGTAATAACAGTGGTGAGATAGCATTTTATCAACATTATACCAATCATGATTAAGGATTAGACTAATTTTAGTGATTCAAGGGGAATCACTAAATATTTGTTACTCGTAGCTGTAGCAGAATACGAGGATTTAAAGTTAGTGACATGCAGGCAGTTAAAGCAGAGGAAGAAAAGAGCAGTGTGCTTGGTCCAGAAGCAGTTTTAAGCCCTGTTTCCACCAGACAGTCCGGTTTGGATCAGTACAGTTTGTTATGGGTTAGAACCTGTTTATGTTTCCACAGCCAACCATGCCCCCTGTTGACAGGTGGCGTGCAAGCCGGATGCCAATAGCTGCGTCACTTTCGTTATAACGTGACACCATAGCAGTGCAACAGAGTATGCCCCGCTAATAAGAAGAAAAATGCAACACAGCAAACAAAGAGCAACGATGAACACATCCAGCAATTCGTCTTCTTCGTGATTGGCATGTGGCTCTTGGTCACCAAGAACAATCAAGCTGTTTCAGAGAAGACTGTGTGCCGCCAGGAGAAATACGTGACAATTTTTTCGACCAAGCAACAGACTGCAGTGTTTCTAGGATCACCTTCTGGGATCAGTATGTCTGGCACCCTAATGGAAGGGTCCCAAAAAGTGGGGCGGTTCGTCATGGCTATTTGAGGATCTGTCCTGGGATTAGTCAGCGGACACACTACAAAATATTTGCCGTACTGAGACGAACCGAACTGAACCGCTCAGTGGACACAGTGTTTAAGCCTGTAGCAGCATAACCAAGAGCTGGTTCCCAAAAAGGAACGTCTTAAGCCAACTCTTAAAGTAGATAGACAACCTTCCTCCTGGACACTAACTAGTGGATGATTCCAAAGGAGAGGAGCCTGATCACTGAAGGCTCAAAGGAGCACTGTAATGTATAATGCTCAGTTAGGCTTTCTCATGCCAGGAATACAATAGATGCGTCTACCATCCGTCTCTGCTCTGTTGCGTGTTGCCATTGTACTCTTTCATCCATCAACTCACACCGGCTGTGTATTCAGTCCGGCACCTTGCAGGACCTCAAACAGCCTGAGTAACAAGGCCGAAGAGTTTCTGTGCCTCCCACTCCATTATTGGGCCTCTCTTTGTTCATGTTGGGCTGTAAAACCTCAAACCTGTTTTCTCCTTTTTTAGCTCCGCTTATTATGTTGGTTTGTTGTTGTAGTCAAGCTAAAAACAATCTGTTTTCAAAACTGTTAGTTTTATTTTGAAAGTCACTTGGTGTCATTTGGTGTTTTTTTGCACAACTTCCTGTCCAGCTTCATCCACATTTTCTGTAAATTGTTAATTGTTGCATCACAGCTCCAGCATTGGGCAAAATTAGGAGGCTTGGGTATCTGCTGCAACCTGCCGGAGCAGGGATGCAGCCATGCTGCAACAAAGTGGCTCCAGTGTGAGCTGACACACTGATTTAAATAGAAGCCTTTCTGATTAGGTTCCAGAGACACATCTGGTGTATTTTGGGCCATACATGGAGTTTTCAAGGTGACAATAATATTTTTGCAACAAGCTTGCAGAGGCACACAACTTTCAGTTTTTGGGCCTGCAGCAGTAATAACTTCATATTTGTGTTCCCTGGTAATCTCAGATGCTCTTGCAGATTTAAAGAGAAAAAAAAATTAAGAGAGAAAAAAGCAGATCGTAGTTTCTTTTTTTCATACTCTGATTAAATTGGTTGTAATGGTACAGTGATTTTTGCATGCCGTCACGGTGTCAGGTATATGTCATTGATTTGACTAACAGCAGACAATAAACTATGTAGACAAACAGAGCATTCAAAAAGTATTCACTAAAATTTTCAAGGGTCTGAAAGCTGAAGGAAAAATCTGGATGAAATTCACCACCTGGGCCCTTCTCTTCTGTTTAATTCAAGAGACAGTAAAACTGATTTAGTACACTGTGAGAGGCTGCGCTTTAATTATGTTCTTATGGATGCAAATTTTTCACCGATGCATTTTTCACTACTGATTTAGTTTAGTGATCTTAAATGCTTATTTGGAAATGAATTAGTCAGTGCAGTGTGGGATTTAGCCTCGCAGCATTTCCTCTCTGAAGTTTCATTGGTATTCAGCTGTAACACCTGTTCATCCAGCCAAGGCTGTTCTGCAGAAACAAGGTGTATTTGCTCTCCTTCCTCATGCCCATTTGATTTTCTGTAGCATGGTACGATTGGATACCAAGCGAGAAAAAGGAAAAAAAAATCTGTTTATCCACCATGTTAAGTCAACCGGCAGGCGTTGGGTCTACCTTGAGGGATTTTGATTTTCAGTGTGACTCATGTTACACTTTGAGCTTAAGCACTATGATTGGTTGGGTAATGATTAACTTTGCAGATGCCACTGGTGTCCAGTCTGACCAGTAGTGGTTGGTGTCTTTATGTATTTCCAGCATACTGTGTTGGGATAGTTGTCATGAAGATGAGGAAAGGATTTAAATCCATTAAAATTTAAAATACAAGTTTCAGGTCATGAAACTTTGGACAACAGCTCACTTTTAAAAATTTAGTTCACCCTCAGTGATAAAAATAGGGTGGACCAAATTTTAAAACACCTCTCATATAATTTGACACCTCCACAAACAGCCTCCAAAATGACTAACAGCTGAATCAGAGCATGTCTGAATCAGTTTCTGCAAAGAGCCGAAGATAATAACCTTCAAAAGAATCTGCAACTTTAGGTTTCTTTGACTACTGGATTTACAACCAGATTTGTACCACTTCTTATCCATACCTTAGGATTTAATATCATAGCATGACACTCGTATGTTAACAGGAGACTGAAAATCTGAGAAACACCTCAAATGTGTGAAGGAAAAAGGCTTCAATAGATTCCTCCTGGAAAAAGAGAAGAAGTTGACCTACATGCTAAACTTTAGGTTGAATGTTTTGAAGTTATCAAAAAGTTGATTAGAGATAGAACGATACGGATTTTTCCGGGCCAATACCGATTATTTGTAGTTAAGGAGGCCTATAACTGATATTTGAAGCAGATATTTATTTGCAGTCAAAATGCAAATATTGGTGTCAAAACTTTGAACAATACCAACTCCAACACTTAACTTCATTCAAATACCTTTAAGCATGAGTTTATTAGACAGTTCCCAGGCTTAGCAGCATGTTTTATAAAGTTAGATAATAATTTTAAAAAAGCTAAAGTTTTCTACAGTAAATTAAGTTTTTCAAAATGTCAATGTAACTGCAATAACTGTAATAACTGCACTGCTGATTGGCTCTTTCCCAAGCCATAGCTCTGCTTGTAACCAATCAGATGGTGCTGTGGGTGGGACAGTGCTGGGGACTGAGTAGTGACTGCAGACAGCAGAGTGGCTGCATCAAAGCCGCAACAACGCAGTTTTAAATTTGTTTCTTATCGGCTGTTGGATTAAAAAAAGGCAGATGACGATATGCCTCAAAATAATATAATAAAGAATAAAGATAATTGGTCTATCCCTAGTAGCATATATTTTTGTTTTGCATTCACAGTCCATGATCCAGCCCAGGTTGAGTTGAGCACAAGTTGTTGAGATTAACTTCCACAATCCACATCCATCATTGAAGGAAAGCAACAATCTGACTTTTTAAGTCCTGATACCAGTATCCATACCTGGGCTTTGGCATCAGAAAATACTGATACTGACCCGATTTAGTACGAGTTTTAATTTAACATTCTCCATTCCTTAATTTGGGGATGGAACTGAAATTCAGTTTTGGCTAACCAGGCTTTTCTAACTTTGTAAACATAAATTAAAAACTTAAATTGAACTTTAGTTAATTGTAAATTTTCCCTTGTGGGATAAATTAATTTTATCTTGAAAAAGAAAAAGGTTAAACTGACTGTTTTATTTTATAGGACTATAAATGTGTAAATGTTTTCTCATTGAATCTCCAACACTAACAGGGATCACAGGTTACCTGTAAACCTCAGCAGACGATCAGCGAGGAGTTAAACTTGCAGGTTTCCATCAGAGTTGTTGATGAAAGTGGTGAAAAACCTCCAAACTGACGATACTTATTGTGGTTATCTTCATTCATACTATTTGAGCACAAACTAGCAAACTGCTCAGATCTACAGCAGTGAAGATGTAATGATTGTAGAAAAAGAACATAGAATTTAATTGAATAGATCTGTCCTGGGAATCGGGCTTGAGTCTGTATTGGACTGACACCTGATTCCAGGAATTGTTCTGGTGCAACCTTTGTGCAATTTTGTCCTCAAAATTACAACTTTGTTGTCCAGAAGTTACAACTTTTTGTCACTAATTTTTGACTTTATTCTTAAAAGATTAAGACTTTATTCCCCAAATACTACAACTTATCTCTCAAAATCTCAAATTACTTTAATCCTTGAAATGGTTTTACACCTGTGCTGTACTTACGGTGTACCAAATTAAAATGTTAAGCTATTTTATATAATTAGCCCTGGACAGTCAAATACTGTGACATGAACAGACACAGGCAGCTTTGTAATACAGCAACTAACATTCTATTGACTGAATGTAAAAGTTCTACATTGCTCTATATCTTTGTTTTTCTTTTTTGTTGTTTTTTTTTTTTAAATTTTTTATTCTGTCTCAGTTATACATATGGACATTTTATGACTTGTAAAAAGAGGTAAGAGTACAGCAAAGTACGTCAACGAGAAATGGTTTAGAGTTTTTACCAAATGGACAAAGTGCAGGGAATGTGACGGATGAAATATTTTTGTTTCTAAGAAAATAAAAAAAGGGATTGCAGGTTTATTCTATCAAAGTATTGAATTTATTCAGGGGTTGCTTAGAAATCATAAATTTTCTTTTAAAAAAAAAATCAAAATTTTTCAGAATTATCTGAACAACTGATAAGAGAAATAGAAAAATAAGCTCAAATAGAACATAATAAAAAGGTTTTTGTCACCTCCATTGACACCCTTCTCTAAAATGTGAACCTGTTCTTGGATCTTCTTACGTGTTGCTTTTGATACGGATGTTGAAAATGTAATCTCTCAAAACTATATTTGATTCATTGACGGGCTCTTTTTTCTCTTTATTGTGAAAAAGTCTGAAGGCAGCCTTGTAGTGGAAAAAAAAAAAAACAAAAAAAAAAAAACCAGAAAACATTAATGCTTGTTTCTGCCTTTAAATCACAGCAGTTCCCTTTTCTCCCACATTCAAACAACGTAGTCTAGACAGAAACAAACAATGCAAAGCTATTTGGTTTTTAGCCTGCACCCCCCTCCCCCCCTGCTCTCTCTTCTGTCTCTGCAGAAATGACAGGAGAAGTGCACATTTGTAGCTCGCAGGTACTGGTTGGGGTACAGATTGAAGCTATGATATATGACATGTGTTGCAAGCAGTCTGTGTGTATCTCCCAAGGACCTGTCACAGCTCCAGCACAGGCAGTTAAAGGCTCTGTTATACACAGTTTAATCCTCCATTTAGGTCACATCCACCAGCAGAAAGTAGACTTTATGTTCAGAGGTCTCTTAATTTATGAAAATAAAAAAGAGCACAATTCCCCTCGCTGGTTTAAAATGAGCTTTTATCCGCTTTAGCTTTTATATTTGGCTGTTTCCTGGCTACTCCTGCATCCGGATTATTTAAATGTGAAAATAGAGAATGGTTAAAAAGCAGAGGCATCTCTCTGTGCTGCACGCAGTGTTTTATTTGAGAACATATTAATATAACTACTACATTTCTCCATGCTCTTTGATTCTTCCTGAACTGGATTTTTCTTCAAACATAGTACACATTTCCTTAAATATACTCAATTATGTATCCGCCCCATGCAAATAAGTAATTGTTCTCTGTTAGGTTGTAAAGGCTCCTGATTTTCCCTCAAGATTTTAGCCCCGGATCATGAGCTGATGAGGGCTGCGTTATTCATTCAAGATTGTGTCATTGCTAGAAGCTAAACCAAGCACAAGCCCTGTCCACTGGACTTTGTTTCAAGGCTTAAATGTACATGTGCACATGGTAAATTGCACTTTAGAGAGCATATGAACACAAGCGTGCGTGGCCCTCTTTGCATGGGCGTGTTTAATGTGCACATGTGGATATTTCCCTAAGAAAAGTGTGATGGAATTATGGGATGGAGAGTGTAGAAAAATAAAGGTGTAAATGAGAGGAAGGAAAAGCTCTGTGCAAGCTTCAGGAATAAACATTTTTTTCCCACTCTCTTTCCTTATTTCATCAGATAGCTTCTTGCTGGGGGTGAGTATTAGCACCTCACTATACTATATGCATCACGATACTTGGGTCACAGTATGATAATATCAACATATCACAATTAGGGATGGGTACTTTTCACATTTGAAATGATACGGTACCGATGCCCGGTACCTGGCCCGGTACCTGGCCGTCTGTATCAGTACTCATTGGCACAATTTTTCGGTACTTTTGTGTTTATGTGGTAAAAATATTAATTTGTTTTATAATAATAATATATATATATATATATATATATATATATATATATATATATATATATATATATTTTTTTTTTTTTTTTTTCAATTTTTTTTTTCAATTTTTTTTTTTCAATTTAAAATATATATTTTTCAATATATAAACTTGCAATGCTGTGTTCATGTCAAGTATGAAAAATCCCTATACTCTTCCACTCCCTCACAGTCACAAGGATGTATTTAGGTACCTAATCATGTTACCGTTTGATTTTACATGACCCAGATTTTACATGATCAGGACCCAGTACTTTTGACAGAATTTGGTCAGTACCTATAGAAGTACCTAATTTGGTACCTAGAGATGGGTACCTTTCACATTTGAAACGATACGGTACTGATGCCTGGTACCTGGCAATTTGTATCAGTACTTAACGGTACCATTTTCAAAAATATCAATTTAATAAAATTTGATAATAATTAAATCTCAAATTTCTTTCTTTACTTAAACACATTTTTCATCAATATTTATTAAACTTGCATTGCTAGGTTCATGTCCAGCATGGAAAATAACCTACTCTTCCACTCCCTCACAGTCACAAGGATGGGTTTAGGTACCTAAAAATGGAACGTTTTGATTTTATGTGAATCAGTACCAGTTCTTTTGACAAAAGTTGGTACCTACAAAGGTACCTACAAAGGTACCCATCCCTATCAGTACCCATCCCCAATCACATCACTGTGATATATTCAGATATTCTACACAGTGAACTATTTGATTGAAAACAACTTTTCTATTTTATTGTGTTTGAAATAATGAAAGTCAGATGCTGTGTTTCAAACACTTAACTTGAAAACATAAAGTTAATTTAAAAAAAAAGTAAAAAACTAAAAATGATTTTAAACAAACTAACCCAAGAACAAAGAGAAAACATTAATGTTTACAGCATCAAAACCCACATCATCAATTTTAGGAATAAATCATTTTGAATAGACTTTGAGATTATATTTATTAAACAGTTTATGCGCAACATACAGTAGAGTAGCTTATCAGCGCCATCTACTGCAATGGAGGTGTGGAAGACGTATTGTACTTCCAACTCAACTCAAATATGAATTTTAGTTTAACAAAAATATCAATATTAAAAGTTATGATAGCGATATTTTATCACTGGTCAAAGAATCCCGATGTATTGCTGCATCAATCATTTTTTCATACCACTACTTCTTGCTGCTTTCCCCCCTTTGGAAATGGCTCTGATGTTTCACCAGCTAATAGTGGTAGTTTGACCAGAAATAGATCTCACACTAACAAACTGGGTTGATGTTTTCCCCTGAATGGAGAAATGTAGGATCCTCTGTGTTGTGACATTGGCTGGTGAGGCAGGCACATCCCCTGAAATGTGGTCTGAAGGTGTCTCCGTGCTTAGAGGACACAACCTGTATATATGACATTCCACCAGGCTATATCCCTGCGTTTTGCAGTTGTGACCTATGGGTTGGGGGTTGTGCGCCTCCCGATCACAGCAACAGTCTGAGGGGAAATCTGCTAAGAGTACAGTAAAGGGAGCATGTCTTTCTCCAGAGCCCGCGGCCCGCTGGTGCTGAGTAAGCCCGTGCAGCAGAGGAGGCCTGTGAATTAATGCTCCTTGACAGTAAATGTCAACAGAATTTAAATTACACTGCCTGCTCTCTCTCATAAGCATGAGAATGTCTTTAACTTATATTGGGTGCCATGAACACGGCCACGGGAGCCTTTGGGGGGAATCTTTTTTTGCACTTCAAGACGTCTCCGTGTTTGAAACCACCAGCTCAGTGTTTCTTGTCACAGATCTGAAACCAGCAGCAAATTCAGCAGGCGCGCATGTGGCTAATTAGTCGAATTTAACCGCAATGATCATTAGCGTTGTAGACAGATCTGCTGCGATCTCAAACCAGTGCCCTCCCTTCTCCTGGTCAATGGAGCGTTTCAGTGTTCATTAGAGGAAGACGTCGTGATGGAGCGGGCCTGGCTGCCTGCGTTAGCGTTAAATCCCATAGCTCATGTAGAAGAACAACATCTATATTAAGACTACATCGCCTTTAAAACCACGGAGGGAATAGAGACGCACCAGAATTTAATGTAATTAATGTGAGTGCCATCAAAACAACAGGGCAGAGGAAGTTTTTAATGTGACACCAGGGAAACTCAAGTTGTTTGGAAAGGATAAAAGCATTTCTAGTTCATTGTTAAGTCCTTGAAATCATCATAAACACAGATTTTAGGCACAGAGTAACTAGCATTCAAAATCTGTCCATATCAGGTAAACATGCAAATAGCTTTCTCTGCCAAGTTAAGACCTCCAAACAAAAGTAAAATACACTGACCTTTAAGTATTATATGCTTCAAACAGTAAGAGAGCAACAGAAGATACTCTAATGTGTGCGTTTTATTAACGACTAACCTTTAAAACCCAAAAAGAAGCAGAAGAAGGCTCTTGCTCAGTATTTGCATCTGAACTGATCTTCACAGATTGAGGTGATGATAGTTAGAGGCCCTATAAATGATGTAATCTGTAACGATGGCAGCTGTTGACAAAGTTTTCCACCTGACTCGTTGCGATCAATACATTCAGAGAATCAGTAGCACTAAGTGTATTTGGCAAAGGGGGAAACAGAAACGGTCTGAGTCCATGTTTCGGGGGCTGGTATTGAAAAGTAACAGAAATGTGTGCAGGCAGTGGCTGCCCCGCGGTGACCCCTGGGACTGGACTTGTTTCAAAAAGAACACAGTTGACAGGCCGGCAGTATCAATGAGCTGACCTCTCTGCAGCCCATGCCAGCAGGTATTTTCCAATTGAGTGTTTTTTCTTCTTTCCTCACCTTGCCACAATTTATTCCTGCTGTGGTGGAAGCTGTCGAGGGTTGAGATTTCAGCAGCTGTGCTCCTGGTGATCATAGAAATACTGCAACCTCTTCAAACATCTATCTA